>NC_090440.1:102571196-103219908 GCF_031143425.1 Pleurodeles waltl | reverse complement strand
CGACAACCCTGTAAAGACCAAGAGAAATTTCCACAATGGGATGACAGCAGTCGGCACCTGGATTGAAGCCAGCTGCCTCAATCTCTGACAAGGTGGTGATCCTCGTAATCGGCTTCACCCGTTCTGCCTGGAATGACTCCTGGTTGCCCACGGCACTGGGAAACACCCCTGCTCCCATGGATCATGCATTCAATTGGGGCATCATTCTGGACTCCTCTGTATCCTCTCTATCCATGTCCCGCCAGGTCAATGCCATCACGCCGTCATGCTTCCACACCCTTGGACTCCTTCTTAAAATCTTCAAGTGGATCCCCTCTGACACATTACCCATGCACTCGTCACTAGCAAACTGGATTACGGCAATGGACTCTATGCCCGTATCACCAAGAAACTACAATCAAGGCTACAAATCCAGAATCTAGCAGCTAGACTCATCCTTGACATACCCGACACAGCCACATCTCTTCCCACCTCAGAGACCTACACTGGGTCCCAGTCAACAAGCGTATCACATACAAACTCCTTATCTACAGCTACAAGGCACTAAAAAATATAGGACCGACATACCTCAACCACTGCCTCGCCTTCTACATACCCAACGGACAACTCGGTTCTTCCCAGCTCGCACTCGCAGCCATTTCCAAGATCCGGTAAAGCACAGCAGTAGGAAGATCCTTCTCCTACCTCACAACCTGGACATGAAACACGCTACCTCTCAAACTAAGGCAGACCACATCACTAAAGCAGTCCAGAAAAGAACCTCAACACCTGGCTCTTTGACTGAGCAGCACACTCGCAAACAGCGCCTAGTCACCCTAAGGGTGATTAGCCGTGCTTTAGAAATCACTAACTGATTGATTAAATACTGTTCTCTCCAGCTACAGGAACAGCGCCCTACATCAATCAGCCAACTGGCATTCCATGCCAGGAATCGGGCCTGCCCCAGGCCCCTCAACAAGGATAGGTTCCTTGGATGAATTACTGGGAGAGGTCCTGACAGGAGTGTCAGGGAGGAAGGAGGCTGAGACCTTCACAACACATGTGACAAATGATTCCTGGACAACGCCCTTTTGAGCTATCCAAGAAGACTGTGCAGGAAGGTTGGGACAGGAATGGAGAAATTATGTGGCACATCAGAATAGGTGGGAGGTGCAGCCATGCTGGATACATCCACCCCTATATAAAAGGTTTTGTACAGGGGAGAGAGCTCTCTTCGATATGCCTTTCTCCAAGGCCCTGGGACTGAAGACGGGAATCATGGACAACTGGAAAGAAGTCCCTGACTGCCCACAGGGGCAAGGACTCTGCCCCTAAATGACCCTTATCCCAGTGGGGCACACTACAGAACTAGGTAATTGGGTCCCCTTGCTCCCCCAGAGGATTAGTTGAGGGAAAGACTGGGCTTTGGGGAAAGCAGTTTGTGCTGGCCAGAGAGGAAGGTGTCCAAACAAAAAGCTAGTACAGGGAGTCAGTGAGACTGGATCCCTACCAGGTTAGGGACCTTTGAGACCAGGAAGCCTGAAGAAAGTGCGCCTGAAATTTTGTGACTTTTGGCATCTCCCTGGAGCAAGCAGCGAAGCAAGTGGGACTCTGCTGCTGCTCGGGTCTGAGCCCCCAGAGTGGTCCAGGGGCTGCATCTAAACTTGTGAAGTTCTCAGGGGCAAGTGCTGTTGTGCTTCTCCCCAAGGAGGAGGAGGGACCCAGGACCCCATCCCTGGGTTCCGACCAAAGAAGCCAAACTAGTGAGCGCTGTCATGCTCCCCTTGAAGATTCCAGAGGAGGGACCCAGGACTCCATCCCTGGGTCACAAGATCAAAGTAAAGTCAAGGAGCACTGTTGTGCTCCCAATGAAGATGCCGCAGAGGCCTAGGATTCCATCCATGGGCCCAGAGTTGAAGTAAAGACAGGGAGTGCCATTTTGTTCCCTGTGAAGACCCGCCAGGGGCCCAGAACCCCAAACCTGGGCCCTGATGGTTGGTAGAGTAGGGGGGATGCAATCGCACTCCCCCAACTGGCCTGGAGGACTGCCACCAACATTGGGTTTGCTCACAGGAGCGGAAAGACACAAGAGAAGAGGCGGGTGAGCACCGCTGTGTCTCCACGCGTGGCCTACTTCTAGGCCACTTCCCTAGCACCTGCCCACCAGAGTGGGCAGACTTTCATGAAAGGAAAAGAGTGCTGGCTCCTGCAGCCGCACTCAAGTATGCTGGCTGTGCAGGGAGCCAGTGGGAGCAGCCAGAGTTGGGCTCACTGTAATGCGCCCTATCAAAACCTACTGCATGTAGGGTGATCACGTGGGACCAGACATCCCCGAAGCCAGAATCCACTACGGCACAAGGCCACCAACAAGGGAAGACACCTGAGCGGCTCTACCCGGTTCAGCAGGAGAGCTGCTCATTGTGCATGCATGTTCCAGGAGGAGTGCTCCATAATGCAGGGGGCGTGCCCCCCATCTCGGGAGAGGAGCCACATGTGGCTGCTTTGTGGTGGTCCTAGGTGAGTGGAGTCACCATCCAAAATGAACCCAAAGGGCAGAGGTGGTGCAGGAAGAGTACAGTCTCCCCCCTGGAAGTTTGCAAATGTCCCCACCCCCAGTTTCAGGGAACTTGAAAAGTATTACCCCTCAAGGTTCCCAACATGTTTTCAAGCTGAGTCAAAGCTGTAACTTTTGGTAAAGGTGGTGGAGCTGTGCCCTCTAGGGGTGAAGTTCATGGCTGTCATACTTGTGGCCTCAATGTCTATAACAAGGGATTGCTATACTGGTGAACACCCTCTAGGAGTGAAAGGTTGTAATTACAGATTGTTTTTACAGAAATGGAGTTCTTTAGGAGCTACGGTTAAAGTGTAGCACGCTGTGTTGAATGTGCTTGAAAATACATGGCTGCAGCCTTGTGGCCAATGATGGGACATTTGAATGGTCATATGAAAAGGCACCCTCTAGGGGTGAGAGATTGTATTGTGCAACTGAGAACAGCCAAGTGATGTCCTTTGGGACTTTGTCAACTGTGCATAATTTTCATGGTGAATGCTTCAATGTGGAATATGATGGACCGTTGCCAACACTATAGGGTTGTGGTTAGACTGCGCAGATCAAGCTGAGGGTATTCATAACAGCATACATCATTCCAACATGCCTGTACATGTTTCTTGTTAATGCTTTATTTGAGTAATGAGTCTGACAGCCACTAGTGATCAAACTAGATGTACTTTATTACCAATATTAGGTGCTCTCACTCCAAGTTACAGTCAGATATTGCATTGGAATGCAAGTGAATGTTTTGCATAGTTGATATCTCCATTAGGGAGAGGTAAGAATGTTTATGCAACGTCATCCAAAAGATGAACTGAGAGCTTGCTTGACTCTCAGTTTGAGGACCACCTCCCCCCGCAGACTCCTGCCTGTGCCTCATCTCTTGTGGCCTAGTGGCCATCTGCATGTAAGTATCTTCTGTCTCTGTTTACTCCTGCTTTTACTTCTGTTTTTAACCCATTTTCCTTTTCCTTCTTTCCGTCTTGTCTCTTTCTCTCTCTCTTCACTCTCCCCGTGCTTTACCGCGCCACTGTTGTACCAGCGCCCCCCCATGCAAAGTCCTTTTCCCACCCTCCCGGCTCCGAGCTGACCAGACCCTTGGCCTTCCTCCCCTTCTTAATGGCAGCTGTGCCACTGACGTCCCAAAGGCAAGCCCGTCTGCGCCCATCCACACATGGACCGTGCCCAGCACCATGGACCCTGGTCCTTGGTCCATCCTCCGGTTCAACTCCAACACACAACGCCCTCAATCCGGGAAGTTCCTCATCCTCTCACCTAGCTGACTCGAGGAACACTCATGAACCTTTTTTGTGCCTTTTTTGTGCCACTCATGCTCCTGCACCCTCCAAGGACTACCACAAAATACTGTACCAAGCATGGATGACCACCTCAAGTGCATACTCCTCAACACACACTCCCTCATCAAGCAGGCAGTAGTAGTCTGGGTCCTCCTCGACTCAACAGCTCCAGACACTGCCTTCCTCACAGAGATGTGGATCACCCCTACCTTGGCCCCGGCCATCACCATGGCCATCCTGGACAACTGCAAAATCATCCACAAGGACCGAGCCAACTGTCCTGGAGGAGGCATTGCCATAGTCTACAAGAGCACCCTCCACATGATAACCACCAATGAGTCACAGTCTCAGCCAACCCATGAACTCCTACACTTCCAGATTGCCAACTCCTCCGTCTGTGGCACACTGATCCACAGGTCTGCTCAGACCCTAACCTCAGTTCTGCAAAGACATCACTGACCTTGTCAGCCCTCAATTGCTCACCTCCTCCGATTACATCCTACTCTGAAATCTGAACTTCCACCTGGATATCCACGATGATTCCCAACACCACAGACCTCTTGGACAACCTTGCAACACTCGGCCTCAAGCAACTTGTCGATGTCCCCACTCACAGAGCTGGAAACATCCTCGACCCCGTCTCCTCAGCAGGGAACAGCATCACCATCTCTCATATCTCTCAAAGACCATTACATCCACTTTACCTTCACAAAGAACACTGCACACCACTATGGCCCCCCCGGCAGAGGCTGAGGCAAAGTTACAGAAGCACATCTCACCAATGCTCTCAGCCACTCCCCCCCCAGTGGACGCAGTGGGCGCTAATGATGCTGCATGCAATCTACACCGCTAGTTATCGGAAAGAGCCAACAACGTAGCCCCCCTCAGAGAACCAGCAGTAAACTGACAACAAAACACCTAAATGGTTTACAACAGACCTACAGGTGTCCAAACGCTCCTGCATGTGACTGGAATGGAAATGGAGGAGCAGCAAATCAACCGAAGACTGCATAGCCTACAAGAATGCACTCACCATACACCAGCAGAACATCGGAGCTGCCAATGCCTCAGCACCAGTGCTCACAACATCAAAGAGCTCTTTGCCATTGTCAAAGAGATACTTCATTCATCCTTCCCTTTCAAGACCTCTGCAATGACCTTGCCACCTTTTTCTGCTGAAAAATTCTGGACATTTGCGAAGTCACCAAGAACCAAAAACCACCCGTGCCACCCACAAATACCACCATGGACCCAGCAGCTCACCAGATCCTGAACTCCTGGACCCCCATCACCAAAGAGGACACCCCAAAGCTCATGAACTCCATCCACTCAGGAGCACCCTCTGATCTGTGCCCTCATCACATCTTCAACCTGGCCCACTCCACCATAGCTCCTGAGCTCTGCTGAGTTATCCACCGATCCTTCGAGACCGCCACCTTCCCATCAAACTGGAAGCATGCAGAGATAAACCCACTACTCAAGAAACCCACAGCCGAGCCAAGGGAGGTAAAAAATCACAGACCCATCCCTCTGCTCCCTTTCTTAGCCAAAGTAATGGAAAAGGCAGTCAACCAGCAATGCACAGAATTCCTCGAGGCACACCAAATCCTACATCCATCCCAATCCAGATTCAGGAACAACCACAGCACCTAAACAGCACTGCTAGCAGCCACAGATGGCATACGTGCCATACTAGACCACGGACCTCCACATTCAACACCGTCTCCCACTCCACCCTCTGCACCAGACTCCTCTATGCCAGCATCCAAGATGAAGCACTGTAATGAATCAGGTACTTCCTCACTGGAAGAACACTGCGTGTCAGACTACCGGTGGTCACGTCAGAACCCAAAGATTCATGCTGCCGAGTGCCCCAAAGATCATCACTCAGCTCAACGCTTTTCAACATCTACACAGCCCTGCTAGCCATGATCATCGACAACCCTGTAAAGACCAAGAGAAATTTCCACAATGGGATGACAGCAGTCGGCACCTGGATTGAAGCCAGCTGCCTCAATCTCTGACAAGGTGGTGATCCTCGTAATCGGCTTCACCCGTTCTGCCTGGAATGACTCCTGGTTGCCCACGGCACTGGGAAACACCCCTGCTCCCATGGACCATGCATTCAATCGGGGCATCATTCTGGACTCCTCTGTATCCTCTCTATCCATGTCCCGCCAGGTCAATGCCATCACGCCGTCATGCTTCCACACCCTTGGACTCCTTCTTAAAATCTTCAAGTGGATCCCCTCTGACACATTACCCATGCACTCGTCACTAGCAAACTGGATTACGGCAATGGACTCTATGCCCGTATCACCAAGAAACTACAATCAAGGCTACAAATCCAGAATCTAGCAGCTAGACTCATCCTTGACATACCCGACACAGCCACATCTCTTCCCACCTCAGAGACCTACACTGGGTCCCAGTCAACAAGCGTATCACATACAAACTCCTTATCTACAGCTACAAGGCACTAAAAAATATAGGACCGACATACCTCAACCACTGCCTCGCCTTCTACATACCCAACGGACAACTCGGTTCTTCCCAGCTCGCACTCGCAGCCATTTCCAAGATCCGGTAAAGCACAGCAGTAGGAAGATCCTTCTCCTACCTCACAACCTGGACA
The DNA here is from genome assembly GCF_031143425.1 of Pleurodeles waltl. NCBI lineage: Eukaryota > Metazoa > Chordata > Amphibia > Caudata > Salamandridae > Pleurodeles > Pleurodeles waltl. The sequence continues at coordinate 103,213,445 of NC_090440.1, read as the reverse complement.
TGAAACACGCTACCTCTCAAACTAAGGCAGACCACATCACTAAAGCAGTCCAGAAAAGAACCTCAACACCTGGCTCTTTGACTGAGCAGCACACTCGCAAACAGCGCCTAGTCACCCTAAGGGTGATTAGCCGTGCTTTAGAAATCACTAACTGATTGATTAAATACTGTTCTCTCCAGCTACAGGAACAGCGCCCTACATCAATCAGCCAACTGGCATTCCATGCCAGGAATCGGGCCTGCCCCAGGCCCCTCAACAAGGATAGGTTCCTTGGATGAATTACTGGGAGAGGTCCTGACAGGAGTGTCAGGGAGGAAGGAGGCTGAGACCTTCACAACACATGTGACAAATGATTCCTGGACAACTCCCTTTTGAGCTATCCAAGAAGACTGTCCAGGAAGGTTGGGACAGGAATGGAGAAATTATGTGGCACATCAGAATAGGTGGGAGGTGCAGCCATGCTGGATACATCCACCCCTACATAAAAGGTTTTGTACAGGGGAGAGAGCTCTCTTCGATATGCCTTTCTCCAAGGCCCTGGGACTGAAGACGGGAATCATGGACAACTGGAAAGAAGTCCCTGACTGCCCACAGGGGCAAGGACTCTGCCCCTAAATGACCCTTATCCCAGTGGGGCACACTACAGAACTAGGTAATTGGGTCCCCTTGCTCCCCCAGAGGATTAGTTGAGGGAAAGACTGGGCTTTGGGGAAAGCAGTTTGTGCTGGCCAGAGAGGAAGGTGTCCAAACAAAAAGCTAGTACAGGGAGTCAGTGAGACTGGATCCCTACCAGGTTAGGGACCTTTGAGACCAGGAAGCCTGAAGAAAGTGCGCCTGAAATTTTGTGACTTTTGGCATCTCCCTGGAGCAAGCAGCGAAGCAAGTGGGACTCTGCTGCTGCTCGGGTCTGAGCCCCCAGAGTGGTCCAGGGGCTGCATCTAAACTTGTGAAGTTCTCTGGGGCAAGTGCTGTTGTGCTTCTCCCCAAGGAGGAGGACGGACCCAGGACCCCATCCCTGGGTTCCGACCAAAGAAGCCAAACTAGTGAGCGCTGTCATGCTCCCCTTGAAGATGCCAGAGGAGGGACCCAGGACTCCATCCCTGGGTCACAAGATCAAAGTAAAGTCAAGGAGCACTGTTGTGCTCCCAATGAAGATGCCGCAGAGGCCTAGGATTCCATCCATGGGCCCAGAGTTGAAGTAAAGACAGGGAGTGCCATTTTGTTCCCTGTGAAGACCCGCCAGGGGCCCAGAACCCCAAACCTGGGCCCTGATGGTTGGTAGAGTAGGGGGGATGCAATCGCACTCCCCCAACTGGCCTGGAGGACTGCCACCAACATTGGGTTTGCTCACAGGAGCGGACAGACACAAGAGAAGAGGCGGGTGAGCACCGCTGTGTCTCCACGCGTGGCCTACTTCTAGGCCACTTCCCTAGCACCTGCCCACCAGAGTGGGCAGACTTTCATGAAAGGAAAAGAGTGCTGGCTCCTGCAGCCGCACTCAAGTATGCTGGCTGTGCAGGGAGCCAGTGGGAGCAGCCAGAGTTGGGCTCACTGTAATGCGCCCTATCAAAACCTACTGCATGTAGGGTGATCACGTGGGACCAGACATCCCCGAAGCCAGAATCCACTACGGCACAAGGCCACCAACAAGGGAAGACACCTGAGCGGCTCTACCCGGTTCAGCAGGAGAGCTGCTCATTGTGCATGCATGTTCCAGGAGGAGTGCTCCATAATGCAGGGGGCGTGCCCCCCATCTCGGGAGAGGAGCCACATGTGGCTGCTTTGTGGTGGTCCTAGGTGAGTGGAGTCACCATCCAAAATGAACCCAAAGGGCAGAGGTGGTGCAGGAAGAGTACAGTCTCCCCCCTGGAAGTTTGCAAATGTCCCCACCCCCAGTTTCAGGGAACTTGAAAAGTATTACCCCTCAAGGTTCCCAACATGTTTTCAAGCTGAGTCAAAGCTGTAACTTTTGGTAAAGGTGGTGGAGCTGTGCCCTCTAGGGGTGAAGTTCATGGCTGTCATACTTGTGGCCTCAATGTCTATAACAATGGATTGCTATACTGGTGAACACCCTCTAGGAGTGAAAGGTTGTAATTACAGATTGTTTTTACAGAAATGGAGTTCTTTAGGAGCTACGGTTAAAGTGTAGCACGCTGTGTTGAATGTGCTTGAAAATACATGGCTGCAGCCTTGTGGCCAATGATGGGACATTTGAATGGTCATATGAAAAGGCACCTTCTAGGGGTGAGAGATGGTATTGTGCAACTGAGAACAGCCAAGTGATTTCCTTTGGGACTTTGTCAACTGTGCATAATTTTTATGGTGAATGCTTCAATGTGGAATATGATGGACCGTTGCCAACACTATAGGGTTGTGGTTAGACAGCGCAGATCAAGCTGAGGGTATTCATAACAGCATACATCATTCCAACATGCCTGTACATGTTTCTTGTTAATGCTTTATTTGAGTAATGAGTCTGACAGCCACTAGTGATCAAACTAGATGTACTGTATTACCAATATTAGGTGCTCTCACTCCAAGTTACAGTCAGATATTGCATTGGAATGCAAGTGAATGTTTTGCATAGTTGATATCTCCATTAGGGAGAGGTAAGAATGTTTATGCAACGTCATCCAAAAGTAATTCCATCTTGTGTAGATCTGTAACTTGTTCCCTAATATTGAGTAGTGTGTGTGACATAAATGTACGTTTCCTTTGTCAAAAGAAAAAGCACAGACCAGTCAATCATGTATTGAGTGTTATTCTTGTGTGCCTGTGAATGGTGATTACTAGCCCACGACACCTACCTTCAGTAAGCCTTTGGACTGCTCTGCAAACGCTACCCTATGAGAGTCAAGTTCTACAATGGGGTGTTTGGTTCTCAGTGTTAAGGGATTGCGGACCTATTACTTGTGCAAGCTGCACAACTAATGACCCACCCTCCAACACTGTCCAGCAGGTGATTCATCTCTATGGGCTCCCTTATTTCCCCTGGATCCTCTTCAAAGTCATTTTTCTCTGAGTTTGCAATAAAACCCATTAACTTTGATTTGAACTTGAGATTTCCTTGTGTGGCCACATTGGTCATACTATGACTCTAAAAGCATAGTGACGTGTGATGAATAACATGCCCTTACCTCTTGCTAGGGTGGAAATACCTGTTGACCTAAGTTAGAGCATACCAGAAGTGCTCCATTACTAAAAACAACCAAAATGGTATTCTTTTCAATTATTCCAGAAAAATGATTAACACTGCACCCACAATCTGCAACAACAAGGTCATAATTGAGAGATTCCATAAATCATCTTCAGAATCCTTGAGCAATTATGATTGCTGAAACACTCAACAAGATAATTTTAGCGTTGATTTATTAAAATGGAAACTACAGCTCCTGATGAGTGATATATTTTTTTCAGATTAACTTTAGACGTAACAGCATGTGTTGTGGGTTGACAGAAGATACAATATTAGCAGTTGCGAAAGTATTATTTGTTTTCATGCTATTCAATGATTTGGGTCTACCATTTTTCAGTGACTGGGGTCACCTACAAATGTCTGTATTAGAGGAAGATGTGAATGAAATGGATATGTTGGAGGTCTAAGCTGGTTATGGAGAAATGGAAGAGATATGGAAAAGAGTGGTAAAAAATCACTAGAGAAACAACAGGATATGCACAAATGTAGACTGCAAACCACTCCCCATACATCAGAAAAGACATTTCCAGTAATATTTATGAAATTCCCAAGGAACCCAATACATCACATTTGATTTTTATGTTGCTATATTTTGTTATGTTATGATACGTTATGTTATGTTATGTTGTGTTATGTTATGTTATGTTACAGGTTCCTTGAATAGTGCACTGTTTGCCAGTTTATTTTAATCTTTGCTCTTTGTGGAAATAATGGACTGCTTTTTAACTCATCCAGGGGTTGCTCTCCACTATGAGTTTTTATTCTGCATTATGTTAGTGCTGGTGGGTGATATATAGGGTGTGGGCCACTTTCATTTGTTGATCCATAAGGAGAAGGAGACTTGCAGCCCTCCAACTATATGCATGTGCAACCTTGGTGCTTAGTGGATTTACTTTGGAGGGTTCACATCTTCAGGTCCTCTGCCTAACCTAGTTAGCTTTCAGTGTGTCAAGTTAGGGAAAATTAAGTTTTCCTAATGCAATCTCAGTGGCTCCTTTCTTTCATCCATTTATTGTTCCTAATTTAGACTCTAATGTGCATATGCAATTGTTAGTTCTTATTTCCCTGTCTACCTCTAATTTGAGCCATTCTGAAGAGCTATCTTGAAATTTGTAGTCGTTCTTAGGGGTAACATCCTTGTGTTGTGTCAAATGAATCTTGATCCAATGTCTCTCAGATGTGAGTAATACTGTCCCAGTGACTTCTGCCCATGTTTCCTTTTCTCACTTTTAAGCCTGTCCAAAAACAGTAATCTTGGAAATGCTTTCTCTTCAGAATAGTCATTCCAAGGTTTTCTTCACTCAAATGCTTTAGTTTCATGAGTCTCTGTCACTCAAGAGTCTGTCATGGGTTTATTTTAGCACCTTGTTCGGGCACCTACATTTTAGCTTAGCATAGGCCTGTGGCCTCTGCCTTTTCACCCAGATAATATGGTCTATTCTCATGTATTCAGTTTATTCATTTTAGAATAGCTTGCTTTTCAGTGGGGATGTTTTAATTTTCCTAATCAGCTGCTAGTCTGTGAGAGCATTGTTATTATTACTATGCACAACATTTCTCATCATATTCCTGACTCAAGGTTGACAAGGAACAGTATGAGACCAACATGAGATAATGTTTGACATTGCCGCCACAAAAGCACACACATGGTCTAACACTTAGGCACATGCCAAAATCAGGCATATTTCACAGAACAAGAACATACTTTTCTATAAAACACCACGTAGGTTGAGATGGATCCTTCCGACCAGGATATTCATCTATGCTGTATGGCATTTTCAGCATGATTTCAGCCTTGTCTCTACAAGCCAGCTAAGAAGAAGAAGGGCAGACCTTCATTCTAAGGTAATGGGGGTGGTTGCTCCTCTCATGGACTGAGTATGGACAGATTGGGCGATCACCACTGTGCTCTTGCTAGATGCTAGATGCTGGGCATTAGGTAGGAATTCTAAATACATGTTCATTGCAATATGTTGTGATTGATAATCTTTTTCTCACTAACCGTTACAATCCTAATTTTGTTATGCCTCCTTTTCCCAATAATTGCAGATCATATATTTTGTCGTAGATTTCAGTCTTTTGAATAAATATACTGAAAATGATCCTGCATCTCTTTATTGCTTGTGTGTATGTGAGACATTTTATTAACCAGAGAAAGGGGTGGGATATGTTCACTGCGACTTCCCTGTGAGGTCACTAGAGTGTCATGTGATAGGCTGTCACAAGTCACCTTTCCTTCTTGGGTTGCGTGCTAGCAAGGCAGTCGGGTTGGGCTGGCAGTCAACGAATGGTATGGGAATGACTGTCACCCACAAGCGGTGATGCTACTGACTCAAATCCAGCAGTCTTGTTCGAACAATGAGAGTCCTACAACATGGCACTCCCAGCAATGGTTAGATACTAATCATACAGGACTCCTGAGTATCTCTATCTCACACACACTAAAGGTACCCTAAGTACCATTATACAGAGACATCCGTGGTTTTAGGGAGAATCCTCCTCCGCTGAATAGGAAGTACCTATCTAGATTGTAGGTTGTTTAAGCTTGAACCTTAAAAAGGACTTCCCCCATTGGTGTTCCTTTCTCTGATACCTATTGCTTAATATGGCACAGCCAGTAAATATCCAAGAAAACAGCAGCCAACCGGTCACACAGTTTCTTTTAGCTAATGCCTTAACAAATGAGTGCGGGGAAGTTACATTTGTCATAGAAGCTCATGACACATACAGAACAGAATTATTTTGTTTTTGGGTCACCTTTCATCAAGTAAATGCAGACAAACACATTGCACGCATACAGAATTGCAAAAGTACCACGACAGGACAGAGTATATCAATACTTAGAAATACCTCTATATTATTAATAACACCATTATTGTTTGATGGCACCCTTCCACATATAGTTTAACCTGTTGGATTAGGTCCCTTAGGTAATGATGGACCTAAATGGCCTACGTTTGGCACTTATACTCCACATCCCAATGTGCAGGCTATGCAAATAGCTGATGTACACAGATTATACAATGAGCTAGTAGCCTAGTAGCAATATATAGATTATTAATATAATTTGTTATACAGACCTTAAGTACAGCCCTGGTGAGGTCTGCTTCAGCCTTTCACCAGTTGGCCATTACAGGAACAAATCTACAAACAGTTCACTCCATTATGGGTAAAGTACCCACTGAGGGGGAGAAGATTCCATTCTTGCTTGGGTAAAAAATGAAGCAGCTGGAAGGAGTGTTTCCTCGACAGAATCCCAAGATAAACGTCTAATTCTCACAGTGTGCTTGCCATTTGCAGGGGTTCCTACATTAGAGTATAGAATAGCCCACTTGGGGCACAGACTTCGCCACAATATATACCACTAGGCATGGTATCCCGACATCTCAAAACAAACACAGGGCAACCTCGGTCCTGGAATTGGGGATGAAACTGATGTGCAGCTTTGACACAGTGTCCTCAATACTAATGAGTAACATTAAAGGGGAAGCAGCAGCACAGGTGATTTGCCCGTGGCTACAGGAGTTTCCTTATTAGGAGGAGGAGCACAAGCTGCCAAAGATTATTTCCAAAATCTATACAGCATAGGCCTGGATATTCTGGGGGCTACACCAACTACACCTCAAATACAGAGTACTTCTGCTAAGGAAAGTACTAAGCAAGCACAAAAGGGCACTTAAAAAATGCTGGGGTAAACATAAATGAAATAAAGATAGAAGAAGCCAAGGAGAATCTCGGCAACTGGAGACCTCAGAAAAAAGATATAATCTCAGAAATAGACACACTATAAAAACTCACAATATATACCAATATACTGACAATCGCCCATCTGGTTCCTTCCAGGACACACTGGATAAACAGAGTGACAGAGTGGGAAGGTCAGAACACTGAAGCGACGACATGAAGATGAGAAAGGACTCACAACTTTCTTCAGAAACTTACATTAACCACTTGTGTGCCCAGGACAAGGTGATCTCGTCCAAGGCGCCGGTTCCCCGGTGCCTTGAACGAGATCACCTCGTCCTGCTAGGGCCCGATGGCCAGGCACACCCCTCCCCTAGGCAGGGATGGAATGGGAATCGCTGACCCCCCCATGGCGTCTGATGACGTCAGCGCGCTTTCGCGCTCTGACCTCATCAGAGGCCTTCCCTCCGGCTCTAGAAGCTTCCAGAGCCGGATCGGAGGAGAAATGCAAAGCATTTTTCCTCCGATCATGTGGTGGGAGTCAGAGAAGCCTGGAAGGAGAGAAAAGGCCATTCCTCTCCTTTCAGGATTCTCTGAGCATTTCTGCTGCCCTATAGCGATGCGATCGAGCAGCAGAAATGCCACCAGACACCAGGGATTTTTTTTTTTGTTTTGTTTACATCATAAGGAGAGCGGCCCCTTGGGCAAGGGCCGCTCTCAAGGGGGGCACTTTATTTTTTGGCTGTTTCGGCCCCCAAGACACCAGGGATTGCTTTTCTTTTTTTTTTTTTTTTTTTTTTTATTTGTGGGGAGCGACCCCTTAGGCAAGGGTCACTCCCATGGGGACAAAACAAATTCTAGGCCATTTCTGCCCCCCTTGGGGGCAGATCGGCCTATTTTTATTAGGCCAATCTGCCTCCAAGGCGGGCAGATACCACTAGACACCAGGGTTTTTTTTTTTAAATATATATGCACACATAAGGGGAGCGGCCCCCTTGGCAATGGCCGCTCCCCAGGGGGGCAAGTAATTTTACGGCTGTTTCTGCCCCCCTGGGGCCAGATCAGCCTAAAATTGTTAGGCCGATCTGGGGGGCAGAAATCCACTAGACACCAGGGAAAATGTTATTATTTTTTTTTTTTTTTTTTTTATGTTTGGGGAGCGACCCCTTGGGCAAGAGTCGCTACAGGGGGGCAAATTATTATTAGGCCATTTCTAATATTATTAGGCCGATCTGCCCTTGGGGGGAGGGGCAGAAATCCACTAGACACCAGGGATTATTGTTTTTTTAAATGTTTTTATGTTAGGGGAGCGACCCCTTAGGCAAGGGTCGCTCCCCTGGGGGGCAAATTGTATTTAGGCCATTTCTGCCCCCCGTGGGGGCAGATCAGCCTATATCTTTTAGGCCAATCTGCCCCCAAAGGGGGCAGAAACCTCTAGACACCATGGATCGGTGTGTGTGTATGTGGCTTTTTTTTGTTTGGAGGGGGCAGCCCCTTTGGCAAGGGTCTCTCCCCATGGGGGCACATTACTGTTGGCCATAACCGCCCACCTTGGGGGGCAGACTGGCCTATTTTGGAAGGCCCATCTGCTCCCAAGGGGGGCAGAAAGCCCACCAGAGACCAGGGAAGATTTTTTTTCAAAATAAGAGATTGGGGTATGGCCATACCCCCCACCCCAAATAAATGGGGCCAAAGTTGACCTGCCCACCTGTGGGCAGATTGGGCAATTACCCGCGATCCACACTCCGGGGGGACAGACAGTCTACTAGATTCCAGGGAATACAAAAAATAAAAGAAAATAGTGGGGTGGTGGCTACCAACCAGTATGGGCCTGGTTATGCCCCCACCCGAACTGAAGGGGCTAACAGTCTTTCAGCTCTCCCCCGCACACTAAAACATCTTATCCCATTGCAAGCAAGAGGACATTTGATTATTTTTGTTTTTTGTTTTACATTTGGGCCATGAGAGCTTGGTAACTCTCAAAATCGTCCCACTTGGAATGGTGAGGGCTGCACTTTTTTTTACTTTGGAACGCTGCCATGTACAAAAATCCACAAGACCTAGACACATCTGAAAACTAAACATCTAGTTGATTCCAGGGTGGTGTGCTTCACATGCACCCCACACCATTTCCTTACCTGCAATGCCCTGCAAACCTGCAACTTTGCTGGAAAGCACACATTTTTCCCACATTTTTGTGATGGAACCTTACGGAATCTGCAGTAATCCACAAAATTCCTACCACCCAGCATTGTCTCATCTATACCTATAAAATTTCTGCTGCACTTGTCAGCCTAAAAATGTTTTTTTTCAAACTGCCCTTTTGGACCCACTTTGGTTCCCCCTCAATTTCTACGTGTTTTTGGCTCTTCCCTGTCACAAACACTTAGCCCACCTACACAAGTGAGGTATCATTTTTACTGGGAAACTGAGGGGAACTTTGGGTGGTAGGAAATTTGTCCCGATGCAGTGATCCCACACAGAAATGTGGGAAAAATGTGTTTTTTTTTGCTAGATTTGCGTTCTGCTGAGTATTCTGGGTAAGAAAATATTGGGGGATCCACGCAAGTCACACCTCTCTTGACTCCCTCCGGTGTCTAGTTTTCAGAAATGGCTGGGTTTGGTAGGTTTCCCTAGATGGCTGCTGAGCCCAGGACAAAAAACGCAGGTGCCCCCCCCCAAAAACAGGTAGTTTTCTATTTGCTAATTTTGATGTGTCCAGATAGTGTTTTGGGGCACTTCCTGTTGGGAGCACAAGGCCCACCCACACAAGTGAGGTACCATTTTGATCGGGAGACTTGGGGGAACGCTGGGTGGAAGGAAATTTGTGGCTCCTCTCAGATTCCAGAACTTTCTGTCACCGAAATGTGAGGAAAAAGTGTTTTTTTAGCCACATTTTCAGGTTTCCAAAGGTTTCTGGGTATCAGAACCTGGTGAGAGCCCGACAAGTCACCCCGTCTTGGATTCCCCTAGGTCTCTAGTTTTCCTAAATGCACAAGTTTGGTAGGTTTCCCTAGGTGGCGGCTGAGCTAGACGCCAAAATACACAGGTAGGCACTTTGCAAAAAACACCTCTGTTTTCTTTGAGAAAATGTGATGTGTCCACTTTGTGTTTTAGGGCATTTCATGTCGCGGGCACTAGGCCTACCCACACAAGGGAGGTACCATTTTTATCGGGAGACTTGGGGGAACGCTGGGTGGAAGGAAATTTGTGGCTCCTCTCAGATTCCAGAACTTTCTGTCACCGAAATGTGAGGAAAAAGTGTTTTTTAGCCGAATTTTGAGGTTTGCAAAGGATTCTGGGTAACAGAACTTGGTGAGAGCCCCAAAAGTCACCCCGTCTTGGATTCCCCTGGGTCTCTAGTTTTCAAAAATGTACAGGTTTGGTAGTTTTCCCTAGGTGCCGGCTGAGCTAGAGGCCAAAACCCACAGGTAGGCACTTTGCAAAAAACACCTCTGTGTTCTGTAGAAAAATGTAATGTGTCCATTGTTGTGTTTTGGAACATTTCCTGTTGCGGGCACTATGTCTAACCACAGAAGTGAGGTACCATTTTTATTGGGAGACTTGGGGGAACGCTAGGTGGAAGGAAATTTGTGTCTCCTCTCAGATTCCAGAACTCTCTGTCACCGAAATGTGAGGAAAATGTGTTTTTTTAGCCAAATTTTGAGGTTTGCAAAGGATTCTGGGTAACAGAACCTGGTGAGAGCCCCACAAGTCACCCGGTCTTGGATTCCCCTAGGTCTCTAGTTTTCAAAAATGCGCAGGTTTCGTAGGTTTCCCTAGGTGCCGGCTGAGCTAGAGGCCAAAATCCACAGGTAGGCACTTTGCATAAAACACCTCTGTTTTCTTTGAGAAAATGTGATGTGTCCACTTTGTGTTTTGGGGCATTTCCTGTCGCAGGCACTAGGCCTACCCACACAAGTGAGGTACCATTTTTATCGGGAGACTTGGGGGAACATAGAATAGCAAAACAAGTGTTATTGTCCCTTGTCTTTCGCTACATTTTTTCCTTCCAAATATAAGACAGTGTGTAAAAAATACGTCTATTTGAGAAATGCCCTGTAATTCACATGCTAGTATGGGCACCCCAGAATTCAGAGATGTGCAAATAACCACTGCTTCTCAACACCATATCTTGTGCCCATTTTGGAAATACAAAGGTGTTCTTGATACCTATTTTTGGCTCTTTATATTTCAGCAAATGAATTGCTGTATACTCGGTATAGAATGAAAACCCACTGCAAGGTGCAGCTCATTTATTGGCTCCAGGTGCCTAAGGTTCTTGATGAAACTACAAGCCCTATATATCCCCGCAACCAGAAGAGTCCAGTGGATGTAACAGAACAAAAATCTGACATTGTAGAAAAAAGTTACAGAGTAAAACGTAGAGAAAAATGGCTATTTTTTTCACCTCAATTTCTATATTTTTTTATTTCAGTGGTTATTTTCTGCAAGAAACCCTTGTAGGCTCTACATAAATTACCCTTTGCTGAATTCAGAATTTTGTCTACTTTTCAGAAACGTTTAGGTTTCTGGGATCCAGCATTGGTTTCACACCTATTTCTGTCACTGACTGGAAGGAGGCTGAAAGCACAAAAAATCGTAAAAATGGGGTAGGTCCAAGTAAAATGCCAAAATAGTGTTGAAAAATTGGGTTTTCTGATTCACGTGTGCCTGTTCCTGAAAGCTGGTTAGGTGGTGATTTTAGCACCACAAACCCTTTGTTGATGCCATTTTCAGGGAAAAAACCACAAGCCATCTTCTGCAGCCCTTTTTCCCAATTTTCATTAAAAAAATGAAATTTTCACTGTATTTTGGCTAATTTCTTGGCCTCCTTCAGGGGAACTCTAGAATTCCAAGGATGTTGGAAAAAAAGGACGCAAATTTGGCGTGGGTAGCTTATGTGGACAAAAAGTTATGAGGGCCTAAGCGAGAACTGTTCCAAATAGGCAAAAAAAGGCCTGGCACAGGAGGGGGAAAAGGCCTGGCAGTGAAGGGTTTAAAAAGCACGAAAAAGCTTCTCAACAAAAGTTTCAATTTAAAAAACAGAAGGTGGCAGCACTATGAATTAAGGATGCCACTCATCATGAAGATTCTTTATTGGGTTTCAAAAGACCATAAAAGCATAATACATACAACAATTTCATAATAAATAGCTTATTAGTCTACAATATTCTCATTCTCCTTAGAATATGGACAGCAACAGAGGGTTGCCACTCACACTGAGAACATTATTGAAGAACAGTACGTGAGCAGTGAATCTGCTAGGCAGCGCAGCAAAGGTCATGATACTGTACGAGGCTGGTTCTCTATGTAGTGTGCAAAGCTAGTCACACTGTACAGAGTCCAGGCAACCACACATGGTTTACAGGGGTAAACACTAGACCACCTAATGCTCTAATTGTTATGGCATTTTGTCGAGCAGTTAGGCCAGTCCTTGGGAAGTGCAAAGCATTTGTTGTACTAAATGTCAATCTTGCAGTTCACACACTCAAAGAAATAATTCAAGACCAATTTTGAAAAATACTTCTCATTTTTGAATAAATTTTAAGAGCAAGGTAAGTACTTTTTGAGATATTAATTTTTGAATTTTAATAAAAATAGTATTTTTGCGAATAATTACGCACCATAGGAATCAATGGAGGATTGCCTTTAAAAATACATATTAAATCATACATTTGGTTTACCAAGTTCTTCTTTGCAGGTTGGTTGAGGTCATTGGTGGGCATACTGTGGCAGCTGAAGAAGTTCAGATGACTTCTGGTTCCAGGAGGAGTAGGAGGAGAAGGTTTCTGGAGATGGTGCAGGGCTACTGCAAGGGACTACTTAAAAAAGCACTGCACTGGTAAGTTTAACAGTGAATCCTGGGGATCCCCTTGGAGTGGTGAGGTTGCAAGGGGCGGGGACTGTTAGTGCACTGTTGGTTCTTCGGTGTGGGGCAAAGGGCAGTTGGTGCAGAGCAAACAGTGAGCAAGGAGCTGTGCGCAAGGATGCCCTCAGGAGAAGGTAAGTTGGTCCAAGGTGCGTTTACAGAACAACTGGGCACTCTGGTGGAAGCTCGAGGTTGCTTCTGAAGTCTCTTGACTGGCGCTTCCTCCTGGTCCTTTTGCAGCCCCGGGCGGGCTGTTTTTCTTGATGTCTAACGTTAGCTGACCAATACACAGGGTATCTGGATTGGCCACTGGAGGGTGAAGTGCCACAAAACGTACTCTGGTAGAATTTGTCCTCATGGTTGTTGGGGTGTAATTTTGTCTAGCTGTGGGTCCAGTTCAGGAGTTAGCAGCTGGTCATTAAAGTGCCCCTCACTGGCTTGCTGGACCCTTGAGGTTTTATAGTGGTACCTCCACTCTAGAGGGCGTTCTCTGGCAATTGTGGTACACCCGCTAAGTGACCATTTCCGGTGGGCAGAGATTACATCCTTACACCTGATTGGCTAGTTTCCTTCCATCTAACATGGAGGAAAATGAAATGCACCTTCAAGGGGTCCCCTGGGTACATTTAATAATAAATTCAATACTGGTACCAGTTTGGATTTATCGTTCTGAGTTGTTTGATACCGAACAACCCAGGGTTCAGAGTGGCCATAATGTAGCTGTGAAACTTCTGTTGACCAGTGTCCAGCACATGTATTAAATGGCAGCTCTGTCCACTTACTATGCCCAGGGTTTGGTAAGAACATGGTGGGCGTGTGTTGCATATAGAGCTATATCCTCACATACAGTGTGGTGAACCCTGCCTTAGGATTCGAAGGCCTGCCAGAGTGGTGACTTACCCATTTTGTATGAAGTGTGTAGTTGGCAGGGCATACAGGCAGTGTGCCATGTCAAGTTTACTTTTAAAGTTTGCAGCAGGGGAGTCAACCTCCAGTGGCAGTGATGGGTGTACTGGAATGCATGGCCCTGGAGGGTGACACAATTCATGCTGCTGCCCTCAGGAGACCCTTAAAGCACAGTCAGTTCTTCGGTGTAGAGCATAGGGCAATCAGATGTAGAGCAAATTGGTGAGCCAGGATCTGTGCGCAAGAATGCAGCAGGAGGTAAGTTGGTTTAAGGGGTGTTTACAGGACAACAGGGGGACTCTGGTGGGAGGTCCAGGTTGCTTCTGAAGCCCGTCAACTGGGGCTTCCTCCTGGTCCTTTTTCAGCCCCTGGCAGGCTGTTTTTCTTGGTGTCCACCATTGGCTGACCAATACCAAGGGTATTAGCACAGATTGGCCACTGGAGGGCACAGTGCCACCAAATGTGGCACTCTCGTAGGGTTTGCCCTCATGGTCATCAGGGTGGAGTTTGGTCCAGCTGCAGGTACGGTTCGGGAGTTAGCGGCTGGTCAGTGAATTGTCTCCCATGCCTGGGTAGCTAAGTAACATTTACTAGGGACTTATAATGGTAGCTAAAGGGGTCTCCAATTGTGCAAGGGCATCACACAGTTTTAAGGAAAGAGTTCTGGCCCAGGGAACATGATTAGGAGGTCCCTGGGTACTACAATTTCTAGGCTACATCATACATTGGGTAGGAAGCTAACCATGTCAAAAAGAGGCCTCTCCTCACAGATATGGCACCAGAATTTTATAGATCTTCTGGATGTGATAGCAACTAATGACTTTCTTTAAGTTGAAACAGCACAGAGGAGGCCCTCCTCACCTGACAGGGTCTATAAATTAAACATTCAAATTGAGGGAGACATAGAGAGCACTATTAAAGTAATCTTCTGGTGGAGAATAATACTAATTTAGGACATATTCTTGGCAGAAAAAGATTAGCCACCTGAATTCTTCCACAAGCTTCTACAAGGGGAAGATGTCATTCTGACTTCTTTCTCAGTCCTAGTTACAGACTTTATAAAGGAAGCCTATGCTGCTGATTGGGCTTTGGCACAGGCTCCCATTCTGTACCGCAACCACATAGGGTTGGATAAAGAGTACCCATACCATGTAATTCCAATAAGATCTACACCAGAGATCTAGCCTTAACATCCCATTAAACATGAAGCTAAAGCACATCTGAGAGAAAATCTCACACAATTGGAGTATCAGGGTGTAATCAAACCCTATGTCTCTGTAATGAATAACCTGTTATTCCCAGTAGCAAAACCAGACCAGTCTTATAGAATAGTCTTAGATTACAGACACTTAAACAGTCACACAACCACATTTGCAATACAGAATGCACACAGCACTAATAAACAATATAGGTGGTCATTACAACCCTGGCAGACGGTGTTAAAGCGGCGGTAAAACCGCCAACAGGCCGGCGGTAAAAAAATTGGAATTATGACCGTGGCGGGAATCGCCAACAAAGACAGCCACTTTAACACTCCGACCGCCACGGCGGTACAGACAAACAGCGCGGCGGTCACCGCCAACAGACAGGCGGGAGACAATGTACCGCCCACAGTATCACAACCTACCAATCCGCCACCTTTTCTGGGGCGGATTCACCGCGGATAAAAACACGGCGGAAACAGCCATTTCAAAGGGAAAACGCTCACCTCTACACACTCCACGAGGAAGAGGGTCACCATGGAGCCGGAACTCCATATTCTGCCAGCGATAGTCTTTCTGCTCCTATACGAGGATCATCAACGCCGGCGGCGAAGAGAACGGTGAGTACTGCACCTACGACATAGGGGAGGGGGGAGGCAAAAAACAGGGACACACACAACCAACATCCCAACCCCCACCCCGACCCTCACCCAAAACAACACACACACCAATGCATATCTATACATTACAGTAACACCCCCCCCCAACCCCCTCAGAAGAATGCAAACACAAAAGGAAATTAGTTGAACCATTGTAATATATCAAAATACAGGAAGCAAATATATACATATATACACTATCAACAAAATATACACCACGATTGGTAGTGCAGGTGATGCACCATTCATTGTCCGTGGACCACTGGGCCCAAAATGCATGGGCGAGGCCCACACAAGATACCTGATCAAAACGGAGAGAACACTGCTGGGGCATCAGATAGAAATACAACAGGCACCGCAGGGGGAAGGCGGGCACCTCAGCCGAATGAGTGCACCACGCCAGATCCACGAGGGGGCTCCATGCCCATTGATGTCTCTTGGGGAGTGCAAAGCCACAGTCTCTCAAGTCTCTGCAGTGGGTGGGTTGCCCACTCCACAGTCTCTCAAGTCTCTACAGTGGATGGGTTGCCCACTGTACCATCCTGGGGAGTGCAAAGCCACAGTCTCTCAAGTCTCTGCAGTGGGTGGGTTGCCCACTGTACGTACCATCCTGGGGAGTGCAAAGCCACAGTCTCTCAAGTCTCTACAGTGGGTGGATTGCCCACTGTACCATCCTGGGGAGTGCAAAGCCACAGTCTCTCAAGTCTCTGCAGTGGGTGGGTTGCCCACTGTACCATTCTGGGGAGTGCAAAGCGACAGTCTCTCAAGTCTCTACAGTGGGTGGGTTGCCCACTGTTCAATCCTGGGGAGTGCAAAGCCACAGTCTCTCAAGTCTCTACAGTGGGTGGGTTGCCCACTGTTCAATCCTGGGGAGTGCAAAGCCACAGTCTCACAAGTCTCTACAGTGAGTGGTTTGCCCACTGCTATATCCTGGGGAGTGCAAAGCCACAGTCTCTCAAGTGGATAACAGTCTCTACTGGTTCTGGAGGGGGCATTGTGCCCAGAGTGCGGCACACACCCCGTGACGGTCCAAGTTGCGTCACTGCCCCTTCCACAAATGGGCTAAGGGTGCATTCCGTGGCAGTCTTTACCCTGTTCAGCGGTCTCTGGCCTGTTCAGCGGTGCTTGCGTTGCCAGTGTCAGACCTGTTCAGCGGTGCATTTCATCGCAGTCTTTGCCCTGTTCAGCGGTCCCTAGCCTGTTCAGCGGTGCTTGCGTTGCCAGTGTCAGACCCGTCCAGCGGTGCATTCCATGGCGGTCTTTGCCCTGTTCAGCGGTGCTTGCCAAGGCGGTCCTTCATTGCCCAGCAGGGCTGTGGCTGGCGGTCCTTCATGGGTCAGCTGAGCTGTGGCTTGCAGGGCCCTCCTGGCCAGCTGGGCTGTGGCTGGCAGTGGCCTCCTGGCCAGTGACTCTGGGGCTGGCGGTGGCCTCCTGGCCAGTGACTCTGGCGGTGGCCTCCTGGGCAGTGACTCTGGCGGTGGCCTCCTGGGCAGTGACTCTGGGGCTGGTGGTGGCCTCCTGGCCAGTGACTCTGGGGCTGGCCTCCTGGGCAGTGACTCTGGCGGTGGCCTCCTGGGCAGTGACGATGGGGCTGGCGGTGGCCTCCTGGCCAGTGACTCTGGCGGTGGCCTCCTGGCCAGTGACGATGGGGCTGGCCTCCTGGGCAGTGACTCTGGCGGTGGCCTCCTGGCCAGTGATGATGGGGCTGGCCTCCTGGGCAGTGACTCTGGCGGTGGCCTCCTGGGCAGTGACTCTGGGGCTGGCCTCCTGGCCAGCTGGGCTGTGGCTGGCAGTGGCCTCCTGGGCAGTGACTCTGGGGCTGGCGGTGGCCTCCTGGGCAGTGACGATGGGGCTGGCGGTGGCCTCCTGGGCAGTTACTCTGGCGGGGGCCTCCTGGCCAGTGACGATGGGGCTGGCCTACTGGGCAGTGACTCTGGCGGTGGCATCCTGGCCAGTGACGATGGGGCTGGCCTCCTGGGCTGTGACTCTGGCCGTGGCCTCCTGGCCAGTGACGATGGGGCTGGCGGTGGCCTCCTGGGCAGCGGGATGATGGCGGTCCTCTCAGCTGTGCTGCTCCTCCCAGACTTTGGAGATTTCTTCTGCCCCTTCCCCACCTTGGGAGGAGTCACAGCAGAGTCGACACTCCCCCCGGGACCCTTGTGAGCGGCTTTGCTGGCTGGAGTCTTCCCCCTCTCCCACCGGGCACTGTCCAACTTCTGGTGCTTCACAGGGGGGGGACTGGCTGTGCTGTGGCTCCGTGCCACACTGGCTGTCCTGGTGGCCGGTGCACTCTACATACCTGTAACAACAGGCACCACTGGTCCCGGAGATTTTTTGGCTGAGGTGCTGGGAAATAGGTTGAGGGGGGCCAGGAAAAGTTTTTGGGAGACACTGGGATGGGTAGATGGAGGGGGTTTGGGAGTGGAGGAAGAGGTGGTGGTTGCAGGAGGTGTAAGTGTTGTGGATTTGGGTGCAGGTGCATGGGCTGGAGGCTGTTGTGAGGTGGATGGCTGTTGGGTGGGTGTGTGCCTACGTTTGTGTATATTGGGAGGGGGCATCACAGACACACTGGGAGAGGACACAGGGGACGTGTAAATGGGAGTGGGGCTGGTGAGTGCACATGAGCGGGGTGTGGTGGTGGGTGTGCTGGTGCGGGACGTAGTTGCTGTAGTGGTAGTGCATGCAGGTGTGAGTGTAGACGAGACTGGGAGGGAGGAGGGAGACGAGGAGGAGGGGGACACAGTGGAGGCAGTGGATGTTGGTGTGTCTGTATGTGTGTGATGCTTGCGTGAGTGCCTGTGGGATGTGTGGTGCTTATGTTTGCCTGAGCTTCCCTTGTGTGTTGACGTGTGTGCATGCTGGTCTGTAGGTCTGCTTGGGATAGGCTGAGGTACAGGGGATTGGGTCGGGGTGGAGGAAGTTGGAGGGGGGAGGCTAGACACAAGGACAATGGCTGCCATCAGTGCTGAGGCCAGAATTTTCAGGGTTCGATAAAGGGCAGCCTGACCAGAATGAATGCCCTCCAGGAATGCATTTGTGTGTTGCAATTCCCTTTCTACACCCTGGATGGCATTCAAAATGGTAGACTGCCCAACAGTGAGGGACCTGAGGAGGTCAATGGCCTCCTCACTGAGGGCAGCAGAGGTGACTGGGGCAGGGGCTGAGGTGCCTGGGGCGAAGGTGATGCCCACCCTCCTGGGTGAGCGGGCACGGGGCGAAGGCTGAGGGGCTGCTGGGAGGGCGGTGCTGGTAGGGGGGGTGGCGGCTGTACCTGTAGAAGTGGGGGGCACAGATTTTGCACCACCACAAGGGAGCTCCCATCGGAGGACGAGTCCGTGTCGATGGTTGTAGATCCTGTGACCGCCGTGGTGCTCCCCTCGCCCTCCGTCCCACTGGTGTATTCTGAGTCCGTGGTGTGGGCCTCCATGGCCATGTGGGATGCAGCTCCCTCGTGCTCCGGTGCCACTGTACCTCCGCCTGATGATGCTGATGCACACAAGAACAGGGAGACCACAAAAAGGGGGGGGGACGACAAGTTGAGTGCATGGCTTACCGCTACCGTTGGCGGACAATACAGACACAGCAGCCCCCTGCACTACGTCGCGCTGTTGGGCTCTACAGATGCAATTCCTGGGATATGGCCTACATGGCTATGGTCGACATCTGCACACATAGATGACACAGGGGCATGAATACCTGTACTTGGCACTCTACAGAGGTGGGGTGGGGTGCCACATGGCCTGCATTATGGAGGGTCCTAGCCTATCAATCAATCAATCAATCACAATATTTATAGAGCGCACTACGTACCCGTTAGGGTTTCAAGGCCCTGAGGGGGGGGGGTGCTGCTACTGGTCGAAGAGCCAGGTCTTGAGGAGTCTCCTGAAGGTGAGAAGGTCCTGGGTCTGCCGCAGGGGGGTCGGGAGGGTGTTCCAGGTCTTGGCGGCAAGGTAGGAGAAGGATCTGCCAACGGAGGTCTTGCGTTGGAAGCGGGGAACGATGGCGAGGGCGAGTTTGGCGGAGCGGAGTTGGCGGGAGGGGACGTAGAAGTTGAGTCTGTTTTTCAGGTAGGCTGGTCCAGTGTTGTGGAGTGCCTTGTGAGCGTGGGTGAGGAGCTTGAAGGTGATCCTCTTGTCCACGGGGTGCCAGTGGAGGTCTTTCAGGTGGTGGGAGATGTGGCATCGGCAGGGTACGTCGAGGACCAGTCGGGCGGAGATGTTTTGGATGTGTTGGAGGCGTCGGATGTCTTTTGCTGGGATGCCTGTGTAGAGTGCGTTGCCATAGTCTAGTCTACTGCTGATGAGGGCCTTGGTCACCGTTTTTCTGGTTTCCGTCGGGATCCATTTGTAGATTCTACGGAGCATGCGGAGGGTGTTGTAGCAGGAGTAGGAAACTGCGTTGACCTGCTTGGACATGGTGAGGGCGGAGTCAAGGACGAATCCCAGGTTGCGTGCATGGTTGGCTGGCGTTGGAGGGGGTCCCAGCGCGGTGGGCCACCAGGAGTCGTCCCAGGCCGAGGGGGTGCGTCCGAGGATGAGGACCTCCGTCTTGTCGGAGTTCAACTTCAGGCGGCTACTTCTTATCCATTCGGAGATGGACTTCATTCCCTCGTGGAGGTTGGCTTTGGCGGTGTGTGGGTCTTTGGTGAGGGAGAGGATGAGCTGGGTATCGTCGGCGTAGGAGAGAATGTTGAGGTTGTGCTGACGGGGCAGTTGTGCGAGGAGGGCCATATAGACGTTGAACAGCGTCAGGCTTAGAGAGGAGCTTTGGGGTACGCCGCAGATGATGTTGGTGGCTTCGGAGCGGAAGGGTGGGAGTCGGACTCTCTGGGTTCTGCCGGTGAGAAAAGAGGAGATCCAGTTGAGGGCTTTTTCTTGTATTCCGGCTTCGTGAAGGGGTGTTAGTAGGGTACGGTGGCAAACCGTGTCGAAGGCTGCGGAAAGGTCCAGGAGGATGAGGGCTGATGTTTCGCCGTTGTCCATTAGCTGTCTGATGTCATCTGTGGCGGCGAGGAGAGCGGTCTCGGTGCTGTGGTTGCGTCTGAAACCGGACTGGGAGGGGTTGTCCTCGAGGTGGCGGGTGAGCTGAGCATTGACGATCTTCACGATGGCCTTCGCCGGGAAGTGGAGGAGGGAGATCGGGCGGAAGTTTTTGAGGTCGTTGGGGTCTGCCTTGGGTTTCTTGAGGAGGGCGTGGATTTCGGCGTGCTTCCAACTGTCCGGGAAAGTCGCAGTTTCGAAGGATAAGTTGATGATCTATCGAAGTTGGGGGGCGATGGTAGAGTCGGCTTTGTTGTAGACGTGGTGGGGGCATGGGTCTGAAGGGGATCCTGAGTGGATGGAGTTCATAATCTTGCAAGTTTCAGCGTCGTCTACGGGGGTCCAGGCGGTAAGGCGGTTGGCGAAGGTGGAGTTGTCGGGGTGGGGTCTGACGGCGGCGTGGTGTTGAGGCTGTCGTGGATGTCGGCGATCTTTTGATAGAAAAAGGTGGACAGGGCGTCGCAGAGTTCTTGGGAGGGTGGGATGTCGTTGACGTTGGCGCTGGGGTTGGAGAGCTCTTTCACGATGCAGAAGAGTTCTTTGCTGTCGTGGGCGTTGTTGTTCAGGCGTTCTGTGAAGTGGGAACGTTTGGCGAGTCGGATTAGCTGGTGGTGCTTGCGGGTGGCCCACTTGTGGGCTGCCAGGCTGTCGGGTGTGTGTTCGAGGAGCCATTTCTTCTTAAGTTTCTGGCAGGTGCGTTTGGAGGTGAGGAGTTCGTCAGTGAACCAGGCGGCTTTTTTCTTTTCTTGGTTGTCGGTGGACCTCTTGAGTGGTGCGAGGGTGTTGGCGCAGTCGTTGATCCACTGTCGTAGGTGGAGAGTGGCGGTGTCTGGGTCGGTGGAGTCGGTGGGCGGGTTCTGGGCAAGGGTGCTAGTCAGTTGGTCTTCTGTGACTTTGCTCCAGCGGCGGTGTGGTGGTAGTTGGGTGCAGTGGTGTTTGATGTGCTTCTTGAATGTGAAGTGGATGCAGTGGTGGTCGGTCCAGTGGAGTTCGGTGGTGTGGCTAACTCGCCCTGGCCTAGGGAAACCCACAGCCCTCCTCCCCCACCCAGACACCTTCACTGCGCGCAAAGTCCGCTGAATGATAGTGTACTCACCCCTTTGTGTCTGCTGTGATGCCCTCAAGCGCTCATCCAACTCAGGGTAGGCCACCGCCAGGATCCTTAACATCAGGGGGGTCATGGTTCGATGGGCACCCCTCCCACGTTGGGAGGCCATCCCCAGCTGAGCCTCCGCCGTCTTCTTGCTCCAGCGGCGAATGTCCTCCCATCTTTTCCGGCAGTGGGTGCTCCGTCTGTGGTGGACCCCCAGGGTCCGGATGTCCTTGGCGATGGCACGCCAAATATCCTTCTTTTGGTGGGCACTGACCTACATGACATGTACAAGGGAAGAAGAGAAGTCATTAACAACTGCACCGTCTAAGTGATTGGCCCCCATCCCTACCCTTGCCATGTGGCACATGCATTCACAGTCCTTCATGCACGCAGAATTGTGCCCCCTTCCTTCTTACAACCAGCCCTCTCCACACAGGCATAGCCCATACAACATGCTCCCTGTGTACTTACCTGTTGGTCTGGAGGACCGTAGAGTAGCGTGTACTGGGGGAGGACCCCGTCCACAAGCTTCTCCAACTCCTCTGCAGTGAAGGCAGGGGCCCTTTCCCCAGACGTACGAGCCATTGTCTCTTCCAGACCGAGGTCACAGCAGCACTTGCAGTGTATGTCCTCTCCTGTCGAAGATCAGGTATCGAGTGATTGAACAGATACAAAATGGCGGTCACGTCTGCGGCGGTCACGTCCGCAGCGGTGCGTACCATCACCGCCGGCATACATCGTCATTGGCTCCTGGGACCCATAGGGTCCAATGTTAATCAATGCAGCATTGCGCTGCGGTCTTCGACCGCCTACCGCAACAGTATACAACGCCAGCGCAGTTACCTCACATCCCATTGTCCCACTTTAGAGGTCAGGCAACTGCCATTTCAGGGGCTCACATGCCCTAATTACCAACTGTGTCACACAGACCTAGGCCTTGTCGCACAACACAAATACAGGCCACATTTTGTTTATGAATGGTGTTCTGTGTAGACTGTGGGTACATACCTCTGAGTTGTTTGACGCTGTGGTCGCTGTTGTCATTCCTAGGCACATTCTGCTGGGACATGTGAGGAGATGGCGGAATCCTCCGGTGTACCGACCGCTGGTGGACCTGTCGACAATGGAGGAAAGACATTTGATCATTACCTACAGGTTTGACCGTGCCACAATCCAGTAACTGTGTACCCAGTTGGAGCCAGACCTGATGTCAGCAATCCGCCATCCCACAGGGATCCCCCCTCAAGTGCAGGTGCTATAAGTGCTCCATTTCCTAGCAAGTGGGTCATTTCAAACAACAGTGGCCATGGCATCAGGGATGTCCCAGCCTATGTTTTCAAACGTGTTGTCCAGAGTGTTGTCTGCCCTGATGAAACACATGCAGAGCTACATCATTTTCACTCGGTTGGAGGATTTGCCTACAGTGAAAGGTGACTTCTATGCCCTTGGACATATCCCTAACATCATAGGTGCCATTGATGGGACCCATCCCCCCCCACAGGAGTGAACAGGTGTACAGGAACCGGAAGAGTTATCATTCAATGAATGTACAGATGGTATGTTAGGCAGACCAGTACATCTCCCAGGTAAGTGCTATGTTCCCTGGCTCTGTGCATGACGCCTACATCCTGCGGAATAGCAGCATCCCTTATGTGATGGGTCAACTCCAGAGGCACCGGGTGTGGCTATTAGGGGACTCTGGTTACCCCAACCTGTCATGGCTACTGACCCCAGTGAGGAATCCCAGGACCAGGGCAGAGGAACGCTACAATGAGGCACATGGGCGAACTAGGAGGGTGATCGAACGCACCTTCGGCCTCCTGAAGGCCAGGTTCAGGTGCCTGCATATGACAGGTGGATCCCTATTCTACTCACCAAAGAAGGTGTGCCAGATCATCGTGGCATGCTGTATGCTTCACAACTTGGCTTTGCGACAACAGGTGCCTTTTCTGCAGGAGGATGGTCCAGATGACGGTGTTGTGGCAGCTGTGGAGCCTGTGGAGCCTGTGGACAGTGATGAGGAGGAAGCAGAGGAAGAAGCCATTGACAAAAGGGACTCAGTTATCCAGCAATATTTCCAGTGACACACAGGTGAGAACACATTCCTGCCTACTACAAGTACTTTCACACTTCTACCTCTATCCTGTCTGTCGATTTCAACCAGTATATGGTAACTGAGTTGTACATTTCCCTTTCGGTTTCACAGGTGTGGTTTACAACGTGTGTCATCTGCTTAGATTCCTCATGGACTTGAGATGTGTGACATAGGTATGTTGACATTACATTTGAAGACGCATTTTGTCACTGTAATTGCTAATCCACATTTTCTAAATCACAGACTGACTCCAGATTGTGTTGTGCTTCAAGGGTGTTTATTTAAGTGCTAAATATTGGAGGGGGGTTGTAACATGGTGAAGGGTGATGGTGGAGGAATGTCCATGGCAGAGACCAGTCTATTAGTCCACACAGGTGCATTGCCCATATGGGCATAGGAAGTGGAACTGGGGCAGTTTAAATATGGACAGGGTTACAAAGTGGGACAGTGGGATGACAATCCGGGTGGTCTCATTTCGTGGCGGGGGTCTTGGCATCGTGCTCTGTCTTGTTCCTGGATCTCAGGGACCGCTTGCGGGGTGGTTCTCCATCTGCAGGGGGTGGGGTGCTGGTGTGGTGGTCCTGTGGCGGTGCCTCCTGTCAACTAGCGCCGGCGGAGGTGGTGGGCTGTTCATCATCCATGCTAGTGTCAGGGGTCCCTTGGAGTGCCACAGTGTCCCTCCTGGTGTTCAGTATTTCCTTCAGCACCCCTATGATGGTGGCCAGGGCGGAGCTGATGGTTCTGAGTTCCTCCCTGAACCCCAAATACTGTTCCTCCTGCATGCGCTGGGTCTCCTGAAACTTGGCCAGGACCGTTGCCATCGTCTCCTGGGAGTGGTGGTATGCTCCCATGATGGAGGAGAGGGCCTCGTGGAGAGTGGGTTCCCTAGGCCTGTCCGCCCCCTGTCGCACAGGAACCTTCCCAGTTCCCCTGTGTTCCTGGGCCTCCGTCCCCTGGACCGTGTGCCCACTACCACTGCCCCCAGGTCCCTGTTGTTGTTGGGGTGGTGGGTTATGCTGGGTTCCCTTTAGTGGTGGACACACAGCTTATTGATGTGTCCTGGGGACGGAGGTATGGGCCCGCTGGTTGGGTGCTGTGCTGGTGTTACCAGAGGGTGGAAGCTCTGTGGTGGCCTGTGACTGAGTGTGGGGAACCGACTGTCCCGAGGACCACGATGGTCCGGGCTGATCATCTGGATCCAGTTGGACAGAGCTGCTGTCATCACTGTGGGCCTCTTCTGTGGGTGGGGTGGAGATGTCTGGACCCTCCTGTCTGGTGACGTTGGGTAGTGGTCCTGCAGGGGTGTAAAAGCATGATTATTGCATCTGTGTGTGTCATGGTGTGAAATGGGTGGGTGACCCTGTACCCCAGTGCTAGCATTCCTGTGTGGGGGCTTGTGTGATGATGGTTGAGGGGGGTGTTATGGGTATGTGCAGTGGGCATGCTTTAGCGATGGGTGTCCATGCTTTGGTGTTGCATGCAGGTCTTGGTGTTGGGATATGTGGTTTGTGTTATTAGTACAATAGTGAGGAGTTGGAGTCATAGGGGAGGGGGCGAGGGTGGGGGTCTGTGATAGCATGCAGGTAGGGTGGGGGATGAAGTAGTTAAAGGTTTGACTTACCAGAGTCCATTCCTCCACCTACTCCTGCGAGGCCCTCAGGATGCAGAATCTCCAAGACCTGCTCCTCCCATGTTGTTAGTTGTGGGGGAGGAGGTGGGGGTCCGCCGCCAGTCCACTGTACCGCAATGTGGTGTCTTGAGACCACGGAACGCACCTTCCCCCGTAGGTCGTTCCACCTCTTCCTGATGTCGTCCCGATTTCTTGGGTGTTGTCCCACTGCATTGACCCTGTCGACTATTCTTCGCCATAGCTCCATCTTCCTTGCATTTGAGGTGTGCTGCACCTGTGCTCCAAATAGCTGTGATTCTACCCTGACGATTTCCTCCACCATGACCCTGAGCTCCTCCGAGAACCTGGGGTGTCTTTGCCATGCCATGGGGTGGTGTAGGTGATGTGTGGGGTGGTGTATGTGGTGATAAGTGTGGTGAGATGTAGTGGTGTGTGGTGTTTTGTGCGTGGAAGTTGTGTGGGTGATGGTCTGGTGTGCCTGTGGATGCTTGGTAGTAGTTTGTAGTGTCTCTCTCTGGCCTTCTCTCTGTAATTGTGGTCGTAGGGTTTTTTGGGTGATGTGGGTGTGTGTTTTATATTGTATTGGGTGTGTGGGAGTGGTGTGTGTATGTGTATCAGGTGTGTGTATTTCGAATTGTCCAATGTGGCGTTGTTTTGTAGAAGTGTGTGTATTTTGAGCGTGGCGGTGTGTACCGCCAATGGGATACCGCGGTTGAAAGACCGCCGCGTGGATTCGTGGGTCGTGATAATGTGGGCATCTTTCAGCTGGCGTGACGGTGTCGGTTTTGTTTTCGCCAGTTTATCATTGACCTTTGGTGTGGCGGACTTGTGTGGGTGTCTGAATTTTGTCAGATTCCGAGATGTGGGTCATAATAGCTGTGGCGTAATTCCGCGGCTGCGGCAGTGTGTTGGCAATCTTCTGCACGGCGGTAAGCGGCTTTTACCTCCAATGTTGTAATGAGGGCCATGGTGTGAAAAAAATACAAAACAACCTTAGATATTTCCAATGTTTTTTTTTGTGCCAAAATCTAGAGCCCAGTGCCTTCCGCACACTTGGCTGTCAGCAGCACTTTTGCTGTTTGCCTCAGGGGTATAAGAACAGCCTTGGGTTGTTTTTTGCCAGAGTAGCATCAATATTATATGACATTGACCCTAAGGCATTGTCATATCTGGCGGACATATATCCCACAGATTACGACCTCAATGAACATTTAGCCAGGTTGGATCGTATTGTCTTAGGATTTGCCGCCCAAGAGTACAAATGTAATTTTAAGAAAAGAAAAGAAAAATTGCTTTTTTCAGTGTCCTATTTCTAGGATACGAATTATCAGGTGAAGGTAAGAGTCTGGCCAAACACTTTCTAGAAAAATGCGCTTAAACACAACCTCCAAACACAATCAAGAAACTGCAATCATTGCTGGGTTTCTTCAGCTTTGGCAGAACATACATTCCAGATTATGCACAACACATAAAACCTCTTTATGATATGATTCATCCTGAATTTTTAAGTAAACATTGGACACCAGAACACACTCACATTCTCAGAGAACTGCAACAAGATATGCAAGAAGCACTCCACACACGTGATAATAAAACAAATTTGGTCATCAAAATAATCACTGGTGCCGTTGGGTTTACCTATGTCGCATTCAACAGGGTGACATGCTACCCATAGCATACACATTTTAATGTTTTGCACCAACAGAAAAAATACTAGGGGCCTCATTTACAAGCCCCATGGCAGAAGGCGGTGCAGCAAGTCTACTGCTGCACCACCGGAAAAGATCAGAAATGCTCTGTATTTGCATTTCTGTCCTCACCTTTGTACTGGCACACAAATTGCTGCCTAATATCAATGCAGGCACCCTTGCACCATGGTGCAAGGATGCCTGTGTTGTGGGGAAGATTGTTTTTGTGCAGGAAGTTACACCTAGAGAGGTGTGTTTCTCTTTCTATTTGTGCTGCGTTCTGCAGCACACAAAGAAAGACGAACAAATGGGGAGAAATAAAGATATTTCTCCTCATTGAGTCACTTCTGTGCCACCTCTGAGGTGGCGTAGGAATCTGACACACTCCCAGACTTGTAAATATGGGAATGCGTCAGGTTCCTTTGCGTTCCATGGGTGTTATATGGCAACAGCCACAGCAACACCCATGGAACGCTTCATAGTACTCCCATGGAATGTTCCTTTCACGCAGTTTTAAGTGTGAAAGGGGCCCATATTTACAAGGCCATGAAGAGCCCTGCAAGGTGGCTTTTCATGGCCCTGTAAATATATGATGACACACTGCACCACCGGAAAGTTAAAAACATTATGCTCCAGTGCGGCAGTGTGCCGATAGGGCCTTGTACATGATGTTCAGGTGGTTATCATTAAGGAGAGGCCACTTGCCCAAGGGAAGCACATCATTGTTGTTACCCTGTGCCTGCCCTTGAGGTGGTCACCAAAGCTAGCGTTCCAAACGATAAAGCATTACATCCACATTGGATTCAATGTGCAACCTCCCTGACAGCAACTGACGTCAATTATGTCCTCAACCCAAAACTGCAGACTCAAGAATTCCTCCAAAATTAGCTTGAATACCCTGCGCCCACTAACACCATACCTCTTGATCACTACCAAGTCATCTTTTATACTGATGGTTCAGCACAATAAGCTGTAGGTACCAAACACCAATACTCTGCTGCTTGTGCAGCTAGTAGCGGGGTCACGAGGGATGGTACATTCCTCCCTCAAAATACCTACACAAGGACCCTAGGGACTAAAGCTCTTGTCTTGGCACTGAAACATACAGGTCCTTAACATTCAACATTGATTGTGTGTGATTCATATTATTGTGTCCAGTCCTACAACTATTCCTTACCTCATTGGTGCCTGAAGGGGTTCAGTGATTCCATTAAACACAAAAACTTATGGGGGAGGGTATCTGATCTTAAAGACAGGCTACCGAAAGCTCATGTAGTACATGCATTGGGGTTTCAATGTGTAGGAGTACATGTTGTAGGAAACACTTTGGCTGATGAAGCTGCCAAATTTGCAGAAGCTACGGCTTCTGTTGCTACAATTACTCGTTCTCATACAAGATTGGATGATGAGACAAGGGCTGCTGTGAAAGCTTCGGCTGACAGCAAACCTTTACTAAAATCATACCCATTGAAGTATTCCTACCATCTCAGTGCCAACAACATTGCATTTGCAACAAATCCAAGGGTGGGAGACTGAGTGATCCTCAACCAAATTCAGGGATTAGGGGCCAGATGTAGCAAAGTTTTGCGAGTCGCTAATGGCCCGATTTGCAATTTGCAACCTCGCAAAATCCGAAATGGGATGCAAAAATCCCATTTCCGAAGTGCAAATTGCGATGCAAGCCATTACCGACTCGTAAAATGTGCGACCTGATTTTGCGACCCGCAAAGAGGAAGTCGCAATTTGCGAGTCGCAAACCAAATGAAAAAGCCAGTCGCAAATTGCGACTAGTCGCAAAAAGCCCATTTTGCACATCCAGATTACCACTGATTCAGAGCAGAATGAAAGTATAAAAGGAGACCCAGAAGGCATATGGGTTACTCAAAATGGCTGAACTGTATGTGATAGCATAGAGGAGGAGAGTCCACGCTGCCCAGCAGAGGACGAGGAGGGTGCAGAGACAGGAGAGGGTATACCAAACCAGGCAGACACTATTCCAACAAACTGAGGAGGAGATTTATGACAAATATACACTGAGCAGTGCAGCAATTTTAGAATTAATTGAACTACTCAATCCGCAGCTTGAACGACAGACAATGCGCGGCAGCGCCATCCCTACACATGTGCAAGTGCTATGCTCACTGCACCTCTTGGCCTCGGGTAGCTATCAGGGGGTGATTGCAGTGGCAGGTGGGGTATCCCAAAGTGCACTCTCACGATTCTTCAGATGTTTCCTAGATGCCATACTCACACACATGTCCAGATACATATATGGACCCAGGAATGAGGCAGAAATTAACAGCACCAAGTTGGACTTCTACAGAATTGCCAGCTTCCCCTATGTAATAGGGTGTGTGGACGGGACACATATACAAATTTGCCCTCCTGCAAATCTGGAATATGTGTTCCGCAATAGGAAATGTACCCACTCACTAAATAACCAGGTGGTATGCGACGCCCAGAATGTAATTACTGACATTGTAGCCAAATTTCCAGGGCGTACACATGACTCACACATATTCAGGCACAGTGGGATACACCAATGCCTAGAACGTGGGGAGTTTGGAGACGGACATCTAATAGGTATTGCTGAATACACACTGAAGCCTTACATACAGGTCACTGTGGAAATCATCCATGCCCTGCTAACATTGCTTATTTTTGTCAAACAGGTGACAGTGCATACTGTATGCTCTAAGACCATGGATACTTTCCCCGTACCTAACACCTGGCAATGAGAACGAGAGGCGATATAACAATGCCCATTGGCAGACCAGAACTGTCATCGAGAGGACCTTTGGATTGTTAAAGGCAAAATTCAGATGCCTACCACAAAAGTGGAGGTGCACTCCAGTATGCATCAGAAACAGCATTCAAGATCGTCGCTGTATGTGCAATCCTACACAACATTGCCACCAGACGTGGGCTACATCTCACCCCTGAAGACACAGATTCGGAGGATGAGGAGCAAGAGCTACCACACCGACAGCCTGGGGATAGAAACATTGCAAATCAAGGCAGACAGAGACAGGACCACATTGCAACCCAATACTTTGGCAGGTATGTGGCAATTGTCACCACACTCACTGATGTCAGACAAACAGAGCCCAGTTGTGTAGTGGAATAATCAAAACCTTTTTATTTGTAAACTATATGGTTAAAGAAAAGTGCTGTCCGTTAAAGTCTGTACTTGTCCTAATGTTATGAGGACACATTAACATTATGTGCCTCATGATTCATGCTGTCTGATGGCTCACACCCTCCTCCTTGTGCGCCCAGCATTGCTTATCCCAGGTGGGTCACCTGACCCCTGCTGTGCACTTGCATTCCTTAGCACACGGGACTCAATGGCAGACACACTACTTATTGTGGACCCCTCCTCACTGTCCTGAGGGGTCTCACCTGTGCCCCTTGCCACCTGCCTAGCTTCCATCAAGTCGTGGCTGATGCGGCCAAGTCCACGTGCCACATCGCCCGCAAAGTGGCCAAATTCAACCTGTAAGCTCACTGTCCGTCTAGACAGGCCAGTTGTGTTTGTTGCAAGACGCCCAATTGAAGCAGCCATGGGTCGAATCATGCCACCGTGTGGCGCTCCCTGCGCCTTGCATACTGTCTGTCTGCCACCAGTTCCGTCACAAGTTGGCGGATGGCCTGGGTGAGATCCCCCATATGTTCCTTCATTCTAGTGAACTGTGTGTTCACTTCAGCCAGCCCAGTGGTCATGCTGCTCTGCATCCTGTTTAATGTTTTTGAGATTGACCTCAATTGTCTGTTTTGCAGGCGCTGACCATTGATGAGGGATGCCTCCATTCCTGCAAAGCCTGCTTCCCCTATCTCCTCCTGGGGCACCGCCAGAACTCTGCATCTGCGCCTGCGCCTTTGTCTTGCTGCTGGCTCAGAACGATTTGCTGTGGGGCTGGGGCCAGGGGTCGTATCAGCTGCCCCCATTTCCTGTTCTTGTTCCTGATAGGACTCTGGTGGTGTCCTGCTGGGCCCAGGAATTTCTGCAGCAGCCCTCTGCACTGTCTCTGGCCCATGCTCTCCTCCCTGCCTGTTGTTGCTGCTGGGGGTGTCTTGTGGGAGACCTTTGGGACATAGGGAATACACTGTCAGTCTCTCACATCTGTTTTATGCCTCATAATAAACATTTGCCCATATGCTGACTACTGTACTACATTTCCCATAATGCACTATTCTGGAATGGAGCTAGTCTGGTGGTACCTGCTGCTGTGTACTGGGAGAGTGTGTATACTGCATTTGTAGGTGTGAATGCGTATCTCATGGTACTTACTTTTGGATGTCCCTGGCGCAGAACTGTCCACTTCTCCCATTCCGAGTACGGCCTCACTCCAGGGTCTGCTCGACCATTACTTCCATGGCTGTTGGTGGTGGGACAGTGGATGGGCCTCCTCCGGTGCCCCTCACCTCTCTCAGCCACCCTGCTACCCTATCCTTTGTCCTGGAGCGCAGGTCATCCCACCTTTTCTTGATTTCCTCAAGGGTGCGGTGGCTCATCCCTATGGCATGAATCCGTTCCTGAATTTGTTGCCAAATCATCTTCTTAACTGTGTCTGGGACACTCAGGGCTGCCTTCCCAAACAGTTTGTCATGGTGCAGGCAGCATTCCTCTGTCAGCACCTCCAGTTCTTTGTCTGAAAATTTCAACTTTCTTCTTCTCCCAGCACTGCCTGTTTCCTCCATTGTACCAGCAGGTCCTCTCTCCTGGGTGTTCACAGCAG
The DNA here is from genome assembly GCF_031143425.1 of Pleurodeles waltl. Lineage (NCBI taxonomy): Eukaryota > Metazoa > Chordata > Amphibia > Caudata > Salamandridae > Pleurodeles > Pleurodeles waltl. The sequence goes on along the minus strand of NC_090440.1, from coordinate 103,181,642 downwards.
TTTGGAAAGGGTGTGGTCCTCCCTCCTCCCAGGTGTATTTGATGACTTCCTGGTTCAGATGTCATCACCAAGAGCTAGGAAGTAAATTTCCAAACTGTTGTGCAGCACCTGCAGGCAATTTGAGTGCCAGTCGCAATTTGCGACACCCTTCTCGCAAATTGTGACTTCGCTTTTAGTGAGGTCGCAAAATGAGACCTCGCGAAAAGCGAACTCGTAAAATGTGGTGCGACACATTTGCAAATCGCAAATTGGTGTCAGACTTTTTTCTTGGATTCCATTTTGCGAGTCTGAAATTGCGATTCGCATTGAATCACAATTTCCGACTCGCAATTTTTATGCTACCTACATCTGACCCTAGATCTCATTAGAACAGCGCATGAGGTGTTGTATCTTCCCATGCAGGTGTAATGGCTGCTATTTCTCTGCTACAAAAATGCTGTTGGTGGCCAGGTCTATACAAGCAGACCTAACAGTATGTCCTTTGCTGTGACATTTGCGACATTTGCCAGCATAGTAAAGGGTCCACCATCAAATGCCCAACGCACCCCGTCTAGTGCCCAACAAACCGCTACAATGTGTGCAGGTGTGTACCTGGATCATTGCAGTCCCTTACAACCTGATGGTGAATACAAATATATTTTAGTTGCTGTTGACCCATGTTCTAAATTTATGTGGGCATGGCCATGTTGCTAAAGATTTGCAAGTCTTTGTCAGGACATATGTAGTTGCAGCATTCCACTCGGACCAGGGCTTTTGCCTCCAGGGCGTTCAGGGACACCATGGGAATGATTGGTGATCAACTCCATTACTCCTCACCCTACCAATCTGAATGTAATTTGATTGCAGAGAGGAAGAACCAAGACTTAAAGCAATCTATAACAGCAACAGTATTAGTATCACAAAAAAGAGGCAGTGGACCACAGATCACCACACCTAATCCTTTTTCCAGAGTTTGTTTGTGAACCAATATTTGCATGCACTCGCTAAAAGGCATCTGCTACCAAGATGCAACCTTACCAGTAAGATTCATATTCATATTAGAGGTGCATGTGATCAAAAAACACTTGAAAAGAGAGTCGCATTCAAGTTCTCAATTCTTTCCAGTTCTTCACTTTAATTTCTTCCCATCCTTAAAAAATCACACACCAACAGCAAATGACAGTCAACGCATTCCATCCATACAAGTGGACTTTTTCCTGACTGTAATGCAACTATGTATATTCATGCAATAAAAAAAGAATCATTTTTACATATAAAAGCATTCAAAACAGATTCACAAAACAGGTAACAATTTTGAAGAAAACACCAATTAGAAGTAAAACAGACATACAATATTCAAATAACACAAGACAAAAGAAGAGATTACAAAAAACAACCACATCCTTTTCATAATGAACAAAACTAATTTCAAAAACTTAGAAAGACAGATATATACCAAAAACTATTTAAAACCATCACTATACACACATTGTGGCAATTTGTGAACAAGATCCTTATATTTGTGACCCACTCACACTAATCCAGAGGAGGTTATTGTTAGACCTGTTAGCTTTTGGTCACCCCTGTCTTTTTGGCTTCTGACCTCCTGTTATGATCCTGTGCTAATCTTTGTTTTTGCTGGCTTTAGGACTCTGGCTGATCAGTGCTAAAGTGCAAATGCTCTTTGTCTAAATTGGGATGGTGACTGCTTTTCTCCATAATTGGCATATTTGATTTACTAATAAGTCCCTAGTAAAGTGCACTAGAGTTGCCCTTGGCCTGTAATTCAAATGTTACTAGTGGGCCTGCAGCACTGATTGTGCCACCCACATGAGTAGCCCTGTAAACATGTCCCAGACCTGCCACTGCAGTGCTGTGTGTGCAGTTTTAACTTGCCCTGTTGACCGTGCAAGTGCATCCACTTGCCAGGTCCAAACATTCCCTTTTACTACATATAAGTCAACCCCAAAGTAGGCCCAAGGCAGCCCCATGGGCAGGGTGCAGTGCATCTAAAAGGAAGGACATGTGCTACTGTGTCTTACATGTCCTAATAGTGAAATACTGCCAAATTCAGTTTTCACTATTGCAAGGCCTATCTCTCCCATAGGTTAAAAAGGGGATTACTTCTAAAATATCTTTTAAGTGCAGTTTCCCATTGGGAGCGGATAGAGATTTGAGATTGGGGTCTCTGAACTCACAATTCAAAAATACATCTTTTGGCTAAGTTGGTTTTTAGATTGTCAGTTTGAAAATACCACTTTTAGTAAGTGGGCATTTTCTTGCTTAACCACACTGTGGCTCTGCCTGCTTGTGTGTTCCACATCTGGGTCAGACTGACAGTTGGGCTGGTGTGAATTACCTCTAGACAGTGACACAAAGGGAGCTGGGGTGTAGCCTGCATATGCTGATGAGACTCCTGGGCTGGAGGGCTGAGGGAGGAGCTGTCACCTGAACTTGAAAATGCTGTATCTGTCCCCTCAAAATAAAGTCTCCACTCCCTAGAGTGTGGCTGGGGCAGGGCAAGGAAGAGGCAGGGTCTTGTGCACCATAAGGACTTTCCTTTGACATATGCCTACTTCAAAGGCAGAAATGAGTAGAAGTAGTGGACTCAAAACCCCAGACTTCTAGATCACTTATGGATCAGGAAGAACCTCTGCCAAGGAGAAGATCTTGATGCTTGAGGAGGACCAGTCACTCTGCCTGCTGCTTTGCTGTGCTGTCCTGCTCCTGCTGCTTCTGCCTTGAAAGTGAAAGGACTGGAATTTGCTTTCTGAAATCCTGCTTGTGAAGTTTTTCCATGGGCTTGGACTGAGCTTGCCACCTGCTTTGAAGACTCAGGGCCATCAACGACTTCATCTGCCAGCACCTGGGCTCTCTTGCTGAAACCCCTGATCTGCCAAGTGGTGCAGATCCTGTCCCTGGGCCCCTGAACGGAGAAAATGGTCAACCCAAGGTGAAAATCCGTGCAACTGAGCCAAACGGCAGAAAGATCGATGCACACCCTCATCGTAGCTGAAAACTCAACACAAACCCTGGTGAAAACGATGCTTCACCAGTTAAGTGCATTCATCGCTGCCATGCATCTGGATTTTCCACGCATCATCCCTAGGCTTCAAATCCTCAACATCACTGCACAGACCAGAGGCTGCCTGCCCGAAAATCAACGCATACTTTCCCTCAGTGAACAGAATCAACAAATCACTTATCTGGTGGAGAAACAATCTGCAAACGGCCTCACTTGAAAATAAGGAATCAATGCATTGCGTGCTTTAACCACGCACACCCACCCTTTATTTTTTACGCATACCAGGTACCTTGTGCTAAAATAATGCATACATTGATTCTTATGGATTAAGACTCTTTTTTAATTTAAAATGTGATATCTTTATTTGTGTAGGTTGGATTTTTTAATGTTTGGTCTTGTTTGATTTTGATAAATATTGGCTATTTTTCTAAACTGGTGTGAAGTACTTTTGTGGGGTTTTCACTTTGTTGCTGTTTATGTCTGCACAAATATTTGCCTCTGAGATATGCCTGACTGCTTGTGCCAAGCTACCAAGGGGGTGAGCAGGGGTTATATTAGATGTGTGACTCCTCTACACTGACTAGAGTGAGGGTCCATTCTTGCACAGGGTTAAACTGACTCCCAACTTGAGACCCTATTTCTAACAGTTATGTAATTTACAACTTGAATATAAGTATCTATTCATGTATTGGCACAGCCACAGATGTATTATTCAATTTACAACATTCAAAATGCAAGCCCATTTTCATATCTAGTTCTAAATACAAATACGCCTATTTACAAAAATGTGAGACCATATAAAAATGATCATAGAGCCTGAAAGTTGCACCTCAAAACACCCACACCAAAACTGAATAAGGCAAAAAACATCACCCAGGCCTCTAGACCTTTGTATCTACCTCAGTTAGATTCATTTTTGATTTTCCAAACATCATTTTCCACAATCCCATCTCATTCACCACAATGGCGTTATCCGTTGCCCACAATTACTGATCACACCTGTTGATGTTAAACTATATATCACCTAAAGCAGCCACCACAAAGGTATACAATTCCAGTGAGTCAAGATTACTGTCACCATATTTCTTAACATCCAACGGTCCAAGAGTCTATGGGACCATTTACAAGAATCTGGAGCATCATGATCGGATTTTGATCAGGCTGCCGTGATGAGGTGTGAAGTGGCCTGGCTTCACACAAAGAGATGTGCCTGTGGGAGGAGATCTCCCCTCAGCAGATGGTGAGGCAGGAAGGGGGAGGGCTGCCAAACTGGTCTTCAAAGGCAGAGAAGGACATATGGAGCAACACAGCAACACCCTCACATCCTGAAAACCCAGACAATTAGGTGCCCCCTTGATTAGATTAGGAGAGGACAGGAGAGGGGTTTGTTTAGGATTTTTAGCCACACCAGTGGGTGGGCTCAGCCAGATGTAACCTCCAAAAATCACTTTCAGCCATGATGGATTTTTGAGGAATGTTGCTCCCTGGGATTGATTTTTTCCACACTTTCCAGGAAGTGGTCATCACAGGGGGAAGGACCCTGCACCTCATTGGAGAACCAGGACCCCCCTGTTTTTCGCCCAGGAGCAAGGATAAAACTGGCAGACCTGCATGCACACCGCAGTTCCCTACCAGATCCCTGTCATATTCCAACAAGGAAGGACTGCCCTGCTGGACCCCTGACCTGCACCTGGACACTGCACTCTGGAGGACTGCTCTAGCTGCACACTTGTGCTTCACCACTAAAAGGACTTTACCTGTCTTCTACTGCTTCAAGAAGGGACTCCCTGTTTGCTACAGGTACAAAGGAGCTGCCCAGAGTCCCCTGCATCAAGTCCTGCAAGCAGAGCCCAGCTGACCAGCGTCCAGTGACCATTTGAGGATTCTGACCAGGTGCATTCTGGGAATTGTAGTCCCAACTCCCAAGGAGCAAGTTACAGCTTCTGGAAACTTGGATCAAGTTGTGGACACTTCAAGGACACAAAAGGGACCTCTGCAAGAAGATCCAGAAGTTTGGAGACGTTTGGAGCAACTCCATAAGTTGAAGAGGTGCATTGTGGGAGTTGTCGTCCCAGACCCCAAGAGGCACACCAGAGCATCTGAACCCTTGGCTGGTGCAGTGGACCACTTTCCTGAATCAAACACTTCTGAAAGTAAGTGTGACAGTGTTACCTCGTGGGTGGCCTGAACTCTGGACTTTGATCCTTTCCAGTCTGACCTTGTTTAACCCTTTGAGCGCTAGTTTCTTCTATGCGCTAGAACGCATTAATTCTTTAAAAATTCATATCTCCGGTTCCCCTTATCCGATTTAATTTACTTCTGTATCATTTTAAAGATAAAAATATGATCTATTTTTATAAACTGGGTTTGGATTTTTAAACTATTTCCTGTGTTTTATTTAATTACTGTTTTACGATATTTGAATGCTTTACACTTTGTCTCCTAAGTTAAGCCTTGTCGCTCGTTGCCAAGCTTCCAAGGGTTGATCTAGGTTTAATTTACTGAGACCTAACTGGACATAAGTGGAGGTTAGTGGCCTATTGCTAAGTGTAGGTACTTACCTGCCCTTACCAATGACCCATTTTCCAACATTTTTGGTGCGCAGTGGTGGGATCCTGTACTTGTGTTCAGTATCACATTACAGTTTTAAGTACAACAAATAAAAAATCCTTTAAAATGTCCTAGTGCAAAAATAGTTTTCAATTTTTAATTTGGATTAATTTCAATTATTGAATGTTTGTGATTTTTCTAAATTCTTGTTTCCAATTTTTGCAAAAAGTTTTTGTTGACACAAAACTAGGGAACCATGGCTAGCCTATCCCCACTGACAGTAGTCCAGCTTAGGGGGTTGTGTACTGCAAGGGGGTTGCCTGCAACCACTGACCTCAGGAAGCATGTCCTGATTAAATCCCTGACAGCATGGGCTGAGGCCCAAGAAGTAGGCTCAGAGGAAGCTCCAGAGGAGGAAGAAGTAGGGGAGGATGCTAGCTCCAACCATTCAGGGGAGGGAGGGCATCTGAGTCTAAGTGAGGATGAGGAAGACCGCTCTTCACTACACACAGTCACTAGGGTCATACCCAAAGCTATTTGGGAGAAGGGGGTCCCTTCAGGAGGAGAGAACCTGTCCACCAGGGAATGAGAGCTCGAGGCCGAGCTAGCATTTATAGCTTTTGAGGCAGAGAAGCTGGCCCTTTAAAAGAAAAAGAGGGCATGGGAAGAGAAAAGAGATGGTGGCAGCGACAGAGAAGCTGAGGTGTTCATGGGTGGGGTTCTTTTGCCCCAGATTACCCAAGGGGGTGGTTCCTGACTATGTAGAAGGGAATGACATAGATAAGTGGCTGGGGGCCTCTGAGAGGGCCCTCCAGATGAGGAGAGTTAAGCCTCAGTACTGGGGTTCACTTCTTTGAGAGATGGTCCCCAGCTCTGGGAGGGATAGGCTCCTAACCTTGAGGGGGAAGGAGGCAGATTCATACCCTAGTATGAAGAGGTGCTTAACCAAGAAGTTTGTCTGACCCCAGAGCAGTATAGGATGAAGTTAGGGGACAACCAGAAGGTCAATACCCAGTCTTGGGTTGACTTTGTAGACACCTCACTTAAAGCATTAGAGGGCTGGATTAATGGTAACAAAGTAAATACTTATGAGGGTTAATATAATCTGATCATGAGAGAGAGCACATCTTGACCAATTGTATCCAAGAAAGGTTACGCCAGCATCTAGTGGACTCTAAGCTAACCAACCCTAGAGAGCTAGGGGAGACAGCTGATGAGTGGTTGAGAACCAAGGTGGTTGTCAAGTCCCAGGGGGGGAGACTCCATGAAGGGGGGGTCAGGTCCCCAAAAACCTAAGGAGGGGGGTGGTTAGCCCACCACAGAGACTCCCTCTGTACCCCAGAACCCTAAGAAGGAGGAAAGTAAATCCCACTCCCACTCTGACAAGCAGAGATAGTGAGACCCAGGGTTAAAAAAGCTCTTGGACAGTAAGGCTTGCTTTGACTGTCAGCTGACAGGTCACTTCAGAAGAGATGCAGCCTGTCCAAAGAAGTTGGTTTGCACTGGGCTGTCCAGTGTAGCCATGGAGGAGGACTCCTCAGATGATGAAGTCCTCCTAGCATTGGGCTGGGAGACAGGACCAGATGGTAAGCTGGTGATCCCTGAGGGTGGGGGTAGGCACTTTCACCCCCTTCAGGTGAATGGGATCCCTTTCACTGGCCTGAGAGACACCTGTGCCAGTCACACTATAGTGAGTGACCGGTTTGTTACCCCAAACATGTTTGGGGTATGACAGAGGGTATCCTTGGCTGGTTTAGGGTGGTAGTCAGTGCTGACCTCCCCCTAGATTGTTTCCTGGGCAATGACCTCCCAGAGGTGAGTCTGGTCCCAGATGGGGCGGTCACCCAGGGCGCCCCCCCAACCCAAAGTCCTGGGGAGTCAGTCCCTACAGTTAGGAGACAGGGGTCCCAAGAAAAGGAAAAAAGAAAAGGAAGGGTGGGCCACTCTTAAAGAGATTTCCGGGAAGCCAAAGGCCTTCTGCCCCAGTAGGGGGGAGCCCAGAGTTGGCACTGGTGCGGCCTCACCTGACCTCAAGGAAGTCCTGAGAAGTCAGGCAGCTGTTCAGATGCAGGGTGTTGCCCCTACACTGACAGAAGGGAGAGTGGAAGGAGGGTGTCTGCCACAGGAGGTGGTAGCCCCCCACTCTAGACAGCAAGCCGGGTGCAAGGACCCCACAGTTGTCCCAAAAGCAGCTCAGCCACCTGTCAGTGGAGAGCTTAGGGTGTGGTCCTGGGTACTGACAGCTGTCATTAGCCTCTGCTGGGTGCTAGCCTTCCTGGCAGCACTGTACATGGCCTGGGAGGCAGACCCCAGGGCCAAAAGCAAAGTAGGCCCCCTGACCCTGTTGGTCATGGTGGGGTTGCTCAAGTGTTGGGTGACCTCTTTGGGTAAGCTAGATGTTGCCCTAACAAAGTTAGGGGTAGGAGAGGTGGGCACCTCACTACCCAAGTTGGCAGAGAGAGAGGAGGAAGACCCCCTGGAGGGATGTTTCAGTTTGAGATGGGTCCTTTCACTGTTGGGATGGATTCACTACCCATAGGGAGTGACCATGGCAGGAGGATGTAAGGCAGAGTAGGCCCTGAAAAGGGACAGTCTGTTCTCTTTACTGTCTTCCTCGCCTGACAAGCCAGGAAGACTCTCCCAGGGTTGGGCTGAGTCTCTTGGGCGTGTGGGCTTGGACGGGGTTTGTGTGAGAGAACAGGGCTGATTGCAGAGGTGAGTCATTCCTCCTGGTTTCTATGATCTGCAACTAGTGATGTCTTTAACAGATGATGGTCCATTGGACATCAGTCAGCTGAGAGAAGAACTGAATATTGTGGAAGATGTACATATTGATAGTGGCCTGAAGCCCTGTTATAAGTTTATACCTTCTGGTACTCACCCGAACCTTGATATATTTAGGGAGAAGGTGACTAAAAATCTACAAACTTCCTTAGGAAAAAAATAGGCACAGACGTTGTGGATCCTATTTAGTTTTATTGGGATCCAGGAGATCGCTTAACCTTTTGGCTTACAGGCCTGTGTCCTCATCACCTATTGACTTATAACTTACTTATCCTGCTCTGTTTTAGCACATTTATTTAATTATTTCTTCTAAGATAGCTGCTGTGCTTATAGTTAGGAAAATGTTTTGATTTCCCATTATCAATGCCATTCTGTGAAGTCATCACTATCAGCATCAAAGAACAGGTGATAGACGCAGGTAGTCACATCATGTCCCTTTCTCACTCACATGTGACAGGAAAATGATGTACTTTTGTGAGGAATTGTTTATATAATTGCCGCTGCAAGCATGCCTTCTTATCTATTGGTTGGGAACATACCTGCGTCAGGGGTCCCACAAGATATGTTTGAGTAAATCTCACATAGACAAGGTTATCAGAGGGATTCTTACCAGAAGTCATCGACGCTATCTATGCTACACATCGCCTTGATGCAGACCGAGCCTTCATGTTCCCAAGGATTCAGATCTAGAGACCTTGTTCCAAGGTAACAAGGTTTGGGGGGGCTCTTCTTATGGACATGGTACTGGCAGATTAGATGTACACACCTAGCTCTCTTTAGGTTAGAGATTAGGTTCTCCATGCTAGAGTATTAGGGTCTATTTTACATCTCAACTTGTTGCAAGGTAGTGGGGATCTTTATATTCTCAACTCTCATTTTTTAAATTCTGTTTCTTGAATTGGTCAATATCCTAATCATTGGAGCTCATGCATTTTACAGAAGATTGCAGTCTTGTTAAAAGAAACCGATTGGAAACTTTACTGCACATTCTTCGTTGCCTGCGTGTGACTGAGACTTGTTGCTCATGTGAGAAAAGGGTAATCTCAGTTTTACCATGGCTCCCCTGAGATGTCACACTCTTGAGTCCATGCCTAAAGGCTGCCAGAAATCACCTTTTATTATTTGAGTTTTTGGTGAGGTACTGCTTGTTAAGCAGGAGGGTTGGGCCAACAGTTGCGACTTGTTGCATGCAGGAGTGGCTTAGTTGCCTAAAAACAAAAGTGCTACCATCCCTAAATCAGCAGTCATGCCTAGCGCAAGAGTCCAATTACGACAACGTCCTAGGGCTCAGAATTTAACTAAGGCGGAGAGAGGTGCACTCAAGGATTCACAATCAGATCACTCTATCATGATTAGAGATGCTGATAAAGGTGGAATTGTTGTCATAATGAATAGGCGTGACCAAATTGAAGAAATAAATAGACAATTGGCTGAAACCAGTTGCTATGAGCATGTTTCACATAATCCTATGCAGGCATTGGCCGAGTGTATTAACATGAGACTAACCGATTGGCATGAGAGTGCTTTAATCACAGGTGATGAGTATAATTATCTCTCATCATCTCATCAATGAACCAAGATTCCCGTGTGTGTGTCTGTGTATATATATATATATATATATATGTATATATATATACATATATATATATATGTATATATATATATATATACATATATATATATATATATATATATATATAAATATATATATACATATATAGATGTACTACCCAAGATCCACAAGGGTGGGAAATTAATTTACCTGCTGATATCTAGGAGAGTAAGGACATTTGAAGATGTTGTCTGGTCACATGACAATGTTTGTAACAATGGATGTTAGAGGCTTATATAATTGCATACAGTAGCCCTTTGGGCTAAAGGCTATTGAGTCTTTTCTTTGTACTAGGACTCATGACCATTTGGAGCATAATGTTATGTTAATTGAGATAAAAGACATTATTCTATCTCTGAATTATTTTATTCATAATGTTTTGCTGTTTTCACCAGATACAGGGCACTGCTATGGGCTCCAGTTTGCATTCTTGTATGCCGGCCTTTTTATGGGCTGGTATGAGCGGGAGCATGCCTGGGGTGATGGGCTTCCTCCTGGATTGACTTTATTGTCTTCTGGGGGAAGTACATCAACAATGTCATGATAATATGTAAAGGAACAGTGGGACAGCTCCATAAGTATCAAGCTTTTTTAAATGATAACCTGTATAACATTAAATAGACCCTAAACTACAGTAATGAAAATATTGAATATTTGGACATTTTTTTTCTATGTGGAAGGTGATTCTATCCAGAACACTATGTTTAGGAAGACCACAACCTGAAATTGTTGCGCCGCGGCGCGTGGCGCAAGCCGAACGTTCGGCTCGGGCCGCGCCGCACAGCACAGAGACACGCCGCGCCCCCAGCCTCTTGTGCAGCATACGAGGCCCCAAATTGGACATGGGGCCTCGTTTCTTCCTAGCGAGGCACACATTCAGGCATCTTTAACCCTTTCCCACTTACCTGCTATCGTTGTCTTTTTCTTTCTGTCGCCTTCATTTGTGCCTCCCTTTATGTTTTTCCTCCTTTCCCATTATTCCCCTCTCTTCCCAGCATGCTTTGGTTCCCTACTTTCTATGGCTCCTTGTCCATTACTTTCAATGTGTTTTTCCCTATCTAATATGGTGTCCTTGCACTTCCTGTTGGTCGCTTCTTGTTTTGGGGTATTTAAGGGCTGTGATTCTTTCCCTCCTTGCGCTGCAACACTTTCTGTTTGGATGGTGTCTTCGCTCCTTCTTCCTTTGTGTTAGATACTGATTCCGTCAGTTCCAGCGTTTTTCCTGTTCTTTTTGATCTTGTATTTACTTTTTTACTTTTGCTCCTGTTCCAGGAAATTTTTATTTTTGGAGGTTGTTTCCCCTTTTAGGTTTTTTTTCCCTCTGGCACTAATTCTGTAGGACACGGCCTGCCCTTGGCGTTCCTATCGCCTGCAGCACCGTGGCTACCAGAAAGAGTCGCCCCTACCTGGGCCAAGGCCGAACATTCAGGAACAAGAACCTCGCCACTCGTTCAGTGGACTCCAGGTTAAAGCAGCGCGTAAATCGTGACAGAAATAGATTTCTACATGGCACTAGTGCACACCAAAAGTCGGTTATTAACAACATACCATTTGGGTTAATGGTACGCATTAGGCAAAATTGTAGCACACATGATACATTTACCAGCAATATTGAAAGTGCTAAGCAAAGGCTGAGGAACAGGGTTATGCAGAGGGAACATTAGTCAAAGCTGAAGAGAGAATCGTGATATCTTGAAAAAGGCCTCAAAATGAGTAAGAGTAATTTGACGCTGTGTGGCTTCTGTCTCGAAATACACTATGTATAGTGACAAAATCTACAGGGTTTTAAAAATACATTAGTGCGTGTTGACTGAAGTCCCAGGACTAAGGGAATATGCGTTGGTTATGTCAAAGCTATGTACCCACATCTAAAAATATTACGTGGTTACCCAGTCCTGTGAAGGGATTTTACATATGTCATGAGTACAATATCTGTAGATTGGGTAAAAACAAGATGTTACATTTCTACAACAATACCGAAAAAAGATATGAGATCAGGCACTTCATAAATTGAAAGGCAAAATTTGTCACATATATTGTTGGTCGTGAATGCAACATCATATATGTGGGGAGAATAGTGAGACCATTAAAGTCCTGAATTCAGTAACATGTTAGAGTAATTAAGAACGGGAACATGATGTATGCACTGACATTCCATGTGTGATTTTTAAAGGATACAAAGAAATAAAGTGAATAATTGTAAAGAATTGAGAACTTGAATGTGACTCTCTTTTCAACTGTTTTTCAATGCAGGTCACCTCTAATATGTATGATGCTTTTAGCAAGGGTATTAGGTTCTGCCCGTAGATGGCTTCATCTCCTATATGGAGTCCAGAGAGCATTACATACTCTGCCGAGAATGTCCTTGGGAGGATGCACCCCTTATGAGGTCCTATTTGGGATACCTATTAATGTCCCAGATCCTGATGGTCCTGGTGCGGTGGCAGCAGAAACGCTGTTTGACATGAATTAACGTTGCACTGTTTTACAGGAAATACAGAAATTCTGTGATGAAAACTCATCTGCCTATGCTGCCACCTTAGGAATGAGGAATTTTTCGACAACATCAATGGGCTGGATTCCTAAAGTTGGAGATCTGGTTTGAGAAAAGATTGCTGTCAAAAATAAGTTTGTCCCATCTTATAGAGCACCGGTTCCACTCCTGGGAATACATGATACCAGAACTGTAATTCTACCACTGCTGCCTGCCTCCAAAGAAAACCACTGTATTTTCAATTGACAATGTCAAATTGCACCATGTGGCCGATGCGGCACAGTAGACTTTGAGGATTTCTGTGTAGTTCCCCCTCCCCTCTCTCTATCCCACGTGAAATACTTCTTCAAGCACTCAACTATGCTTCTGCAAGTACCAATGCTACAATTGTCTCCTCAAGCTTGGGGAGGGTGGAGAATGAACTTCTGTTAATTCCTGTCACCACTTCATTGACAAGAGATGTCCAAACTGTGGATCTATACTATTCCAATTCAACACAAATGGGTGACAACTTTTATCAATAATCACCAGCATTGGGTCCATCTACCAGTTCTGCACTGGCTCCTGTTTTTGCACAAACTGCTTCTGGTTACTTTGTCGACATAGATGACTTTTCTTCAAATTCTTTTGCTTCTGCAACTGCACCAGTATCAAAGATGCATTAGCTGTATGACTGGCTTTAAAGTATCTATGGTACTATCTATGGATATTATTGACATTGCTTACTTCTCTGCTGGATTGGTTTAATAATTTTTTCTTTCTATTGATAAATGGCCCTTATCTTCCTGAATGCTCTGCTGTTGAACTGGTGGATGAGGTTCTGACACCTTCCCTTAGTTTGTATAAGGTCCAAAGAGACTTGACCCTTGTGATCATTTCAGCTGTTCCGGAAGGGATTGTTTGGGATAAAGTTCCATGCAATATATTTAGCCCGACTGAGGTCATTCAAAATCTATATGTTTTTAAAGTTTCTATGAGTGATGTAGTTACACCTAGGGTTTTCTCTGATGATCGGGATGTTAAAACAGTTGATTCTATGCTTTCTGAGCTCGGATATTACACTATATGTGAAAGTGAAGATGTTTACATGAACAGCAAATTATGGGGAAATGTTATCACAATTATGGACATTACTTTCTGCACCGAGCTAGTGCCCTGAGATCAGTTTTTAATTATACACAATGGGAGCATTGTTCAACTCCACCAGTGGGGCGTTCCAAAACATACATGGACAAGTTTGCATATTTTACTGAGCATTATGCAAAAAATGCATGGTCTTACTGTTTTTAATTGCCTCCCCCGAAAGTAAACAAGATATTTCTACCTGAAACAAAATTGATTTATTCGGGTTCCTTTGTTTCACGTCATGCTGTTGAAGGCTATGAGTTTTGCAAAAACAAGATTGATTTCAAAAGTGCATGGGGAACAAAAGATTGGCAAATACATGATAGGAAAGCTTTATTTAGAACATGCCTAATTCCTGTGCAAATTATGTTTTTTGAATGAAACTTTCCAGCAAACAACATGCCTAGGGTTAGCAAAGATAAAATACATAAATGTTCCCAGTATCCTCACACAAGCTAAATTTAACAATTGCCAAACATTTTTAAATGTCACTGAAGAACAGCTCACTACTTGGGTTCAGAATGGTACCTTTAACTCCTCACTTTCACTCCTCAGTGGGTGCTTATTGTGGCAGGTGGACACAAATGGTTGTCAGGCACATTTTGTCAATTCCTCAGGGGTTTTCAGAGCAAGGTGACAGAACCCTTGCAAAGTAACAACTTATCACTCAAGTATCCTAACAGCATATACTCTGGGTAAGCTTTGCCAACAATGGTTACGTTCTTCCACATTAGCAGCTGTCAAAGAACACCTTAGTCTCCTTTCAGAGGGAGTTGGCTTACAAGATTTCTTGTTAGGCCCTAGAAAGCCACGCTCCAAATGTTTTTTGGATGCCACATATTAAGAGATCTTGAAGCTTTTGCAGATGGACTCCTCTGCACATTTAAGGCAGATTGACAAGGAAAACACAGAAAAGGCTATAGCCTCAGTTGGTAATGGTATGAATACCCATCTACACCCTAAATAATATTGACCGTCATCATAACAGTGGCAGTAAAAACCACCTACCGCTGCAGTGACGGCTGCCAAAAGACCGTCACTGCGGCTGCCATCCGTTCGCCGAATTATGACCACAGCCGAATTTCTGCCATACTGGCGGATGGTGGTAAGGTGCAGCGCCACACCAGTACACCGTTGCCAGCTGTTTTATGTCAAATAATACAGCCTCGTGGTGTTCTGCTGGTGGGCATTGCTGGTGGTAGCAGCACCCCATCCCGTCCCCTGCTGGAAGACCTCCTAGATCAAGATAAGTCGGGTTTCTGACAGGGGAGAGGGGTAAGGGGTGTTGTGTGTGTGTGTGTGGGGGGTTGTGCATGTATGTGTGAGTGTGTGCATGGATGTGAATGTGTGTTTAGTATTGTTTGCATGCATGTATGAATGTGTGTGAGTGCATGTATGAATGCGTGTATGAATTCACGACTTGAATGCTTCTTACCGCTATAATCAGCCAGTGTCTGGACACCACTTGATTTCTTGCTTGTTCTGGAATGACCAACGTAGGGGCAACCCTTTCCAGTAGCCATGGTTCTTCTGATAATATAACGCCAAGCAGGCCGTAACTTCCAGAAGAAGTCCCAGAGGAGAAAAAAGTCAATGTGGGAAAAAACCTCAGAATCAAGGACTCCTGAAAAAGAAGAACAAAGCACAAAAAAAGAACTGGAACAAACTGCAGGTGGAAAAAAAACCAGGAGAAGTTAAAAATCACAGGATTCAGGAGTGAGGAGCACAACCACAAAGGAAGTGTTTGCAACGCAAGGAACAGAAAACTATCTGTGCTTATATACTGAAAAACAAGAAGTGACATGTACGGAATTATGAAGACACCATCTTGGATTGGGAAAGACCACATTCAAGTGAATGGAAAAATAGCCATAGTATAGAAAGGTAGTGAGTAAAGCATGTAGGGAAAAGAACACAGACTCTTGGGAAGAAGAAACATGGCCAAGGCCAGAAAAAAGAAAAAAGGAAGAAAAAAGAAGAAAAGAGAAAAACAGCAAGAACAGGTAAGCAAATAAAGAGGTCAATAAGCCTGGGCAGCATAAAACAGTGCCCAAAGGGAAAGTTAGCCAAAAAGCCATCCGCAGCAGAAAACGGCCATTCGAGATGCGGACCGCCGATCTAACCTGGCTTGTAAATGAGGCGCCGCCGGTCGTTGCAGCATCATAGTGTGAGTGCGTGTTTATATGTAAATGTGAATGCGTGTCTGCGTCTAAGTGTGGATGTGTGTGCGGATGTGTGCGTGAATGAATCAATGCATGCATGTATGTATGTGTGGATGAGTATGTGTCTCTGTGTGTGTGTTTGTAGGTGGGGAGCGTGGATGTGGGGGGTGAGGGGTGTCTGGGGAGGTTTGGGGGCAGGGGGTCTCCTACCAGTGACAGTGAAGGAAGTCCTTGTCACTGATAGGGCCTACCGCCATGTTACAAACGCCACGGAAACCATGGCTGTAGGCAGGTTCATGATACCGCTGGTGGCTGCTACCACCATGACGGTCGGAGTGGTATATTGGCAGACTGGCTTCAGCAACCCGTCAATGTCATAATGTGGCGGTAAGCACCGCCAGCCTGTTGGCAGTACTACCGCCACATTAGCTCCGACTGCTGGGGTCATAATGACCCCCATAGTGTCTTCTGCAATAGACATTATTCAGAATTATGTCGTTTTTACATCAAGGCAAAGTCAACTGAGGTCCACCATGCAGTTAGGTTGGACGCTACAGGGTCTTAAAAGTGGCCATGTGCCCTGGCTGCAAGTTAACTCTACTGAGTTATTTGCTGCATCTAACTTGACCAGGCAACAACAGCTAATGGCTAACAAAGAAGCAATTTGAATCATGCTAAATATTGAGAAATTGGAAAAGTCGCATTTCACTGTAGAAGAAATTTCCTCAGCAGTATGGTTCATACATCGCGTGATAAATCTGCTCATTTCAACATTTCAGTTTACGGACTGTGGGAGTTGCCTTTTGACTACAAATGTCTGAATAGAGAAACAGAGGTCTTTCTTAGCCAAAATGAATGTGAGACTAGTTATCAATTCTATGATTTATAACCAGGTGTCGTCGCACAGCACTTGCAACGTGGCTGTATCAAATTTGGCCTGCTATCCGAAGGGTACTCCCATCTCTTTGGTTCACCCAGTGTTTCAGATGCTTTCTAATGGAATTTATGTTATGCTAAATGATCAAAGCTGCTGGGGAATGAAAGCTGGAATTGCCTATGCAATTTCGAATTCCCAAATTGTATCTTGTTGTGGCCATGTGTTGTTTCCTCCTACAAAGAGACAAAAGTAGCAGAAGTGTGGCTGCACATTGCTACTTCCTATGTACATTTTGAAAAGCTGAGCAGACTGAAGGGCCTATTGTCTCAGAACCACGTGGCTCTGACATCAGCCAGAGAGACCTATGACCTGCACCTAGCAAGGACATTAGTGGAGATACAGTCCCTATTAAATACAAACTTTCCCAAATTCTTTGGAGAATTAGTGAGCAGGATTTTCAATGCATCTAACACTGCGGGGATTATAAACTTTTTGAAGGCTGTTGGGTCTGGATTTGTCAGCATGTTCCAGACAGTATTTGGGGTCATTCCTTCAGCCATTCATCCATTCTTTTTGAGTATCTTTGGTGGATTTCCAATAACTTTGACATTGATTAGCGGTATTCTGCTGCTGCTATTTTTAATACGCGGTGGCTGTCCCATCTCAGCAAGGTGGAGTGATGGAGCTACCACCAGCCCAGCTGTGCCGTGATCGCATGATGCAGTACTTCAGAGTTTCTTGCTGGAGGAACTGGAGCTGAATTGGTCACTGACATTTGGACCAGTTCTGACTTTTGTGCAACCTATTTTCCATTGCATATAGTGGTTCTTCGAGTGTGCGCCAAAAGTGTGTCTTGCTGTACAACCTGTGCCTTGTTTGGACATGGATCTGTTGATGTTCTTGATGAGGGTTCATTCACAGCCTGCCCATTGAGACGGCAGTTGATACGCAAAGCATTTTATGAGTGACCACTTGTGGATTTTCTGGCTCCATCTACATCAAGTGCAATGAGGCAGGTTGCCTTCTCATCATCGTCTGGGGCTGATGCTTCTGCACACTATTGCTCTGTGGATTCTTCAACTAATGTGCTGGTCAACTTTTCACCTGCTGAAATGGAGTCTTTCCTGGCTTCCATCTCCATTGCTAACATCAGAGGTTTTCTGCAGGATCACAATTATTGTTGACATTTGACCATTGGCATTTTTTTCAAAATACCAAACGTGTTTCCAAATTGTCCTTTTAACTTTGGTTTATCTGTTGGCCTGCCTGGCTTGTCAAATTCGACTTTTTTTTTAATTTAGAGCCTTTTGTTTAGTTAGGTCTTTGGACTGGCACTCTAGTTCCAGCAATGGGGAGGGTGTTGTGGGTTCATTTTAGTCCCTTGCTCGGGCACATATATTTTTTTGCTTAGCTGAGGCCTGCAGCCTGTGCTGCTTTACCTAGATAATATGATCTATTCTCATTTATTCATTTTAATAATTTTAGAATAGCTTGCTTTCCAGCGGGGATGTTTTATGTTTCCTAATTAGCTGCTATTCTGCAAGAGTGTATTATTATGCACAACATTTCTCATCATGTTCCTGACCCACTGTTGACAAGGAACAGTATGAGAACAGCACAAGATGTTTGGCATTGCTGCCACAAGAGCACGCACATGGTCTAACACTTAGCCACATGCCCATGTCAGGCCTATTTCGCAGAACATAAACATGCATTTGTATAGAACACCTAGGCTAACAGGAGGGTAAGAGGTGTCCTTCCGACCAGGATTTCCATCTATGCTGCATGCCATTTTCAGCAAGATCTCAGCCTTGTCTCTGCAAATGATCTAAGGAGGCAAAGGGCAGACCTTCATTCTAAGGTAATAGAGTGGATGCTCCTCTGATGGACTGAGTATGGACAGATTCGGCTATCACCGCTGTGCTCTCGCTAGAAGATAGATGCTAGGTAGGAATTCTAAGTACATGTTCATTGCAATATGTTGGGATTGTTCATCTTTTTCTCACTAAGGGCCAGATGTATCATCACGACCCTTTGCGATTCGGAAATAGCGATTCTTAAGAAAATCGCTATTTCCGACTCGCAAAGTGCCATGTATCACATTTGCAAATCGGTAATAGTGATTTCTTAAAAATCGCAAATGCTATTACCGAATCGCAAATTGCGATACCGGCCCCATTCGCAGCTATGGGCCTGTTGGCCCATATCTGCCAATTTTTTCCATTTCCAAAATTGTGATTTCTGAACCAGAAATCGCAATTTTGGAAATGCAAAACCCCAGGGTGCTGGGGGGCTAAGGCCCCTTCTGCTACACCCCAAAAGTGTTTTTTGGGAACATGTAAGGTGCACATGTACAATTTAAAAATTGTTTTTTAAATGCATTTTTAAATTTTGCACATGGTTGCCACCAAGTTCAACTCGGTGGTAATTAGCGATTCCTAAATGCCAAAATTGCATTTAGGAATGGCTTCATACATGTGCTAAGAAATCGCAAATAAGGAATCCTTATTTGCGATTTCTAATTTAGAGAGTCGCAATTTGCGACTCTCTAAACAGGGTCGCAATTTTAAGGAATCGCTATTTTAGCGATTCCTTAAAATTGCGTTCAGAATGTATTTCATACATTCTGAAATGGCATTTTGTATTCGCAAACGGGCATTCGCACCGTTTGCAAATGCAAAATGCTTTAATACATCTGGCCCCAAATGTTACAATACTAAATTTGCCTCATATCCTAATAATTGCAGCTCATATATTTTATTGTGGATTGTGGTCTTTTCAATAAATATATTGAAAACCAATCTGCATCTCTTTATTGCCTGTGTGTGTGTATGAGACCTTTTACTAACAAGAGAAGTTCACCGTGACTTCCCTAAAAGGTCACTAGAGTGTCATGCGATAGGCTGTCACAAGTCACCTTTCCTTCTTGGGTTGGGTGATGGGCTGCTAGCAAGCCAGTAGAGTTGGGCCAGCAGCTGCCAACTTGATTGGGAATGACTCCCACAAGCGGTGGTGCTGCCGTCCTGAATCCAGCAGTCTCGTTCGAACAATGAGAGTCCTGTGACAAGTCCTAGTCACTTAAGGTCTGGTGTCAAAGTGGCTACCTGGATTGATATAGATACACAGACAGGTGGAACAAACAGATACGGTGTGCATCTGACCAGAAGATATATGTCAATAAAGGTAAATTCCATTTCTCCCACAATGTCACATATTATGTCAAACTGTACATAAAAAAAGTACGGATCTGCAAAATATAGGCTTGCTTATATGGTGAACATTTGTCAAGATATCAACATAAAAAACGAACCAGTTACCGGAACATATATGTGGAAATGTACAGTACAGCCTAGTTACACATGAAATGCAAAACTCCAGCGCACCACCAATTCGTCAGCTGCTAGAACAGTCTATTACAATGTAATAAATGTTCAGAAAATTAGGGGCAGGAGGAGGAACACTAAAAGAGAACTTCCAGTGCTTGTGGCACCCCAAGGCAGCAGAACAATTGTGCGTTTACGTGCAAAAGTCACACAAAACGCTTTCAGTGAAAAGCAAACGCATGCAAAACACAATGCTTTACCGTCATGCAGTACATGATTAATTGCAATATCCGACGATGTTATTGTTCAGCGTAGGAAAAAAAACCTGTAACTCAGCAACAAGGGCTTACATCTCAGAGGCTAAAAGAAAATATAAGCAACACTTGGCATTTGCGCCAAACTGTTGATTACTGCATGTATTAATATCACACTGACATCTGATAGGACCCAGGTCCAGGGTCATTTCATTTTCCAAAGATATAAACTGAATTGCACTCAAAAGTATCAATAAAACAGAAGGTTCAATGTTTAATACGTGGTCTATTTTGGGTTATTTTGTAGGTATCTTATTTTGTTACGTTGCGATAAATGTATTTTGCAACAGGATTAGTTCAGTTATGAGTTCCACACCTATTAGAAGGTAACATTCATTTATTAAAGCTTCGTGCTCCTGTCAACTACTAGAAATAAAATACTGCATATATGAATTTCTTGTGGATGGCGGTGTGAAACATGATCGAGAACACACAGCTGTAGGATCCAAAAAGAAATATTGCAATATTTTTCCTTTTATGTTCATAACATCCACAGAGGCAACAGTGATGCGTCAATGTATTTTTAGGTTTCTACGAGAATGGGCAGTCAGAAATATGAATCCTGTTCACGTATAAATACACTCTATTACTATCTGTTTTAATTAAATTACCCACCTTTAGTGGAGGAATGCAATATAAATGAATGTTAAAAGAACTCTGCATACAGATAACACATTTAGCTGCCCCGAAAACAGATGTGATATAATATTGAACAGCAAATAACTGAACCCTTACTACGTTCGGAAACTATTTCACACTTTAATCAAGAGAATAAATATTTAGGGCCAGATTTAAGAGCCCCTTGGGCCATGTATCACCACATTAGTGTCACTTTTTTTTTACACTAATGTGGCGATATTACGGCAAAAAAACTGCACCATGTTTACAAATGGGGTGCAATGCATGCATTGCTCCACTTTGTAACCCCTTGTTCCACATTATACATCCGCCAGGTATAATATATGCGAAGGGGTTGTTTGAAAACATAGGAGGTGAACAGATTACTATAAATGACAGGACTTTGTTCTGTCCTATAGTAAGAAGGAAGTAAAGTAGTGCTAATTTTCAGAATACATGGTCAAGATGCATTTTTCGAACATCACTTTGTTTAAGTATTCGGCATAAGGATACAGAAACCCCTCATACGCAGAGACCTCCACACCACAGTGAACACCGTACCTATAAAAGGTATATAAAAGTAAATATTGGTACAGCTACGTGTTAAGACACACACCAGTTGCTGGAAAGAGTGCTACATTTGGGCCTGAGGGCATCATAAGGCACGCGGCGAAGCATTGGTTGACTTGGAATATTAGCATTTTAATTAAATACTTACTGAGCATGCTGTTAAGTGGATGGTTGAAACCAACTCTATAAAAATTAGTAAGATAAGGATTTGTGATGAAATATGATTGAGGCACATTTGTCCTAATATGTGTCATTGCTGCTGAGCTGTTGATAATACTTAGGGGCCTATTTTAGAGCCCATAGCGCCGCCATAGCGTCATTGTTTTTACGCTAACACAGCGCTATAGTGGCATTTCCCTCGCACCATATTTCCAAAGTAGCACAATGCATGCATTGCACCACTTTGTAAACCCTTGCGCCACATCAGGCATAATGTATGCAAGGGGGGCGTTCCCCGTTAGAGGGGCCAAAAAAATAGTGCAAGGAAATCTAAGAGATTTCCTTGAGCCATTTTTTCCAGCGATTTTAATGCCTGCTCAGAGCAGGCGTTAAAAGGGTGCTATCATTATTTATAATGGTCCCCTATGTACTCTACAGGAGTATTGCCAATATTTTGGGGCTACTCCTGCAGAGTACATCAATAGCGTCAAAAATATCACGCTATTGACCCCTACCCTGCACCATGGTGCACCGTATTTTAAATACGGCGCACACATGGTGGCAGGAGGGGGGTGCTAAGGGGCGCAAGGAAAATGGTGCTGCACTAGGTGCAGCAACACTTTCTTAAATCTGCCCCTTAATCTCTTTCTAGTGCGCATGATGTGTAAATTAATTGTATGAACAATAATCATATGGTAGAACACCAATTAAGGTATTCACTGATGACAAAGAAAGCAGGTGGGGGCTCTAGATATACACCACCTGTTGATGAGAGAATCTTTAACAGGTTTGTCTGAGTCAAAACTCTTGCTTACACTCAAACAACTTGTTAGAGGCAGGGAATGGGGCACTTGCCAGTTTTCATTTTCTCTGAAGAGGCTGCTTTCAACTTTTAGGCCCTAAGGGTCTACCGGGTGTGCCACAATAAATTAGGGGATGCCCCTCATTGCCCAGTGCATATAAAGCAAGGTGCACACACAAACTTAACTAGGGATGCCTAACTGAGATTTATACAGAGTGTAACAGTTACAGACAATAGGACCCACTCGATAGTATATTCTTCATAAAGAGTGATGGGAGAAGCAGAAGAAGTAGCTTAAGTATGTGTGCCCCACTCTTACACCCCATCTGAAAGAAAGTTGCGCACTGCAGAAGCAATGTCGTCAGTGGTTAGTGCTCAGAGCATACCCAGGATATACCACTTACTTATGGACTGAAATAGAAGCTGCAGATGCCGCAGGGCTGCTCACATATTGCGCAATAACAGATCCTCTAACACTCTATAATTCATATTAATTCATTCCAGTCCCGTAAAACCGAAATTCCTCAAGATCAGTAAGAAGTGGAGTTATTGAAAAATATCAGTTAAGTCGTAGCCTCGATTAAAAGAGGCTCCCAAGGATAAAAATCCACAAAAGCCTCAGTTAAGATCAATGAAAAGAATTAAAAAAAAAACTAAAGGAGAATACACAGAACACATAGCAAACTCATGGTGAAGATGCAACATCCTGGAGTGCACTTATGAAAAGAAACGCCAATATTATTGTAAAAACAAAGACTTTATAACTTGGGTGACACAGAGGAAATTAGGGCTCCAGGGAGATACTAATCCTCTGATGAACACTGCTCTCATTCACAGGATCATGGAAAAAAGATCAAACCCCAGTGGTGCTCATTCTTTCCTGATGTTCGATAAAGGGCAGTCTTAGCAAGTGTGAGGGAACAGAGGAGGAACACCACTTTCAAAAGGAGAAAGTAGTTGGTGCCGGAAGGGAGGATGACCTGCAGGGAGATGGATCTGATGAAGAGAGGGAATGAGTAGTTGCCATTTTAGACTGTGCTGCATAAATCACAATAGCACACTTAAAGCTCAAACCAGTCATGAACACAGAGGACACTAACTATCATTCTCAAGTCGAAACACTGAGCGGGCATTTAAAAAAACACAGGTTTTATTTAGAAAAACTTGAATCAAATTGACTGGGACATTGTGCAGACTATCATTATGGTCTTCTAGACCACTGGTTCCCAAACTATTGACTACTGTGGACCCCCACCTTGCTATTACTGGAACCTGGGGACACCCACTGAATTATTGTTGGAATCCGGGGGCACCCCACTAAGTCATTATTGAAAAATATAAATATTTTTTTATTTTCTAAGCACTCATGGACTGTCTGACAAGGCTTCGCGGACCCCCAGGTGTCCCCAGACCACTGGTTGGGAACAACTGTTCTGTATTGAATTGCTAGATTCCTATAATATTATGAAGACCGAGTAAGACTAAAGCCCACAGGTGATAATGTATGCTCCAGCAGGAGAGGAAGTTGTGAGAGTACATTTCTCTTTGCTAGAAACTCAGCCACTAGAGGACTGGTATAGAATGAAGTGGGCACTACAGCTGGCCCAAACACTATAGAGAAATCTAGCAGGCTGGAACAAGTTCTTCATTCGATTGCCTTGCAAGATGTGCTGCATGTTCAGAAGCAGTACCCGATGAAACCATAAGTAAAGTAGCATTTAAAATAAATTTAAGACGGATTGCAATATTAGGCGATAATTACCCCATGCCTATCTTCTATGAACACCCCTAAACTTATGACTTTGAAACCAGGTAAGTCCT
This sequence comes from Pleurodeles waltl, assembly GCF_031143425.1. Classification (NCBI taxonomy): domain Eukaryota; kingdom Metazoa; phylum Chordata; class Amphibia; order Caudata; family Salamandridae; genus Pleurodeles; species Pleurodeles waltl. Next base: position 103,157,427 of record NC_090440.1, on the reverse strand, counting down.
GGAGATTAGTACTGGACCAATACCATTTGAATCAACATTGTAAAATATACACAACACAAAATGCACACAGTACTGGATTAATGATGCCACTCACTCACAAATAAAAGTAAACCACTATTGACATTGCAAATATATATGTATATTTATATGTATATACATATGTGCCAGAGCATATATATGTGGATATATGTTTGTTGTATTTCTATCGACCTAGGGCAGGAACTAAGTAGTTTTGAGAGCGGAGCTTTGTAGTTCGTGTAACTACAACCCCCCCCACCGAAGGATCCTGATACTCATAAGTACTGTAAATCATCTGAACCAAGCACACAAATAGGTGTAGTATTGCCTTTTATTATATGCACATTATGTGTGTACTGGCACTATTTGTAAGGAGTGGCACTAAGGTGGTGCTACTGGTCCTCATGAAAAGCCTAGGGGCAGGTTTGAAACGTATAGACTGTGATTTGAAAGGCTTGTTCATAGTATAACCTTATCCTTTCCAACTACCCCACTTTTAATCATACCGTGACAGGAATAAGCATTAAAACAAAGGTTCTCCCAAGTGGCAGGTACTTTTAATTTTCCTTTTTTAACCCCCCCCCCACTCCTATTCACTAACTATCATAGTTATAGTCATCATAAGTGCTCTTTCACAGTTCTTTAGTTGTAGCACGCCCGTTCCAAAACAGAACAGGAAGGGCCCGATGATGGAGCATGCCACCAAGGGGTAACCCTGGTGGGTGAGGATTTTTTAGAAAACTAATTAGTTTTCCTGTTCCTTTTCTTGGAGAGTTAGTTTTTTGACACAGATGTGAGCCAGGCTCCTGTTGTCCTGCGAAAACCTAGCCAAAAGGGAGCTGAGCGCTGTAGAAGTTCAAAGTCAAGTATAAACTCAAAGAGTGATAGGAGTTGTAACTGGTTTTCAGAATGTTAATGCTTTGTGATGTAGTGTTATGTAAAGATAACACAATTGTGTTTTTTCACTCAAAGCATCTCTTCTAAATTCTACTATATGACATAATTCACAATAAAATTGCACAAAGGTCTGTTAAGCATGCATCATTGAATTGTTTCAGGAGAATATGAATGTGATTGCTTTTGCAGAATATGTATAAAGCACTAATACATATATACAAAATACTCACAAAAGTTGCAGAGGTAGGTCATGAGCTGAACTTCAGGAACTGCAATCCATGCTATGTGAATGTAATTTTCTTCAGACATGGGTTTTCCAGTAAAGGAAAAGAATTAGCATTAGTGTGCTCACAACAATGTGGGACATTGAAACCCCAAAGTACCTTAAAAAAACTACAAGCATTAATGTGATTTCTGAATTTCTGTTGGACACATATCTCATATTTTGCATTAGGATTGAGACTACTCCACCAGTCATTAACCAACAGCCTTATATATAGATGAATCAGCACAACCCATGGTAAGCACAAAACAGTACCATTGTACTTTCTGTGTAGCAGTAGAAGAAGCATTCTAGGTTGTTGAATTTTAAATAAAGCGCATACAAATGAAACCCTAAACTAATTCAAATCACATCTATCTGAAATAAATGCACTCTTCCTGGCACTACAGAGAGCTAATGCATCAGATCTACCTTGGTTTGTTCTGACTCCTCATTTTGTGCAGAGGAGTACAATGCAAAATCAAAACATTTAGGGGCTGATTTAGTAGCCCCTAGCGCCTCGCCTCCGGAGATTCACTTTTCATGATGCTCCAGTGGCACTAACATCTGCTCCATATTTACCAGGATGTGTCACACCAATGTTTGTGGCATTACACCTCCTTGTAAATATGGGCCCCTCCGATGCAGTTTTCGGTGTCAAAGGGATGAGCATCAGATGTTGCAGTGGGCAGTTCGCCTCAACACTAATTTGCTTTTATTCCTCCTCCTTATTTTTTGCTTTTTCTATGTGTGCTGCATTCTGCAGCACATGTAGAAAAAGTAAAATGCCTTGGATGATTGTTTATGTGCAGGACTTCCTGCACATAAACAATCATTAAAAAATGACGCTTTTGAACTTCTATTTGTGCTGCATTTTGCAGCATATATAGAAGTACCAAATCGCCATAATAGATTGTTAATGTGCAGGAAGGGACTCTTGCCTGCACATAAAAAATCTATCCCCTCAACTCAGACACCCTTGCACTATCGTGCAAGGGGGCCTGGGTTGGCGCAGGCAGCTTAATTCAGCACCGGCGCAAGGGGTGCGCCATTTTCCTGTAAATACAACACATCCCTGAGTTTCAAAAGTGGCGCATTGTGGCTCTGCTATTTTTTTCGCAGCACTGCACTGCGCCACTTTGGCATAAATCTGGGCACTGAAATCCCATAGTTACAAAGACTAAAAAATGACGACAATAAGGGCCGTATTTATATACGCCCCTAGTGCCACTTTTTGTGACGCTCCTGTGGCGCTAAGCAGTGTGCCATATTTACAAGGTGGCTTTAAGCCATTTTTTGTGGCTTAACGGCACCACATAAATAAGGCCCCTTCCCCTGCAGCACTGTGCCACAGCAACACCCATTGCATTTTGAAGCTGTCTCAGGTTTATGAAATTTCATAAACCTGAGGCAGTGCCAAAATCTAACCCACCCCCAGAGGTGGCATTAGCAGGGCGCAACGAGGAGGAATACTTTTATTCCTCCTCGTTTTTTGCTTTTTCTATGCGCGCTGCATTTTGCAGCACGCATAGAAAGAGCAAAATGCCAGAAATTATTGTTTATGTGCGGGAATGTGTCCCTTCCTGCACATAAACAATCATTTGAAAATTACGCTTTGGCACTTCTGTGTGTGCTGCATTGCGCAGCACACACAGAAGTGCCAAAGCACCATTAGTGATTGTTTATGTGCAGGAAGGGACACCTTCCCACACATAAACAATCACACCCCTCAATGCAGACATCCTTGCACGATGGTGCAAGGATGCTTGCGTTGGTGCAGGCAGCTAAATTTAGCACCAGCACAGGGGGAAATGCAGGGGTGCACCGTATTCACTTAAATACAGTGCATCCCTGCGTTTCTAAAGTGATGCCACACTTTTTCTGGCCCTAAGAACGAAGCACCTCTGGACATGAATGGCTGACTTGAAAAGGGAATATGAATTGGCGGATGTTCAGCTGGCCCACCAAAGTGAGAAAATCACCTCAAAAGGTACATCAGCCACTAATCAAACTACAGCAACAACAGTGTTGTAAAGTAGGAGCAACCCTAAAGCCTACCCGGAAATACACTTACTAATATAATCATCACACAAAAATACAGCCCCACTTCCAGCCTTTGCAGAAAAGTACATCTACTTCCTGGAACATGGTGGGGTCCTTACAGTTACAAAAGTACCGCTCGAGCTGTTTAACTAGGCAGTACGTACTACAGCGTAAACCTTTCCAACACGTAAAGGTTTCCACTCCAGTGAGGCCACTCCAAACCTAATTTTTTAAGGCATCACAGCCATTCTAGCCTGCCTATATCAATTATTCTAGTCAATAATAAATATAAACACATACAGAAAGTGGTAAACCCATGTAGTTTTAATGTATGTTTGTGGCCACAGCTCTAGGTCAAGGCTCATGCAGTGGCAAAAACTTGCTGTTCTTGGTATCAATGGGTAGAGCGTATACCGTTCACTCAGATTAAAGATCAGCTTAGATTTATAGCTAAGTTATTAGTGGTAGCACTTTATAGGATGGAAGTGTACTTTCAATACTCCCATCCTTTCAGGCCTAGTTCAAACAGAGTATCAAGAGAACACAACAGTATGCTCAAACAAGTCTTGTTGTGAGGGTCCTTCAGTAATGGTTCATCCTGGTGAAATAACCTATATAGTAGACAGAGAACTTTTAATACTGTCCAAAAATATGTTTAAAGAAGTGAACACCCTATAAAATGTTGTTTGCATGAATATATATATATATATATATATATATATATATATATATATATATATATATATACATATATATATATATATATATATAAAAAAACTCCCAGACAGGAGAACAATCAGATCTTGATCTGCTAGAGTATTTGCAGCTCACCCAACAAAGTCTCGGTGACGTGCAAGCAGCTACTGTCCTATCAACATCCAGGTGTAGAGCACTGATGTCCAAGAAGCACAGATGAACAAGTAGTAAGCACGTTAGTAATTGAGAATGCAGCAGTGACATCATCTACAAATGTTAATGCTGAACAGTCTAAAAGTAAAATATTTATAACTCTATTGATCATGACGCACTGAGGCCCTGATTTATACTTTTTGGTGCAACACTGCACTAATGCAGTTTTGCACCTAAAGGTTTAGCACAGGCTTGCACCATTTCTGTGCACCAGCCGGGCACCATATTTATGGAATGGTGCAAGCCGGTGCAAAGGGTAGTCTAGCATAAAAAAAAAAAAAGATGTTAGTCCGGTGGGGCTGGCATTATGGAAGAAGGGGGTTTTGCACCAAAAAATGAAGTTACGCAGGTTAAAGTAAAAAAAGAATGACTCTAACATGCCTAGAGTCATTGTCTGACGCAAAACCATCCAAACCACATGTCTCCTGTCTTGTAAAAGACGGAAGTCATGCCCACCATCCCAATGGACAGCACAGGGGACCAGGGTCCCCTGGGCATGGCCATTGCACCTAGTGCCATTTAGGGGGGCCCATTTCAGGGCCCCCAATGGCACTTAAAAAAAAAACTTACCTGTACTTACCTACAGTATACTTACCTGGGATATGGTCCCCCATCTGCTGCAGTCCCTCTGTTGTGGGTGGGGGTGACCCTGGGGCCTGGGGAGGGCACCTGTGGGCTAATTCCATGGTGTTGCACCATGGAAATAGGCCCACAGGTCCCCTAACGCCTGCCCTGACCCAGGCATTAAAAAGGGGAAGGGGTGGACCTAAGCACCTACTTGCAACTGAATAGGCTGGGATCTGCCAAAACACAATAGGCTTAACAACTGTGAATCAACAGTGCAGCCAGCTAAAAGTCAGGTGAGGGAAGTCAGGAAATTGCTGGAAATTCAGAGAACCCTTCTCAGAACTTCTCCCAACCTCTAGGAGCAGGCAACCAGGGTATAGAAAGATCACTCTCAGAACTGCTCCTCAGTTCACTATTGGACCTGTGGACTGATAACCAGTGCTAAAGTGCTTATCCTGGCTCACTAAAATATGGTAAAATAGCTTACAACTAATTGGAATATTTAATGTACCTCTAAGTCCCAAGTAAAGTGGTACACAACACACTCAAGGTGTTAGAAATGGGGTCTCTAAGGGGACGTGGTCTGGCCGCCGATTAGAATGGCCGCCTGAGCGAGGTGCTTCGTGCGCCGGGTCGAGTCGGGCCCATGGAGGGGAAGCTGTCCTGCACCGAGAGCCTCTCCTGCCACTCCGGAGATCCTCAGGAGTGTCAGGCTTGATTGCCAGGTCGCCAGGGGGTCCGGCGACGCACAGGGGTCACAACAGCCGCTCGTACTTGGAAGCAGGACATGACCTAGTGAGACACGCTAAGCTGCAGTCTCGATTTTGGAGTGGATCGGAGGGTGTTGCGGCAGAACAGTTATCGGGGAACAGCTCTCCCTGGTCACGTGTGCCAGCACGATTCCCGCTCCCACTGCAACGACCTGGTCATTAGGAGGGGGAGGTGAGATGTGCATGCCCACCCCCTCCGTGTGGAAGGAAATTCGATGGCCCAGTGCGTACTAGTAGGCTGCAACCCAACAAGATCCCCGCGGGTGCCCAGTGACTCAGCAGGTCGGGCCGGGACCAGCCTTGGAAGATCCAACAGGAGGGGTCCCCACCTGTGAGATGTGGCTGATTTCTGCGGAGGGACATTCCGTGGGGTGAGGCCAACCTACCTATCACCATCAGAAAAATGTCTGAGGTCCCAGTCAGTCAGGCCCATCAGGGTTCCTTATTGAAGCTGCCACATCCACGTCTCCTCTTCCTCAGCCCCGGTTATGGCTTGGTGACTGGAGCTGGGAGCAATATCAGGCCGGATTGACCCCACCAACCTGGAAGGAGGGGTTTGCCACCGGAGTGATTGTTGATGGGGGGGCGCAACCTCATGTTGGGACCTATATCTGTGGATGCCTGATCTCTCTATCTCTCTTGGCCTCCCCATGCTTGGTTGATTCCCCGAGATGGCCACAGCACCTTTAGCCTTGACGGCTACACCACAATCATTAACGTTCCTTCAGTGGCACCAGGGTTCAGCAGCTGAATCTTCACCAGGTGATTCCTCGCTGGGAATTTCACCACTTTGGGGCAATGCCAATTGGGAAGTCCTCCGGCAAACACTCCCATCAACTGTTATTCTCTGAAGCTATTGCCAAACCTAAAAACATGGCAGCGCAGACGGCTCCTCCATGCCTTGCGTCCTCACCAGCCGAATCCCACTTAATGGAGGTGACAGATCGCATACTGCAGGAGATTGCCCCAGTGGGGCATCGTTTGGAGGCAATGGATTCAAAGATCTCAGACCTGACAGTGGCCTCTACCTCTATACGGGCTGACATCGCCGGTTTCCGGCAGACTGCGTCCGACTTGGATCAACACCTCACGACTGTGGAGGACCGGGTCGCGGCGCTGCCTGACCAAAAGACACTCCAAACGAAGGTCACTGACTTGGAGGATAGGAGTCGCAGAGACAACGTGCGTTCTTGAGGCATCCCGGAATCTCAAAAATCTCCTGCCCGAGCTCACGGGCCTGGTTTTTTCACAGCCACTGGACTTCCAACGAGTCCACAGGATTGGCCCTCTACATAAAGCAACCCCAACAAGCCTCGTCCCATCATTGTTTATTTCCTGCATCACGAACAGGCCCATCAGACCATTTCGGCAGCCAAGTCCCAGGGCCCGTTTTCTCTAGAGGGACACGAGATTAGGGTGGTGGCAGATTTCTCCAGACTAACAAATGAAAAACTGAAGGAATTCCTGGCCCTCCGCCCACAACTCAGGACCCTGGATGTTAAATATGGTATTTTTGAATCGGCTCGCATGTGGATCATATATACCGGCAAATCCAGAGGCTTCACTGAACCTGCAGACCTCAGCTCCTTCCTGGATGGTCTGGCTTCCCACCCTATGGACATCGCTGCAACAGATTCAGACCCAGATACCTTTGCTCCTGGAGATCTTTCCTCGGCATTGCCCACGTTGTCCCAACCTCAGCGTGTAGCCTTGCAAAAGAGAGGCAGGGTGTATGACCGTTTGCTCAAATCACAGAAGGGTCGAGACCATGCCCTTCAAGTGGTGATAGACCATACCCAGGACCAGGGCAGAGACAAGTCCCACTCCCCCTTAAAGCAAACACTCGAAGGGCACATGTAAGGTTGGACCACATGAGCTTTTAGGTCTTCTTGCTCTATACTATGCATTGGGCTCTTCTTCATCGGACAGCTAAGTGTAATATTGGACTTTCACTTTCACATTGCTTCCATGCTCAGGCTGTGACTGCTGTGGTTTATCTTTGCTCTATGGCCTACAATACGGCCAGCCTCATTGTAATCATTTTGCCGTCTTGGGGGCAACATCATAGTAAGTCAGAGTAGCAGTGGATATTAAGGATTTGTTATAGGGTTATACTGTATGTTTTGTGATGCAGCCTGTCTAGAGCTCATTATCCATTGTTTCTTTTTTTAATGTATAGTATTGATTACATTACGCATCTCATATGCTCTCCCTCAGGCCATGGGATGTGATCTCACCGTCAGACACCTCCAGCTCTTTTTAGTATACCCCCCACTGTGCCTCTATTCCCATCTACCTCATGGATACAAGATCGTGGGGGGTTGCTGCAAGGCATGGTGCCAGAGGACTTCCGTTAACCTGCATGCCCCGGGCTCTGGGGAGGTTTGTGCCCCCTCTTCCTATTCTATTCTTCCCCACCCGTCAACCTGAAGGGACGCTCTGATGGCTTAAGTCATGGGACCTTTGTCCTCACTCTGTGTTCTTTTCAATGATGGTCATCTTCCTCCTCCCAGGCACTCCCCAAGACGTGCTGAGCGGATGTCCCTGTCATTGTGGTCTTGAGGCTCTCACTCTACCCCCTTGATGCTTCTGTTAATGGCTGCCATGCTCTTCATGGTCCCCCCAGGTGGGTCCTGTTGGCGCTGCGGGCCCTGGTCTGAGATAACAAGGCCCTCCCCTCTCTTTTTACTCAAATGGGAGTGGGGAACTATTTCACGCCTACCTACGAATGGACTGTGAGACTCACCCCAATACCTTTCTAGTGATGTCCCCCGTTAGGTCCTGTCATATCCTGTCCTTTTCTATCTCAGGCTCTTCATGTCCCTCTCCCTACCGCTCAGCATTATTTGTCAGTGAGGCTTCTTGGTGGCCCGACCAGGACGCATGCCAATCCCTCTGCCCCCCTCCTGCCTCCCCTTTGCGCGCCCAGCGTGTGGATCTTACAGGTCCCGACCTGCAGTTTAGCAGGTACTTTGGTGTCGAGCCTTCTCGCTCTTTGTAGTTTTCGTTATCTCTCACTTTCTTTATACTCATTTATTCCCTTTCCCTCTCTTTTCATCCTTCCATCTCCCTTCCTCTCTCTCCTGAGCCTGTCTGCCTATACATTTCCTTTCTCTACTTAGGGGCCTAGTTTTTCTCCTTTTCTATTCCTTTTCCTACTTCTCTCACACCTCTACCCTCTCCCCCTCCTTGCTCTTCTGTTTGCCAACATCCTCCGAGCACACAGAATCACTATCCTCTCCTACGCAGATGACACCCAACTCATCCTCTCCCTCACCCGCAACCCCACCACTGCCAAAACCAACCTACACACTGCTCTCCTCGACACCGCCAACTGGATGACTACGAACCACCTCAAGCTTAACTCCAACAAAACCAAGATCATCATCTTCGGCCCCAACAAAACATCCTGGTGGCCCACCACCCTAGGCCCCGCACCCACCTCCGCAAACCACGCTCGCAACCTCGGCATCATCCTAGACCCTCCCTCTCCATGACACAGCAAATCAATTCCCTGATCTCCTCCTGCTTCCACACATCCGCACTCTAAAAAAATCCTTCAAATGGATTCCCCCAGAGACCAGAAAGACAGTCACCCATGCACTCATCAGCAGCAGACTAGACTACGGTAACGCCCTCTACGCGGGCACCGCACTCAAACTCAAACGCAAACTCCAGAGAATCCAGAACACAGCTGCACGCCTCGTCCTTGGCCTCCCCCGCCATGAACATATCTCACCACACCTCAAATCCCTTCACTGGCTCCCCATAGACAAGAGAATCACATTCAAGATCCTCATCCACGCTCACAAATCCCTCCACAACACCGGCCCAACCTACCTCAACAAAAGAGTGAACTTCCACACTCCCACACGCAAACTCCGATCAGCCAACCTCACCCTAGCCACAGTCCCCCGCATCCAACGCACCACCACAGGAGTCAGGTCCTTCTCCTACTTCGCCCCCAAAACCTGGAACTCCCTCCCTACCAACCTTTGCAAAACCAAAGACCTCCTGCTCTTCAGAAAGAGCCTCAAGACATGGCTGTTGGAACAGTGACCCTCCCTGCCCCCCTCCCCCTCCTTTTTTGATCCCCCCCAGCACCTTGAGACCCTCACAGGTGAGTAGTGCTCTATACATTTTTTTGATTGATTGATTCCTATTCCATGGCCGAGGGTTACCCCATGCTTCCCCCCTACCCTACCTATTTGTTCCTTCCCAGCGCACGATAGCTCGGAGCTTCGCTACTCCTAGCCCATTCTCCCACTCATTATATCAATGATCACAGGGTCTCCTGCCCCAATTGAATAGATTCACACCATGTTTCATAATGGGGTCGATGACCACGCTTAAGGTTCTCTCTTGGAATGTACACGGTATGACGCACTACATCAAGCGGCAAAATATCCTCTCTTATCTTCTGTCTAAAAGAACTGACATTGCTTTTTTACAGGAAACACATCTCTCCCCAGCGGAATCTGTAAAACTCCGACGGGATTTGGTGGGCAGGGTGCTTTTCAGCAGAACGCCATCCGTGCATAATGAGGAGCAGGGTTCAGGGCGGAAATGCAGGGTTGCGATACTTATACGCCAATCCCTGCAGTTCAGACTTCTTAAGTCATGGTGTGACCCAGAGGGGGGTTACGTCTTCGCTAAGATTGCTTTACGCTCTTCTACAATCTGTGTTGGTGCTATATACGCTCTCACAGGCTACAAATGTTCTTTTTTCCTTTCTCTTAACCGTCTGTTGACTGAGATAAATGCCTCCTAGTACCTGTTGGGTGGCGACTGGAACTTGGTACAGGATATCATCTTGGACCGGTCAGGTGGTCTTGATTCTAGCAACAATGCAGATCGGGCCCTCCTACGCAACGTTTTGTCGGACCATGGTCTGTTAGACCACTGGCACCTTTCCCATCCATCTGACAGAGAATACACCTTTGTTTCTATGGTCCATGGGACTCAATCCCAACTGGACTACTTTCTGATCGGTCAGCGATTATTACAGTCGATTTGAATGTCTGAAATTCTACCAGCCATATTATCTGATCATTCTCTGGTGTTAATGGCCCTGGAACTGGGGCTGGCCTCACCTGGTTGCAAGCCTTGGTGTCTCCCAAACCCCAGATATCAAACCCCAAATGGTAAGGAACAACTGAGATGCCACATCACCACATATCTTCAGAACAATAAAGGCTCGGTCTCCTCGGCACAGTTACTGTGGGCAGCGGTGAAGGCAACGATTAGAGGGCAACTCATGAGAGATGCGGCCATTTCCAACGCCCAAAGGAGGGATCAACAGAGTAAGTTGGAAGATTACATTGCGCAGACCACTCAGTAGTACACCCAAACACCCACCCCGCTCGTCCACCGTCACCTGGAACTAGCCAAAATGGAGCTCAATTCTCTTTATACATCACAGGCGGAATATGCAAAGCAGCGGCTGAAAGGTCATCATTATGAACACAGGGAGAAGGCGGGTTGCTTATTAGCCGCTCAACTCCGCCAAAGAGAGGCGGCATTGGTCATATCAGCCCTCCGCAGACCCGATGGCACGTTCATTACAAACCTGCAGGACATCGCAGAAGAGTTTGGCCATTTTTACCAAACGCTATACACCCCAGAAATAATTGAAGACACTGATCCCCTGGACGCCTTCCTCCAGAGGGCAAATATACCATGACTTTCGGATAAAGGTAGGGCGCTCCTGGAGAGTGACACCAGCAGGGAGGAGATACAACAGGCGACAGCTAACCTACCATACTACAAGGCTCCCAGGGAAGACGGGTTCACGTCAGAATTTTATAAATGGACAGGTGCAGATACGTAGATGCCCTCTATGATGCATTTCGGGGGGCTGATCAGACGGGTTCTTTACGCCCTCTCTCCAACAAGGCCTCCATTGTTGTTTTGCCCAAGCCAGGTAAGAAACCCCTTCTATGTGGTAGCTATCGTCCCATATCACTCCTCAATTGGGATATCAAGATCCTGGCAGGGATCTTGGCGACCCGTCTTAAGAAGGTCATCCCCGCTCTGGTTCATCATAATCAAGTTGAAAAAAATTGAAATTAAGTTAAAAAAACAGCCATTTCTGTCTATGTTTTTATTTGTAACTTTTTCCAACTATGGCAGATTAAAAAAAATATATATCCCGTTACATCTGCTGGACCCTTCTGGTTGTGGAGGTACATAGGGCTCATAGGTTCACCAAGAACCCAAGGTACCCAGAGCCAATAAACAAGCTGTACCTTGCAATGGGTTTTCATCGTGACTCGGGTACACAGCAATTCATTTGGTTAAATTTAAAGAGTGAAAAATAGATGTCAAATAAATCTATTTATTTCTGAAATAGGCACACAATATGGCGTTTAGAAGCAGTGGTTATTTGTACATTTCTGATTATGGTGGTCCCCATACTAGCATCTGAATTACAGGGCATTTGTTCTGCTATTCTGTGTTCTCCCAGGTATCCCAATAAAAAATGTGCCTCACTTGCATGGGTAGGTCTAGTGCCTCCATCAGGAAACAACCCAAACAGAACATAAACACATCACATTTTGTCTCTTTACAGGAATAGATAACACAAGGGTCAATGATAGTCCTAGAATGAGGGCTAATGTTGACACTGGGGTGATCCATTCCTGACATGGGCACTAGGCACAGGCACACAAGTTGGGTAGCATTTATATCAGGACACATTGGGAAACTCTAGGTGGCAGGAATTTTATGGATCCCTGTACATTCTTGTAATTTATGTGACAGAAATGCAAGGAAATATAGAGGCACAGATTTAAGAAGGCCTTGCGCCACATTTGTATAATCTTTTATGACACTAATGTGTCTCAGCAAGGTCCAATTCACCTTGCCAGATTTTCAAAGTGGCGCAATGCATGCACTTTGTAACCCCTTGTGCCACATTATGCCTATGCCAGACATAATGTATGCAAGGGGGATGTTGCCCCATTTGGGGGACCCTAAAAATGGTACATGGGAATATATGAGATTCCACTCCACCATTTTTAGCTGATATTTTTAACTCCTACACAGAGCAGGCATTATAAATGGGACACACCATTATTCTTAATGGGCCCAATGTACCTTGCAGGATTAGTGCTAAAACATTTGGTGCTAATCCTGCAATGTACTACAATGGCGCAAAAAATTATGACGCTATTATCCCTAACCTGCGCCATGGTACGCAGTATGATTAATACAGTGCACCCATGATGTCATTGGGAGGGTGCTAAGGGGTGCAAGAAAAGTGGTGCTGTATACAATACAGCGCTACTTTTCTTAAATTTGGGTCAGAGTTTTTAATTAAATGTTTCACCTTTACAGGGTATTCTGGGTAAGAAAACTTAGGGAAACCCACACAAGCCACACCTCAGTGGACTCCCCCGGGTGCTTCGTTTTCAGAAATGTCTGGGTGTGGTAGGTTTCCCTATATGGCTGCTGAGCCCAGGACCAAAAACGCAGGTCACCGCCTTCCTAAACCAGGTTTTTTTGTGATAGATAATTTTGATGCCTCCACAGTACAATTTGTGTCCTTCCCTGTCATAGCCACTTGCCCACCCACACAAGTGAGGCAATGTTTCTCTCAGGGGACTTAGGGGAGCTCTGGGTCCCAGGAAATTTGTGGCTGCCTGCAGATACCAGGACTTTCCCTCACAGAAATGCAAGGAAAATGTGTTCTTTCAGCAAAGTTTGCGATTTGCAGGGGATTCTAGGGGAAGCGAAATTGGTGAGAGTACACTTGGACTCCCCTGGTACTAGTATGTTAAAGTTAATCCACAACTCACACTAGTTTGTTTTAGCACCCCCAGAAATCCTGGTTTCAAAGCATAAATACTTATTAAAGTATTTGAATATTGAAACCCAGCCTTCTGAAGGTGAGCCATAAAGCCTCTCCACTGGACCAACTGCTTCATGGTCCATTCACACCCCTTTCATGCACAGCACACAACACTTTCATACCGCCAGCCACATGCCCAATCCAACCGATCATTGCACTCACATCAACTTACCGCCGCCAGACAAGGACCCATCACATTCATACACCACAGTACGGAATAAGTGTGACTACATTTTGCCACCTATCAAGTAACCGCCTCCTTCTTCCTGAACATTACCGAACGCATGTGTAAGGAACCTTTACTAAGAGCTCCAATGACAGCCACATGAGGCTCAGAAAGACGTCTTTCATGTGCCTTTAGCGTACTCACTGTGCTGAATACAACTTCATCCAGTTCGTGGATGCAAGCCGGGGATGTCAGAAAATGCCTTGTGAGGCCCATTCATCGAACAGAATGAGCATATCTACCTTTGAAACTAAGGCAGACATGCTGGAGAATTTTTGCAAAGTACCCTAAAGAGAAAATCTTAAACTATGAAGAAGGGTAGTGTTTGGCACACAGGGTACCCCGTGAGTACATAGCATATGTCCCAGACACCATTATGTGCAGTGGTAAGACTGTAGTGCACTTATCATACAGCAAATCAAACATCTACTAAGTTCTGACAGAGGATGAACATGGCAAGCAGGTCAAACACTGACCCATATGTGTCATAGCAGTTAAGTTTGAGAGGGGCACCAATGGGTTTGAACCCATAGGTGTTGATGATGTGTATCTGTACTACCTTTGCTATGTGCCTTCTACCGATCCTATATCACTGGGAAAGCACAACTACCATAAGCTTTTCTTATCTGTTCATGTCTCTGTCCTCATCAGGGCCCTGACTAATCATGTGTAATGGCCAAGTGAAACTCTATTAATGCCTTCCATCCCTAGCTACTTGAAGCTCAAGTAAACATTTATTTTTTGCACCATCAGCGCGCTTACTGTGCTAAATCAAACTCCTTCCAGTTTGTGGATGCAAGTGGGGGATGCACGAATATGGCTTGTGAGGACTATTCATTGAACTGAGCGAGCATATCCACCATTGAAACTAAGGCAGACATGATGGTGAATACTACCTAATGTCTCTAATGTAAAAAGCCATACAAATATCCAGTGGGACTCATTCACCAACACTTCCACTTTTGATTTGAAAGTGAAGCTACAAATTGAGTATAAATATTTTCAAACATGTAGACATGTTGGTGAATTTGTCCCACAGGGCATTTGTTTGACTTATTACATGTGGTCCTTGTATAGTATAGGAAAATTCCCTAACAATCACTTCAAAATTCAGTCACGCCTTTCACATTTTGCCACACAGGGTTCTCCATGACAACGTGGCATATGTTCTGTCCACTAGTAGGGGACTATAATGCATGCTAATCATCGAACTGAACACCTACCACATTCTGACGGTGAATGAATGTGTTGAGAAGGCCATGAGGAAGTCCATGATTCACTGAAGTAGATGAACTAAAAATTTGTGGCAGCTTGCCTAACAAAGTAGTGGCCCATAAACGTTAGGTTAGGTATCCATGTACAGCCATTGAAAAATTTACCCAACGGCAGCTCCACCTCACTCAATTTCCCATAAGTTTTCTTTAGTATGATACAACATAAAGCAAGTAGGAAAAACAGGGCTGGCCGAGATGGGCACTGGGAACAGTAAACATGACTCTCCTGCCTCTTCCCCTGCTTCAAGCGCACTTTACATTGACAACATGATTGATCCTTTTTGGGTGTTTTAGGAATGCGATCAGCAAAGTGTGGCTCTTGCAGCCTTGCCACATCCTCCAGAACATATGAACTGGAGGCTGCTGCTTCTGTATCAGCAGTGAGGATTTCAACCACAGTTAACTGAAAGTCAAAGAAAGATATGAGTCTTCCTGTGGTTATCTGATGATAGACAGTATTTGCATTGTATATTGCCATCTGGATCAGGTGGATAAACATTTTCTTGTACGAAGTGTAAGTTTTATGACTCTCATTATATGGTTGAAGAACCCAACCTTTCATTGTTCACAATGCCTTTGTACTTATTGCAATCAAGTATACAGGTAGGTTTGTGGGCTTCGGCCAACTGACCCCAAACTGTGATAGGAGAAGTCCTCTCAAGATGAATTGCAGTGAGTAAGCACACACCACACCTATCAGAGAACTTGACTGCGATTAGTTTCATTGGAATGCAACACAGTAATCTGGCATTTCTGGTGCTTCTTGCAAACAAGCTCCTGTGGGAATCCTTTGTGTTGACAATGAACTGTACCTCAGGCCACAGTGCCAGCTTTGTAGAGCTCACTGAACAGCTCTACTATTGTATGGAAATTGTTCACATAAAGGTTATAACCTTTGTGAAGGAGTGGCTGGCAAGCTCCCATACAATCTTTCCTGTGATTCCTAGCATGGGAAGGCAGCCTAAAGGGTTTACACATAACCAGTAGAGCTCTCACACAGCATGTACAGCTCAATGCCATAGCTAGCTTTATTGCTCGCAATGTACTGCCTGAACAGCAGCCGCCCTTTGTATAGGTTCAAGGACTCATCAACTGCTATATTTTTTCCACGTGTATAGATCTCTGGCAATCTGGCAGAAAAAATGTTCAACGACTGGACGAATTTTGAACAACCTGTAATGGTCTAGTTTGTCCCAGGGCAATACAGCAGAATTGTCATTGAAATGCAGCATGCATTGCATTAGCAAAAAACGATCTCTGCTCATATATAGTGTGAAGGTGGGGGCCACCCAAACCATGCAAGTTGTCCGGTAGGACTCCAAGGTGGGTTTCTGCACTAACCCCATTCTGACCGAAATGCCCAAAAATATCTTCAACTCCACCAGCGAAGTAGGAGTCCACCGGCATGCCCTAAAACAGGGCTCTAGAGTGCCTCCATGCTCCCTTAGAAATTGTTCGGCATGCAAATTTGTTTGTTGCACAATTTGCTGAAGGAAGCCAACATCCAAAAAGAGATGGATGTAGTCAATTGGCAAAAAATTGGCTGTATCAACTTTACTTCCAGTGTCACCAGTAAAAGGTGGAATTTGGGGCTAAACTAAATTGGGAGCTGCCAAGAGAGCACTCTGTCTGTTCTTGCCACCGCACACACCTGCTTTCTGGGTTGGGCTAACCTACTGTTGTCCCGCTGCACAGACTGTGCACAAACTGTGCTTGCAAAGGGACAGCATGACTGTCCTCGTCGTCTTCCTCAGAATCACTGGAAAAGGAGTCATCAGATAGGACTCTGCCGACTGAAAAATCACTCCCAGATTCTGCTCCATTGCCCTCTCACTCGGATGCTGTCTCTGTTTCTGATCTTGCCTCAGACATGCCCCCCATAACCTGAATTATGGCTCGAGGAGCAGTCATCCAATGATACACCATCTCTGCTACTGGGTTACCTGTCCCTCTAAAGCACTAGTCTACGTAGAAAGCATATATGAAAAAACAAAAAAGACACACAATTACTTTACCTTTCCACACACCCATCATCACGGACGTTAGCGCTGGTGGCACCCAGTTCGACAATAATTTTTGGTGCTCCCTATCCCATGACCTCCTTCTCGGATTCTCTTGCTACCACCTGCTCCGTATTGGAGGTTGCAGCATCAATGGACTCCTCCAATGACAACTATCGGACTGATGTTACTGGTGGAACCCATAATGAGATTCACATTGAGGAAGTTGAGTTACCCCTAAGCATAGAATAAATTAAGGTTTAGATAAGAGGTTTAGCAGCTAGAAAGGAACCACTTAGGAAATAGCATCCCTGCAGTTCTTACACTGGCCTACTGGCTAACCCTAAGACCCATAAGTGTAGAAGAAATTAAGGTTTAGATAAGAGGTTAAGCTGGGAAGAGACCAATTTGGATATGACCCCTTCTGCAATTACACGGGGCTATTGGCCCTTAGACTTCAAAAGATGTAAATAGCTTCCAGATGTAGATGAACCCTAGCATAAACCACAATGGAGGCGATAGTTGTGGCGATCCCCAAGGCAAGTAAAGTGTTGCTTAAACCGGGGGTCTATTGTCCTCTTTTGATGCCTAGCTTTGACTATAAGGTCCTAGTTAAAGACATTCTTAATAGACTGACCCCCCTGATGTCTACCCTGGGCTATAATAACCAGATTTGTGTGTATGAATACAAGCACCTCATGTACGTTTTGGAAGGATGTCCACTGGAAGAAACACACTTCATAATCATGCCGATTGACATGGAGAAAGTGTATAACTGCCTGAAATGGGATTACTTTTCTAAAGTGCTGAAAAAGCTGAGATGTGGGAGATATGCCAATGGCTCAGTCAAAACAGGCAAGATAATATCGGTGACAAGGGATATAGAGCGGGGACATGGCAGAGTAGCCCGCTTTCATGCCTCCTGTTATCTTTATCTATAGAGCGGTTGCCAGAAAGGTTTCAACAGCATAAAGGAAGCTGGGTGATAGGAACAGGAAAGAAAAATGCATATTATTTCCACCTATGCGGATTGAAAGTAATTGGGCTACAAGTTGAGGGGGTGAAATCCTACTCAAGCAGGAACCACAGTCCTTGTCAGGGTAAAGTCCCAAGCAGAACTCCACATTAACCTGTGCTCAACCCTCCTGTAGCTTGGCACAGAGGAGTGAGGCTTAATTTAGAGGCAATGTGTTAAGTATTTATGCAATACTCCAAAAAGTAATAAAAGGAAAACACAAAGCAAGAAATATTCCACAACAATTTAGACCTCCACATTAACCTGTGCTCAACCTTGTGGTAGGATGGCAGAGAGCAGAGAGCAGTGAGGCCTAATTTAGAGGCAATGTGTAAAGTATTTATGCAGCCCTCCAAACAGCAATAAAGTGAAAACACAACACAATAAATATTCCACAACAATTTAGAAAAATAGAGTATATTTGAATGAATAAATCAATACAAAATCCAATCAGTAGAAACAGAGCTATGCAAGTTTGATGTTTTAAGTGAAAATAGCACCAAAAAGCACAAAGCATCAACTGTGGATATCTAATTGCGCTGGACTGGGCCAAAGTCACAAGTTTGGGCCAACCACGATAGAGCACAGACCAGCTATATGGACCCAGTAAGGCCCACTAAACAAGACAACCTTAAAACCTGTTTGTGAAGAGTTGCAGAGTCCTGCATTGAGGATGCACCACAGAGCTAAGGTGATGCAAGTTCCTGGTTGAAGAGGCATCATGCAGCATCTCTTAGGAACAGCTGCAGGCCTGTGATGTGAGGTCTTGCTTCATCGCCGAGAAGGCCGTCCACAAAGGGGCTTGCAATGTGAAGCCCTGTGTCAAAGATATGTTGCGCAATCGCTGGTTTCGAATAAGCTAAGGGAGTTGTGATGGGGAGTCTTGCATTGTCGTTAAGGTTGCTGTTGGTGAGAAGCTTGAGATGCGAGGGCCTGCATTGAAAATGCGTTGCACAGCGGCAGTTTCGAAGGAGGCTGGGAAGGTCATGGGAAGTCCTTGTGCTGGGAATGCCCATGCAGGATAGGCTATGGCTTGGTTCTAGTCAGGGTTGTGAGAGAGCTCATGCAGAGCCTTTGTGATGTGCAAGTGTGACAGCACATCCTCCTTATTAATTTAGAGAGACCCATCCTGCAACATCTATCTTCCCTTTGTCTTACTGCCTGGGACCAATACACAAATACCAACTGCCATCTACACCTAGTCATGTAACCCTGGATCAGGCTGTAGGCACCAAATGAGAGGGGGTTTCAACCTGCACCATGAACAGCTGTCAAGGTGCGAGGAGTTTCCTGGTGATGAAGCAAGCTACCCTTGGTAGGTGAGGGATAGCGTCCTTAAAAAGGGATATCCGATTATAGTTAGGTTGCATTTGTTCCTTTTCTCTTTTTCTCCCTTTTCTTTAAAGATTCAGGTGTTATAATAGGAAAAATAGAAAGCTTCAATTTCCTACCCTGGCAAAGGGTTGGTTTTATCTGGTTGATATGACAGATTAAAAACTGCATTCACAGGCTGCAATGGCAGGCCTGAGACATGTTTACAGGGCTACTGTTGCGGCCTCTTTCTATCTTATGCATTCTCCCTACTACTTAATGTTCCCTGCTACTCAGCCAGTGAGTGAGGTCATAGTATGGTTTGATTACAACAGGTACTTAAAGGATGACACAACGAGTGCTGCAGGTCCACTAGTAGCATTTAAGTTACATGCCCTGGGCACATGTAGTACCAATTTACTAGGGACTTACAGGTAGATTAATTAGGCCAATTGGGTGTAAGCCAATTCTATCATGTTGTAAGATGGGAGCACCATCACTTTAACACTGCTTAGACCTTTAAACCTGTCTCAGTCCTACCATTGCAGAGTCTGTATGTGCAGTTTCACTGCTATGTCGACTTGGCATTTAAAACCCATTGCAAGGCATTAAACTCCCTTTTATTGGACATATGACACCCCTAAGGTAAGTCCTAGGTAGCCCAAAGGGCAGGGTGTAGTGTACGTAAAGAGCAGTACATATACATTTTAGTTTCCATGACTTGGTAGTGAAAAATTCCCCAATTTATTTTTTACTACTGTGAGGTCTACCCCTCTTATAGGATACCATTGGGTATTCCTTAATACAATTATGAAGTGTAATTCCTGATTGAGAAGGAGCAAGACGGTTGTGTTTGGTACCTACGGACTTGTAATAATAAATCCTCCTTAATGGTAAAGTTGGATTTATGATTACAACTTTTAGAAAGTTGGCATTTTTCTACTCTTAAGCCCTGTGTTCCTGCTGCCTGTGCTGTCATTCTTGGGTAGAGATTTTAATGGTGTCCTTGATAGGCAGGTCATCAATCTTTCAGAGTTTTCATGGAGGCTGGGGGCCCCCTCAGACAGCACAGGCTGAGAGACCTTTGTTACTCCACTGAGTGTCAAATTTGATTGTTTAGTCAATAAAAACCATAATAAAATATGTATCCATGCAGTAAGACAAAACTATCATAATAAAATAGCAAGCAAAAAAGGTGAATAACAAGAAAAGTTAATTAACTAAAAGAAAAAATCATTAGCTAAACATATTGATATTATGTGATCTCAAATATATTGATAAAGTACATGCCGCTCTAACACTCAGCGTTCCCTGCACAAGACGCTCATTACAAGTGCATTCTCCCAATCCCACATTTGTGTAAAAAGTGTACTTCAGTTGTTAAAAGGTGAAAGCAGTATAAAGTGCAATATAAAAGTGCTTTCTGGGGTGCTGAGAGGTGCGAGAAACTATTCCTAAAATTAAAAAATATGACCTAACATCCCCCTTTGGCCCAATAGGGTAAGCCTTGGCAAAGTGCATTTGGTGGTTGCGGCCACAGTTGTAATGGTGGAGTTATGAGGAAGAACTGTTACAGTGGGATAACAGAGCTGTTAAACTTACTAATTGTGCCCCACACTAGCAACCACACCGATGGATATTTGTGATAGTTAACTCTCCTTTTGCCCTTGCACTGGCACCCCTTGCATGACTAAGTGCATCTTAGCCGCCCTAAATGTACAGTTCAGTCTTTTTGGGTGCTGAAATCGGTTATCAACTTTTAAGATGTCTTATCGCTTTGCATGTCAATGATTTGGGGGTGGAGCAGGGCCCTGAGTTCATCAACAAATGTGCCGCACATCCACAGGATCCATGGCCCGGGTTGAGTGAGACAGAGCATGGATGCTTCCAGGTGCAAGCTCCTTTGGCCAGAAAGATCAGCCTTAGCAGCTTCCTCCTAGGTGTATCTAGTGTTGGACAGGAGATGCATCCATAATCCATGCCTACAGCTGCACAACCTGCAAGCAGCTCCTCCACCCTGATTGGCCCATGCAGAGTTAAAATCTGACACCGGTAAACCTAATAGTTACATGTACAAAATCGCTTTGTAAGTCTGTTTGTTTTTGGGTTTCCAGTAAATGTTTGCGGCTTTCCCACCAGATAGGATTTATTCAGGGTAAATAGGATAGCTAAATTATTTAGTGAAGTCAAGCCCTGGTCCCTTGAGATTATCCTCGGGTGCCTGCTTATTGCCTTTTTCCAAGCTATGTAGGGAACATTCCCATTCTTTAATGCAGTTTCTAAAATTTGAAGGGACAATGGCATCCTGTAGATGTTGGTGCCATGGGTTGCCCGAAGTCTCATAAAATGCCTTTCAAGTGAGCCTTTAATGTGCTGCCAGGCACTTTCAGGACCCTGATGTAATATTTCAGTATGGTGGCTTTACAGTCTAAAGCTTGCTTGACAAAATTAAATTCCAATCTTAGTCTTGAAATCATTTCCTGTGTCCTGTAAAATGAATGAGCTCCAAAGCAGGGGTACAGGCCCCAGGGATGCTTGGTGCACATACTTCAAATCAGGTAAGATGCATGCTTTCATGTTTCTGAGCCTGGGAGCGGCTGAGGCACTACTTATTGTCATGTTCAATTGATTGATTCCATAAACGATTGGTGCACCTTTCTTCTTCAAGGACATATGTGGTGTATTCAGACGTTTCTGAAAACCAGACTCCCAAGTAGTTGTATTTCCTGCAGTGCTTTTGGTCTTGCTGTCTCAGTTTCAGGTAAGAAGTTTCTTGTTTCTCTATTTCCCAAATATGAGAACCTTTGTGTTAGACCTGGCATCCATAGCAAGGCTTCCCATTTCTGCCTCCTGAATTTTTGACTGTGTGATGGATTTCATTTTTGCTGGTTTTGGTACTCTAGGCACTTTACCACTGCTGATCAGTGCTTAAGTGCAAGTGTTCCCTGTGTAAATGGTTATTATGATTGGTTATACATGAATGGCATATTTGATTCACTAATATGTCCCTAGTGTAGTTCACCCTGTGTGCCCAGGGCCACCCAGATTAGAGATCAGGTGGTGGTCAACCTGGAGGTCAGGAAGGAAATCGTTTTAACAAATTTCATCCCGATTAGCTTGGACATAGTGACTAGATTACTGGGTTCAACTAAATCGGGCTCCCCACTCGATCCTGCTCCCCCACAGATTCTCTGTTTGGGAAGTCCAGTGTTAGGTCCGGTAATTACAAATCTCATTAATACCTTGCTAGCCTCTGGCACTGTACCCGATTCTTGGAAATTGGCTATTGTCAAGCCTCTCCTGAAAAAAACTAATCTGGACTCTAAAATATTGTCCAGTTACAGACCGATTTCTTTGCTACCTATAATGGCCAAAATAACAGAAAAGTACATACACACTCAGTTATCCACTCTTCTGGAAGAAAAAAAGCTTCTACATCCCACTCAGATGGGTTTTAGACCACGGCATGCGACGGAAACCGCCTTGGTTGCGATTACAGAAGAAGCTAAAAAGAGGATGGATAAAGGAATGGAAACCGCCATCATCTTATTAGATCTGAGTGCGGCGTTCAACACTGTTGATCTGAATATTCTTAAAGATAGATTACAAGGATGTGGCATCTCGGGAGTCACACTGAAGTGGATTCTCTCGTTTATTCATGGAGATCCTTCCAGGTCCTAGATAGATCGTGTACTTCTAGACGTACCCTCAGCAACTGTGGAGTTCCACAGGGGTCTGCTTCGAGCCCACTACTTTTTAATGTCTATATGCGACCTCTAGCAGAAATCATCGAATCATTTGGACTGAAGTTGGTGTCCTACGCAGATGACACTCAACTGATTGTCTCCTTTTCTAATACTTATCCGGACATGGGGACAGCATTGGGTCCCTGTCTGAAAGCAGTTGCGACATGGATGAGAGGAATTAAATTGAAACTCAATGATGATAAGACAGAAGTCATGTTTTTTGGGCTACCAAAAGCTTCCTCCACCAATCCAAGCACATCAATAGGAGCTCTTACTCTCCCGCCCCCTAAATGTATCATTAAAAGCCTTGGGGTGTGGTTAGATCCTCAACTTTCAATGTCACAACATGCCAACAGAATAGCTGGAACCTCCTTTGCTCTGCTTAGAACTTTGAGGAAGGTTCTAATAATACTTCCACCACTTGCCAGGAGACTGGTTATCCAGGCACTGATAGGCTCCTGTCTTGATTATGGCAATGCTTTGTTTGTAGGAGCACCAAGATATGTGATCCAGAGGCTGCAGAGGGTGCAAAATGCAGCCGCACGTCTACTTCTAAATACCCCTAAACATCATTCCATACGGGCCGCAATTTCATCCCTACATTGGCTTCCAGTGGATAAAATAATTCAGTTCAAGGCATTATGTCACTTTCATAGAGCCATATTTAACCATGGCCCTGAAATGCTCAAAACCCTGGCATCTGTCTACAGCCCGACCAGACCACTGAGATCCTCCTCAGCTATGCTGGCCACAGTTCCTACAGTAAAGAAAGCGAGATGGGAAGGAAGATCCTTATCCTATCAAGGGGCCATTCTCTGGAATAGCCTTCCTTTTAATATTAGATCGACATCACAAGAGATTCTGTTCAGGAAGGCCTTGAAAACCTGGCTATTTAAAGCTTAATCTCTATACGAATTTAGATGGTGACACTGTTCGTTTTGTAGCTAAAGCGCTACGACGCCTCTTTACTTCAGGTCTCCTACCAGGGTTCTGAGTACAGACTGTGGTCTCCTATGCTACTGTCTGGATGTGTAGTTGTAGGGGTCCCCGATGTGTGGTGCACTGTGTCTCGGTCCGATATCAGCTCGTGCATCCTGTATCTAGTCGCCATCTAGACGATGTCTCTAGTGTGTAAGCCCTACATGGCTGGTGCCGTCACTACCAAACAATATTAGTCGCTGTATGTTTCCTGTGGTTATAGATATCTCCCCGTTCTTTTTCAGTTAGTGTTCTGCCCAGTTTCCTCTCTCACCTTTTCTGACTGGGAGTTGTATTGGGTGGTGGCAGTGGGGAACGTAGAGTTCGGACACTAGTTTTGGTCATCTTTTTTTAAAATGAGCCCTTTTTCAAATTCGGTCAAGGGGTGTCCCGCTCCTTGTTTGATAGTAACGTGGGAAACCCAGTGCCGAATTTGAAGACGGTCCGATATCAGCTCGTGCATCCTGTATCTAGTCGCCATCTAGACAATGTCTCTAGTGTGTAAGCCCTACATGGCTGGTGCCGTCACTACCAAACAATATTAGTCGCTGTATGTTTCCTGTGGTTATAGATATCTCCCCGTTCTTTTTCAGTTAGTGTTCTGCCCAGTTTCCTCTCTCACCTTTTCTGACTGGGAGTTTTATTGGGTGGTGGCAGTGGGGAACGTAGAGTTCGGACACTAGTTTTGGTCATCTTTTTTTAAAATGAGCCATTTTTCAAATTCGGTCAAGGGGTGTCCCGCTCCTTGTTTGACAGTACCGTGGGAAACCCCATGCCGAATTTGAAGATAACAGAGTCTCTCAGGCTCCGCCAAGCCTAGGTGTTGTGTTAGTTGCTCAAAGGTCATCAGGCCCTCTTTGCCCAAGAGGTGACTATTCGACCAACAATCGGTGTCAAGCCAGTGTTGGTATGCTGCCTCATTCAGCACAGGGGTAAAATCTGTATACCTGCAGATAGGTGTTAAGGGGGATGGGAAGGATGCCAAACCTTTGCCCGTGGAGACCGCATCCCAGACCTTCATTGTCGCCTCTGTGATGGGGAGGACCAGAGACCCCAAGCCCTCTGCCGGAGGGGCAGGAATGGTATTTTCCAGAGTTGGGTACCGGCAATGGCATGATCTATGAAGAACCAGTGTTTCTCCGACTCTGGTTGGAGCCATTCGACAAGATAGCACAGTTGAGCTGCCCGATAGTATTGTTGAAGGTGTAGGATTCCCAAGCCTACCTCCTGTGGTGAGCGATAGCTCTGGTGCCTGCTCATATGGGGACATAACCCCACTCAGATGAATACCTGTATGTTATTCTGGAGGAGTGCAATGGTGCTGGGTGGGGGAGGACAGGAACGGTCTGGAAGAGGTATAGCATATGTGGGAGAATCACCATCTTTATTGCTACAATCCCACCCAGCCACGAGAGGCGGTGCAGGCACCAACATTAAGGGTCGCAGTAGTTTGCAGGAGTAGAGTGTTATAATTGTAGAGCACTGTAGATGCAGCTGTTGTGGCCAGTTGTTTGCCCAGGTATGAAATTGAATCATTCTGCCACTGAAACGCAAACCGTTGGGCCAACGCAGCCATCTCCCCCTTTGGAATTGTAAGAATGAGGGCCTGAGATTCATGAACATTCACCAGGAAGCCCGAGGCCTCCCTGAAGCATCAGAGCTCCCCGAAGAAGGCCAGGAGGGCTGTGACAGGTCTATCAAGCATAACAATCATATCATCTGTATATAGGCAAATTGAATGTTCTTTCCCACAAAAATAGACCTTGGTAATATTTGGGTAGTCCCTTCCTCTTTGCACGAGAGGCTCCATGCAGAGAGCAACAGATTAGCGGCAACAGGGGACAACTCTGGTGCCTACCCCTGCTAATAGCAAAAGGGGTAGGTGTTACCCCATTAACACGGACCAAGGCTGTTTAAAGGCAATAGTGGCTCAAAAGCCAGTTGCTAAAATGGTCCCCAAACCCGAAGCGCACCAGGGTGGACTTCAAGTATGGCCAATGGACCCTGTCAAACTCCTTCTCGGCATCAACCTTGAACAGCTTGATAGGTCAGGTGGAGCGGTGGGCCTTGTCTAGGATATACAGCAGCCGTTTGGTGTTGTGACTACATTATCGATGGGGGATGAACCCAAAATGTGAGGGGGAGATAAGTCCCAGCAAAAGATGCTTGTGAAAAGTTTTAATTCATTATTCAACAGGGATATTGGTCTGTAAGACACGCAAACTCTGAGGTCCTTCCCGGGTTTAGGGATAACACTAACAGCAGCTAGCATAGATTGCAAAATAGAGCCAGGACGACAAAGGAGTTGAATAGCTTGGTGAATGAGGGAGCGAGTACTACACAAAAGGCTTTATAAAAGGAGGCAGGGAGGAGGCAGGGAACCCATCTTGCCCGGGGAACAGTGTTTTTTCTGCCTGGCTATGGCCGCTATGACTTCCTCTATACTTACATGCTTCTCAAGATCCTTCGCCTGTTCGGGTGTGAGACTGGTAACAGCGGCCCCTTCCAAGTATTGTCCTATGTCGTTCAGCGAGAGTGTCCGTTACGAGTCAGGCATAATATTCTCGGAAGCACTTTGCTATCTGGGGGTCCCCAGTAACCTCAGATCTGTTCCCTCAGGTTATGGTCGTAATTCTATCCTTCTGGCGTTGGGCACATAGGGTGCCATTACAGCCCTGGCGGTTGGTGATAAAGTGGCGGTAATACTGCTGGTGGTAAATACCGCCTAATTATGACCATGGCGGAAACAGCTCAGACAGACAGCCACTGTAATACACCGACCGCCAAGGCAGAATCAACAGTCACCACGGCGGTAACCGCCTACTGCTAGGTGGAAGACAATGTACCGCCCACTGTATTAAGACAGTCCAATCTGCCACCTTTTCTGGGGTGGTACCAACAACATCAAAAGCCTGGTTGAAACAGAACTCAGAAGAGAAAGGACTTACCTGCCGAGACTCAGCGAAGAACCACGCTGCCATGGAGCACAAGCTGCATGTCTTCCCCATGCTCTTCTATGTGCAGCTCCACTAGGAACACCAATGACGGTGAAGATGACCAAGGTCAGTACAGCTGCCTAGCACACAGGGGAGGGAGGGAGGAAAAAGACAATGACATACACATGCAACACCCCCACCCCCAACACCATACACACAAGCAGATGCAGTAACATAATATATTTACCCTGTACCCCTCAGGAATAATGCAAGGACAACTACAATAGATTAAAAAGAGTGTAATAAGATAAAATAGTAGCAATACGTGCATCCAAATCAAAAAGTATAGACATATTTACAAATGTAGGGACACTGCCCAGTCCTCAATGTTCGTGGGCCACAGGGCCACATTACAAAGTTCAAGGCCTCACTTCACTCCTGCAACAACACGGAGAGAACACTGCAGGGGCATCAGGTCGTAAATAGGCAGGCACCTCAGGGGGAGGGGGAACGGGGAGCACCTCAGCCGGAAGATGGTACAGCGTCATAGGTCCTGGAGGGGGCAACATGCCCTGTGCTTGGTCCTGGGGAGTGCAAGGTCACAGTCTCTCAAGTGGGTGACCTGCCCACTGGCTCTGGAGGGGGCAACATGCCCATTACTCTGTCCTGGGGAGTGCAAGGCCACAGTTTCTCAAGTGGGTGACCTGCCCACATGCTCTGGAGGGGGCAACATGCCCATTACTCTGTCCTGGGGAGTGCAAGGCCACAGTCTCACAAGTGGGTGACTTGCCCACATCCTATGGAGGGGGCAACATGCCAATTACTCTGTCCTGGAGAGTGCAAGACCACAGTCTCTCAAGTGGGTGACTTGCGCACTGGCTCTGCAAGGGGTATCCTGCCCAGTGATCTTCATCCTGGGAAGGATGGGATGAGTGGATAGCATCTCCAATGGTTCTGGAGGGGGCTTCGAGCCCTGTGATCTTCATCCTAGGGAGGATGGGGTGAGTGGATGGCATCTCCACTGGTTCTGGAGAGGGCATTGTGCCCTGTGATGCAGATCTTGGGGAGTGCAAGGTCACAGTCTCTCAGGCGGGTGTCAAACCCACTGGATTTGCAGGGACATGCCGCACAACAGCCCATGGACGCAGGTCTACAGAATGTCCGCCGGCGGTGATGGCTGTTCAATGGTGGCAGTGGTGGTGGTGCTGTGCTGCTGCTGGTGGTGGTGAGAGAAGGCAGCAGCCCATCCCCTGCAGCCTCAGAAGGCTGCCCACAGCTGCTGGTGGTGATGCTGGTGGTGGTTGAGGGAGGTTCCAGCCCATCCCCTGCAGCCTTGGACAGCTGGCCAAAGGTGCTGGTGGTGGTGCTGGTGGTGGTAGGGGGAGGCTCCAGCCCATCCCCTGCAGCCTCAGGAGGCTGCCCACTGGTGCTGCTGCTGGTGGTGGGGGGAGGCTCCAGCCG
The DNA here is from genome assembly GCF_031143425.1 of Pleurodeles waltl. NCBI lineage: Eukaryota > Metazoa > Chordata > Amphibia > Caudata > Salamandridae > Pleurodeles > Pleurodeles waltl. The sequence continues at coordinate 103,129,162 of NC_090440.1, read as the reverse complement.
ATCCCCTGCAGCCTCAGGCGGCTGCCCACTGGTGCTGCTGCTGGTGGTGGGGGGAGGCTCCAACCCATCCCCTGCAGCCTCGGACGGCTGCCCACTGGTGCTGCTGCTACTGGTGGTGTTGCTGGGGGCAGTGCTGCTGGCGGAGCTGGTGGTGGTGGGGGGAGGCTCCAGCCCATCCCCTGCAGCCTCAGACGGCTGCATCACCATGGTTGGTGGTGGGGTCTCCAACTGAGTCCCAGCACCAGGCCCCCTGTCCTTACTGCCTGCTGGTGCAGGCCCCTTGCCCATCCTTCCTGCAGTTGGGGCTGGCTCCTTGCCCTTCCTTCCTGCAGCACCAGGGGCTGGCTCCTTGCCCTTCCTTCCTGCAGCACTTGGGGTTGGCTCCTTGCCATTCCTTCCTGCAGCACTTGGGGCTGACTCCTTGCCCTTCATTCCTGCAGCACTTGGGGCTGGCTCCTTCCCCTTCCTTCTTGCAGCACTTGGGGCAGGCACCCTTTCCATCTGGCTGGCTGGTGGCCGGGATCCTTTCCCACCTGGAGTTGCTGGGGACACTACTGTACCCGTGGACTGGGTAGCTGAGGTGCTTGCCTGGGTTTTGACCACCTTGGCCTGACGTGAAGGACCAGGGGGGAGGGGTCGGGAAGAGGTCAATGGTGGAGAGAAAAAGCTTCTTAGGGACATTGGGGCAGGATGAGAGAGAAGGTTTGGTAGTGGAGGAAGAGGGAGTGGTTGTAGGAGTTGTCAGTCTGCTGTGGTTGGTTGCAGTTGCATGGGCTGGATGCTGTTGTGAGGTGGATGGCTGTGGGGTGTCTGAGTGCTTGGATTTGTGTACTTTGGGAGGAGGTGGCACAGACACAGTGGGAGAGGACATAGGAGATGTGTGCATGGATGTGGGGGTGGTGACTGCCAGTGAGATGTGTGTTCTGATAGGTGTACTGGTGATGGGGGCAGTGAATGAGGATGTAGTGCATGCAGGTGTGAGTGTAAATGCAACTAGGAGAGAGGTGGATGACGAGTATGTGGGGGCCACAGTTGAGGCAATGGATGTTGGTATGTCTGCACCTGGATGGTGTTTGTGTGAGTGCCTATGGGATGAGGTGTGATGCTATGTCCACTCTTGTGTGTTGTCCTGTGTGCATGCTCATCTGCCTGTGTGGTTGGCAAAGGTTGGGGTTGACGGGAATGGGATTGGGTAGAGGAAGTTGGAGGGGGGAGGGTAGAATCAGGGACAATGGCTGCCATCAGAGAGGAGACCAGAGCCAGTGTGAATGCCCTCCAGAAATGCATTGGACTGTTGCATTTGGGCTGCTAGCCCCTGGATGACATTCACAATGGTTGACTGCCGAACAGAGATGGATCGCAGGAGGTCAATAGCCTCCTCACTAAGGGTAGCAAGGCTAACTGGGGCAGGGCCTGAGGTGCCTGGGGTAAAGGGGATGCCCACCCTACTGGGTGAGCGGGCATGGGAAACTCGCTGAGGGGCTGCTGGGAGGGCGGTGCTGGTACGGGGTGGCAGCTGTACCTGTAGCTGGGGTGGACACAGAGGTGTCCGCCACCACCAGGGAGCTTCCATCGGAGGAGGTATCCGTGTCCGAACTGTCCCCTCCAGTCTCCACCGTGGTGCTCCCATCACCATCCATCCCACTGGTCCTCTCAGCTCCCTCCGTCGCTGGTTCCTCTGCTCCTCCGCCAGATGGTGCTAATGCACATAAGGACAGGATGACAAAACAAAAAGGGGGGAAGAGACAAAGGATACACTTGGTCAATGGTGGCACCAACACCACTGTTGGCGTATACAACACACTCACACACATGGAACAGCCCTACGCACTAGGCAATGCACTACCAGTTAAAATGCTAGTCACCAGGCCATGGGGAGGGACACATACCGCCAACTGCAGCATACCTGAGACCCACACACCCCTGCCAAGTAGTGGATGCCTACTAGCTACGTTGGAAGAATTTCACATCAGAACCCTGCCCAACATGGGGCCTACTCTGCAATGTTAGGCCTGGCCTAGGGGCACCAACAGGCCCACATCCCCCACCCAGATTCCACCCCACCAGGCGTAAGTAAAAATGAAGGGCACTGTACTGACCCCCTTGTTGCTGCTGTGATGCCCCCAAGCGCCCATCCATCTCCGGATAGGCCACTGCCAGTATGCGGGCCATCAGGGGGGTCAGGGTTCGACGGGCACCCCTTCCTCGTTGGGAGGCCATCCCCAGCTGGGCCTCCGCAGTCTTCCGTGCCCAGCATCTCAGGTCCTCCCACCGTTTCTGACAGTGGGTGCTCCGCCTGCCGTAGACCCCCAGGGTCTGCACGTCCTTGGCGATGGCACGCCATATTTCCTTCTGTTGATGGGAGCTGACCTGCAGATAAAATACACACAGGGAAAGGTATTAGTCAGACCGTCCTATTTGTAACACTATTGGCTCACCATGCCCCTTCCCATCCCCATTAGCACAGACATGGCCCAGCATACATGCTGCACACTGCCCAGGGCCTATCCACCAACCCCCCCCCACATAAGGCCTTCACACACAGCACTCCATGCATTCGTGCCCCATGCATCGTACTCACAGTGTACTCACCTGTTGGTCTCTAGGCCCATACAGCAGTCATTCCTGCGGTAGGACCCGATACACTAATCGCTCCAACTCCACTGAGGTTAAGGCAAGGGCCCTTTCCCCAGTCACACGAGCCATGGTAGGTTACAGACACAGGTCACAGCAGCACAGTAGGTCCTCTCCTGTTAAAGGTCAGGTAGCAAGGAGTGATTAGATAGATAATGGCGGTCACGTCTGAGGCGGTGTGTACCGTCACCACCAGCATAGATCAGCATTGGCCACTGTACCCCGTAGAGCCCAATGATAACCAATGAGGATTTGCACGCCGGTTCATGACCGCCTCCCATAACGGCGCACAACGTCAGCGGAATTACCTCATTTCCACCTGTCCCTCCATACTGGACAGGCGGATGCCATTTCAGGTGTGGGGGGAGGCCATGATCCTAACTGCATCACAGTTCACAATTTCACATTCTGGACATATGTCAGCAAAATATTGTAACAATCACAAAATGCATTGAACTGTAGTGGTTACAATGTACAGATAATGACCAGCTTCTCACTCTTTTACCCCCCAAAGATTGCAACCGCTGTGGATGAATAGGAGATGGAGACATCCCCCTGTATACAGACCCCTGGTGGACTTGGCAACAATGGAGGACAGGCACATTATCCTCACCTATAGACTTCACAGGGCCACAATCACAGAGCTGTGTGCCCAATTGGAGCCTGACCTGATATCTGCTATCCGTCACCCCACTGGGATCCCCCCTCTTGTGCAAGTTCTATCAGTGCTCCATTTTTTGGCAACAGGTTCTTTCCAAGTGACAGTTGGCTTGGCAGCAGGAATGTCACAGCCAATGTTCTCAATAGTGCTGACCAAAGTGTTGTCTTTCCTGATTCAACACATGTGCAGCTACATCATTTCTCCCAAGTGGAGGATTTGGCCACAGTGAAGGCTGACTTCTATCCAATGTGATATATCCCCAACATCATTGGTGAGATTGATGGGACACATATTGCAGTTGTTCCCCTGGCAAAATGAACAGGTCTTCAGAAATCGTAAAAGTTATCACTTGATGAATGTGCAGATGGTGTGTTTGGCGGACCAGTATATCTCCCATGTCAATGCTAAGTATCCAGACTCAGTGCATGATGCCTTTATTCTAAGGAATAGCACCATCCCAAATGTGATGGCCCAAATCCAGAGTCACAGGGTCTGGCTAATAGGTGAGCCCTGGTTCCCACAGAGTGGATGTTGGTGTATGTGTGTGGAGTGGGCCATATGGCATAGTGTGTGGCTAACAGTAGTCCCTCGATATGTGCAGGTGACCCTGGTTACCCCAACCTATCATGGATACTGACTCCTGTGAGGAATCCCATGACAAGGGCAGAGGAGTGTTACAATGAGGCACATATGCGAACAAGAAGGATTATTGAACGTACATTTGGCCTCCTGAAGGCTACTATTGCTTCTGGTGAGTTTACTGCAGCCAACTACAGGTCTTTCCTATGTAAACATTACTGTACAGTTGAATTGAAATTTATTAACCTTGTTAAACAAATACATTTTGAAATCATTTGACAAACTCAATACTTGCATTTTTTCTAAGAGTGTTTATTGCAGTGCTCTGACAAAAAGGGGGAAGTGGAATGGGCTAGGGTGATGATGGAGGAAAGTTCAAGTTAGAGTCCATTCTATTTGTAGCACAGGTGCATTGTCCAAGGTGGCTTAGGAAGGGGAGCAATGGCAGTTCAAGATGGACAGGGTGACAGAGTGGGACACAAGGGTGACAATCAGGACAGTCTTATTTCCTGTCGGGGGGCTTGGCAATAGTCTATTGCTTCTGCCTGGATCGCAAGGAACGTTTGCAGGGTGGTTCTCCTTCTGCAGGAGGAGGGGTGCTAGTGGCCTGTTGGTCCGGTGGCGGGGCCTCTTGTCCACTAGCAGCAGCAGAGGTGGAGGGCTGTTCAGTAGTCTGGCTAGTGGCAGGGGCCTGCTGGTGTGCCACTGCCTCCCTCATACTGTTGGCCATGTCAGCCAGCACCCCTGCAATGGAGACCAGGGTGGTGTTAATGAACTTCAAGTCCTCCCTGATACCCAGGTAGTGTCCCTCCTGCAGCCACATTTTCTCCTGCATCTTGTGCAGGATCTGGCCCAGTGTATCCTGGGAATGTTGATATGCTCCTAGGATCGCAGTGAGTGCCTCCTGGAAAGTCGGTTCCCTAGGCATGTCCTCCCCCTGGCGCACAGCAGTCCTCCCAGCTTCCCTGTTGTCCTGTGCCTCTCTCCCCTGAACCGTGTGTGTGCCCACTTCCACTGACCGCAGGTCCCTGATTGTCCTGGGTTTGTGGGGTGCCCGGGGTCCCTGTAGTGGTGGACACACTGCTGATTGATGTGTCCTGGGTACGGATGTATGGGCCCTCTGGATGGGTGCTGTGGTGGTGTTTTCTGAGGGGGGAGGCTCTGTGGTGGAGTGAGACTGTGCCTGGGTAACCGACTGTCTGCAGGTCCCTGATGGGCCAGGTTGGTCATCCAGATCCAGGCAACCAGAGCTGCTGTCATCACTGTGGGCCTCTTCTGTGGGGGACTGGATGTTGCTGGCACTTCTTCTCCAGTGACATTGGCTGGGGTACCTGTGGGGATATAAATGCAGTGTTATTGTTTCTGTGTGTGACATATTGTGCATGGGTAGGTTGCCCTCTATGGTTGTTATTGCCCTGGCAGCTTAACCTTATGTGAGTTATTTGGTGGGCTAGGTGATTGTCTCTAGTGTGCATGCTGCAGTGATGAGTGTCCATGCGGGGCTGTGAGGGGTGTCCATGCATTGGTATGGCATGCAGGGCTTGGCATTGGGATAAGTGAAATGTGATGGTGGGGTGTGTGGGAGGTGGTGGAGTGATGGGAGTGAGGGTAAGGGCGGGGGTATGTGATGACATGCAGGTGGGGGGGTGATAGCAATAGAGAGTTGACTTACCAGAGTCCAGTCCTCCTGCTGCTCCTGCCAGGCCCTCAGGATGCATGATTGCCAAGACTTGCTCCTCCCATGTTGTTAGTTGTGGGGGAAGAGGTGGGGGTCCACTGCCAGTCCTCTGTAAAGCGAGCTGGTATCTTGCTGCAATAGAGAGTACCTTCCCCCCGTAGGTCGTTCCACCTCTTCCTGATGTCATACCTTGTCCTAGGAGGCTCTCCCACGGCTTTGACCCTGCCCACGTTGTCCGCCATAGCTCCATCTTCCTAGCAATGGATATCTGCTGCAGCAGTGATCCAAATACCTCTGGCTCTACTTGGATGATTTCCTCCACCATGACCCTCAGCTCCTCCTCCGAGAATCTGGGGTGTTGTTGTGGTGCCATGAGTGTAGTGTGGGTGGTGTGGGTGAGTATGTGTAGGGTGATGTGTTGGGGTGTGTGATGTACGGTGCATGGGTGGTGTATAGGTGATGGTGGTATGTGGCTCTGGTTGGGTGAGTGCTCTTCCTGTCTCTCTCTGCTGGCAATTATTGGTATTTGTAAAGGGTTGTGGGTAATGTGAGTGTGTGTTTTATAGTGGTGTGGGTGTTTGGGTGTGGTGTATGTATGGGTGTCAGGTGTGTGTCGTTTGAATTGTCCAATGTGGTGTGTGTATTTTGAGCGCAGCCAGAAAGAGGTCAAGCCAGGCATATGTATTATGAGCATGGGAGTAGAATGTATAATCGCAAGTCATTGGGTGCTGATCTCTCCACAGGCCTCTCAACCCCTAGTCTTGAAGCCAACGTTGGCATACTGCTGAGTGTTCCCCCGTCTCCCCGTGCCTTGAAGCTGAGTAGTCAAAAGCATTATTGAACACTACGTTCAGGTCTCCCCCAGTCAAAGTCTGCCTGTGTGGGGTTGCAAGGACTTCCGTCAGGGAGCGGCAGAGTAGAGATTCTTGACCCTCATTTGGGGTATGTGGTACCCAAAGTATGTCCCTGTATGTGAATGGTGTTGACCAGCAGCCTTCCCTTTATCTTGACCAGTTTGTCCCCAATGTCCCCTCGGAATGAGCGGGCTACAAGGATTCCCACACCTGCTGTCTTTGTTGTTGTGGAGGAGAAGATCTATGTTGGGAATGTCTGGGAACGGAGCCTATGCCAATCCCTTGGCATTAAGTGTGTCTCCTGTAGAAGGCAAATATCTGCCCGACTTCTCTAAATATAATCTCCACTTAACAGGGTTGTTAAGGCCCTTGGTGTTCAAGGACCGTATGCGCAAGATGGACATAATGATTGTAAGGAGTGCTGACATTGCAGATGTCCCATATCCCCAATAATGAGCTCACCCCCTTCCGGTCATGCTCTGCCTTGTAGGTATGTGTATCGCAATACTGGTTGCCCCTGAAAACATTTACCTTAATCCCTAACCCCCAAACCAAAACAGTAATCAAACAAGCAAAAGTCCCTGAGAGAACTAACCAAGTTAGCCCCTCATGGGCAAGTATCCCAGTCTGCACCATTATTTGTAGTTGTCTACCTCCATGGGGTTCCGTCGTTGGGCACCCACCCTATCGTTTTTGGTACTCCCTCCTCCCTTGATTTAGCCATCTGGGTGACTGAATGACTATGACATTTCATAGGGTGTTGGTCTCTTGCTTTGCAAAGTATCTGTTCCTTGAGGGGAAAGTTGTGAGGGTGGCCGAGCCCACCCTGTGGTTTTTGGATTGGTGCTGGTTCTATATCCTGTACAATCTGTGTACAAAGGGCCTGCATGTAGGACTCCATATTTCCTTCCTTCGCTCCATGGGGAAACCCTAGATTCCTGATGTTGTTGCATATGGATCAGTTTTCCAGGTCTTCAGCGTGCTGCTGGAGGTCTACCTGCTGTTCCTACATTTGGAGGTCTCCTGTTGGAGTTACTCTATTTCTTCATCCCTAAGGGTCTCCCTATCCTCAAGTGCAGCCACTCTATCTCCCAGCCTGACACCTCTATGCGGAGAACCTTCATGTCTTGGGAGAGCTCCTTCTCAACCGATTGGAAGTCTTCTCTAAGGGACACAAACATTGCCTCCAGGAATGAGCATGTCACCGGGGATTCTAGCTCTTCGGGTTCTTCTGGGGCACCGGTAGTTGCAGCGGACACAGGTCAATCCTCTTGTCCTACAGAGGGCCGATCATCTCCTTAGGTGTGCAGTCCTTTTTAGTCCAGGCCCCAGCCATCCTGAACCTGTTACAGTGCGGGTCCTAGAGTTGGTGCTACTGTTAGTCTCGGTGACCGCCTCAAGTGCCCCAACCAACAAGCCAGAGGCCAAGAAAGTGGGGTGATTCCAAGCTGTTCTCACTGCTAAACCCAGGGGCGTACTTTGGCCAAGTCTCTCCTGCGGGTCAGTGTGTGCTGTTGCCCTTCCAGACAGCTGTGATGATGTCCTGGCTACTACTGCCTGTGAATGGGGTGGATATTCATCTTTGAGGGGGGTGCAGCTCTAATTAAAGTCCCGGGCTAGGCCCGCCACCGGGCAAGAATGAGATCGAGTGGATATGGTGCGCCTGCGACTGTGGCTGTAAGCTATTGTCCCGGGGGAGTGCCCAATCATGCCCCAATCCAGGGACTTCACCCAAAATGTTATGTACTGGACCATACCAGAATCTTGTCGCACTCGCCTTTGTCTCTAGGCTTCTCAGAGCCTCTGCTTCCGTGGGTCTGAGGACCATTTGTTGATGCTTCATCCTACTCTCTGCCAAAGAGTCTTGAGGTTCCCCTCCACTGGTCACAGCCCTCGACACCTAAGGGGCACTCCTCCAGACCTCTCTCGGGCTGTAGAAGAGTGTTGTTGCCAGCTCAGGAGGTGTGGAGGGGAGGGGAAGTGGTAGGCCTCACCTGTCATCCTGCTCTAGTCATTGCTGGCTGCTAGCAGGGTGCCTCCCCACAGGATCTTGTGGCGAGGGAAGGGCCCCGATCCCAGCCCTCCCCCTATGGTCCCCCAGGGATACTGCAGTCCCCTGCTACTTGAGGTGTCAGGGTAGGCCTCATGGCACTGACTCGCCATTGCGCACTTCCAGCAGCGTTATGCGGCTTGTAGCTCTGGGGCAGCAGGCCGCTCCATCTCTGCCAGGCACCCGCAGCCCAAGGCTCGTTCTCTGCCCAGGTCCTGGGCTGTGAATGCCCCCGATTCAGCCGGCCTCCCCTATTTCATTAGGTGCAGCCTGCTATTCTCAATTCCCACCAAGATGCTGGCACAGGCCTGGGGCCGACCCAGGCAGTCGGACTCGGGCCTTGGCGGCACCAGGGCTGTCCATAGCAGCGCTGCTCTTCTTCGTCTGTGGCTCTGCTGGCCCAAGCTCTGGTCGTCTCCAATGCTCGACAGCCCGGTGTGGCAGCTCCGGGCATCTCTATGTGTCCTCCACTGCGGGTCCCTCATTCTGTGGCTCAGGTGTTATCTAGGATCTCAGTCGCTTTGCGAGCTGCCTTCTTCCACTCCGCAGTTGCCCTAGCTGTCTCACTGCAGATGGAGCCCCGGGGGCAGGAGAGCCCTGCTGCACCCCTTCAGTGGTCTGCTGCTTCGTGGGGAGGGGGGAGATCCGCGGATTAACAGCTGTGCTGGGGGAGAGGCACTGAAGTGCATCTTAATACCTTGCCATCTTGACCACGCCCCTGAGGCAGCAGTTTAGTAGCAGAGGTGTTTGCTTTGTGCTTAATTTTGATTCATGTGAGTAAGACTGCCGGTAGGATGGGAGAGTTGAGCTGCAGTGGGGTGGCCTCTAGCTTGCACTTGTGAAATTGACAGGCCTTCTGAAAGGAGGCCAAAGAGGCTCGGACGAAAGGCTGGCTTGAAGTCCTTACATCATTGATGGTGCAAGAGCCTAGGGGCCAGATGTAGCAAAACGGCAATTTGCGACTTGCAAATTGCGAGTCCCTGCGACTCGCAATTTGCAAGTCGCAAATTGCTATGCAGTACGGTGTCTCAGACACCGATTGCGACTCGCTAGAGAGTATAGGCACTCGCTAACATGGAGGCCTGCTGTCGTCAGCTGTCCTCCATGTTCGTGACTGCTTGAACAATAAAGCAGTTTTTTTTTTTTTAAGTGTAGCCCGTTTTCCTTACAGGAAAACGAGCTGCACTTAAAAAAAAAACGAAACCTTTAGTTTCTGAATTTTTTCCCTTGGACCACTCCCTGCCCTGAAAAAATATTTGTGGGTCTAGTCACAAACTGGAAGGGGTCCCATGGGGACCTCTTCCAATTTGCGAGTGGGTTACCATCCACTTGAAGTGGATGGTAACTGCGATGCCATTTGCGACCGCGTATGCGGTCGCAAATGGTACTGCATCCTACTGCGAGTCACAAATAGGAAGGGAACACCCCTTCCTATTTGCGAGTCGGAAATGCATTTTGCGAGTCGGTTCCGACTCGCAAAATGCATTTCTGCATAGGAAACTGCGTTTTGCGACTGGCAAACGGCAAATTTTGCCGTTTGCGAGTCGCAAACAGTTTCCTACATCTGGCCCTAGGTCTCTTGCAGGCAAAGAATGTCGCTTTTATCTAGATAGGCTAGTGCTTGCTTACATGTCTTGATGGTCTTAAGGCCAGTCATGTTCTATGATGTTATTGTGAGGTGAGACACGATGTATGTCTTCGAAGATCAATACTGATAGGTTGTTGGCATTCTAGGGATGATGCTCCAGCAACCCTTAGGGAATGTAACAACCACCACCAGTCGCTGTGCTCATTGCTTGTTCTGTCACAGCAAACCTTCCTCTGACGTTGTGAGCACAATATAATTAAAGTGGTTGCATTCTTGGACCCTTTTAGGGATGTGTTGTAATACCCACTCCTCAATATGCTCTTTTTTGCTCTAGATAACGCACAATATAATAGCACTTGTAGATATTTCAGAACCTGAGGCTTTAGGAGCTTGATTCCCCAGTCTTCGAATACTTTCTTTTAGCCCTCTATCTTCCAGGTTTTTAATATGGCTTCTGTGTTTCCACTTGCAGACATGGATGCAAACCTTACCTATGAAAGATCATTCAAAGTGAGATCATTCAGTGAGAGGGATACGAGGGAATAGCTATAGGAGATTTCCTCTGTTAAGTGTCATATGAGACCTTAGGGCGATAGTGAGGAATGAAGGCCAACTCAAAGCCCTCTTGTGGTCCTCATTATTTGCTCCACCTAGTATGGGAAGTGAGGGCTCTAGGTCTTTTAGGTGTAGGGGCTCTTAGGGCCTAATATCAGTTGGAACATATCTTTTGTTATCTGAAAGAGGCTCGGCAGTGGGTGGGTTCTATAGGGAACCATTGGTCATCTGTCAATTTGGTGTTTGCTAATGTTAAAAAGAGGTGCTGCAATGGCTGGGTTTAATCATAGCACCCTAATCCCTTGGTCGTGTTGGGGCTTATTTGTTGATTCAGAGTGCAGGTGGTTTGACAGTGTGACCATGCCTGCTATCTGTTTACCAGGGAGTAATGAGCCTGTTGCACCATTCACAGGTACCACAGAATTGGCTGTGTTTGGCTGTGGTCCCTTGTCTACCCTGTTCAGTCAGGCTGCTTTTTGATGCGACTCTGACTAGTGTACCCATGGTCTCCGGATCCATGGTCAATTCAGCTGTGGTAATCTCAGTGGCCCTTCACTTTGTTTTACTTCTTGCATCACCTTTTCTAGGATCTTTCTGTGTGGGGCCATAGAGGTTGGAATTATTTGTGGGACAAAAATGGGAAAAAGCTTTATTGTGGCACTGACAAAATCAGAGATCTCCTTTATAAGATATGCTGTTTCTTTGACTGCTTTTTCAATCTCTTGTTGCTCCCTTAGAGAGAATGATGTTTGCTGGAGGAGGATGAGGGATTGAAATGTCAGTACCCTTGTGGGGTACCGCTTTCCCAGATGCATCACAGTTGGGCAGGCTAAGAGAGGGCACCTTTTCCTTGAGGCGGAAAGAGGACATCAGTGTAAGCCTCCCTTGCTGATCCAGATAGTGCCACTGTGACCTTTACTAATGTTGTGCGGCAATCTGAGGTGTTAACAGGAATGCTCCTTGTTAGAGTTACTTCCTGGTTATTTGTTCCATCCCTCCATGCATTGTGCCTCATGTTTTCCACTACAATGCCTAACATTTTTGGCAGGGAACTTAATTTGTCTATTATAGGTGAGCAGGGGCATGGTTTTTCTCCATTGAGACCCCTAGTAGCCCTTCCAGAGAGCTACGTTTGGACCCCAGGTTGGCTAGAAGGTGGAGAGCAAGACAATAGAAAAAAACAAACTTGCCTAGATAGGGCAAAGACTTTCAAAGTCATACAGATCAATTGTGCTATATCAGCCACACCAGAACCTGTCCCTGGAAGACCATTTCTAGATCAACAGAGGCAAGACAGTTTAAAAACATGCCACATGCAGAAACAAGCTGTTTGGCAACAGAGATTATTATGACTAATTCACGTACGCATTAGATAGCACATGGCGTACTCGTGCCCTCTCTTTGAATGCTTTATCCCTCCTCCATTCCCTTGACTCTCTATTTGTTATTAATTGTTTGACTTCCTTGCATCCAGTGTTGGATACCAATGCTGCTGTGTCTTTCCTTGTTACTTTGTCCCATGAGTAGGACTCCATGTGCACTGGCGGGCTAGTTGCATTCTGTCTGCATTCTACACCTGGTATAAGTCAAGATCTTTGTTTATGAATCCTATGTGTATATAACTTTGCTGTATTCCCCTCAGTTGGTTGTGCTTTATCTCCTAAGGTGGAGTTTTATCTGATCCTTTGAATACTGTGTCTTCCAGTCCAGGTTTTCCATCAACCAACCTGAAGGAGAACAAGAGCAGGAAGAAGTCTTATCCCTACCTTTTTAAGCATGCATAACACACATGTTGCCAGCCATTTTGCATATGAGTGCTTATCAATGGGCCTCCTTAGTTGTTAATAAGGAAATACTGGAAGTGGGAGCTGATCTTTGTTCTGCCTCTGTAGTTGAATATCTATCTACCATGCTGGCCAAACGTTCTATTTCACCACTCTCGAGGGGCCATCCACATCAACTGAAAAAACACTGATTCCTCATCACTATGAGGGCTGGGAATGCTGTACCAGTTGGAGAGGAGTCTACACCTGTAAGTGCATGCACCAAACTCATAGCTATTGCTTTTGAAACATCTTTTGGACGTTAACTTCACTGTGACATTGTGTGAATCTCTTGGCCTAGGACAACAAATGACTTTGTACGTTCAGTTGGTAGTTCCTTGATTCATTAGATCTTCTATCTCATTCAGAGCATCTCTATTGTTCTTTGTTCTGTGGCCTAATGCAAAGCTTAGACCATTTACTAGCAAACCCTATTTAAAGTTTAATCAACTTTTTAAATTTTCCTTATACTTTACCATACCGAGATTTTCACCTAGACTGTGTCACACACCTATGGTAATGTACATGGAAAAGTAGCAAATATATTTAAATGAAAAAAACGAGAAATATGTTAATTTTAGATATTATTATAACTTCATTTTACATATCGATTTTCAATTTAGTCCACCTAAAGAAATTCTAGAGTACTATTAACTTATTTATGAATTAAACTTGTAATTAATATAAATATAATAAACTAAATGGAAATTATTTTTATGATGCTTAACTTAAAAAATAAATTCCGATAAGAGGTACAAAAAAATATTATGCATTAAATGAATAACTATTAAAAGTGGTGTATAGAATTAATTAAACATAATTAAATTATATTTTAATAAATATTAATGTTAAAAATGTATTAATTCAAGAAAAGTTAAAATATGTTATAATAAATATGCTTCATTTTTAGTTACTTTTTACGATTAAATCATATATATTTATATTTTAACTACTTTAACCTGTTCTGTGCCTTGGACGAGATGATCTCGTCCAAGGCTACAGTTCCCCTGTGCCTTGGACGAGATCATCTCGTCCATGGCACAGGGGAACTTGGGGGCGCGCTAGCGCGCCCCCGTGCACCCCCCCTCCCCCCCCAAGGCGGGGATGGAAGGGGAAGACCTTCCCCTTCCACCCCCGACCCCCCCCCCCACCCCCCCTGTGACGTCAGCGCGTGAGCGCGCGCTGATTTGTCACAGGGGCCCGATTGAAAGAGAAATGCAAAAGCATTTCTCTTTCAATCACTGGGGGAGGCCCGGAGGGGCTTCAAAGGGAAGGAAAAGTATTTCCTTCCCTTTGAAGTCTCTCCGAGGGTTTCAAAAGCCGGATTGCTTGCAATCCGGCTTTTGAAACCCCACTAGACACCAGGGATTTTTTTTTTTTCTTCTGAAATTGTCATAAGGGAGCGACCCCTTGGGCAAGGGTCGCTCCCATGGGGGGCATTTTTTCGGGAAGGCCTTTTCTGCCCCCAGGGGGGGCAGAAACCTCTAGGCACCAGGGACCATATTTTTTTATAATTTTTTTGTATGTTTCATTTTATTTTTTTAGGTGGGGAGCGACCCCTTAGGCAAGGGTTGCTCCCCTTGGGGGAAAATTATATTTAGGCCATTTCTGCCCCCCTTGGGGGCAGATTGGCCTATTTTGATGAGGCCAATCTGCCCCCAATGGGGGCAGAAACCACTAGACACCAGGGAGTTTTTTCTTTGCGTGAATTTCACGCAAGGGGAGCGACCCCTTAGGCAAGGGTCGCTCCCTGGGGGGGCAAATTTATTTTAGGCCATTTCTGCCCCCCCTGGGGGGAAACCTCTAGGCGCCAGGGCAAATTTTTTTTTTCTTTTTTTTTTTTTGTTTGTTTGTTTTTTTAGAGATAGGGAGCGACCCATCAGGCAAGGGTTGCTCCCCAGGGGGGCAAATTGTATTTAGACCATTTCTGCCCCCCTGGGGGGCAGATTGGCCGATTTTAGGTCAATTTGCCCCCAAGGGGGCAGAAACCACTAGGCACCTGGGATTTGTTTTTTGGTGCCAATGTCACGCAGGGGGAGCGACCCCGTAGGCAAGGGGGGTTGGGGGGGGTACATTTATTTTAGGCCATTTCTGCCCCCCCGGGGGCAGATCGGCCTATTATTAGGCCGATCTGCCCACAGGGGGGGCAGAAACCTCTAGGCGCCAGGGGAATATTTTTTTTTGTGTTTTTTTTTTTTTGTTTGTTTGTTTTTTTAGAGATGGGGAGCGATCCATCAGGCAAGGGTCACTCCCCTGGGGGGCAAATTGTATTTAGGCCATTTCTGCCCCCCTTGGGGGCAGATTGGCCGAGTTTAGGTCAATCTGCCCCCAAGGGGGCAGAAACCACTAGGCACCGGGGATTTGTTTTTTGGCGCCAATGTCACGCAGGGGGAGCGACCCCGTAGGCAAGGGTCGCTCCGGGGGGGGGGGTGGGTGTTGGGGTGGAAAATTTATTTTAGGCCATTTCTGCCCCCCCTGGGAGCAGATCGGCCTATTATTAGGCCGAACTGCCCCCAGGGGGGGGCAGAACCCGCTAGGCGCCAGGGCAATTTATTTTTTTTGTTTGTTTGTTTTTTTAGAGATGGGTAGCGACCCATCAGGCAAGGGTCGCTGCCCTGGGGGGCAAATTGTATTTAGGCCATTTCTGCCCCCCTTGGGGGCAGATTGGCCGATTTTAGGTCAATCTGCCCCCAAGGGGGCAGAAACCCCTAGGCACCGGGGATTTGTTTTTTGGCGCCAATGTCACGCAGGGGGAGTGACCCCGTAGGCAAGGGTCGTTCCCGGGCAGGGGGGGTTTGGGGGTGGGTGGGGGGGGTCAAATTTATTTTAGGGCACTTCTGCCCCCCCTGGGGGCAGAAACCTCTAGGCGCCAGGGGAATTTTTTTTTGGTGTTTTTTTTTTTTGTTTTTTTTTTTTTTAGAGATAGGGAGTGACCCATCAGGCAAGGGTCGCTCCCCTGGGGGGCAAATTGTATTGAGGCCATTTCTGCCCCCCTTGGGGGCAGATTGGCCGATTTTAGGTCAATCTGCCCCCAAGGGGGCAGAAACCACTAGGCACCTGGGATTTGTTTTTTGGCGCCAATGTCACGCAGGGGGAGCGACCCCGTAGGCAAGGGTCGCTCCCGGGGGGGGGGTAGGGGGGTTACATTTATTTTAGGCCATTTCTGCCCCCCCCTGGGGGCAGATCGGCCTATTATTATGCCGAACTGCCCCCAGGGGGGGGTCAGAACCCTCTAGGCGCCAGGGCAATTTTTTTTTTTGTGTTTTGTGTTTTTTATTTGTTTGTTTTTTTAGAGATGGGTAGCGACCCATCAGGCAAGGGTCGCTGCCCTGGGGGGCGAATTGTATTTAGGCCATTTCTGCCCCCCTTGGGGGCAGATTGGCCGATTTTAGGTCAATCTGCCCCCAAGGGGGCAGAAACCACTAGGCACCGGGGATTTGTTTTTTGGCGCCAATGTCACGCAGGGGGAGCGACCCCGTAGGCAAGGGTCGTTCCCGGGCAGGGGGGGTTTGGGGGGTTGGGGGGGGTCAAATTTATTTTAGGGCATTTCTGCACCCCCCCCTCCCGGGGCCTATCCACAGAAGTGAGGTACCATTTTTATCGAGAGACTTAGGGGAACGCTGGGTGGAAGGAAATTTGTGGTTCCTCTCAGATTCCAGAACTTTCTGCCACAGAAATGTGAGGAACATGTGTTTTTTTAGCCAAATTTTGAGGTTTGCAAAGGATTCTGGGTAACAGAACCTGGTCCGAGCCCCACAAGTCACCCCATCTTGGATTCCCCTAGGTCTCTAGTTTTCAAAAATGTACAGGGTTGGTAGGTTTCCCTAGGTGCCGGCTGAGCTACAGGCCAAAATCCACAGGTAGGCACTGTTTTCTTTCAAAAATTTGGATGTGTCCACGTTGCGCTTTGGGGCGTTTCCTGTCGCGGGCGCTAGGCCTACCCACACAAGTGAGGTATCATTTTTATCGGGAGACTTGGGGGAACGCTGGGTGGAAGGAAATTTGTGGTTCCTCTCAGATTCCAGAACTTTCTGCCACAGAAATGTGAGGAACATGTGTTTTTTTAGCCAAATTTTGAGGTTTGCAAAGGATTCTAGGTAACAGAACCTGGTCCGAGCCCCGCAAGTCACCCCTCCTTGGATTCCCCTAGGTCTCTAGTTTTCAGAAATGCACAGGTTTGGTAGGTTTCCCTAGGTGTTGGCTGAGCTAGAGGCCAAAATCTACAGGTAGGCACTTCGCAAAAAACACCTCTGTTTTCTTTCAAAAATTTGGATGTGTCCACGTTGCGCTTTGGCGCGTTTCCTGTCGCGGGCGCTAGGCCTACCCACACAAGTGAGGTATCATTTTTATCGGGAGACTTGGGGGAACATAGATTAGCAAAACAAGTGTTATTGCCCCTTGTCTTTCTCTACATTTTTTCCTTCCAATTATAGGAGAGTGTGTAAAAAAGACATCTATTTGAGAAATGCCCTGTAATTCACATGCTGGTATGGTCACCCCGGAATTCAGAGATGTGCAAATAACCACTGCTCCTCAACACCTTATCTTGTGCCCTTTTCGGAAATACAAAGGTTTTCTTGATAGCAATTTTTTACTCTTTATATTTCAGCAAATGAATTGCTGTATACCCGGTATAGAATGAAAACGCACTGCAGGGTGCAGCTCATTTGTTGGCTCTGGGTTCCTTGGGTTCTTGATGAACCTACAAGCCCCATATATCCCCGCAACCAGAGGAGTCCAGCAGACATAACGGTATATTGCTTTCGATAATCTGACATTTCAGGGAAAAGTTACAGAGTAAAACGTAGAGAAACATTTATGTTTTTTTCACCTCAATTTCAATATTTTTCTTTTTCAGTTGTTATTTTCTGTAGGAAACCCTTGTAGGATCTACACAAATGACCCCTTGCTGAATTCAGAATTTTGTCTACTTTTCAGAAATGTTTAGGTTTCTGAGATCCAGCATTGGTTTCATGCCCATTTCTGTCACTGACTGGAAGGAGGCTGAAAGCACAAAAAATTGCAAAAATGGGGTATGTCCCAGTAAAATGCCAAAATTGTGTTGAAAAATTGGGTTTTCTGATTCAAGTCTGCCTGTTCCTGGAAGCTGGGAAGCTGCTGAGTTTAGCACCGCAAACTCTTTGTTGATGCCATTTTCAGGGGAAAAACCACAAGCCTTCTTCTGCAGCCACTTTTTCCAATTTTTTTGAAAAAAACGAAATTTTCCCTGTATTTTGGCCAATTTCTTTGCCTCCTTCAGGGAAACCCACAAAGTCTGGGTACCTCTAGAATCCCTAGGATGTTGGAAAAAAAGGACGCAAATTTGGCTTGGTTAGCTTATGTGGACAAAAAGTTATGAGGGCCTAAGCGGGAACTGCCCCAAATAGGCAAAAAAAGGCCTGGCACAGGAGGTGGAAAAGGCCTGGCAGCGAAGGGGTTAAGTAAGTTATTTAATTCTTTATGGCGTTTTACTTTAAGTCCTTACCTCCCTTATTTTCCATGGGAGTGTTTTGCAGTTCCAGTGGTTTGTCATGTGTGGTGCTGGACTTACTCCAGCTGCCATATGGAGTAATTTATTACTGGGTCCGTTTTTTTGGCTGTACTAAATTTAGGAAAGTAATTTGTGAAAAGCTATGGGCTTACTGTTTTGAATGAGGTAATATGCCCCTCTTTAAAGCCCTCCCTAGCTCTCCCATTTATTAGTAAGTGTCCCTTTTCCCTGCCACTCCCGCTGTTTCCCACACATTTACTACTAAGTAGTAAACTTATAGTCACCATCACTATTCTGGGCAACTCATTTGGTAACACTGTATAACAGTATAATAGCCTCCGACTCAATCCCACATTCATGGAGAGGTTTAATAATCACCCCGATTTTTAAAGGGGGCTCAGCAGATGATCCAGCCAACTATTGGCTTATAGCCCTTTTGGACGTAGAATCTAAGGGGCATATTTACAAGCCGCTTGCGCATCCTTGTGCCACATTAGCATCATTCTTTAATGCTAATGTGGCTTTATGGAGGCATTTTTTTGTTGTGCCATATTTACAAAGTATAAAAAATATAAAAGAAAAAAATATGTCTAGTGGGGACAAATTGTCAAAAACGTACTCCTATCCAGAGCACACTAATTAATCCGTGGCAAACAAAGAAAACTAAATCAGAACTTTTCGTGGGTGTTTTTACAAAGAAAAAGAAGTCCTCAGTCTCGAGTACCATTCACAATTATTTATATAAAAAACAACACCATCTTGTGAACACATTTAGACATTCTGGGGGTTATTCCAACTTTGGAGGAGTGTTAATCCGTCCCAAAAGTAACGGTAAAGTGACGGATATACTACCAGCCGTATTACAAGTTCCATAGGATATAATGGACTCGTAATACGGCTGGTGGTAAATCCGTCACTTTTCCGTCACTTTTGGGACGGATTAACACCTCCTCCAAAGTTGGAATAACCCCCTCTATTCTCAAAAATTGAGTAACACCATTGTCTTTCACTGATCAGTTATTATAGGTTGCATTCTTATTAAAAAGACAGGGCCTTTATGAAGTAGTCCTTTAGGGATTAGGGCAAATCAATGACCTCTCATAATTCAAGTCCCACGATGCCCTTAACCAATGTTCTAAACTCAATATCAAGATTGAATGGACTCCTCCAATAGTGTATGTTAAAGTATTTCGGCACTGCAAATTTCAGGCCTCTTCTAGACATGGGGGAAGACATATCAATCGATGAAAACAATAAAATGCCAGTTTAAAAACCCCCAACCACAACCCACCCACTAACAAACTATCCAAGTTAAAAAAGAGTTGTCAAAGCCAGGTTTCTTTTGTAGTGATTCATTACTCTTCCAGTGAACAAGTTTAGACCGGAATGACCATCAATAAATCATACAGTGCACATCACTTTGTATCTCAGGGCCAGATGTAGCAAAGGTTTTTCCCCATTCTGTGTCTATACGAAAAAGTGTTTGTACATATGGCCCTCAGTGTGTGATTTATTACATCCTATACATCACCCGTCGTTATATTGCGCCAATAATTCATGCAACATGAATAACATGAGTAATGTGCACTCTTTCCACCTGTCTGTTATTCAGTGTGTACCGCACTTTTAAAAAAACAAAACGAGGGGAGGTTACATAGGCTTCCAAAGGCCACATTTATACTGACAGAACCACTGCACTGGTGCCTACCATGCGTCCGCCTGTCCGTTCGGGGTTACATAAATCTCTCTTACATAGACCAATACCGTTACCTCCGCTGACCACCCTGTGAAGCCCCTACCCGAAGTCATGGCCTCAAGTGCGTACCTGGTGTACAGAGATCCCAAAGTGCAGACTTTCACTCTGCTCCGCCATAATGCAATATCAGTGCATCCATGCCCGTGAAGGGAATCGTGAATTAATCAACGAAGACACTCCCAGGGGGTGTGATCAAGTGTTGCTGGAGGCATGGTGGCCATCTTGATATTGTTGGATTTAAGATGTGCCTCCCACAGGTTGACGTAAAAATGAACAACTATATACATGTTATACTTACAATTGTCATAAAAAGAAAAACAACATAAAGTTTGTTCTGGTCATTAAACAGGCCCACTAGGTATCTGTTGATTGTCAGTAGAACAATGAAGGGAACTGTTTACATAAAAACCCAGTAACTGAAAATACAAGAAATGTACAATAAAATACACTTTAAAAAAAAAATCACAAAATAATTAAACACAATATCGGTTCAAGATTAGTATACAAAAGAAGCAGACATTATGCATCGACCTCATAAACATATTGACAATATGTAT
Organism: Pleurodeles waltl; assembly: GCF_031143425.1. Taxonomy (NCBI): domain Eukaryota; kingdom Metazoa; phylum Chordata; class Amphibia; order Caudata; family Salamandridae; genus Pleurodeles; species Pleurodeles waltl. The sequence goes on along the minus strand of NC_090440.1, from coordinate 103,108,936 downwards.
ACTTCCAGATTGTTATATAAAAGAAACTGGCATTATGCAGCGATCTCACAAGCATATTATTGCAATTCCAGCACTGAAATTTCTAGATATACATAGATATGGACCTATGATAAAACTTTAAGTATAATGCTGTCACTTCATAAAAAAAAGGCCTAAGCCAATAGTGTTAAGTCCCATCTACTAATCTTGTCTACATAGACTTGTGGTAGTTTGATTCTTGCCCTAGGCAAGGCTGCTGGTGTAAAGATTACAGTATTTACGTTAGTAGGTGACTATGTCAGTCCTACAACAAGTCACAACTGTCGTCCCAACCCTCCAGGCTCACAAGCAGCACCTCACCAAAACCCAAACAGTGAAAGGTAATTTGTGGCAGCCTTTACTCATGGACTCAAGAGTGCGACATCTCAGGAAGTGCTAAGGTTAAACGGAGATTACCCCTTCCTTACATGAACAGCATGTGTCAAACAAATGCAGGAAATGAAGGAGATGCAGTGAAGTTTTCAATAGGTTTTATTAACAAAACTGCAATCTACGATAAGTTGCATGGGCTGCAATGATAAGGATAATGAATAATGCAAGGAAAAGAATGGTAAAAGCAAGAGTCATGAATATAAAGACCCCCACCATCTTGCAATAACATGAAATGATATGAGATATGAAAAATGGCCTAATACCCTAGTATGATGAACCTAATCTCTACCTAAAAGAGCTAGGTGTGTTAAACCTAATCTGCCAATGCCATGTCCATGAGAAGAGCCCCCCAACCCTTGTTTCCTTGGAATGAGGTCCCTAGCTCAGACTCCATAGGGACATGAAGACTGTGTCACCATCAAGGCGACGTGCAGCACCGATAGCAGCGATGGCATCTGGTAGGAATCCCTTTTACTATCTGAGTGAGGTGCATTTATAGAGATCTGCTCTGACCCCTGACATAGGTCTGTTCCAAAACAATGGATAACAAGGCATGCGTGGGACGGCAATTTATGTAAACAATTCCCTCGAAGGTGCGAAGAGGGAAAGTGTCTAGTGTGAATACCTACAGATTGTTTATCTTTGTCACTTGATAGTGACACCTCAGCGCGGTGGCACTGAAACGTGAAACTAAAACATTGGCCTGACTAGAAACAATGCAGCCATCTTGGAAATATATAATTAAACAATTGCGCTAAAACAGAGCAAGCTAAGTAGGTAAAAGTCACTAGATGACGGGGGCACAGGTCTGCAAGCCAGAAGGCTAAGCTGACTCCCATTTCCCATTAAAACAAGATAGGATTCACTACATACCATACTGTATTACAACCCTCACTGTATAAATGCCCATATTTCATCTGCTTCATTTAATGCATTATTAGCTGTACCAAATTTCTCAATGATTTTTGCTTCCAACCTGTTTAGGATTTGGTGACATGTCAATAGTGGCCTTTTTATTAGCAGTGCATATAACTGACCATTGAATCTCATTTTCTGTATGATTGGCTCTTTTGTAATGGTCCTCCATTGGTACACCACTTACACCACATCAAATCCTTGGCTGGTGTTGAAGTGTACGAGCTTTAACGGTCTGCATAGTCTGTCCTATGTAAGCTAATCTGCATGGGCATTGTATACAATAGATGGTGTTTTTTTCTATTACAGTTGGAAAAATCTTGTTGATAATGTACTTTGCCATTAATAGTAATTGCTTGAGAATTATCTGTAAATTGACAGGCTGCACAATTTCCAAATTTATATTGTCCTGTCACCGGAGGTAAACTTAACATCTCACTCAAGTTGCTCTTTCTCAGCGCTCTGCTGGCTGCCTTAACTAAGTGCTTTCTTAAATTCCGAGCCTTACGAAAGGAGATAATTGGTTTGGGGATATGTAATGGTGCCAATATCTTCTAATTTCTTTCAATAATGTTCTTAACCTTATTCATTTTAGGACTGTATGTAATGACACGTCAGGGGCACTTCTTTCTGCCTAATCTTGGAAATAAGTACATTTTCCCTATGAGTAAACCATGCCCCCTTGGACTTTGACTTGACCAATTTCTCTATCAATTTTTGTGTCAGAATGTTTGTATTTTTAAAATAATCCACCATCTCCGAACAGTCACTCCTAATCCAGAGAAACTGCCCATAATGTAAGTTCTCCTTCAAACTGTGAGGGTGCCCACTAGAAAAATAAAGTAATATATTCTTGTCCGTAGGTTTAGTATATAGGCTGACCAATAATTTACCTTCCTTTTCCTTAATTCAGATGTCTAGAAAATTTATCTTCTTGTGACTACTGGACATTATGAGTTCAAATCCAATTTTCTATGATTGAGCCATTCAACAAAACTAGTGAGGGTGTCTATAGTGCCTCTCCATATCATAATGATACCAATATATCTAAACCATTGTCTAATGTTCTAAGTGTAGGGTTGGTTATTGCTGTAAATCTACCGTTCTTTGAAATAGTCCATCACTAGGTTCACTACCTCTGGGGTGAAGCTACAACCCATAGCTCCACCCTTAATTTGGAGGTATAGTTCACCTTTTAATTCCCCCAAATATTTTTTAAGACACATTGTAGTTAAAATCATCAAGCATTCTGTGGAAATCTTGGTCTTTTCTTGAATACCAAATTTACTGCATATGAGGCCTCTTCTTGAGGGATGTTGGTATACAAAGACTCAGGGCCTCATTACGACTTTGGCAGTCTTTTTAGAAGGCCGTCACAGTGGTGGCCGTCAAAAGACGGCCATGTTCGCAGTAATCCGACTGCCGTATTAATTGTCACACTGTGAAGAACGCAAAAAGACAGCCAAAAAGCCAAAACTGCAAGGACACTGGAGGGCGGGAAAGAGGCGCTCCCACCATCAGCACCTGCCAGGCCGAAACAATTCCACCCACCAGGTTACAAGCCACAAATCACCACAGCAGTCCTTCCATGGCGGAAAACCATTGGTGGTGCAAGCCGCTGCGGTCAAAACTCACATCAGGCAGAATACCCCACACCTGACACACATCCGCACACCCAACACACCTACTCACCTCACTATATTACACACCCCTACACAACCTACAACTCTTTGCAATAAAATCACCATTCACATACCCAGAGAGCAGGAGTAAATAATTGAAATATCACCTTCACACCATAGGCACACATACACATCACACTCAGTACACACCCCACATCAGCACAACTAACACAATACACACATCACAAGCACATACAAATCTCAACAACTGTCACACCCTCACAATGCAGCACCCACACCTCACTAATCACCCAAGACTGTGCCCTTACACTCACAACACCCCCACACACCATTGACACATACGCTACCATGTCCCCACAAAAACACCCACATTCCACTGATGAGGAGTTGAGGGTCATGGTTAATGAAATTGTCAGGGATGAGCCATAACTCTTTGGAGCACAGGTCCAACCAACATTGATTGCCAGGAAAACAGAGTTGTGGCAACAGATTGTTGACAGGGTCAGCTCAGTAGGCAGTCATCCAAGCACAAGGGATGACATCAGGAAGAGGTAGAACTGCCTATAGGGGAAGGTCCAGTCCATGGCCTCACACCACCAGATAGCTGTGCACAAGACTTGCGGTGGGCCTCCACCTCCTCCCCCACAGTTCACATCATAGGAGGAGAAGTTCACGTCATACTGCATCCTGAGGGCCTGACTGGAATACCTGGGGGACTAGAGTCTGATAAGTACCCACAACAGTCATGTCATACAACTGTATTGTCCTGCATCCTTCCTCACCACCCAAATACTCCCTAATCAACTAAATTACCCACTGTCCCTCCCACCTATTCACCTAATGACCCTCTCCTCCATGCCACCACTCCACCCAGCACAACTGCCCCAAAGCCCTTGCCAATGGCACATTAACTGCTGGCTAATTATATCACTACGACTCCCAGAATGCACTAACCCAAATTTGTGAAAACCTTGAATGTGCACAGTACATCACATTTCACGTATTAACAACTAAAGTAGTTGCTACACCATCTAGATTCTCCTAGTGAGGACCAATACATGTCAATGACAGAAATGCAACGCCACACTCACAATAGCATACAAAATAACATACATCTATAGCTAAGTGACCCTTTCTAATGGCCACAGATCAAATATCCCAACCCAGAAATAGACTGACCTGGGTTGCAAAGTGAGATGGCTGAGTCGATGCACATGCACAACATCTAGATAGAGGACTATTACCCTTTCGTACTCACATACTGTGTTCCCACTAGGACACACTTGTTCATTGTACAGCTTTAATTTGTGACATCTGACAAGACTCACAAATCACTAGGTAACAGAAGTCAACAGTCATGTCAATGATCAGACAAAAACAGAACCCATCTGCAAATGCAATCTGTACCAAACTTACATGACAGCTCCTAACATGGAGTATGGCAATCAAGTCACAGAGTAGTGTGTACAACAAATGTATGCTGTGCAGCATCTGTCAATGTCATTGCAGAAAATCATGTAAAGCCACTGTCTGCATTTCATAAAGAGGTAATCAAACACACATTCCAACCTGAACTCTGTGTCTCACTCCCTCCACAGGTAACCCAGCCATTGCTACCATGGAGAGGATACCAGACACTACCAGTTCCCCTTAAGATGAAGGCCCCCCAGTGAGGAAAACACGCCTGGATGTCTGGACAATGACAAACAACTTGGCAAATCTGGGATACCTGGTCAGTCAATGACTCCCTGCCTCACACTGCCCACATCAACACCCCCATCCGCCGGTGCTACCACATCACAAGCAACCATTTGCCCCCCAACCTGTGTTCCAAGGCCTGTTCAATCTATTGTGTGCCCCACAGTGCAGGAACCTAAGTCGAGTATTGACATCCCTGACAATGAAGGCCCTGCTATCACTGGGAGTGGGCACACCATGCCAGGGGCACTGGCATCTAGGGGTAGGGTGCGTGAGAAGGATGCTGTAGGCCCGAGGATGGACCCTCAAAGGGACTCCACTAACTAGGAAACCATTTCCCAAGCCCTGGGAGCATACCAAAGTTCCTAGGACAGGATGGGCCAAATAATCACCATGTTGAGGGAGAATCAAAGGTTGCAGAGGGAATACCACCAGGAAGTCATGCAGCAGTGGCAGGCACAAAATGTCACCATGGCTACCATTGCAGGGGTGCTGAGTGACATCAATACCACCCTTATTGCCCCATCTACATCTGCACCAGCTGGTGGAATGGAGCCCTGCCAGGGTAACCACATGCCTCAGACACCCCCCTCTGTAGCTGAAGAACACCCCCGCAAAGGTGGATGTCCACCCAGACATCCGGCTGGAGAAGATGCCAAGACCAAACCCACTGCCATGAAGTTAACCTCTCCTGATATGTCACTCTTGTATGCCACTGAGACACCCTGTGGACAGTTCTGAGACATGACTCTATTATCATGATATGCAAAATAAATCACAATTGAACACAGCAACTGCATATGTGTCTTTAATAATACATCAACAATTGCCATGCTTGCCAACTGTGGTGAGGTCATGCCCCCCTGCATCTAACAGCAACTGTAATGGTCAACAGACGGAGGCTCCCACAGCTTGAGACACATAACAACAGAAATGTCACAGGGCAGATGTCAGAGAGGTAGCAATCTAGGCCAACAGCATAGTATAGTCAGTATTCCAATCTGCAAATAGAGCATGACAGAGAGTACTATCAGGATGAAAGACATGGAGGCACACAATGCACAAATACAGGTAACAGAAGTCATGCCCAGGGTAACCCACCTATAAAGCAGGGGTACTCAGATTGGACCTATATATCACCAGGTACAGAATCTTCACATACACATACCATAGCTACATGATCACATATCCCATGGAACACACATATGACATCACTGAGGGCCCAGTACATTAAACCATACACAAACATAGGGCCTATACCTGTAGGGAATTGTATTAACCTTTGTCACTATACAGTTATCTGCACCTTGCACAGCAACGTCAGACTACAAACACAGCTAGGCCCCATGGTCATCACAAAGTTCTCCATCCACTGTGTAGCCAGTGGCCATGATCCATCCTTTACATAAGGGCCACATACTTCAACTGACATGAAATACACCATTTAATATCCCCCTAGCCCTGCTGGTAGGAAAGGATGAAACAGTCACATTTCCACTTGTATGAAGGGAGTACAAACAAGTTTTCATCCCAGTGTAATTATATCCATTTTAACAGCTATCTTTAATTAACACATCTCATGTCTGTCATCTACTACCATTGGCACTGACAATGAATACCTCAAGCCATAGAGCCAAACACAAAATTGCCATTTCAGTGAGTGGAAGGAAAAGAGGATAAGAGAATGCAAGAAAAATAGCTCAATACTGAATAGTCCATTCCAGAAGTGTATGTTAGGATCAGATGTAACAGTACATGTTTGAGCTGACCCTCTATTACTGTACACCTTCCAATCTAACAGTCTGCTTCCATAACTCACACAGAGGCATTGGAGCTCATGACACCCCCACTGATGATTCAAGTCAGGAGTTGTAATGCAGGCCATCCACATCAAAATGTGCACATTCAACACTTGTAAAGGTCCAATTCACATACATGTATGTCAGTGGAAGTACTGATTGATGAGCTCTGTCCTAGATGCAGCTGCTCCTTCATCCTTTGGCTCTTCATCATTTGCCATAACAGCATTGCCGGCCACTGGTCCAGCTGCCTCCCCCTCATCTGTTATCAATGGTATCTAATGTCTCAGGGCTAGATTGTCGAGCATTCAGCAGTCGACAATTGTTTGGCATACCTTGTGAGGCGAGTGGAGGAGGGCACCTCCAGATAGGTCCAGGTACCTGAATCGTGCCTCCAGGAGCCCAAATGTTTGCTTGATTACATGCCTTGTTCTCTGTGGGCCTCATTGAAACGGAGTTCCTCTGGCATGGCTGGGTACCTCCCTGGTGTCAACAGCCAAGGATGGTTTGAATAGCCAGAGGTACCTGTGAACACAATGGTAGTACAATTCATCAATAGGTTCTGCGACTGGCTATGATGTGATAACAGGTGACATAAAAGAGAATCAAACACTACAATGCATACTTACCAAGCAGCCAGGCCCTCTCTGTTTGTAGTCATGCCATCAGTTGTGGTACATTATTGTTCCACATTATGTACGAATCATGCACTGATCCAGGAAACGTGGCTGTGACTTGTGAGATGTACTGGTCTGCCAGACACACCACATGCATTTAATAGGGTGGTAGTTCTACCTGTTCCTATACACCTGTTCATTGGCACTGGGAGGGACCAGGGCTACATGGATGCCATCAATGGCTCCTACCACATGAGGAATGTGTCCCATCTCATAAAAGTCTGCCTTCACAAACTCCAAATCTGCTTTTTGGGGGAACCTGATGTAGTGGTCCAGGTGTTTCAACAATGCACACAGTACATCTTTTAACACCAGACTGAGCATGGGCTGAGACATCCCTGCCGTTAAGATGATAATATTCTGAAAGGACCCTGTGGCCAGGAAGTACAGCACTGACAATATTTGAAGGATGGGATCTATGCAATAGGGATTGTGAATGGCTGGCATCAGATCTGGGTCCAACTGTGTACATGGATCCATGATGGTATGACAATTCAGAAGATAGGTCTGGATGACATGCCTGTCCTCCATGTTTGCCAGGTCTACTTGTAGACGGTACACTGGTGGTTGTCTAAGTATCCTCATGATAGGATAACTATGCTGAGAGGAGAGAATGTACGATGAGTTATGCGGTATGCACACATCACCAACACATTGCATATCACCTGACACCTTTTAACATCTGTAGAGGATGCATAGGACTGCTGACATATAAATTCAGACCATAGGTATGCACCTAATTCACCCTCACAGCTGCACATTGGCTAACATGTTAATTGGATTGTACATTTGAAACATATGTAATTGTACATGTGTGGATAGCTTAGCTGTCCTGGACTAATCACACATATGTTTTGGAATCTACCTATACCTAGCCTTGGCCTAAGTACCTCAGAGTAGCTTTATCATTGTGTAAAGATTGTCACAATATGTCGCACAACCATGATGGCCCAACATACAGTTACAATGAAAATTGGGGGAGTAAGTGAATGATGCAGATAATTAAGTACATCCATTGATTACATGTACCCAAAATGGCAGGTGCCTGACCTACTGAAGTGAACAATTGGAAGTGACCTAAGTCTGCATGGGAAAGAAAGTCATCAAAGCGGTAGGTGGTCGCTAGGGCTGTACAACTTGTCATTGTTTAACATTGCTGCCTTTGGCGGACTGGGGCCAATGGGCATGACCACTGACAGTGACAGTCCTCTACGTGCTGGCCTTGACTGCCATTTTCTGTAGTTTTGGTCACTTGACTCCTGACAATGTTGCCAGCAAGGCCTCCACAACGTGAGCTGCTGTGCACTGCCTCTTGGAGCCATCATGCCACCTCCTGAAGGTTATATGGCCCCTGCCTCCACCCTGGAAAAGCTGGAAAAGCTAGTGGAGGAGGTCCTACCCTTGTATGAACAGCTATATGAGCACTAGAGGAGTATTTGAGTCCAATGCCCGAGCCATGTGTGATAGGTGTTGTGTGTGACGTTTATTCAGACATGTGAGCTGGTGAGGGTGTAAATGCATGCAGATGTCATATTGTAATGGCGTGTGAACATGTGTGTGTACTTGCAGTGACAGATGTGTATTGACCACTCCTACTGGTATGGTGCATGTGTACATGAATTTCTTCTTTTTTCTGTGTCATCCATGCAGGTGAACGCCCATCATAAGAAGATAATATGATGTGCCATCGCAAAGCAAGTGCAGAGCCTGGGGGGCCAGAGCCGGCGGAGCACCCATTGTCAAAAGCGGGGGGAGGACCTGAGACGCTGGCCCCGGAAGACTGCTGAGGCCCAGCTGGGGATGTCCTCCCAACAAGGAAGGGGTTCCCGTCTGACCCTGACCCCTCTAATGGCCTGCATTTTTTCAGTGGCCTACCGTGAGGTGGATGGGCATTTGAGGGCAGCACAGCAGCCACAAGGGGGTAAGTACTGACTGTATCCTTGTACTTGGCTCTGGTTGTATGGTATTTGCAGTCTCATTGTAGTAGTTGTGACAATGGGGTAGGTGCTACATGTATGTAGACTAGTGGGAATACGTAGTATCAACATTGCCTGACTATTAGATGTAGATCCGGCATCAATATTTGCTGTGTATACATTTTGATCACCTATGTCAAGACATATCGATAACTGCATGTGGAGATGCTCAAATGACAATGCCACAGGTGTGACTCCACCCAGCAGTTTATATGGAAGTAAGCTGCTGTATCATCCTACATATAGAGTATTTCCAGGTCCATCTGTTAGAAATGGGGTTTCTGGTTGGCTAGGGTATGCACCTCAGCCAGGCAGAACTTACCCACTCTAGTCAGGGCAAGGGAGTTACACGTCCAAGATAACCCTTGCTCACCCCCTTGGTAGCTTGGCACGAGCAGTCAGGCTTAACCCGGAGGCAATGTGTAAAGCGTTTGCACAACACACACAGCACATGTGATGCAATATCCCCACCACAATGGAAACACAACACCAGGTTATATGAAAATATACTGTATTGTACACAAGGCAATTATCAGACCAAACATCACATATCAGTGCTATCCTGCTACCTTAGCAGTTGTCAGAACGTTACACATTAGTTACTCTGCAACCTAGCAGTAGTCACACATAACACACAGGTTACTCAGTATTCTGCAAAATAAGCAGTAGTCAGGAAAACACTTTATTACAGCACTTGTCATAAGAATATCATAAAATGCCCATAGTAGGAACATTAGAAAACATATGGCAAGTTAGAAAAACATATTAGCAAGCATGTCCATAAAAGGATCATTTGCATACACATATGTAAAAACATCAAACGCAGGTAGGTAATATATGAATCAAATAAAAGTCTGTAGAAAGAATTTTGGATTGCAACTATATTGGTCCTTTAAACAGTACCTGGTTGGATGAAGGCACCTCTAGTGCCTAGAAGGTGAACAATGGGGCCCCCGGCGTTCCTATGTGCAAAACGGGGGCCTCCCTTATACTCTGGGGTCAGAGGAGGGCGACATGCACCTCCTCTCTTTTATAGACAGGCCCCTCCAGGGACCATGATTACTGGGGCCCCCCCCATGGCCTCAACCAGCCCTCACGAGGAGGGCCAAAGCCAGCAAAAACAACTTAGGGCAGGAGGGGGGCACCACGCACCCCCTCCAGTTTAATGACAGGCCCCTCCCGGGACTCGTGATCTCTGGGGGCCCCCCCGGGCCTCCACTGGCCCTTCCACCAAGCTGGGGGGGGCACAATAATGCCCGTTTTACCTAACAGCAGAAAAGGAGCGTCCTGCTCCTAACGAAGAGGCCAGGGGGAAGGTGGCAATCCCCGCGCCTTCCCCTGGTCCTGCTGTGAAGCCACAAGAAGATCAGACCCCTCCTGGGGCCCGAGCAGACACTCGTCTGCACCCGATGCGGTGCACAAGTGTTCTTCCAGCTTCCCGGGCTGCTGCGGTGATCTTATTTAAAGGGGCACAATGCAGCAAGGAGCCTACGAGCTCCCAAGGCTCCATAAGCGCGCTGCAATCAGCGCTATGGCAGCCGCAACCACGGAAAAGCACCCCTCGTGAAGAAATGGATGCAGGGTTCAGGGGCCACAGCACCCTGCCCCTGGGGAGCAGAATCTTAAGACAAGGTCCTCAGGTGGAGGGCCCAGCTACAGGCCAGCACAAGGGAAAGGCAGCAAGTGGCAAGTCCTTCACAGTGACCAGGCAGGTCACAGGTCAGCACAGCAGCAGCAGTCCATGGCGGTTCCTGGTGAGTCCTTTTAGCCTTTGGTGTCAAGTTCCAAGATGATTCCAAGAGTCTCCAAATGTGGGGAAAATTCCCCTGTACTTATAGTCAGTTCTTACAGTGTTTTACAATGGTAGGGAGAGGAGGTTCCAGCCAGTTACAACTGGTTCTGGGACTGCCCCCTCCCTCCTTTCAGCACAGGCTCCAAACATCAGTGGGGGGTTAACAACCCTATTGTGAGAGGCCAGGGCACAGTCTTTACAAATGCAGGTGTGCCCCGCCTCTCCCTTCTCTCAGCCCAGGAAGACTATTCACTATGCAGATGCACCTCTGTGACACCTCCACCCTCCCTGTGTACAGGCTTTCTGAAAAGTATGCACAAAGCCCCAGCTGTCACTCTGCCCAGATGTGGATTGGAGTCGAGCTGCAAAAACACCAGAGTCATAAGTACAGATAAATGCACACTTTCTAGAAGTGACATTTCTGTGATAGTAATAAAAAATACACCCACACCAGCAAGCAGTATTTATTATCACCATCACAACCATACCAAACACGCCTACGCTACCCCTCATAAATCAGACAATACCCCTTACACATAAGGCAGGGCATTTCTAATGCAATCCTATGAGAAGGCAGTACTCACAGCAGTGAAACACCAAGTTAGGCTGTTTGTCACTACCAGGACAGGCCATGCAATATGGCACATGTCCTGCCTTTCTACATAAATGGCACCCTGCCCATAAGCCTAGCTAGGGCGTACCTTAGGGGTGACTTACATGTAGTAAAAGGGGAGTTCTGGGCCTGGCAAGTAAATTTAGATGCCAGGTCCCTGTGGCAGAAAACTGTGCACCCAGGCCCTGTGCTAGCAGGCCTGAGACAGGTTTGAAAGTCAACTTCAGTGGGTGGCGCAAGCAGCGCTGCAGGCACACTAGTGGTATTTAATTTACAGGCCCCGGGTATAGAGATACCACTGTACAAGGGATTTATGGGTAGATTAAATATGCCAATTAGGTATAAGCCAATCATACCAACTTTAGATGGGAGAGCACCTGAACTTTAGCACTGGTCAGCAGTGATAAAGTGCTCAGAGTCCTAGAGCCAACAGTGAGAGGTCAGAAAAACCAGGAGGAAGGAGGCAAAAAGACTGGGGATGACCCTGCGTAAGGCAAAAAGTCCAACACATCAATATTTGCTGTGTATACATTTGATCACCTATGTCAAGACATATCGATAACTGCATGTGGATATGCTCAAATGACAATGCCACAGGTGTGACTCCACCCAGCAGTTTAAATGGAAGTAAGCTGCTGTATCATCCTACATATAAAGTATTTCCAGGTCCATCCATCAGAATATGTGCTTTAGTAGCTCTAACGCGTCTTACCACTCTCATCTGTCTTGATTACTTGTATTTGCAAATGGGTGCATGACATATTTTGGACAGGGGCTATGTGACTTTTGTCATGGTACAGGTTTCAACTCCATGTGAGGCAAGCATCTCAATTACCCCACCGATATAGCCAGTATACATATGGGTTTATAGATGTATCCCCATTGTCCCTTCATCTTCATAATATGGGGTATGTGAAGGATGTAACGGAAGGCTATTCTACTGTGGGTGTCTGATTTTGTCTATTTGCCCTTTTCATGCATTTCCATGCTATTGACATGTGGGCAAATCACATTTATCCCAATGTCTTTGTTCTAGAGGAGGTAAGTGTCTAGGCTGAGCTACCCTTTGACAATATGCAATGTCCATGCTATGTGTGCCAATGCCCTACCAATAATAGTGAAATAGATGTTATTGGCTGCCTACATCATGTTGCAATGGTTACCTGGGGGCACATGTAATTGAGTGGGACAATCATTGCTGCTCTTGGCCTAGCTGATGTGGGCAGTTTGGACAGGCATTGGTATTGATTGACTTCTTATTTCAAAGCTGTACTACTTTTTCTAATAGAGGTGTTGTTGTGGGATATGTTGTCAGTACAATGGCAGTCGTGTAATTCCATGTTTACATCATGTGTATATGTCTTTTCAGTGGGATATATGTGTTGTCTGGACAGGTAATCACATGTCAAGAATGCTCTGATTGATGTTGGTTTACTCATGTAGTCATTTTGTGGAACTGTAATTAAATGTTAGGTGGAATGTGAGGTACCCTATGATGCATTATGTGGCTGGCTAATGTTTAGTTGTTCTTATACTGCACTCAATGATTGTCAGTGGATGTCTCATTTGTGCTATGTAGGCCAATGTAGCTGCACATGCATGTATGAAGTGATGTGGTGTATCTGTATTTACTGTCTGCAGGTGTCCCTCTGGGATTAGATACATGTAGTGACATGGCTGTCATGTATTCTACACATCAGATGTCACCTGTATGGGAGTGCCTCATGCTGTGCGATTATGGCATATATGTACAGAGGGTCCAGCCAGGCATGTGATTTGAACGGCAGGTGCTGTGTAGTCTGTGAATAAACTATATGGGGCATATTTATACTCTGTTTGCGCCGGAATTGCGTCGTTTTTTTTTACGCAAATCCGACGCAAAGCTAACTCCATATTTATACTTTGGCGTTAGACCCGTGGGCGCCAAAGATCTTGGAGTTTGCGTCATTTTTTAGCGTGGACACCTACCTTGCGTTAATGATATGCAACGTAGGCGTTCCCGTCTAAAAAATGACTCCAAGGCATGTGCGCCTTATTTAAACTCCCGTGCAAAAATGGCGCACGGGAGTGGGCTGATCAAAAAAAATGACGTCCATCTGCTTTTGCGTCATTTCTTAACGCCTGGTCAGGGCAGGCGTTAAGGGACCTGTGGACTCGGAAGGAGCCCAGAGGTGCCCTCCCATGCCCCCAGGGACATCCCCTGCCACCCTTGCCCACCCCAGGAGGACGCCCAAGGATGGAGGGACCCATCCCAGGGAATTTAAGGTAAGTTCAGGTAAGTATTTTTTTTAAAATTTTATTGTGGCATAAGGGGGCCTGATTTGTGCCCCCCTACATGCCACTATGTCCAATGACCATGCCCAGGGGACAGAAGTCCCCTGGGCATGGCCATTGGGCAAGGGGGCATGACTCCTGTCTTTGCTAAGACAGGAGTCATGTCAATGGAGGGTGGGAGTAAAAAAAAATGGCGCTAATCGGGTTGAGGCAGATTTTTTGCCTCAGACCGACTTGCCCCATTTTTTGATGCCCAAGCTCCATTTTCCCCTACGCCGGCGCTGCCTGGTGTGAGTCATTTTTTTTTACGCACACCAGTCAGCTCCGCCGGCTAACGTCATTCCATAAATAAGGCGCCCGCATGGCGCTTTGGAATGGCGTTAGCCGGCGTTAACATTTTTGACGCACAACTACGTTGGCGCAGTTGTGCGTCAAAAAGAATAAATATGGCCCTATGTGTCTTAATTATCATGGGACATTACTTATGGATGTGGACTGGTGTAGAAGCAGGACATGCATGATATGTTGTGACCAGTCAACTGCTTTTCCTAAAGGTGATAGGAGGATGGAGAGTTATGATCAGGATTAGGATTGGTTTTCAGCTTCAGCCAGGGCATAATGAGCATGCTGACATAGCTTTACAGGTGATTTTTTGGAATGCTCCAGTCATGCTATCTGAATAGGAGTAAGACGTGGGTGAGAGGGATAACATAAAGGGGTGCATAGATGTAACATGTTGTGACATGATGTAGGATATGTGGGTTACTATATGAGATAGCCTAGCCAAGAGATCTATACCTGCAGTTGTCCATGTTGTAATGTGTGTATGTGAAGAATATGATGACCCTCTTTCTCCCTATCTTTCCCTCCCTCTCTCTCCATTTGTGTGCATCAGCATCAGCAGGTGTTGGAGATGGGGCACAGGCGAAAGGGGATGCTGCTGGCCACAGGAACAGAGAGTGTTGATACCACCGACAGTGAGGAACTCAGTGGCCCAGAGGGTGAGTTGGGTGCCATGGGGGAGACAGGATTCACATCATCATCCTTGGAATCCTCCTCCAGTGGACACTCCCTGATGGTGGCGGACCCTTCTGGGACCACCCCAGTACCATCTTTGTCCGCCACCTTCTTACTACCACAGCCCTCCCTGCAGCTACCCACCCAGTTGTCCTTGCCTGCTCACCCAGGAGGGTGAGCATCTCCTTTACTGCAGGCACCTATGCCCCTGCCCCTATTAGCCCTGCTGCCCTCAGTGAGGAGGCTATTGCCCTCATGAGTTCAATCTTTGTTGGTCAGTTAGCCATCATGAATGCTATCCAGCTACTGGCAACTCATTTCCAAAAGAGCAATGCATTCCTGGAGGGCATTCACTGTGCACTGGCTGGCCTACAGAGATCCTTTCAGGCTCCGCCCTACACACTGACAGCAGCCAGTCACCCTTTGTCTTCCGTCCTCTCTCCACCTTCCTCTTCCCAATCCCAAACCCTTCTTCCCCATCCCAGCCAAAGTGCACAGACAGACAATCATGCATCTACCTCAACATCCAGGGGTACCGCAGACAAACACAAGCACCACAAGACCCACTACCGGCATGCACACCAACAACACCCACCTGCAGTCACACCAACACTCACTACCTGCACTGACTGCCCACCATCCCACCTTCACAGACTCTACACCAACGTACATCTGCAGACACCACACCAACATTCACAGATACAGTCACAACTCCTATCCTACCCACAGTCACCAACATAGCAGACACACAGACATCCACCCAAGTCACCATATCTCCTAAAGTCGTCTCATTATCTCCTCGCCTTTGTCTGTTGGTTTAAATACAATATTGTCATTCTTTGACAAACTCTCAATCACTCCCAAATCCATTTTCGTACAATTCTGTCTAAAAAATTTATTTTTATTATTGAGACAGTCTATTTCACGTATCACCATATCTGAAAATTTGAATCTCAAGGGGCATATTAGTTCTACTTGGACAAAAGGAAGACTTATTCTTCAGCCCTCTGACATTGATCTCTTCGCCACCACTTTTGACACTAAAGAAAGCCTTCAGCCTTACTTTGCAGAGAAATTGGAGTATTTCAGTCTTAGATTCTATCGGATCTTGTATTTTTAATGGCATGAACGATAGTCCCTTACTTAGCACCCTCATCTCATTATCTGTGAGTGCATATTTGGACAAGTTGAATATTGGAATCTGATCTTCTCTTATTGCGGAAGCCATTATTGGCGTCTGTATACTCTCCTCCTAGTCCTCATAATGCCCCCTCTATACTGCAAATTCAAATTACTTGGATTGTTGTTTTCATAAAAATCTTCTTTTCAATAGGGATAAAACTCTTTACATCTTAAGATACCTTTGCAGTTTTGGTGTTGATTGTAAATGTCTTAAATTCCGCAATAGATTTGTCCACACTCACCAGTAACTGACTTGCTTCTCGAATTGTGGGATCACTCACTTTTTCTTTCTCCAGCTCTTCTATTTCTTTGAGCTCTGTTTCACTAATCCTTAAAGCGGTCTCTATTGAAAGAGCCAACCAATCATGGGATCACTTAGGGACAGATTTATGAAAAGTGGTGCTGCACCTAGCGCAATGCCATTTTTCTTGCACCCCTTAGTGCCCCCCTAATGCCACCATGGTAGTCCGTATTTAAAATACAGTGCACAATGGCGTAGTTAGGGTGACTAGCATCATCATTTTTGCCCCAAGTCCTGCGCTTTGCAGGATTAGCGTAACAAATTATGACACTCATCTGACAAAGCACCCAGAGGCCCATTGTAATCAATGGGAGCCTCTGTTTAATGCCTGGACTTAACACGTGTTAAAAATGCCGATACAAATGGGGCAAACAAATCTCATAGATTCCTTTGTGCCATTTTTACACCCCCCCACCTAGTGCCGGAATGCCCCCTTGCATACATTATGCCTGGAGCAGGCATAATATGGTGGAAAAGGTTACAAAGTGGCACAATGCAAGCATTGTACCACTTTGTAAATATGGCACTGCGTTTTTCCCCTTCCAATGCCACTAATATGGCATTTGAACGTCTCAAGCCCAGCATAAATCTGACCCTTAGTGCCTACACTGCTAAATTATATTAAGTAAGTTTTATCTTGAATAAAAATAACTGGTATATTGGCTACTTGTAATTAAGGATGTTCTAATAATCTACTAATACTAATCTGATCATCAGTATAACCCACAGTGTGTGGGTCAGACATATCAAAACTGGTGACGTTCGAAACAAGGAGACCTTCAAAGTTATTTATGACAATTTGGACTATTTACAAGTCCAGCAAGGGATACTTTCAATGAAGAAAACCCTTGCACCTGACCAGGTGCAACCACCTAGTATATGTAAATACGGGGTGTGCCCACGTAACCCCACTAAACCTGGGGCAGAAAATATAAAAGAAAAAACTATGTGTAGTGGGGACAAATTGTCAAAAATGTAGCCCCTTCCATAGCACACTAATTGCTCCGAGGCAAACAAAGTAAATTTAATCAGCACTTTTCATGAGTGTTTTTACAAAGAAAAAGAAGAAATCCTCAGTCTTGAGTTCCATTTACAATTAGTTATATAAAAAAGACCATCTTGTGAACACATTTAGACATTATAGTCTCAACAATGTTGCTTTTTGAACTGCATTTTATCACACATGTATGTCATTATAGCAGCTTTGCACATTTCATATTTTAATATTGCTTATTGTTGTCTTTATTTTGCACTTCAAATTGCACTTTATGACATTTAACTATACACTAGATCAAACTAGCTCTGTAAGTCACACATTTCAACATTGTTTTTATGATTAGATGGGGAACGGTTAAATTAATCATGCATTTAAAATAAACCTGAACTAAATGGGTGAGGATCTACCCATAGAAAAGATAGAAGCGATGGAGGGGGGCATATACACTTGATGGTCCAAAAATAGCATGTCATAGTACTTAAATAGTACTATTGTAATCCTACTTAATGCACTACAAAATGCAGTTTGTGAATAGTGGCCATTGTGGTTGTCCTCTCATTGAACATGCTCACAATGAAGGAAGGTGCCAATCCCACACAGTTGTACATGATAGTAATATGGCCTTCATTTGTCAATACAGGTGGGCCCTTATGTCTTCCACACTGTTAAACCTGACATCCTTGGTGTGGTTTCTCACTAAATGTTTGCCTTCAGACCTCCTGGTTTTGTTGGCCTTAGGACTTTGCACACTTAAGAAATGCTCACCCCTTAAAACTTGGTAAGATTGGCTTATACTAAATTGGCCTATTTAATTTATGTTTAAGTCCCTGGTATGGCGGCACTATCAGTGCCCAAGGCCTGCAAATTATTAAATGCTTTAAGTGGGTGTGCAGCACTGATTGTGCCAGCCAATTAAATAGCACTTTAAACTTGTCTCAGGCCTGCTATTGCAACCTATGTTTGCAATTTTAAACTGCCATTTTGACCTGACAAAATAAACCTTTTGCCAGGTCCAAACCTTTTTAGTCACCACACAGATAGGCACTGGACAGTCCATAGGGCAGGGTGCAGTGTATTCAAAAAGGTGGACATGTACTTTCAATATGTACATGCTGTGATAGTGATCTGGTCTCATGACTGGTTGTAGTTGCCAGTTGGGATAAGTGCATTCCTCCCAGAAAACCACTCACAAGAGGGAGGAGCTGGGCTCAACCCCACTTACACTTGAATAGGCTGTGTCCTGCCTCCACAAAAAAGGCTGCATACCTCTTGTTGTTAGTCTGGAGCCAAGGCCAGGAGGACAGGGCACTTGGGCCCTTAAAAGGCCTGTACCTAGAAGTTTCTCTCTACTTCAAAGGCACAACTGGGTATAAATACTGAACCTCAGAAACCAACTCTCCTGTCTTTTTCTGCACCTGTTGAAACTGTGCTGGGAAGATTGATTGCTAAACTGCTGAAAGGACTGACACTCTCCTGGACTGCTGCTATGAAGGAATGCTGTCCTGTTGTGCTGACCTGCTGCCCTCTTGCCTGAGTTAGAAGGACTGGACCTGCATCTGATAAACCCAGGACCACCAGAGGGACTCCAAGGGCTAGTTGGATGGCCTCCTGAATTGAGCCTCAGGGACAGAAGGCTTCAACAACTTGACCCCAGCACCTAGACTTTGCCATCTATGAGTCTTCCCAAGTGGTGCCACCCTATAATGAACCCTTGCAAGTGGGGATAAGGTGCTCTGTCTCCCTCTGTCGATCCAGCAGAACCAACCCATCTCCTCTGTTGTGCAGCACAACTCCAAGCAGAAAAGATGCATCACCGCTGCTACATGGAATCCATGCCACCCACATCCCAATGCTGCCGGTCATGCCATCAGAACTGCACCTGCAAAAGGCATCTTCAGCACAGGCCCTCACATCCCTCATCAACAGCAGCCTCTCGGCAATGCCAGACTGCATATCGCAGCCTTGGAGCTCCTAAGAACTGACACATCGCCCCACCTGTGTGACACATCCTCGATGCCGGACTTTGAATTGTAAGCACTCATCTACGGGATCCTGGATGATGTATGGCTTCGACTGCACAACATATCTTCGAAATGTATCCCCGTAACGCTCCACAAACCAGGATTTAAGGCACATTTTTCAGCTGGTCTAAATAAATCCCTGTAGCAGGCCCACAGACAGGCTGAACTTGTGAATTTGCTCCGGTCCAATGTGACGAGATATCCACATTTGCCACTTTGTGCTTTTTGATGCTATTTTCATAGAAATCTTTAACATTTAAAATCTTTTCTACTGATTGGATCGTTGCCATTTTGGTCTTGTTCTATTTATTAAAGATTACTCTATTGTTCTGGCTTGGCGTGGGATCCTTTATTGTGTGGTGTTCTCCACTTTATTACTGTTTGAATTACTTTACACGTTGCCTCTAAGTTAAGTCTAATTGATCCATGCCAAACTACCAGAGGGTTGAGCACAGGCTAATTGAGGGTTGACCTGTGCCTCACCCTGACATAGATGGTGATTGGTGCTTGAACAGGGCTCACACCCAAGTTTATCGACAGCCCCACTTCTTATATAATCTTAGGCACTTTGTTGCACCTGCTGCTACTTAGGTCTGGAGCTTCCACATGTATCTCCTCTGAGAAATATGACAGCAGTGCTCATCCTCTTAAACTGTGGCTGTTGGTGCCTGATATAAGCTCTCTTTTCTTGGTGCCAAGTCTGCTCCTCTCATACTTTGCATTGTTTTTGAGGGTACAAATGTGCTAACTTATATATCTCTCTATTTTTCCACTTCTAGGAAATGGCTCCTCACCCACACACAATCAAGTACAAATGCATAAACTGACTGAATGTGAATGCCTTTGTAAAGAACAACTATCACACAATCAAGAAGGTGTTACTTTTTGTTTTTTGTCCCAAATTTCAGCTGCACTTTCACTTTTTAGTAAAAGATTGTGGGTTCCCTAATCATGATGTACACCCAAAAGTGCAGAGTTGCTGCTTCCATGGGTACCCTTTAGTGTGCCCCGTGATGTGGCGATATTCATTTGTGTTCCCACCTTGTAGTCTTAAGGAGATAGCTCCCTCAAAGACAGAAACTCTATCTTGTGACAGTATATCTATACTTGGAGGCTATAGCTACACCTCTGGGAGCTATCTACCAGCTTGTCCTTTAAATGCAGCCAAGAGACTTGAGACAGTGATGAGCTCCTTATTGTTTATTATTTTAAATATGTTAATGAATATTATTAGCTTAACCTATCATGGTCATCTGAATATGTGTATATGGTAAATGCTTTGTGAACACTGCTGGTACACCCATCATTTTTATCACTCATAGCTCTTTACAAACATTGACTTTTACAAAAATGGCACCCTCCAGACTACAACACCTCCACCACTTCCTCTACTGATGTTCTTTGTTTCCCAGGTTGTTAGCTGGAAATGTACAAGACAAGCCATAAGAAAGGCATGCTCGTACTGCATACATCTTGCCTGCATGAATACCCTAGCAAGCCCAATAAGTGAAGAGGCGTGGGCACACTCTATGGAAGCCCCCTGCCATGAGCCCATCATTTTAGGGATCCCACATGGCAGCCACTAGATATCCATGCACAGCCTTCACCTCTGCTTTTAGTCTTTAGTCAGAGGACAGTGGGTGTTTAGGAATTGAACAGATATGTCAGGGAAGCTTTCACAGCGTATAAATGAGGAACAGTATCTCATAACACTGAACCAGTATACACATTTAAAAAATAGTTCTTCTTATGTGCTGTTCTAATATATTTCATATGAGTTATGATTAGCATTATAACAATGGATAACTCAGCAATATTGAATGCTATTAGAATGAACAGTATATCAACTCGGCTTTATAAGAAATTGCCTATCTGTGTTATGACATTATAGTATTATGTTGCCTTTTGGCAGAGTCAAGTACAATGCCTCACATGCCTGCTGTAGACCTGAGTGACTTCACTTGAGTCCTCCAACCACCAGCATGTCCCCCAGCACTTAGTCTCACTCTCTCTCCCTTTCTCGTCGATACCCCTCCCTAGTCCAGTTGAGCAGATAGCGTTTTTTCCAAAGGCACTTAAAACAAGTTGGGGGGCTAAGAAACTAGTGTTTATTCCAGTAGCTACATTTAGTTTAACACAATGCTTTTCTTTGAATCTTTTGCGGCATTAGTGCATATTAGATTCAAACTGCATCTATGAGGAAACCAGAGCTTTAACAAGGTCATTCGGCTAGAAAAGCCTTACCTCCCTCCTGCTGTTCAATATCAAGCAGGACAGAAATGGAAGCAGGGCATAAATGGAAAGCCCTCCTTCATGTTGAGCAGAAGGCATGTGACAAAATGCACTCACTTGAAAAAAAATCTATTTTTGTGAAGACACCGCACAAGCATAGTAATGATTTGCGTTGAATGAACACACGCACTTTCAAGCCACATTATAAAGCTTAATAGAGAATAAATGCAACGTGAACACACACAAATGCTCAAATGAAGAACATTTTTCTATATTTGTGGATGTTTGCAATCTTCATTAACACCATCAAAACACACATACGAGGTTGATGCATATTATAGCTCTACACCGTAGAAGACCCTGAAGGACTGGCAAAATAAATATACATTATGAGAGTAGATGACCTGAGTGGTGCCTGTAGGGTGCACTCTCCCTCACTGTCTCATTGTACCAATATTTCTTGCTTGAGTTCTTTGTTGAGACAGCTATTATTTATGAACTATGCTTTAAATGTTCCATCATTTGATTTACTATTTCTACTGTAAATATATATTTACTAAGTCACAAGGTCAGGTGACTGCAGTAGAACAAAGGCTGGTTACAGGGACCCATTTAGGCCAGCTGAATAAAGTACTTTAAATCCTTGTTGTGGAGCTTTTGCGAGATACAGTGTTGAGGATGCATCATGCAATGGTGGTTCCGATAGAGCCATCAATGAGGTTTGAGATGTGAGGTCCGGTGTCATTGTCAAGGATGCTGTCGACGGAGGCTTGTGATGTGAAACCCTGCATAAGGGATGTACCAAACACCAGCGGTCCTGAGGAGCTGCAGGCTGTGATGCGAGGTTCTGCATCAGGGATGTGTCACTTATCGATGGTTTCCATGCGAGGCTGTGAGGAGATGCATCACACTGCCTCGTTCTGCCCAAAGGAGCAAAGATGGACTGGCAGAGCACCATCAGGCCCACTTACAAGGGTCCAGGATAGGGGGGACACAACTTGGGGGGGCAAAACTCAGAGTAGGGATTGTCCAGGTGCTGGGTTCAAGTTGGTGGGAGCCTGTTCTGTCCTTGAGGCTCTGATCAGGAGGTCAGACAACTAGTGCAGGGGGCAGACAGGCTACTCTTATTTGTGTCTGAGGGGAAATGGGCATTGGCATGTCCATTTTGGGCAGACCCAGTCCCTCTTCTTTTAAAAAAAAACATGGCATCTAGTGGGCTTCCCGCCCCCCCAAAAGGCAGAACAGGGGTAATAACCAAAATTGTCCCCCAGGGAGGATGAAAAACTGTTCTTATTTGTTTCAGAGGGGTAGGGGTATTGGCATGCCTATTGAGGGCAACCCTCACCCCTCTTTGAAAAAAAAAAATCTGGGTGTCCAGTAGACTTTCTGACCCATTTCCAGTGGGCTTTCAGCCCCCCTGGGGGACAGATCGTGGGTAATAATCCATATCTGTCCCTTGAGGGGGCAGAAAGACTGTTCCTATTTGTGTCTGATGGGGGGATGTTAGCATGCCCATTTTGGGCAGCCTCCACCCCTCTTTCATAAAAAAAAAATCCCTGTTGTCTATTAGGCTTCCTGCTCCCCCGGGGGCAGATTCTAAGGTAATAACTCCATCTGCCAAGGGGGGCAGAAAGATAAATAATATTTGTGTTGGGGGTGGATGGGGGCATTGGCATGACCATTGTGGGCATCCCTCACCCTACGTATCAAAAAAATAATCCCTGAAGCCTAGTGGGCTTACTGCCCCACTCTGGGGGGCATATGAGAACTGTTACCCCATCTGTTTCCCAGGGGGGCAGGAAGACTGAATTTGTCTAAATATCTGGGGGGAGCTGAAGCCCTTGCCAAAGGTGCTGTTCCCCTCCTCCGGGTGACTAGTAGAGTAGATCCCTGCTTGGAGATCCCCCTCCTGTGGTGATCACCAAGCAGGGATCCACTAGGGATGGATACCATTAGAAAGAGGGATTCTCCCTGAGGCTGAGATAGCCCTGTGAGCACCTAGACAGTGAAAGCTGATCGGCTCATTTCACTTTCATTTTCAGTGAAATCGTAATTTCTCTTAAAAAAAAAAAGCTTCTGAGCTCAGGAAGCTCTTTCCAGCTCCTAAGGCAGTTTTTAGCAAAAGGAAACCCTCAGCTGTAAACAGCAGAGGGATTTCCTGGGCATGCGCAGAGGAAGTGACAGTTCCGTCCTCCTCATGTGCCCACTGTGGCTCGGGACAGAACCCTTCCATACTCAGCACAGAATGGATTAAGGATAAGCACATGCACTTTAGCACTGGGCAGCAAGGGTAAAGGCACAGAGTCATATGACCAAACATATAAGTAGCGCCCCTGCCATGCACACTTTTTTCCTCAAAATTTTTACTTCAGAGGTTACATTAATATTATAAATGATGTTGTGAACGATGCAAGGGTGGGTGTTATAGTTACCTTGGTGCATGAGTTATAGTTACTTGAGATAACCATAGCTATAACTGCCAAATTTCTATGGTTTTGTGCTAATAAATTCAGACCCTATATATAATGTCCATGTAACCTTTTATTTTTTTATAAGTGAATTTCTGTATTTTTTTAAAATTATGTTTCCTAACTATAACTTCTCTGTAACCTTTAGTTTTTTCAGTAAATTTCTATGCACAGCAGGGGTCTGGCTGTGAGGCCTGTGGTCACGTCCTTCATCAATCCCCCATTAAGCACCAAATAACGCACCACTAATGATCTTTTGTGGTTGCGCGGCAGTGGTTGCCCACATGGCCTGGCCAGCCAATCCCCAATAAGCACCAAACCCCATACCACGCATGGTCTTTGGCTGTGTGCAGTGGAGGTTGTCCAAAGGGCCTGGTCTTCAGCCAAGCCCTACGGCCTACCCCCTACAGTCAACGCGGCACCACGAACGGCCTTGCCAAAGTAAAGAAATTGGGGCAGGGTTTAAAGATCATTACCCCCTAGCCTTGGTTTTGGGGTCCCCTTAAACCGTACCAAGGCAAAAAAGTATTTTTTGTTTAAAAACATTTTGCTGCAAATTTGTAGGGAATTCGCAAATTTGCAGAAAGAATAAAAAAAATCAATTGCTTCCTACAAAGCCATTGGGGTGGCCAGGTCCTGAGGACATGCCTACTTATACCAAAAACAAGGAGGGGTTGCACGGGGCCCCTTTACTAGGGCTCTTTTTAGCCCCAGGAGCTTCATACAAACAATACGAGGGGGCAGCATAGACCCCCCTCCATTGGGGCCCGAGAGCCCCGGGGACCACAATCTCCTCAGGACCTTATGTTGTACAGGAAGGGGGGAGTGTGGGCACCCCTCCTAGGGCTTTTCTATGCACCAGGGACCAACACCTCTCCAGAGCTGAATAAATATTAATGCAGGGCCCTATAGACCCCCTTAGGTCCCAGGGGCCACCACCTCCCTGGGGCAAAATACTTAATTAAAAGTTGGAAGTGGGTTGTACGACTTCCGTCCTCTGGCCTATTTTGGGGAAATAGGGACTTGAACTTTAAAGCACTGCTTAGCAGGGGCAAAGGTGTCCTAAGATGAAAACTCCACTTTCAGCAAGGAAGAGCGTTTGCTCGCAGGAAGCAGAAGGTTTGCTCTGACTTGATGGGTGCTGTCAAAGCTCCTGCCAAGTCAGAGCAAACAGCTATGTCTCGGGGGTCAGGGGGAGGTATGGCTCCAGGAAGGCTTGCTGTGTGCCCCCTGTAGGAGGCTGGACTGGCTTGTAGTGAGTACCAAGGGGTACTTACACCTTGCACCAGGCCCAGGTATCCCTTATTAGTGTATAGGGTGTCTAGCAGCTTAGGCTGATAGATAATGGTAGCTTAGCAGAGCAGCTTAGGCTGAACTAGGAGACAAGTGAAGCTCCTACAGTACCACTAGTGTCATATGCACAATATCATAAGAAAACACAATACACAGATATACTAAAAATAAAGGTACTTTATTTTTATGACAATATGCCAAAAGTATCTCAGTGAGTACCCTTAGTATGAGGATAGCAAATATACACAAGATATATGTACACAATACCAAAAATATGCAGTATAGTATTAGAAAACAATGCAAACAATGTATAGTTACAATAGGATGCAATGGGGACACATAGGGATAGGGGCAACACAAACCATATACTCCAAAAGTGGAATGCGAACCACGAATGGACCCCAAACCTATGTGACCTTGTAGAGGGTCGCTGGGACTGTAAGAAAACAGTTAGGGTTAGAAAAATAGCCCACCCCAAGACCCTGAAAAGTGAGTGCAAAGTGCACTAAAGTTCCCCAAAGAGCACAGAAGTCGTGATAGGGGAATTCTGCAGGAAAGACACAAATCAGCAATGCAACAACGATGGATTTCCAAACGAGGGTACCTGTGGAACAAGGAGACCAAGTCCAAAAGTCACAAGCAAGTCGGAGATGGGCAGATGCCCAGGAAATGCCAGCTGTGGGTGCAAACAAGCTGCTACTGGACAGTAGAAGCTGAAGAATCTGCAGGAACGACAAGGGCTAGATACTTCCTCTTTGGAGGATGGATGCCCCACGCCGTGGAGACTCGTGCAGAAGTGTTTTCCTGGAGAAAGACCTCAAACAAGCCTTGCTAGCTGCAAGTCGTGTGGTTAGGGTTTTTGGATGCTGCTGTGGCCCAGGAGGGACCAGGATGTCGCCAATTGCGTCAGGGGACAGAGGGGGCATCCAGCAGGACGAGGAGCCCTCTCAGAATCAGGCAGCACTGGCACAAGTGCCGGAACAGGCACTACAAAGAGGAGTGAAATGGTGCTCACCCGAAGTTACACAAAGGAGTCCCACGTCACCGGAAGACAACTCAGGAGGTCGTGCAATGCAGGTTAGAGTGCCGTGGACCCAGGCTTGGCTGTGCACAAAGGATTTCCACCGGAAGTGCACAGAGGCCGGAGTAGCTGCAAAAGTCGCGGTTCCCAGCAATGCAGTCTGGCATGGGGAGGCAAGGACTTACCTCCACCAAACTTGGACTGAAGAGTCACTGGACTGTGGGAGTCACTTGAACAGAGTTGCTGGATTCAAGGGACCTCGCTCGTCATGCTGAGAGGAGACCCAGGGTACCGGTGATGCAGTTCTTTGGTGCCTGCGGTTGCAGGGGGACGATTCCGTTGGCCCACGGGAGATTTCTTCGGAGCTTCTAGTGCAGAGAGGAGGCATACTACCCCCACAGCATGCACCACCAGGAAAGCAGTCGAGAAGGCGGCAGGATCAGCGTTACAGAGTTGCAGTAGTCGTCTTCGCTACTTTGTTGCAGTTTTGCAGGCTTCCAGCGCGGTCAGCAGTCGATTCCTTGGCAGAAGGTGAAGAGAGAGATGCAGAGGAACTCTGATGAGCTCTTGCATTCGTTATCTAAGGAATTCCCCAAAGCAGAGACCCTAAATAGCCAGAAAAGAGGGTTTGGCTACTTAGGAGAGAAGATAGGCTAGCAACACCTGAAGGAGCCTATCAGAAGGAGTCTCTGACGTCACCTGCTGGCCCTGGCCACTCAGAGCAGTCCAGTGTGCCAGCAGCACCTCTGTTTCCAAGATGGCAGAGGTCTGGAGCACACTGGAGGAGCTCTGGGCACCTCCCAGGGGAGGTGCAGGTCAGGGGAGTGGTCACTCCCCTTTCCTTTGTCCAGTTTCGCGCCAGAGCAGGGCTGAGGGGTCTCTGAACCGGTGTAGACTGGCTTATGCAGAAATGGGCACCACGTGTGCCCATGAAAGCATTTCCAGAGGCTGGGGGAGGCTACTCCTCCCCTGCCTTCACACCATTTTCCAAAGGGAGAGGGTGTAACACCCTCTCTCTGAGGAAGTTCTTTGTTCTGCCTTCCTGGGCCAAGCCTGGCTGGACCCCAGGAGGGCAGAAACCTGTCTGAGGGGTTGGCAGCAGCTGCAGTGAAACCCCTGAAAAGGTAGTTTGGCAGTACCCGGGTCTGTGCTACAGACCCGGGGGATCATGGGATTGTACCAACAATGCCAGGATGGCATAGAGGGGGCAATTCCATGATCATAGACATGTTACATGGCCATATTCGGAGATACCATTGTGAAGCTACACATAGGTAGTGACCTATATGTAGTGCACGCGTGTAATGGTGTCCCCGCACTCACAAAGTCCTGGGGAATTGGCCCTGAACAATGTGGCAGCACCTTGGCTAGTGCCAGGGTGCCC
This sequence comes from Pleurodeles waltl, assembly GCF_031143425.1. Lineage (NCBI taxonomy): Eukaryota > Metazoa > Chordata > Amphibia > Caudata > Salamandridae > Pleurodeles > Pleurodeles waltl. The sequence continues at coordinate 103,081,222 of NC_090440.1, read as the reverse complement.
ACACACTAAGTAACTTAGCACCCAACCTTTACCAGGTAAAAGTTAGACATATAGGTGACTTATAAGTTACTTAAGTGTAAAATGGCTGTGAAATAACGTGGACGTTATTTCACTCAGGCTGCGGTGGCAGGCCTGTGTAAGAATTGTCAGAGGTCCCTATGGGTGGCAAAAGAAATGCTGCAGCCCATAGGGATCTCCTGGAACCCCAATACCCTGGGTACCTCAGTGCCATATACTAGGGAATTATAAGGGTGTTCCAGTATGCCAATGTAAATTGGTAAAATTGGTCACTAGCCTGTTAGTGACAATTTGAAAGAAATGAGAGAGCATAACCACTGAGGTTCTGGTTAGCAGAGCCTCAGTGAGACAGTTAGGCATCACACAGGGAACACATACCTATAGGTCACAAACTTATGAGCACTGGGGTCCTGACTAGCAGGGTACCAGTGACACATAACAAACATACTGAAAACATAGGGTTTTCACTATGAGCACTGGGCCCTGGCTAGCAGGATCCCAGTGAGACAGTGAAAACACCCTGACATACACTCACAAACAGGCCAAAAGTGGGGGTAACAAGGCTAGAAAGAGGCTACTTTCTCACACCCCCCCTCCAGTGTTTACTTTAGCCCCAGGGAGGATGTGTTCCCATGGGCCAGAGGCCCTCTAAGGACCACCTTCATTATTTTATTTCAGTCTTGGGGAGGTGGCTGTCCCCTGGTCTGCAGGGGGCAGGGTGCCCCCTCTTAATCTAAGTAAATTGCCCCAGGGAGATGGACCTCTCTGCATTAATTTCATATTTAGGTCCTGGAAGATGGCGGCCCAAGGGCTTTGGGGGATGACGTACAGGCCTCTCCTATTACAAGTTAATGTTTTGCCCAGGGGAGGTGGTGCACCCATGGGTTGTGGGGGGGGGGGCAAAACAGCCCCCTGCATATTTCAATCTCTTTGCCCTGGGGAGGTGGTGGTCCCCGGGCCTAATACAAGCCCTAGGCATGGTGGCCCCATACACCCCTTGTTTTTAAGCCCCTAGTGCCCTAAGTACCTGCCCCACCTGGGGGAAAAGTGCAAGAAAAGGGCAGGAAACTGCCCTTTTTAAAAAAAAAGAGAGACTTTAAAAAAAATGCTTTTTAGCCCTGGCAGGGTCCGTGAGGGACCCCTGCACCTAGGCTAGGGGCTCGGAGTGACCATACCCTGGTCCTTTTTCTTTTTTTCATTGTTTTTTTGTGGAACCCAGCTACGGCTGAATCCCAAAATGGCTTCCTTGTTGAAGTGTTGGCAGTCAATCAGACATTAGAACAGGGACAGCTGGTTCTGTGGAGGATCCTCCTCCCTAGATAGGTATACTTTGTAAACTCTAATATATCCAAAACTACTGAATGGATTTACACAAAATCACCAAAAACACAATCTGGGGCACAGGGTGTAGCTTTCTGCAAATTTGGGTTAATTTGGTGTAATTCCTTTCAGTAGTTTGGGCTGTAGGCATGTCTAAAGACCCTGTGGGAAAATAAATGGGGAATATGAGTTTTTGAAACTCCTTTTTGCCATCCTCCACTTGACAGAGCACCCCTAAACTTTCAAGACAGCAGTTGGATCGGATGCCTTGTTAGCTTTAAAAATTTAGTGAACATTTGTCAAGTGGCGGCAAAGTTATTGGCAAAACAAAAAAAATGCTCTTCCTATGGAAACTAGGTCCTAACTATAATTGTTGGTCGCCACTAGGTGACTAAAGTTAGGACGTAGTTTCTATGCAAAGAGCATTTTTTTGTTTTGCTAATACAATAAAACAGTCACTTCAGCTGCTGTCAGGAAAGTTTGGAGTGATCCATCAAGCCGGGACCGATTAAAAGGGGGTCCCAAAATGCATTTTTCCCCATTCATTTTTCCATAGGGATTTTGAACAGTGATAGCGTTAAAACCACTGGATAGAATTACATCAAATTTGGCAGAAAAGTCGCTTTTGGTCCAGAAGGAGCCTTTTTGTTATTTGGTGTAAATCAATTTAGTAGTTTTTGAGAAATCTAATGAAATCCAACTTTGTATTGATAGGGACGTGAAGGATTTGCAACCCTCCTGATCTTGTGCAGCGATCTGATTGACTGCTAACACTTTAAAAAGGAAGTGTTGGCAGCCATGATGGGACTTGGCTTCAGCTCAGTCCCAGAAAAAAAGAAGACAAAATATAAAAGGTCCCACGGTACAAATACCCTTTGCTCTGGTGCTGGGATCCCAAGGACTAAAAAGCATAAATGGACAAAAATAATGCTTTAATAAAAATGAATAGCTTAAGTGTGAAAGTCACAGACATTCACACTGAGCTTTGAGGGTTAGAGTCCAGGTCATTTCCCTCCTTTATTTATTTTTTAAAAATGCAAATGTTTAAGGCTCATACTCTAAGGTGATCTTACTCTTTTTAAATGACAAATACATTTTTCTTTTCAAATTGCACAGAAATATCTAATTCTAAGTATTTCATACATCAAAACCTGAAAAACTATTTATCTCTCTTCCCCTCACTATTTCTCTCTTTCAATCTCTTTCTCAGACTAACACAACTACTCAGACACTTACACACCCACTCACAGAGCCTCTCTGACACTCATTCACACACTTACTGAACCACTCAGACAGTTACGTACCCACTCACAGACCCACTCAGACTCTCACACACCACCTCACAGACCTACTGACATCCTGATGCACTCACTAAAATGCTAATGTACGCACTCTCACACCCAGACAGACACTCTTACCACCACTCTCACCCCCAGGTACACTCTCTCACACCTACTCTCCCATACAGAGACACCACGCCCAATTTGCGACAAAGGGTCATGCACAGCGTGGGGTTGAGTGGTTAGGGGGGTTGGCCGCAGTGTCTGGCTGCAGGCCAGGTCTTGCAAGCAACCTCCGCTGCACACGGGCAAAAGTCGTGCAAGATTGGCTGCATACATGGGGTTGGCCTCAGGACCTGGCCTGTGCCAACCACTGCCATTGGCCATTTGGCCAGGTGCGATGATGGTTGATTAATGTAAAAATCATTGAAAAAAACTTCACTGAAAAAAAAGAAAGGTTGCAGTCACTTTATTGTTAGGAAATAGAATTTGAAAGAACATGTAAATTTACTTCAAAAACCAAAGGTTACAGGGACATTATAGTTAGGTTCACATACAAAATCATAGAAATTCACCATTTATGGTTGGAGTTACCTAAAGCAACTATAACCTGCGCCTTCACTATGCACTGCTAATTACCCAACAATTTTCGGCACTCATGACATCTCTCATAACATCATTGATAATAAATGTAATATTTGCAGTAACATTTTTGATGAAAACCTGCATGGTGGGGGCGCACCTTTCTTTTTCCCACCCAGTTCCATGGCAGAAGGCAGCAGAGGGAGTTGCAGCACCGATGTGGCTGCTAGTCACTTACCTTTTGGGTGTCTGCACCACTCAGTGGTACAGCCTTGTCCCATTTTCACCCAGGCAGAGGTGGCAGCACTTGTTCTCTTTGTGCAGCGCCACCTCCCCTCCATGATGGAAGCAGATGGCAGGCCTGGGAGTGGTTACGCCCTTTAGTAGCATCAACTGCTGAGGGGGAGGATGCACCAGTTAGTCCGTCAGCACACTGGGCATCCTCCCCCACACCCACTGCTGCTGGGTCCAGCGAACCCAGCAGCAGTTGATGCACATTTGAGTGGGCATAATTTACTGTGAACAGGACCAGAGCGATGTGCTGGGTGTCAAGGTGAAGGGGTTTGGTGAGTAATAGTTATTTGTTGTGTGTGTTGCATAATGCACAGTGCTGACTCTCTGAGATAAGTTAAGGTTACGTTTGTTTATTATGTGATCCAGTTTTAACTAGCCAGGTAAGTCACTGCTTCCTAATTGTACTTGTGGCCTCTCATTTGTGCTGGTTATTTAAGAAGCCATGCAGAGACCTCACATCACCAAAAACAGGATACTGGTAGTAGTAACAAGTTATATCAGTGAGTTATCATTCCCCTCCCGGTGTCTTTCTTTATGCAGCTTATGTGTAGTATGATATCATCATAGTATGTATTCATCTATGCATTGAAAAAAATAAAGGCTGAGTTTCCCCATTAAAGGTGGTTGAGAAGCATAGATGATTTGTTGCTTCATTGCAATATGAATGCATTGTTAGTCGTACGTAGTTGTAAATGAAGGGCCATACTTACAAGGCCCTTTGCACCACAGGAAGTCACGTTTAGTGATGGTCCGGTGTCGCACACTGCAGGACCATATTTACAATTCCATGTTAAGCCACCCTGTGTGGCTTTTCATGGCCTTGTAAATGTGGAATCAGTCAATGTAGCGACAACAGTAAGGCGTGTCATGGGTGTTACTTTGTATGTTCCCAAGTAACACCCATGGCATTTGATACAATCCGAGATTTACAGGGTTTGGTAAACCTGGGAATGAGTCAAAGGAAACGCAATGAGGAGAAATACTTTTATTTCACCTCGTTTTTTTTTCTTTCTATGTGTGCTGCAATTTGCAGGGCACATAGAAAAAGTAAAACTCCTCTTGTGATTATTTTTGAAGGAAGGTGTCCTTTTCAGCACAAAAACCATCATTCTGGCTATGCAGGCACCCTTGTACCATGGTCCAGAGATGCCTGCATTGGCTCATGGCAGCCCATCATGCACCAATGCAGGGTACAAGGACAGGAATGCACCATATATTGTAGATATGGCACATTCCTGCCCTTTTCTTTTGACGCAGGGCATCGCTGCAAAAAGACTTGCAGGACTGCCCTGCGTCAAAAGTTTGTAAATATAGCCTAAAGTTTAGTAAATTTAGAGTAGGGCTTAGGCGTAAGAATTAGGAAAGTAAAAGTAATAGGTCAACTCGAGCTGAGTCGAACAATACTGGGCAATCTGATTTAGAAAAGTACAATGTTACTGTGTTTGCCTCTGCTTGTCAAAATATTTTTTGAAAGATTAACTGTACCACTAATCTTTTTTTTTTATCTTCTTTATTTCTTACCTCAGCACCAAAGGGAAAGAAGAGGGCAACATTGGAGGTGGTGGGTCCAGGAGGAGACAAGGGTGCCAGTGCCACCATCAGTGTGGATTCTAGCGGATGCCCCAATAAGTCTTCCTGTTATATTATTATTGTTATTACTTCCCTAATTTTCACCTCCCTGCATTTTTTATTATTTTTCTTTTTAGTTTTATTGCACCTGTCTATCTTTTTGGTATTTATTTTCGTTCTATCTAAGCTTTGCTAAATTATTGTTATCCCAGCATTTATCTATTTTTCTTGTTTCTATACCGGACTTCCTCCTGTCTGTACTAGCTTTCTTCTGCTTTGTTGCTAAGCTTAGCTTTCCCTTTTCTCTGTATATACCTTGTGGACTGTACTTTAATACTAACAGGACAGATTTGCAGACAGGTACTCTACTGAGAAGATTGCATGCCAAAGTCAGCTTTTAAACTTATGTTTGTGAAGGTTTTCTTTATTTTGCTCATGCCCACTCATTCCCACTGCATTTGCCAACTGAGACCTCACAATAGGTTCTCCTGGATTGACCAACGTATTCCATCCCTTTATTGTGTTTCAGTGATTTAGCTCTGCCCCTCCATTAAAAAACATTGTGGTTTATTTGTCTACCTGGCTTTTTTAACAACCGACAAAATTTCCTAAAGTGAATGGTAGACGAAGATGGAACTTTAATGATCTATTGTGGCTGTATTTTGTTGGAATCTAAAATGTGTTATTTTTTTTTTCCAGCCGCACAGACCACCAGTGAAGGGGCCAATGACAGCACCAGTGCACTAGACGCAGCAGCGGTTGGAAGGGGAGAACAGGTGGCAGCAGGGATGAGTGTTAGTAAGTCATATTGCTCTTGCTCATTGACAATTACTAAGATACTCACTGCAAGGGCATTGCTTGTGAAGCCCTGTTTAGCAGCTACAGCTCGGGTTAAATTCTGAATAGCCTCTTCTGTCTGCAAACCAGCAGACAAAAGCTCATAATGAACAGATGTTACAAATGATGGCTTGATTGAAAAACAAAACAAAGGATGACAGCTAAAAGGAAGAATGGGTGAACTGGATGTGTGGGTGAAAGGAATGGATGCTTAGGTGAGTGATAGGAGATGCATGGGTGAACGAAATGATGGATGAAAGGGGTGAAAGTATGCCTCTGTTGGTGAAGAGTTGATGGGGAAAAGCCGATGTTCAGGTGAGGAATGGGTAGATGGTAGTGAACGATGGCAACAAACAATACATGGGTTAATGATGGATAGGTGAAAGCAGGGTGTTTGAAAGGGTGAATATGGTTGGACAGGTGGCTATATGGATGGCAGATTTGGAATGGTGAAAGACTGAATGAGAGAGTTTGAAGCTTAAATGGTGGGTATCAAAGGGTGTATAGAAGAGATGAATGCAAAAATTAATGTATAATTGCTTGGATGAAAAAAGTAGGGGAGTTGTTCTGGAGAGGGACATGTTAGCTGTTCACTTACTTTGCTTGGTTTGCAAGGTTGTCAAAGCTTTAGTTCAAAATGAGGATATTCTATTTTTCTGTCTTCTCACTTAACTCACTGTAGTTGAAGCAAGGAAGATATGTATCCTCCCACCCATCATCACACCTCCCTCCCAATTAGTCACCCATGCTACTATGAAATAACTATAGCGTGGTTCAGTTCGACAGTACAATAGTGTTGTCTGTGCAATGTGCATCTGTTAGTGCAGCACTTACAAAGTTGTCAATACATTGCAAACTTAAAAGGTGTGTTTCCCTTCTCTACCAGAGCCCACTCTGTCACCCTCTAGTACTTCAGTCCTTTATTCTTTCCAATGCTCCATCCCAGCCACCCAAAAAAATGTTGAAAAATCCCTTTTTGCATGTGCCACATTTATGTACAAGTGATTAATATTTCATGGTTTCCATAACGCATTCATGCCAGTTCAAATTCTACCCTTTTGGCATTTGTCAACTACTGTGAGGCATGTGTGCGTAAAAAAAAGGCCCTGTGACTCATCGTAATCAGCCACATCAAAATCCAATGGCCCTAGTGGGAACAGCAAATTACTGTTACTGTGCCACTCTACTTTTTAAAAAATTGTCTGCACAGAGCACGGTTTATAATTTGTAATTTTTCTTTTTCTTTCCTGCTATAGCTACTCCTAATGGACATCCAACTCATTAGGAGATAGCGTTCCAGCTGTGGCAGCAGAGGCTGGAGGGCATCTGCAATGAACATTGACAGCTGGTGGCCCTTCAGAAGGAGGAGGACGAGGCCCACGCAGCAACCAACATGCCCACTCGTCCTAGCTCCTCCAACCGGATGCCAGTGCCACCAGCCTCTCAGCGGCACCATCATCACAGCTGCCAGCTGACATCAGCTCATCCTCATTCCACCACTGCTGCCCCCTCGTGCTAGGTCTGCAACTTACAACACTGCATTCTGCAACACTTTGTGTGCCTGGTCCGTGGGGTGTCACAAATAGAGACAATCCTGGACAATCTCCAGACCACATAGAGAATGCCCGCTTCTGATCCTTTCTATTATTTATTTGGTGGGAGGGACACTTTTTGTGGGTGTAGAGGGTGGGAAGGGAGTTGGGACCAGTTTTCACATTGGACCTTTTTTGCATTTTTTGGGAACAGGGCTATTTGTTTGGGGAGAAGTGTGGGCCTGTTGTTGGTCAAAAGGGTGATTTTGTATTTGTTAAAAGTAAAAAGGGGATAATTTATTTAACTTTATTTATTCCTCAAATTTTTATTTTGGTGTTTTAGTTTGCATTCCTCTCTTCTAGTGTTGTCTGCTTTTAAAATCTGCTAATAAAGTGTATGGAATTGATTTATACCCTTGCTCTACTGCCCTCTGCAACTATATTGACTACTAGTGGATGGTTGCCATTGCCTATTTTGCCTACTTAAACCTAGATTAACATAGATAACATCTTTAGTAGGAGTTAATTACTAACTAAACAAGGTCACTTCAATCCATAGTTCTTCTCTTACTTGAATTGATGGAGCGAGGGAGTCTTCCTACTGCAGGGTTTTTCCCAATGTGGCAACTTAAGGGGGTGGTAGGTAGTAGTAGTAGCAGGCTAGTGCATTAACAGGAAGGATAGAACAGAAGGTGCCACTCCCATCTAAGTGAACTCCAACTACATGTTCCATCACTGTCAACTAGATTGAAAGAAAACAGAGTTACTGGGTCATTTTATATCTAATAACTTGAGTAAGACTGAGACCAAACTACCACATTGACAGTATTTGACAAACAACAAAGACAACCTGATTTGGTACTACAAAACAGCAATGTCAACTTCTGAGCAATGGTGGGGAGCTAATATTTAAAACCTAAAGTTAGGAAATGAAATCATGGAGTCAGGATAAGTAGACTCAGATTCAAGAGTGGTTGGACAAAATTAAGCATTTATGCAAAACCCAACACACAGCATGAATGATGATGTTGATGAAGCTGGTGTGGAATATTGCTCAGGTAACAGAAGGTCATGCAGTGAGTTGGTGTTGCAGGAAGTGTGTGATACATTTATGGTGTAACATTAATTCACACCTCAATAAATCACACAGCCTGGGGGAAGATGGTTAGGGGCTTGATAAATGGATTGGAAAGGGGATTTGAGGAAATTTATGACAAAGATAAACACTAGACAAAAGAAACCATAACAACATTTATTGGGATGCTGAGCAGCAGACCATCATCAATCTGTTGTGGAAAGCAATGATGAGGGGATAAGTATGACAGAGTTCAATTAAATGCATTGCAAACAATTCCTTCTGCCCCAGAGAGACCCACAATAGTATACCTCTAAATGTTATGGGTCTTCTAGGTTTGAAAAATACAAATTATGTTGGATTGTTGACCCACCCAGTTCTATAAATTATGAGTGTTAAAGGCAAAATGATACTGTATTGCCAAATTGGGCAGTGCATCTTAATTCTACTTGGAATGTCGGTCACTCTTGAGTGCCTAGCTGAACCTATCTGGTAGGTAAGCTAGATTATTTTTTGTTTGTGCAGGAGAGGACTAGGAGGAGGCCTGCATATTGAAAAAATAGTAACTGTATTATAGAGTAAAGGAAAAGGGCCAAAGGCAGCAAGCTAAGCTTCATGAGGAGTCAGGAGTATACCAAGAAGACTCAGATAGAGCAAGAACATAAATAGAAGTTTCATGATTGAGCCAGCAATGCAGCAAACACAAAACCAGCAGCATTTCCCAAATCAATGTACTACTCTTCAGTCAAGATATCTTAGCAGGGACTAGGCCTCAGAGTCTTCGCTATCATGATAGTTTTTCTTTGAAGTGGATAACTTTGTCCTTCTAACTGTTGAGGTAGTCCTGACCTGAATCTTTCTATCCTCCTCCTGCTGATTCTCAGGAGCTCCGCCCTAGTCCCACACTGAGCAAGGGAGACCTGTGTAGTCAAGTGCACTGCTGTGAAAGAACAAATAGGGAAACAGAACTGAATTTTGTGTATATTTATGTTTGGTATTTAAAGTGACTGGTCTGGTCTGGAGTGGACCCTGCCCAATCACTTTCAGGACAAAATGATCACACATCAGCCCCCAAACATTGCAAATCATCAGACTCAAGTTTACTAATTTGTTGAACTCCCTCCCTCACTGTCAACCACCACATACATCATCAATCAACACTCACAATCACTCAATATATCACCACTCATTGACGCAATAATTAGTAGTTACCTCTTCCAAGAAAGAAAGAAAGAAACAAACAAACAAACAAAGAAACAAAGAAAGAAATAGAGAAAGAAAGAAAGCAGTTCAATGAGAAATAATTAAAAAGTTTCATGGTGGCACTGGCATATTCAGCCCGGGAAGTAGACTTTGTCCTCAAACGCAGGTGGTTTACCCAGAAGTTAGTAAGCAAACACACTTGATTCTGACCAGTCATCCTCTTCTTCCTCCTGTGGTGTTTCGGGAGCAGTGTTATCAGGTGGTATAAAATGCTGGGTTATTTTGATCATGGTTATTCCCTCCATGTTTTAACGTGAGAGACTGGTCCTTCTCACTATAACAAAAGAACTAGCTGCACTGAACACATGTTCAGCAGACACTCTGGCTACAGGACAAGCTTGGTGCTTTATTGCCAGACAGCTGGGCTCTGGCCATTGGTCCATCTTCCCATACCAACACACCAATGGGTTTTGATCCAGATACAACTATTTTGGGTCACCCAGATACTCTTGGACCATACTCTGAAATGTCATTGGTGTGGCAACTTGCTGGACCTCTTTTGCCTTTACCTCTGCACTGGACTTAAGACCTGTCACTTGAAACCAAGCCAGTGCAGAAGTTGTGTCCGAATCTTCTGATGCTGTTGTTGCCTGTGTTCTTGTTGCTGGTGTTGGCTGCTGTAAGACAAGACTGCCCGCTCTGGAAGTTGAAAGTGGGCACCCAGAACTGCGGAGTAGAATTCTAGGATCCAGCCATTCTTCTTCCAGTTCTCTGGCCTGCTCAACAATCCACCTCTTGCATTTTGAAACATCCCCTTCAGAAAAAGGAATGAAAGAAGAAAGTTTTTTTTGTAGTAAGGATCAAGTAGGATGGCACAGATGTACTCTTTGGACTTGATAATATCATTTTGTAGCCTTGCATTACAAATCAAGCGATAGCTTAGGCTTTCAACTAAGGCATACACTTTTTTGTTCACACATCTGAGTGCAAACCGTTCAGACACCTTCTTTATCTGGTCCTGTAGCAGAGGCAACAACTGCATAGCTTGGCCTATCATACTGTCCTCCTTGCTAACTTCCCATGTGAATACCTCAAAAGGGAGCAGCATCTGGGTCAGGCATTTGGATAGGCCAGGGTTCAGGAAAGTAGGTCCTGGAGAGCCGGGTCCATGCCAGATTTTTAGCAAATCCACATTTAGAAAAATGTAGATTTCTGAAACATCTTTTTTCTAAATGTGGATATGCTAAAAATCTGGTATGGACCCGGCTCTCCAGGACCGACTTTGCAGAACCCTGGGCTAGGCCCCAATTGTTTTCCTAATTGCATCCCCTCCTCTTAGAATGACATAGTCATTGATCTGTCTGTACTGCTAGGACAGCTATTGCAATACATATATATATATATATCTATATATATATATATCTTTATATATGTATATATATATAGATATATATATATATATGTATATATATATATATGTGTGTTTCTCGGCTTTAAAAGAAAGACTGAAATGAGTGCAGATTTATCTGCAGGTGGTCAGTATGTTGCTGACTATGGTGGTCATTACAACCCTGGCGGTCGGTGTTAAATCAGCGGTAAAACCGCCAACAGTCTGGTGGTAAAACAATTGGAATTACGGCGGTACAGACAAACAGCGCTGCGCTCACCGCCAATAGACAGGCGGAGGACAATGTACCGCCCACAGTATCACAACCTACCAATCCGACACCTTTTCCGGGGCGGATTCACCGCGGATAAAAACACGGTGGAAACAGCCATTTCAAAGGGAAATTGCTCACCTCTACACACTCCATGAGGAACGACGACACCATGGAGTCTGAACTCCATATTCTGCCAGCGATAGTCTTCCTGCTCCTATACGAGGATCATCAATGCCGGCGGCGAAGACCACAGTGAGCACTGCACCTACGACATAGGGGAGGGGAGGGAAAAACACAGGGACACACACAACCAACATTCCAACCCCCACCCCGACCCTCACCCACTACAACACACACACCAATGCACATCCAAACATTACAGTAACAACCCCCAACCCCCCCGGAAGAATCCAAAGACAAAAGGAAATGAGTGTAACCATTGTAATATATCAAAATACAGTAACCAAATATATACATATATATATATATATACACATTAAACAAAATATACACCACAATTAGTAGTGCAGGTAATGGACCATTCATTGTCTGTGGACCACTGGGCCCAAAATACATGGGCGAGGCCCACACTAGATACCTGATCAAAACGGAGAGAACACTGCAGGGGCATCAGATAGAAATACAACAGGCACCTCAGGGGGAAGGGAAGGGGGGTACCTCAGCCGGATGAGTGCACCACGCCAGATCCTCGAGGGGGCTCCATGCCCATTGATGTATCCTGGGGAGTGCAAAGCCACAGTCTCTCAAGTCTCTACAGTGGGTGGGTTGCCCACTGTACCATCCTGGGGATTGCAAAGCCACAGTCTCTCAAGAAGATGCATGTCTCCACTGGTTCTGGAGGGGGACTGGTGCCCAGAGTGCTTCATCCTGTGCAGGAGAGACGGAGTGGATGCATGTCTCCACTGGTTCTGGAGGGGGACTGGTGCCCAGAGTGCTTCATCCTGTGCAGAGACAGACGGAGTGGATGCTGTTCTCCACTGGTTCTGGAGGGGGACTGGTGCCCAGAGTGCTTCATCCTGTGCAGGACAGACGGAGTGGATGCATGTCTCCACTGGTTCTGGAGGGGGACTGGTGCCCAGAGTGCTTCATCCTGTGCAGGACAGACGGAGTGGATGCATGTCTCCACTGGTTCTGGAGGGGTACTGGTGCCCAGAGTGCTTCATCCTGTGCAGGACAGACGGAGTGGATTCTGTTCTCCATTGGTTCTGGATGGGGACTGGTGCCCAGAGTGCTTCATCCTGTGCAGGACAGACGGAGTGGATGCATGTCTCCACTGGTTCTGGAGGGGGACTGGTGCCCAGAGTGCTTCATCCTGTGCAGGACAGACGGAGTGGATGCTGTTCTCCATTGGTTCTGGAGGGGGACTGGTGTCCAGAGTGCTTCATCCTGTGCAGGACAGATGGAGTGGATGCTGTTCTCCACTGGTTCTGGAGGGGGACTGGTGCCCAGAGTGCAGCACTCACCCTGTGAAGGTCCCAGTTGCGTCACTGCCCCTGCCGCTAATTGGCTAGCGGTACTCGCCTTGGCGGTCTTTGCCCTGTTCGGCGGTCCTTGCCCTGTACAGCGGTGCTTGCCATGGCGGTCTTTGCCCTGTTCTGCGGTGCTTGAGTTGCCATTTTCTGACCTGTTCAGCAGTGCTTGCCCTGTACAGCGGTGCTTGCCATGGCGGTCTTTGCCCTGTTCAGCGGTGCTTGAGTTGGCAGTTTCTGACCTGTTCAGCGGTGCTTGCCCTGTTCAGCGGTGCTTGCCATGGCGGTCTTTGCCTTGTTCAGCGTTGCTTGAGTTGGCAGTTTCTGACCTGTTCAGCGGTGCTTGCCCTGTACAGCGGTGCTTGCCATGGCGGTCTTTGCCCTGTTCAGCGGTGCTTGCCATGGCGGTCTTTGCCCTGTTCAGCGGTGCTTGAGTTGGCAGTTTCTGACCTGTTCAGCGGTGCTTGCCCTGTTCAGCAATGCATTCCATGGCGGTCTTTGCCTTGTTCAGCGGTCCCTGGCCTGTTCAGCGGTGCTTGCCAAGGCGGTCCTTCATTGCCCAGCAGGCCTGTGGCTGGCGGTCCTTCATGGGTCAGCTGGGCTGTGGCTTGCGGGGCCCTCCTGGCCAGTGAGTCTGGGGCTGGCGGTGGCATCCTGGCCAGTGACGATGGGGCTGGCCTCCTGGGCAGTGACTCTGGCGGTGGCCTCCTGGCAAGTGACGATTGGGCTGGCCTCCTGGGCAGTGACTCTGGCGGTGGCCTCCTGGCCAGTGACGATGGGGCTGGCCTCCTGGGCAGTGACTCTGGCGGTGGCCTCCTGGCCAGTGACGATTGGGCTGGCCTCCTGGGCAGTGACTCTGGCGGTGGCCTCCTGGCCAGTGACGATGGGGCTGGCCTCCTGGCCAGTGACGATAGGGCTGACCTCCTGGGCAGTGACTCTGGTGGTGGCCTCCTGGCCAGTGACTATTGGGCTGGCCTCCTGGGCAGTGACGATAGGGCTGGCCTCCTGGGCAGTGACTCTGGCGGTGGCCTACTGGCCAGTGACAATGGGGCTGGCCTCCTGGCCAGTGACGATAGGGCTGGCCTCCTAGGGCAGTGACTCTAGCGGTGGCCTCCAAGGCCAGTGACGATTGGGCTGGCGGTGGCTGCCTGGGCAGCGGGGATGATGGCGGTCTTCTCCGCCGTATTGCTCCTCCCAGACTTTGGAGATTTCTTCTGCCCCTTCCCCACCTTGGGAAGAGTCACAGCTGATTCGACACTCCCCCCGGTGCTCTTGTGAGCGGCTTTGCTGGCTGGAGTCTTCTCCCTCTCCCGCCGGGCACTGTCCAACTTCTGGTGCTTCACAGGGGGGGGACTAGCTGTGCTGAGGCTCCGTGCCACACTGGCTGTCCTGGTGGCCGGTGCACTCCACTTACCTGTAACAGGCACCACTGGTCCCGGAGATTTTTTGGCTGAGGTGCTAGTACGGGACCTATGATTTGGAGGGGGGGGGGCAGGGGGAAAGGAAAAGTTTCTTAGGAACACTGGGACGGGTAGCTGGAGGGGGTTTGGGAGTGGAGGAAGAGGTATTGGTTGTAGAAGGTGTACGTTTCGTGACTTTGGGTGAAGGTGCATGGGCTGGAGGCTGTCGTGAGGTGGATGGCTGTTGGGTGGGTGTGTGCCTGCGTTTGTGTATCTTCGGAGGGGGCGTCACAGTCACACTGGGAGAGGACACATGGGACGTGTAAATGGGAGTGGGGTGGTGAGTGCACGTGAGCGTGGTGTGGTGGTGGGTGTGCTGGTGCGGGACGTAGTGGCTGTAGTGGTAGTGCATGCAGGTGAGAGTGTAGACGAGACTGGGAGGGAGGAGGGAGACGAGGAGGAGGAGGACACAGTGGAGGCAGTGGATGTTGGTGTGTCTGTATGTGTGTGATGCTTGCGTGAGTGCCTGCAGGATGTGTGCTGCTTATGTTTGCCTGAGCTTCCCTTGTGTGGTGAGGTGTGTGCAGGCTGGTCTGATGGTGTGCTTGGGATAGGCTGGGGTACAGGGGATTGGGTCTGGGTGGAGGAAGTTGGAGGGGGGAGGCTAGAGACAGGGACAATGGCTGCCATCAGTGCTGAGGCCAGAGTTTGCAGGGTTCGATGAAGGGCAGCCTGACCATAATGAATGCCCACCAGGAATGCATTTGTGTGTTGCAATTCCCTTTCTACACCCTGGATGGCATTCAAAATGGTAGACTGCCCAACAGTGAGGGACCTGAGGAGGTCAATGGCCTCCTCACTGAGGGCAGCAGAGGTGACAGGGGCAGGGGCTGAGGTCCCTGGGGCGAAGGTGATGCCCACCCTCCTGGGTGAGCGGGCACAGGGCGAAGGCTGAGGGGCTGCTGGGAGGGCGGTGCTGGTAGGGGGGTGGCGGCTGTACCTGTAGAAGTGGGGGGCACAGATGTTGCCTTCACCACAAGGGAGCTCCCATCGGAGGACGAGTCCGTGTCGCTGGTTGCAGATCCTGTGACCGCCCTGGTGCTCCTCTCGCCCTCCGTCCCACTGGTGTATTCTGAGTCTGTGGTGTGGCCCTCCATGGCCATGTGGGATGCAGCTCCCTCGTGCTCCAGTGCCACTGTACCTCCGCCTGATGATGCTGATGCACACAAGGACAGGGAGACCACAAAACGGGGGGGGACGACAGAAGAAAGACAGGTTTAATGCATGGCTTACCGCTACCGTTGGGGGACAATACAGACACAGCAGGCCCCTGCACTACGTCGCGCTGTTGGGCTCTACAAATGCAATTCCTGGGATATGTCCTACATGGCTATGGTCGACATCTGCACACATAGATGACAAAGGGGCAGGTATACCAGTACTTGGCACTCTACAGAGGTGGGGTGGGGTGCTGCATGGCCTGCATTACGGAGGGGCCTAGCCTACGGAACTCGCCACGGCCTAGGGAAACCCACAGCCCTCCTCCCCCACCCAGACACCTTGACTGCGCGCAAAGTCCGCTGAATGATGTTGTACTCACCCCCTTGTGTCTGCTGTGATACCCTCAAACACCCATCCAACTCAGGGTAGGCTACCGCCAGGATCCAGAACATCAGGGGGGTCATGGTTCGACGGGCACCCCTCCCATGTTGGGAGGCCTTCCCCAGCTGAGCCTCCGCCGTCTTCTTGCTCCAGCGGCGAATGTCCTCCCATCTTTTCTGGCAGTTGGCACTCCGTCTGTGGTGGACCCCCAGGGTCCGGACGTCCTTGGCGATGGCACGCCAAATATCCTTCTTCTGGTGGGCGCTGACCTACATGACATGTACAGGGGAAGAAGAGAAGTCATTACCAACTGCACCGTCGCAGTGAGTGGCCCACATCCCTACCCTTGCCATGTGGCACATGCATTCACAGTCCTTCCTGCACGCAGAACTGTGCCCCCTTCCTTCTTGCAACCAGTCCTCTCCACACAGGTATAGCCCATACAACGTGCTCCCTGTGTACTTACCTGTTGGTCTGGAGGACCATAGAGTAGCGTGTACTGGGGGAGGACCCCGTCCACGAGCTTCTCCAACTCCTCTGCAGTGAAGGCAGGGGCCCTTTCCCCAGACGCACGAGCCATTGTCTCTTCCAGACCGAGGTCACAGCAGCACTTGCAGTGTAGGTATCGAGTGATTGAACAGCTAGAAAATGGCGGTCACGTCCGCGGCGGTCACGTCCGCGGCGGTGCGTACCATCACCGCCGGCGTACATCATCATTGGCTCCTGGGACCCATAGGGTCCAATGTTAACCAATGCAGCATTGCGCCGCGGTCTTTGACCGCCTACCGCAACGGTGTACAACGCCAGTGCAGTTACCTCACATCCCATTTCCCCACTTTAGAGGTCAGGCAGCCGCCATTTCAGGGGCCCACATGGCCTAATTACCAACTGCGTCACACAGACCTAGGCCTTGTTGCACAACACAAATACAGGCCAGATTTTGTGTATGAATGGTGTTATGTGTAGACTGTGAGTACATACCTCTGAGTTGTTTGACTCTGTGGTCGCTGTTGTCATTCCTAGGCACCGTCCGCTGGGACATGTGAGGAGATGGCGGAATCCTCCGGTGTACTGACCGCTGGTGGACCTGTCGACAATGGAGGAAAAACATTTTATCATCACCTACAAGTTTGACCGTGCCACAATCCAGGAACTGTGTGCCCAGTTGGAGCCAGACCTGATGTCAGCAGTCCGCCATCCCACAGGGATCCCCCCTCAAGTGCAGGTGCCATCAGTGCTCCATTTCCTTGCAAGTGGGTCATTTCAAACAACAGTGGCCATGGCATCAGGTGTGTCCCAGCCTATGTTTTCCAACGTGTTGTCCAGAGTGTTGTCTGCCCTGCTGAAACACATACGGAGCTACATCGTTTTCCCTCAGGTGGAGGATTTGCCTACAGTTAAAGGTGACTTCTATGCCCTTGGACATATCCCCAACATCATAGGTGCCATTGATGAGACCTATGTAGCTCTGGTCCCCCCCCACAGGAGTGAACAGGTGTACAGAAACCGGAAGAGTTATCATTCAATGAATGTACAGATGGTATGTTTGGCAGACCAGTACATCTCCCAGGTAAATGCTATGTTCCCTGGCTCTGTGCATGACGCCTACATCCTGCGGAATAGCAGCATCCCTTATGTGATGGGTCAATTCCAGAGGCACCGGGTGTGGCTATTAGGGGACTCTGGTTACCCCAACCTGTCATGGCTACTGACCCCAGTGAGGAATCCCAGGACCAGGGCAGAGGAACGCTACAATGAGGCCCATGGGCGGACTAGGAGGGTGATCGAACACACCTTCGGCCTCCTGAAGGCCAGGTTCAGGTGCCTCCATATGACAAGTGGTTCCCTATTCTACTCACCAAGGAAGGTGTGCCAGATCATCGTGGCCTGCTGTATGCTTCACAACTTGGCTTTGCGACGACAGGTGCCTTTTCTGCAGGAGGATGGTCCAGATGACTGTGTTGTGGCAGCTGTGGAGCCTGTGGACAGTGATGAGGAGGAAGCAGAGGAAGAAGACATTGACAACAGGGACTCAGTTATCCAGCAATATTTCCAGTGACACACAGGTGGGAACACATTCCTGCCTACTACCAGTACTTTCACACTTCTACCTCTATCCTGTCTGTCGATTTCAACCAGTGTATGGTAACTGAGTTGTACATTTCCCTTACGGTTTCACAGGTGTGGTTTCCAACGTGTGTCATCTGCTTAGATTCCTCATGGACTTGAGATGTATGACATAGGTATGTTGACATTACATTTGAAAACGCATTTTGTCACTGTTATTGCTAATACACATTTTCAAAATCACAGACTGACTCCAGATTGTTTTGTGCTTCAAGAGTGTTTATTGAAGTGCTCAATATTGGAGGGGGGTTGTAAAATGGTGAGGGGTGATGGTGGAGGAATTTCCATGGCAGAGTGCAGTCTATTAGCCTCACAGGTGCATTGCCCATATGGGCATAGGAAGTGGAGCTGGGGCAGTTCCAATATGGACAGGTTAACAAAGTGGGACAGTAGGATGACAATCAGGGTGGTCTCATTTCTTGGCGGGGGTCTTGGCATCGCGCTCTGTCTTGTTCCTGGATCTCAGGGACCGTTTGTGGGGTGGTTCTCCGACTGCAGGGGGTGGGGTGCTGGTGTGGTGGTCCTGTGGCGGGGTGTCCTGTCCACTAGCGCCGGCGGAGGTGGTGGGCAGTTCATCGACCATGCTAGTGTCACGGGCCCCTTGGAGTGCCACAGTGTCCCTCCTGGTGTTAAGTATCTCCTTCAGCACCCCTACGGAGCTGATGGTTCTGAGTTCCTCCCTGAACCCCAAATACTGTTCCTCCTGCAGCCGCTGGGTCTCCTGAAACTTGGCCAGGACCGTTGCCATCATCTCCTGCGAGTGGTGGTATGCTCCCATGATAGAGGAGAGGGCCTCGTGGAGAGTGGGTTCCCTAGGCCTGTCCGCCCCCTGTCGCACAGCAGCCCTCCCAGTTCCCCTGTGTTCCTGGGCCTCCGTCCCCTGGACTGTGTGCCCACTACCACTGCCCCCAGGTCCCTGTTGTTGTTGGGGTGGTGGGTTAGCCTGGGTTCCCTGTAGTGGTGGACACACAGCTGATTGACGTGTCCTGGGGACGGAGGTATGGGCCCGCTGGGTGGGTGCTGTTCTGGTGTTACCAGAGGGTGGAAGGTCTGTGGTGGCATGTGACTGGGTGTGGGAAACCGACTGTCCCGAGGCCCACGATGGTCCGAGCTGGTCATCTGGATCCAGTTGGACAGAGCTGCTGTCATCACTGTGGGCCTCTTCTGTGGGAGGGGTGGAGATGTCTGGACCCTCCTGTCTGGTGACGTTGGGTAGTGGACCTACAGGGGTGGAAAAGCATGATTATTGCATCTGTGTGTGTCATGGTGTGCAATGGGTGGGTGACCATGTACCCCAGTGCTAGCATTCCTGTGTGGGGTCTTGTGTGATGATGGTTGAGGGGGGTATTATGGGTATGTGCAGTGGGCATGCTTTAGTGATGGTTGTCCATGCTTTGTTGTGTCATGCAGGGCTTGGTGTTGGGATGGGTGGTTTGTGTTATTAGTACATTTGTGAGGAGTTGGAGTGATAGGGGAGGGGGCGAGGGTAGGGGTCTGTGATAGCATGCAGGTAGGGTGGGGGATATGATAGTTAAGATTTGACTTACCAGAGTCCATTCCTCCACCAACTCCTGCGAGGCCCTCAGGATGCTGAATAGTCAAGACCTGCCCCTCCCATGTTGTTAGTTGTGGGGGAGGAGATGGGGGTCCGCCGCCAGTCCGCTGTACCGCGACGTGGTGTCTTGAGACCACGGAACGCACCTTCCCCCGTAGGTCGTTCCACCTCTTCCTGATGTCGTCCCGATTTCTTGGGTGCTGTCCCACTGCATTGACCCTGTCAACTATTCTTCGCCATAGCTCCATCTTCCTAGCTATGGAGGTGTGCTGCACCTGTGATCCAAATAGCTGTGGCTCTACCCGGACGATTTCCTCCACCATGACCCTGAGCTCCTCCTCTGAGAACCTGGGGTGTCTTTGCCGTGCCATGGGGTGGTGTAGGTGATGTGTGGGGTGGTATATGTGGTGATAAGTGTGGTGATATGTAGTGGTGTGTGGTATTTTGTGCGTGGAAGTAGTGTGGGTGATGGTGTTGAGTGCCTGTGGCTGCTGGTTTGTGGATGGTGGTGTCTCTCTCTGGCCTTCTTTCTGAATTTTTGGTCGTAGGGGTTTGTGGGTGATGTGGGTGTGTGTTTTATATTGTATTGGGTGTGTGGGAGTGGTGTGTGTATGTGTATCAGGTGTGTGTATTTCGAATTGTCCAATGTGGCTGTGTTTTGTAAGAGTGTGTGTATTTTGAGTGCGGCGTTGTGCACCACCAATGAAATACTGCAGTTGAAAGACCACCGCGTGGATTCGTGTGTCATGATAGCATGGGCGTATTTCTGTTGGCGTGACGGTGGAGGTTTTGTTTTCGCCAGTTTATCGCTGACCTTTGGTGTGGGGGACTTCTGTGGGTGTCTGAATTTTGTTGGATTTCGGGATGTGGGTCGTAATAGCTGTGGCGGAATTCCGCGGCCGCGGTGGTGTGTTGGCGGTCTTCTGCACGGCGGTAAGCGGCTTTTACCGCCAATGTTGTAATAACCCCCATGTCTTCTTTTTAGAAGGTGTTGTGCAACCAGGTTTATGCAGTTACCCAAACACAGGACACTGAAAAAGCCACGATCTGCCATGGCCTTGACTGTGTTACTGCCATTGTTCATGGCAAGAAATCCAATTCTGAGACCTTTGGGTTGCAGCCATTCAGACACCTTGCTGTGAAATTTGTCCAAGATGTTTCCAACTGTGTGTGATTTCTCCATGACGAACATGGCTACTGTTGCATGCTGCTGAGCATTCTTAAAAATGTCTTCATGGACTAGACCTGTACATAGCTTTTGCTTTACCCTGTCAAAAGAGATCCAGTGTGCAGTGATGCACACATAATCAGTAGCCTGACACCTGGTCCCCATATCTGTTGTCAGGTGGATAGTGTGGACAAGACTTTGCTGCAAAGCTGGTCCAACCAATTGTAGCACATTGTGATGCAGTGCTGGAGCAAAATAGGTCCAACTTGAAACCTTCAATTTCAGGCAGATGGCTGCCACAAATTCGACGAATACAACTCCTTCCACAAAAGAAAAAATTAGGATGTCCAGGACTAATATTCTTGCCAGCTTCCCATTGTACGACATGATAATGGGTGGTTGGGGTCATAGGTCCCCTCCTGTCTAAACATGCCCATAATTGTAGCCTGGATTTTCTTCTTTTGTGAGGCCATTGATGCAGGTGACTTTTGAGATGTAGATTGTGGTAGACTCAATGTGTGTCGTGTTGTAAGCAACATATACGGTTGTGTCTCCATCTGACTCTGAGTCTTCCTGTGCCCTTGTGAGGTTACTGAGGTGGGTGGTTCTGGCTCACTGCTCACTGGTTCTGGGACATGCCTGCATTGAGTGAGGATGTCGCCCTCTTCTTCCTCACATTCCACTGTGCTTTGACCAGGTGTAGTTGATGTTTCCCGGCTCTCATCACCTTCACCACTGCAAACACATTCAGCCATTTTTAAGGTGCTCCTCCCACCGGATTGCATTATGTTTTTTTTCACATGGGTCATCTGGCCTCTAGTACCATAAAGCGAACCAGGCTTACCTCAGCAAACACTTGCGTGGCTAATGGAGCACACTGCAATGTTCTCCTCCTGTTTGCTAATTGTAAAAATGTTCCAAACTGGGGAGGAGTACTTTCTTATTGGGCCACTGCCAATGCCTGAAGAAGAATTGGAGGTAGTTGGGTATGTTGATTGCCTCTCTGCTGTACATACTTCTATTGAGGTACTGATTGGTACAGGTCTCTGATGGGGCCCTACAAATATTGGAGCTGGCGGTGTTGCCTGTACCACATCCATCAGAGCAGGTTTGATAGTAATGTCAGACTCCTCTGTTGTAGCTCTCACAATGACTGGCTCATTGCCATCATACTCCTTACCATCATCCTCTTCTACGATTCTAAGGCTTTCTGGAACTTTTATTTTCCTTTCCTCTCCTGATGTCTCCCAGACTCTGCCGGGGTCCATTCCTTGCCCCTATCATCGCCATCAGAAGTGTTGAATATGGTGGAGTAGCACCCTTCCTTTTTGTTGCTTCTAAAAGAGGAGGTTCTACTCAGCAGGCAGCTCGACCTCCTGTTCTGCTCCAAATTCAGCTATTGCTGGCTGTGGCTGCTGTCCACTTTGCTCTGTTTCCTAAAACAATTGTGTACTATTTTGCAAAGGGAACAAATCCAAATCAATGTCAGTGCTCGTCAGCATCGCTGTGATTGCAGCGGCTGCCTCACTGAAAGACATGGTCTTGGGCTTAGGTTGGGGGGGTGCTGTTGGTGCGGGAGCGGTCACATGATTGAGGGTTGGGAGTGGAGGTAGAGGGAGTGCTCATCTGATGTCTTTGTGTGCAGTACGTGGATGCTGGTGTGTGGATACTGGTGTGTGAAAGGTGTGCATGTGTGCAGTGGGTGCTCCCCGTCTATGGACCCCCAGGGTCCTCACTTCCTTGGCGAAGGCTCTTCATAACCCTTTTTTTTGGTGGGCCCTGACCTACATGGGACACATTCCAAAAATGGGGGACATGATGTAAATAATAACAATACAGCTGTAATCTTTGGCGACACACAACAAACATGGACCATGCACGCTGCCAATATCCCACACATATCATGTGCATGCAAAACACCTCATCAGTCATGACATGTCAATGTGCACACAAACACCACCCGGCATGTGAGACAAAGGAAGTTGTACTGACCTGGTGCCCTGGAGCACCGTACAACCGCTCATACAGGGGTAGGACCCCTTCCACCAGTTTCTCCAGTTCCTCTGCAGTCAAGGCTGGGGCCCTATCCCCTGCAGTGCGTGCAACCGTTGCTTCAAGATACAGGACACAGCAGCACACAAAGTGGAGGTCTGTCTTGCCCAAATGCCAGGATTGAAGGATGCTGGCCCATACAAAATGGCGGTTTTGACTGCAGCAGTCAAGACCGTCACCGACAGTGGTGATCGTCAATGGTCCCAGTCTCCAATAGATGTCAATGTTAACCAATGAGGAGTTGCACGGCGGTTCAGATCGCCTTCCGCCATGAAGACTTTTGCAGGCGGAATGAGGTCACTTCCAGCTGGCCGCTGCATGTCTGACGGGCGGATGCCATATTAGTCTGTAACATGACTGTCCTGGGTTTACACTGTGTAATTACCTGCATGTGATCACAAATAGATACATTAGGTCACACATTGTGGATAATGACACATGCAGTGAGTGTCTGGTGACATCACCACACTTGTCACTACAGTTGTCAGCATATGTGATCTATATAGTGGAACACTTAGAAGGTAAACATGGACATGTCCTGTATATGTTCATTATCACAGCGATTATGTGCCACCATCTGGTTAGGAATGGAGAGTGGAGTAATGTGTCTTCCCACAACATGACAGCCAACTTGCATGAACAAAACTTTTGACTGTCATATGTCATACTTGGTGCCATACACTGTGAGGGGTTTCCAGATTGTTGTTGGTGTCCCCGCACTGATATCGCCACATGGAGTGATGAGGAATTCACCAGTTTACCGGCCACTCATAGATCTTGATACCATGGAAGAGTGCCAAATCATCCTGACCTATCGACTGAGCCTTTCGTGCAGCAGGGAATTGGTCGCCCAGTTGAAGCCAGACCTCCTGCCGGGTTTGAGAAATCCCCATGCCATTCCTCCAACAGTGCAGGTGTTGTCAGTCCTGAATTTTCTGGCGAGTGGCTCTTTTCAGGTTACAGTGGGACTGGCTGCAGGGTTTTCACAGCCCTAGTTCAGTAAGGTCTTGCAGGATGTGCTAGATGCCCTACTCAAACATGTGCACAGGTATATTAGGTTCCCACAATGTCCTGAATTGCCCACTGTAAAAGCAGCCTTCCACAACATATCAAATGTCTCACATATAATTGGGGCCATTGATGGGACTCACATCGCCTTGGTACCTCCGAGGACCAATGAACAGGTCTACAGAAATCGGGACAGTACATATTCACTCAATGTACAAGTGGTGTGCCTTGCAGATGAACAGCAGTGTCCCTGCAATGATGTCACAGCTACAGGGAGAAAGGACCTGGCTCATAGGTATGTGTATTGCTCTCCATGTCAGATGTTTGCACCCCTCCAAACACAATCAGCACTAGCATTGTTATCTATAGTAATGTTCCCTTTTCCACACATGTGACTCCGGATACCGCAACCTGCCCTGGCTCCTGACACCTGTGAGCCCTCCAACTACAGGAGGGGAGAACAAGTACAATGAGGCACATGGCGGGACGAGGCGAGTGATTGAGCAGACTTTCGGTCACTTGAAAGCTAGATTTTGTTGCCTCCATGTGTCCGGTGTTGCCCTATAGTACCGACCAGGGAAAGTCTGCAAGATCATTGTTGCATGCTGCATGCTCCATAATATGGCCCTCAGAGGGCACATCCCACTGTTGGAGGAGGGGGATGCTGGAGCAGTGTTTGGGACTGGTGACTCTGATGCTGAGGGGGAGGCAGATGAATATGAGGCACATGACAACAGGACTGACATGACTCATCAATACTTTAAATGATGTACAGGTATGTGTGAATTGTATGTCATCTGTACTTGCAAGAAGTATTTCTGAAGTCAGTCAGTAGCCAGTATTTGCATGAATCAAGGTGTGCGTGGGGACTACAGCATTCCATCTTGCTTTACAACCCTGAAAGGTAGGTGACTTACCATGAGGGGTAATGGAAATGCACTGCTGCTAAGGACATGTGTGGAATGCTGGTGCCATTACAGTTCAGCCTTATAGTTGTGCCAAAGGTTTGGGGTCCTCATTCTGTCTGTTTGGGGAAACGTTAGGGGAACTTATCAGTCTTGTCCTGATGCTCAGGCATGTCATGCTGCATTGTCAGCTGTTGTGTGGCAAGTACCTATTCCTGACTACTCAAGTCTCACAATTGCCCTCCCACTGGCCCTTGCCCCCTGTGCCTGTGCCCCTGGTGCAGTGTGCCCCCTCCCACTGACACCAGGACCATCATTGTGTTTGGTTTGCACCTTTGACTCCTGCCCCTGTCCTGTGGGACACACTGATGTTTGATATGACCTTGGGACACTGGCATGGGAATGTGGGCTCTGCTGTGCACTGGCTGCCACTGGAGATGTGGTTTCAGTTATGGGCAGGGTGAGTCTGGTGTTGGTGTATTGACAACTTATGCCTGATGGGCCAGGTTTGTCATCCATATCCAAACTTCCAGGGGAGTCCTCACCTATTGGACCTGCTTCTAGGCCTGGGTTTTCTGTCACTGGGCTCCTCTTCTGTGTTGCAGTACTTTGGAGACCTGTGTAGTGAGAGGTATTGTAACAGATGATGGTATTGCAGCAGTGGCACACATGGCTATATGCCATCATTGACTGGATTTGCAGGGCAGTAATGGCATTGGCAGTTACCAGTTCACTGCTTGTGTTGCCATCAGTAGAATGTTGCCATGGGCCTATGTCGGACAATAGTTAATGTTTTTCTTGCTATCATTACCATGTACTGATGTGCATTCCGTATACTTATTGGTGATCAGGAGTAACGAGCAATTTCAGAGATGTGAAGTGGATGTAGCAGTCATGGAAGGGTAGGGAGTGTTGCATAGTGGTAGTTGTGGTACTTGCTGCAGTGTGATGTATCCATGCACTAGGTGGGCCTGTGAGGGAATGGTCTCAGTAGGGGGCTGTGGCATGCAAGGGTGGGTATTGGGTCCATGGTGGGCTTGTGCATGTTAGGGTGGTGTGAGGGGGTGAGAGGGTGGTGGGGGTAGATGTATGCACGGGGAAATCTTGGCGAGGGAGTACAGTTGACTTACCAGTGTCCAATCCACTAGGTATTCCCATCAGCCCTTCCGGATGTAGAATGGCCAGGACTTTCTACTCCCATGATGACAATTCTGAGGGAGGCGGTGGGGGCCCACCACTAGTCCTCATGATGGTGATTTGGTGCCTGGAAGCCATGGCCCTTAACTTCTCCTGTAGGCCTTTCCAGCTCTTTCTAATGTCCTCCCTTTGCGTGGATGGTTCCCCGCTGCATTCATCCTGATGACTATCCTCTGCCATAAGTCGTTCTTCCGGGCTATGGATGTCTGCTGGACCTGTGCGCCAAACAGTCACCGCTCCACTCTGATGATTTCGTCAACCATTACCCTCAACTCGTCATCTGTGAATCGTGGGTTTTTTTGTGGTGCCATGGTGGTTGTGTTGTGGGTGGGGTGTATGTTGTGCAGGGATGCTGGGCGTGCTTTTTGTTGGTGTGCGTTTGGGTAGTGGTATGTGCATGAGCTCTGTGGTGTTTGTGTGCAGTGGTGTGTTATGTGATTCGTGTTCAGTGTGATAGTGCCTGTGATATCTAGGTGCAGCGCATCGTTTCAGTGTGCTCTTGCCTTGCTCTGTCAAAGTTTCTGGTTACAAAGGGTTCTGGGTATGTGTGGGGGGGTGTTTTGTGGTGCTGTGGACAGGTGTGTGTATGTGTCTCAGGTGTTGGGAAATGGTATTGTCCAATGTGGTGCAGTGTTCTGGTGGTGGCCCCTTTTTTTCCCGCAGCGGTTCGGACCACCAACGGATTTCCACTGTGTTGGGACTGCGGTGCTGATTTGTGAATCGTTATTTGGCAGGCGGGATGTTCTTGGCGTGGCAGTTCTGGTGGTGCAGCTGTCTCCTTCGTGCCATTATTTCAGCCAACGGTGTTGTTTTTTGGGTGCATTTTGTGTGGTGTTGTGTGGGTGAATCGTAATCACTGGCGGTGTTTCAGCGGCCGCTTGCACAGCGGTCTTTAGTAATGACTGCCAAACTCAGAATGACCACCTAAGTGTGTGAGTGAGGGCATAAGTGTCTCTATAGGTCTGTGAGTGGGTCTGTGAGTAATTGTGTGAGTTCCTGAGTCGGTTGGCAAGTGGGTGCGTGAGTCTCTGAGTGGGTCTATGAGTGGGTACAGGAGTGTCTAAGTGGATCTGTGAGTGGGCACATGAATGTCTGAGTAGATCTGTGAGTAGGTACAGAAGTCTCTGAATGCACCTGTGAGTGAGAGCATGAGTTTTTGAGTGTGTCTGCGAGTGGGTGCATGAGTCTCTGAGTGGGTCTGTGAGTGGGAGTGTGAGCCTGAGTGGATCTGTGAGTGGGTGCATGAATTTCTGAGAGTGGGTGCGTCAATGTCTGAGAGGGTCTGGGAGGGTCTGTGAATGGGTGGATGAGTGGCTGAGTGAGTGTCAGAGTATATCTGTGAGTGGGTGTGTGAGTGTCTGTGCGGGTATGTTAGTACCTAAATGAGTGACTTAGCCACAAGGAAACCTCACCTGTCCTTTTATTCAACAAGAGTTCACAGTTTTGTACAAAATGTCTACCCAAATGGAGTTCTTTCTATCTCCTTGGGTAAATGTTCAGTACCCATTCTACACTACAGCTGTGTATTGGAGCACAAGGAAATGTCACCAGTGATCTTGTGTGCTTTTTGACAAAATGATTGTTCCTAGTGGGTCTTTACCCAGAAATATGTGATAACATTATTCCTCTTATGGTGAGGCCAATGAGACTGCAAAGACCTAAATCTCCACCAAACCAGGGTCCTTCCTGTTAGCTATCTGACTTAAGTGCTTCTTTGTTTTGTGGAGATATCCTCATATTCTTCAGATTTAAGTAGGCACAAAAAAATTGGCAGGAAGCACACTGGGGGTTCCTTTAGTAAGCTGTCCACCACACTGGCAAAAGGGGGAAAATGTTTGCATACTACTAAGGTGGATTGGGCAGAGCCAAGAGGGCAGAGCCTCCAGGAGATTCAAACATTTGCATAATTATAGCATTTTAAAGTGAGACATGGACTCTTTTCTCACCATGGGGGGTCTGCGTGCCCCCCACCGTCTTCTGTTTTCATGGGCCAACAACGGGGAGGTGGTGGTCCCCAGGGCCGTATATGGAGTTGGGGGGTCTGTGAGGCCCCCCATGGTTTTTTTTCCAATTTTGATCATGGGAAGGTGGTGGTCCCGGTGGCCTGGGGTCTGCAAACACCCCCTATGTACTTTTTATATTGTGTCCCCAGAAGGTGATGGACCACAAGGCCCCCGAGCTTAATTAACAAAAGCACAGGGAGGTGGTGGTTCCTGGGGCAAAAAAAATGCCCATGTATTTGTACATGTAAATTCAGAACCTAACTATGACATCCCTGTAACCTGATATATATCAAAATAAAATGCTTTCAGGGTTAGAGTGACGCATATATTATGCAAAGCAGAAGTGAGAACTCTGGGTAGTTCCCAAGTTGAAATGGAGAACAGCTCCAATAAAGAGCACCCTGGAACACCACAGACACTCTAGATTTGCTCACCTCAAATGGCTAGTTTTCTTGCAAAGTTTTTTAAGCATAGGATTGACACAGTTCCATCCATGCTAACCTAGAAAGCGACAAAGTCTTTTGCCATTTATAAGCTAAATCTTTAGATATAGGATTAGCTCAGTGCTGTAAATTGACAAAAGCTTTTCACCACTCCAGGCACAGTATTACAGCTTTGGACTGGCAAAATACCATCCAAGTCAACTTGGGATAAGCAAAAGCAATCCCTGACATGTGTTTCGATGTCATTACATCTCTTCAGAGAGGTTTAGCTTTGTCCAGACACAAGACTGACAATCCGCAAATCCAGTGAAAATTAACATAAACAAGGACCCTTGTTCAAAATGTAGCTCCCAGGTGGGCCAGGTCCCGAGGGCATGTACCATTTTATTAAAAAGGAGAGGGTGCACGAGGCCTGTGCCCTAGAACTCTTTTGAGCCTCAGGGACCACCACCTCCATGGGGCTTGAATAATAATATGGAAGGGAGCTGTCTGGTGCCCACTTCTGTGGCTTAGAAATACCCTGGGGACCATCAAGCCTCCAGGGCTAAATGTATCTTTCTGCAGGGGGCTTCAAGGACCAAACAGGCCCCAGGGACCACTACCTCCCCAGGGCAAGCAACATAATTAAAACTGGAAGGGGGCCACATAGCCCACCTACCAGGCCACATACAGCCCCAGGATCACCAATTCCCCGGTGCCAGCCCATGCAAATTAAAGGAGAGGGGTCCGTGGCCCCCCTACTGGAGTCATTAATGGCTTTGGAGACTGCAATGCCTCAGGGCTGGTTCCTTCTATCTCTCCTAAGAGCCCACTCTCTGGAGATAGCAGCTTGCTTTTGCTTGGCGGTAGCTGTGACAGCACCCACCAAGTGAGAGCAAAAACTAACTCCACTCCCAGCAACCAGGAGCAGTAACACTGCTCCCGCTCACTGGGAGCAGAGTTTTCATCAGTTTCCCTGCCTGCTGTATTGTAGGCAGGGAAAAAGATGCTCCTGCATGGAGGGAGCTGGCTGTTTCCAGGGGTCATTCAGGCTTCCCCACAGTCCTCATCACTGCACACTGGGTGCCCAGGTACAAGTGGTTGGGTCCCGGGGGAAGGGTACTCGGGGCCAAAAGCGGCCAGGGGAGGTGAGTCATGGCTGAGGGCCAGGCCTTTTGGGCACCCCCCGCCGAGCACTGCCAAAGGCCAAACCCCACTGCACAGCTGAAGGCTGTGTACGCTGTGTATGACACTGGCTGGATTAACATAGAGAAATTAAATATTATTTAACTTTTAAAAAAACATGGAAATTCCCTAAAAAAACTAATATTACAGGGATGTCCTGTTAGGAAATAGAATTTGAAAAAACAGAGAGATTTTAGTTATGGTTATCTCAAGTAACTATAATTTGTGCCCTAAGGTAAATATAACTAATGCCCTAGCCATGCACTGCTAATTACCCCACATATTACACCACTCATACCATATTCTACGACCTCATTGATAATATCACTGCAATGCTTGCAGTAAAATTATTGATGAGAAAACTGTGCATGGTGAGGGTGTGAGTTATAGTTACCTCAGGGCATGAGTTTTAGCTACTTGAGATAACCATAACTATAACTGCTGAATTACTATGGTTTTGTATGTGTAAATTATGAACCGAACTATAAAGTTCCTTTCACCTTTGTTTTTTTTTGTGAATTTCTATGATTTTTTAAATTCTATTTCCTACCTATATTGTCCCTGTAACATTTGTTTTTTTAGTGAAAAATATATATTATATATATACACACACACATATATATATATATATATATATATATATATATATATATATATATCTATACACTCACACATATATATCTATACATATATGAAAATGTATATATGCTCCCACGCCCTGTTACTCTTCAGTCACGCAATGCAGCAGCACCAGTCACCCAAAAGCAAATCCACAGCCGCCTTCCTCTTGTGTTTAGAACAATTTATTTTAGCAAATTGAACTCCATAAGACAAACGTGATAAGGCACAAAAGTACATTTTAGCCACCATATATATATATGTATATATATATATATATATATATATATATATATATATATATATATATATATAAGAAAATTCACCAGTTATACTTATCCTGACTAACCATAACTTTGCCCAAAAAAAACTATGCATTGCACCCCCACCATGATGAAAAGTGTTGTCATCAATGATAATGATGTCATTTCAGATGTTCAAGTAGCGTTATTAAAGATGTCATAAAACATTGCCATGTGTGATGTAATATGGTATGTAGATAGCAGTGTGTGGCACAATTACTTTGCTCCATCTTGGGAGAGAGCAAGATTTTTTTATTGCTCCTGTCCAAGCGGGGGACACTTGTGTTGCCTTCCTGGTAGAGTTTGAGCAGGGAATAGATTTCTGCCCGTGCTTTACTGGTATGACAAATTTGGTTGTTGGGTGGCCTACTCAAGCAACAACCCTGGTTGCGTGAGCCACAAAAAGTCACTAAATTAACCTGTGTTTAACCAAATGGTAGCTTGCTACAAAACCAGTCAGGCTTAACTTCTAGGCAATGTTTAAAGTATGTATGCTGCACCTACACAGCAATAAAGTGAAAATCCAAGAAAAATACCACACTAATTTACACAAATAGAGATCTTAATAAATGATTTCACACCAAATTAAAAAATCCAATAATTAGAGCTAAAGTTATGAGTGTAAAGTGAAAAATAGCTCCTAAAAGATCAAAGCACCAATGGCTGGCATCAAGTTGTGTGAGACCGGGGGGACGTCAAAATTAATGGCCGACTGCAATGGAGTTTGGTTCAGATACACAAAGTGGATTGGCCCAGTCTCCGCTTACTTTTAGAAGTTTTGGAGAAAAATGTCTGAGAAGGTAAAGATCAACAGGACAAGACAGACAGCGGTGTCCAAGATGGAAGCTCCCTCATCAGGGAACCACTGGACAAAGTCAAGGTGAATATTTCTATGGTCTGACTTAGGGCCTGATTACGACCTTGACGAAGGGGTTTACTTCATCACAACCATGACGGATATCCCACCCGCCTATTACAAGTTCGGTTATATCGCATACATCTTGTAATACAATGAACAGGATATCCATCACATTTATGAAAGAGCAATGCCCTCTGCCAAGGTCTTAATAAGGCCCGATGTGTTTTTTTTGGAAGTCAAAAATCTCCAGCAGGATGAATTTGCAGGCTGTAGTCGACCAGGGTTCTATGAGGCTGGGTACCCTCCGGCGAGGACAGGCTGAAGAGGATTTGCTGCTGCAGAGAAGAATTTAGTGGGAGCTATCATGAAGTTAGATCTAAAGGCAACACACCTTGGGTGAATCAGTGAGCAGGTAGGTCCTGATCTCCTCTAGATTCTAAGGGCACTCTTTGGCTGAAAATTTGGATTTGGGCTATCTGGGCACATTTAGCATGACTTCCATGGGACCAGGACTAGAGGGGAACCACTTGGAGGGTCAAGACACACTCAGGTTGGGTCCTGGTGCAGTTTCAAAATGGTTGGAGCCTTTTCTGTCCTGATGCTCTGATCAGGAGGGCAGGCAACTAGCCCTCTGAGTTACTCTGGAAATCACTGGTTCAGGCAGAAAAGTAGGTCTCACTCAGAAAGGCAGTCATTGAGGGCACAAGGCAGACTTCAGGAAGCAGAGCAGACCTCTTGGTGCAGCAGGGCAAGCTATTGAAGTATACAGAAGGCCAGAGGCAGCAGGCTAGTCCTCTGAGAGTTCTCTGTAGGTCCAGAAGTTATCTAAAGAGTGGCTCTCAGTGTCTCAATGTTATACTTGGTGCCAACTTTGAAGAGAAAAAAACCTCTGGAGTTTTCCTCCCACAAAAGTGTCTGTAATTTCCTGCCTCCCTGCACTGGTTCCAGGATGTTTGGAGTTTCAAAAGGCTAGTGTGAACTTATTTGTGTGTGTGCTGAAATAGTTGCTTTGAAGTTCAAATGAGGGCATTCATAGCTCACCCCTCCCATTCGGCTGGGATAGCCTATCCTGAAAATACCCAGTCCCCCTATTATGTGGCTGTCCAAATGGATAGGACATGAAAATGCCAACTTTCTAAAAGTGGCATTTTCAGAATTGTGATCCGACTTTACCATTAATGAAGATTTTAAATTACAATTCCTTAAATACCAAATATGACATTCCTAGTGTTCCAAAAACAGACATTATCAGATATTAAATGTAATAGGGTACCCAATGTTAGTCTTAGGGAGAGGTAGGCCTTACAGCAGTGAAAAATGAATTTGTGTGTTTTTCACTACCAATAGTGGTAAAACTTAAACGTCCATATATAACTTTTTCAATATGTTTGGGGAAAGACCATCCTTAGGCTGAAAGCTTTAACAGTCACAGAAATGTACTAAGATTTTTTTGGAAGAATGATATTTAGAGTTTTTTTTTTAAATGTGTATTTAAAATGTTTCCCATACAGCACAGCCCACCCAAGAGGTGTATGACAATGTGCTGAAACTGTTCCTGAGTGTAAAAACAAACAGGAGAGATAATACAAAATATTCTGTTACAAACAGAAGAAAGACATATAGCAGAGGTGTTGAAACATTTCACCAGAAAAGCCAACTAAATGAAAGGATGAGGTTGTAGCAAGAGAGGTATATTAAGGGGTGATGAGGACAAAAAGAGACAGGTGTAAGGTTGAGAGGCATATGAATGTGCAGGTAGTTGCCTGATATAAGTCCCAGGAAGGAAATGTCAGTTTCCCTGGGGATTCGGTTCCCAGGACACTGCGATTGAGCTCTGGGGGAATGGAACCCCTGGAGCCTATCTTTCGGGCGGGACCCCATGCATGCCCCAAACCCTTAAAAAAGTAAATGTTCCCCAATCGATGGGGTTCCTAGGCCCTTTTCGGGTCTCAGGGAGGGGGTGCATGCCCCCCTCTCCTTACTATAATGAAACTGCCCCAAGGAATGGGGTCTCCAAAGTCTCTTTGAGACCTGAGGGTGTGGGGGGGGGGTCCCATTCTCTTATTATGAAAACAGCCCCAGGGGATGTGGTTCCAGGGGCCCCAAAAAGGATTGGTTAAGGACTTCGTGCACCCCTACCCGATTATATAAATACCAGCCCTGAGGTGTGGGGACCCAAGGACCACATAGAGGCTCAGGGATGGAGACACGCATCCCTCTCCCCTAATTTTGGAAAAAGTGAGAACAGCAGGACTACAGCAAAATAACATTTTTTTTAATTTTCAGCCTCTAGGGGTCCCACAAATGTAACCTTCTGGAAATACAAAGTAATTAAAAGTTAATATATGAAAAAATACTTAACTGGTTTATATCAGATCACAAAAAGCATGATTTCTAGTCTAATTTTCTGCCAAATTAGGCGTAATTCTGTCTAGCCGTTTTTGAGATATTACTGTTAAATTTTCCTATGGAAAACTGCACAGGTTAGTTGCATTTTAGACCCCCTTTTGTCTTGGTCCCTAATTGATAGGACACCCCTAATCTTTCAAAAAAGAAGCGGCGGTGGATGCACTTTTGTTTTGGAAAGTTTGATGGAGATTCATCAAACAATACGAAAAGGTAATAACGAACCAAAAAAATCTATTTCCTATGGTAACTTGGTCCTACCTATAACTAACTGGTGGAGAACTAGAGTTATTATTAAAGTGTTCTGTAAATATAACTCAGGACACAGACATTTTTATTGCAGCTGTAATAATTGTGTTGTACTCTTCTTGACCACTTCACCATCTCCATTGAGTTATTTTTTGATTGCTCATCACATCAACCCGAGAGTCAAGGACCCTTGACAGGGTTATGTCTCCACGCCAGATCAAGGACCGATGACTCAGTGTATGGGGATCCTAGCATTCTCAGTTTCTGGGTGCTTGGTGGCCTCTGCAGACCTTGGCTGCAGAGAAAAAGCCTGACATCCTTTTTTCGTATAAGGAGATAGCATTTAGGAGACTTTTAAAATTATTGTGTTGTGTTGTACACAGTGCCAAGAAAAGCTTTTCGAAACATTTTTATTTGAACAGAAATTATTTGATTATTTATATAATTTCTGAAGAAATACATTATTGAGGTAATGAATCAATTTGGCATGTAATGATTAATTTAAATATAGATCTTTCTCTATCTGAATTATTGATTGAATGTGTGATCATAGCTCCACTAAATGAATTGCTTATTTTATTTTTCACTATCTTTGCTTGGTGTTGCCCTCTTCAAGCAGATTTCTAAAATCCCCTGGCCACGATCTTTGCCTCACTTGTATCAATAATATGAGATGTAGTTTGACAAGGCGCTTCTCATGTCATTGCAGATTTTAGGTTGTCTTAGTAAAAACCTTTACCTTTCAGTATGAATTACAGATTTCCTAATGCTTCTATTCAGTATGAGTGAGAAATAAATTGAACAGGATGTGTCGCAGAAGTTATATTTAAAACAGTGGCAATACCAATTGACAGGGTGTCAGGGCTTAATGGGACATAATTGTATCTCTTCTTTGATTTCAAGTGTTGATCATTCATCTAATGAGATATGGAATTCAGACTGTGTGTGAGTTGAATGAATATAAGAAATAATGTTATTTTCTCCCTTGTCCATTATAATCTCTACATCCCTGAATGGACAAGGAGAAAAGGAGTTACTCCATCCTTAACATTACGCGATTTTTGCCACCGCAAAAAACGTAGACTAAACCTGAAAGCTTTATTGAGGATGGGTGGCTTTTCAATGGCCATTATCCATACATCCTGGATAATGCTTAGTAGTTTGCAAAGTTTTAGCGAGCTTAAATTGACAAAATGGTTTCAGCTATAGTTTACCGTGATTAATAAAACGCAATCCTATAACAAGGGCATATCAGTGTTTAAAATATTTCAGTGCGCTACAACTCTATACACGCTGTAAAGCATATGTTGCCCTCTCCTTCACTTGTACTATAAGGGTGGCAGGGAGAGACCGAAAGCAAATAACTCTCTATTATAGGACACCCCCTCTTTCCTCCCTATAAACAAAGGGTGTTCTCTAAGTCTATCTGCTTAAAATTCTACTCGCCATGTTCAACGCACCTCTTAAATTGGGCCTTAGCTGGTACTGTCCATCGCAGGCGTTAATATCCTAGCATCAGTCCCTTCATCATGTTCCCAAAGTGATGAGAGTCACTGCTGGAGGTTAGGCTTTTTCAGTGGCAGCTGATGCTCAGTTTAACCTTCTGGATTTATCCTTGCGAAGTAAGTCTACAGAAATTTCAGAAATCATTGAAGACATCACGATATCAATTTAAATATTAGCTTTTATTTACACGGCCTCTCTGTTCTGCAGTCCCAGCACCAAGAGTAGCCGGGTGGAAAAGCATAAACCAAATCATATAATTAAAAACATTGGACTAATTTATGGGGAACTGGTGTATAGCAGCGCCAAACGTCTTCTTGCACTGCCCTACGCCAGTGTGAAAGGGCAGGAATGCATCGTATTTATACAATACACCGTATTTAAAATACGGTATATTACTGACATTTCCCCCTGCACTGGAGCACAATGGACCGCCCTGCACCAGCGCAGGCACAATTGCACAATGGTGCAAGGGGTTCTACGTTGCTTGCAGGATTGATTTTGTGCAGAAAGGGCACCTCCCCACAAAAAAACAATCCAGAGCTGACTTTTCCTCTTTGTATGTGTGCTGTAGAATGCAGCACACATGGAAAAAGGAAGTATCAAGGAGAAATAAAACTATTTCTTCTTGTTACGCCTGCTCTTGGGCAGAGTAAGGCAACACTGCTTTGTCTTACTCCATATCAATGAGGCCATTAAAAGCCATGCAAAGTGGCTTTGCGTGGCCTCATAGATATAGTTGAGAGGTTTGCACCGGACCATCAATAAAATGTGATGCTCTGGCAGCACAAGCCTCTCATAAATAAGCCCCATCATTCTCATAACCACAGCAAATTGCACAATATGTGCTGTCACACAATAAGAAACACAGTGGGCCTGACTCACAAAGGTGAACTTAGACCAAGAGTCTGAACTTAAACCAAAAGTCTAACTTTACTATGAGTAGAGTTAGACTTTTGGTCTATGTTTAGACTTTTTGTCTAAACATAGACCAAAAGTCTAAACATAGACCAAAGGTCTAACTTTACTACAAGTAAAGTTAGAGTTTTGGTCTAAGGTAAGACTTTTGGTCTAATCTTAGACTTTTGGTCTAATCTTAGACTTTTGGTCTAAGTTTACGTTTATCACTCATGCCCTTATTGTAGACTAAAAGTCTAAGTTTAGACCTAAAGCCTAACTTTACTATAAGTAGAGTTAGACTTTTGGTCTACGCTTACACTTATGATGTAAGTTTAGACCGAAATTTTAGTTTTAAACCAAAAGTCTAAATTTACTACGAGTAAAGTTATACTTTAGGTCTAAACTTAGACTTTAAGTCTAATCTTGGTCTAAGTTTACCTTTGTGAATCGGTCCCAGTATGTGTAATATGTTAGAAAGGTCAGCTGGTAAACTATGCTTTGGAGAGGTACCTCTTTACACCTTTAGGCCAATATCTATGGGTTTTGCTTCGCAGGGCAAGGCAGCAAGTCACCTTGTTGCGCTGCCCTGCATCACAGGAAAAGGGCAGGAATGTGTGGTATGTAAAAGAGTACTGCACATTCCTGTCCTTTCCCCAGTGCTGGGGCCCTTCAGGCAGCATAGCGCCAACCCAGGCACCCTTACACCATGTTTTGAATGCAGGATTGTTATTGTGCAGAAAACAACCCTTAGAGGCTTTTTCCACTCTCTTTATATGTCCTGCAGAATGCAGCACACATAGAAAGAGGAAAGATCAAGGAGAAATAAACATATTTCTTCCTGTTATGCCTCTCCTCGCATTCCAGGCTTTACACATACTTGTAAATCCAGTAAAGCATCAAACTCCATGGATGAAAATCCATGGAACTCCCCTGCAACACCCATGGAAATGCTTCCTTGATGCAGAGTGATGTAGTACAGCGATTTGCACCCAGTTACATTAATCGAGATTTTTAAAGCCATGCAGGGCCACTTCTGTGGCTTCATAAATCTCACTTATGATTTGCATTGCTCTAGCACCACGTAGATTGGCACAAGAGCAACACAAACCAGGTCATAAATATGGCCATTAGTCTGGAAGATTTTGGCATATGGAGAGTGATTTGTCCTGCAACCATTTAGGGAAAAGAGTATTTTATTCTGAGTAACATCTTTAACACTATTTTTAATGACATCCTCAGCTAAACTTTAAACGAGCAGTAGGTTTTGAAAACAAAATGCTTAACTTGTGTAAATTTTAAGCATCAAATCATTCAAAAGAGATCAACGTTGACAAGTTGTTCTTTGCGGGACCAAGCAAAGGCCACATTACTTAATATTGTTACAAGTTTAATCTGTTCATGTCACAGGAGCTATGCCCGACCACATAAGTGGGGTACCATTTTAATTGGGAGAAGTGTAGAAATTCTGGGTGATAGGAATTTGGTGGATCCCCACAGATTCTTCAAAAGTCCTTCACGGAAATGGGAGGAATATGTCTTTTTTTTTAGCAATGTATAATGCTTGCAGGGTATTCAGGGTAAAAAAAATAATGGTATACATGCACTGCACACAACTGGATTCCTTTAAATCTCTATGCTTCATAGGGTTTTCTGACTGCCGGCTGAGCTAGTGAAGATTACTGTGGTCCCCACTCTGCCTGCCTATGTGTCAAATCTATGTTCAAGTAATTCAAATTGCACTGGGGATGTCCTAGGCATCATATCATGAAGCAGCAAGACTATATATATATATAATATAATATATATATATATTTTTATATATATATATATATATATATATATATATATATATATGTAATGCAGCACACATAGAGCGAGGAAAACATAAGGAGAAATAGTGAAGTTGTGCATCCCCTGGGGAGGTTTTGGCAAATCCCCAGTGTTAGAAATGGGGTCTTTGGTAGGCAGTCAGGTTACCCCCTGTCCAAGCAAGGACCCTCACTCTAGTCAGGGTAAGTCACACACAATCCAAATTATCCTGTGCCCACCCTCTGGTAACCTGGCACTGAGCAGTCAGGCTTAACTTAGAAGGCAATGTGTAAAGTATTTGTGCAATAAATCATACAATAACACAATATAGCATCACAAAAATACGCCACACAGTGTTTAGAAAAATATATAATATTTATCTGGATATTTGCAGGTCAAAACGATCAAATATGCAATAAGTAAATGTAGAGCTATCACTGAAAAGTGATATAAAGTGTCTTAAGTCTTTTAAAAGCAAACAAAGTCTCTTTCCAGCACAAAGAACCTGGTTCCCATGAAAAATCTCTGCAAAGGGCTGCAGAGGAGAAGAAGCGTGGAAACAAAGGGGTTTGAGTCGATTTCTCGGGCCGCACATGGCGATGCGTTGTTTAGTTTCCTTGCAGGGACGACTGTGCGTCAATTTCCGGTGCTCGGTCGTGGGCCCTCTTCGGGTTCCGGGGTTTTCAGACACCCCGAGTTCTGAGCGTGGAATCCTGGGCTTGCAGAGCGAGGTCACCAGCGCTGCGTCATACAGGTGAGTGTTGCGTGGAAGTTTCTTCCGCACGTCGATTTCCCCTCTGGAAGATGGGCTGCGTCATCCCAGGTTGGCTGTGTATTGATCCGGTGGGCCGGGCGTCGAAGTTCCGGTCGCAATGCATGCGCCGCATCGATCTTCTCCTTACGAAGTTGAGCTGCGTTGTCCCTGTTTGGTATGCAGTGAATTTCTCACCGCGGGGCCGGCTGTGTGTGTCGGTTTTAGCAAGCTGTGCGTTGAATTTTTGCCGCACAAGGAGTCCAGTTGCAAGCAAGAAATCTTTTTGGTCCTGAGACTTCCAGGAACAGGAGGCAAGCTCTATCCAAGCCCTTGGAGAGCACTTCTTCACCACAGCCAGAGACCAGCAAGGCAGCAGGGCAACAGCAAGGCAGCAGTCCTTCACAGAAAGCAGTCAGGTGAGTCCTTTGGGCAGCCAGGCAGTTCTTCTTGACAGGATGCAGGTTCTGGTTCCAGTTATCTTCTCCAGGAAGTGTCTACAATGATGTCTAAATTGTGGGGAAATTCCCCTGTGCTTATACTAAGGTTACAGTCTGTTTTGCAATGGGGAGGAGAGGGGGTTCCACCCAGTTACAACTGGTTCTGGGAGTGCCCTTTCTCTCCTCCAGCACAGGCTCCAAACATCAGTGGGGGGTAAACAACCCTATTGTGCGAGGCCAGGGAACCACCTTTACAAATGCAGGAAGGCTTCACAATATGTAGATGCACCTTTGTGACACTTCCACTCTCTCTGTGTACAGGCTGTCTGAAAAGTATGCAGAAAGCCCCAACTGTCAGTCTGCCCAGACGTGGATTGGAGGCAAGCTGCAAAACACCAAAGTCATAAGCACAGATAAATGTGCACTTTCTAGAAGTGCCATTTCTGTGGTAGTAATAAAAAATACACCTACGCCAGTAAGCAGCATTTCTCATCACTACCACACCCATACCAAACATCCCTACGCTACCCCTCATATATCAAACAATACCCCTTACACATAAGGCATGGCATTTCTAATGCATTCCTATGAGAAGGCAGCACTCACAGCAG
This sequence comes from Pleurodeles waltl, assembly GCF_031143425.1. Taxonomy (NCBI): domain Eukaryota; kingdom Metazoa; phylum Chordata; class Amphibia; order Caudata; family Salamandridae; genus Pleurodeles; species Pleurodeles waltl. Next base: position 103,041,289 of record NC_090440.1, on the reverse strand, counting down.
TGAGCCACCAGGTTAGGCTGTTTTGTAACTACCAGGGCAGGCCACGGAACATGGCACATGTCCTGCCTTCTACATACATGGCACCCTGCCCATAGGGCTAGCTAGGGCGTACCGTAGGAGTGACTTACATGTAGTAAAAAGGGAGTTCTGGTCCTGGCAAGTAAATTTAGATGCCAAGTCCCTGTGGCAGAAAACTGCGCACACAGGCCCTGCGCTAGCAGGCCAGAGATAGGTTTGACAGACTACTTCAGTGGGTGGCGCAAGCAGCGCTACAGGCCCACTAGTAGAATTTCATTTACAGGCCCTTGGTATAGGGATACCACTTTACAAGGGACTTACAGGTAAATTAAATATGCCACTTAGGTATAAGCCAATCATACCAATTCTTAGAAGGGAAAGCACATGCACTTTAGCACTGGTTAGCAGTGAAAAAGTGCTCAGAGACAAAACTTTAGCCAACAAAAGTCAGAAAAATAAGGAGGCAAAAAGCAAAAAGTCTGGGGAATGACCCTGTAAAAGGGCCAGGTCCAACATCCAGGTTTACAAGGTCTTTTAAATTTGGGGATGTATCAAAAGCCATTGGTGTGGCATGGGATCAACCACCGCAGTGCCCATGGAACACCTACCCAGGTCAGAGTGGCACAACGCAGCAACTTGCGCCACATTGCATTACTCCAGATTTATGAAGGGGACCCAGCTTTGAGCCCCACATGTACCACTTTGCATGGTGCAAATATGATGCAAGGCTCTCATAAACATGTCCCCTAGTGTTTAGTAGGCTTTCTGCCCCATAACCTTGGAGGAGTAGATTGGGGTGGCCCCTTGCGGTGGGTGGGGTAGCAGATGACTGTGGGGCCCATTGGGGTTTCTCACCACAGATTACATTAGGCACAGTCCTCTTTCTGAAGTCCAAAGGGTTCCGCAGGTGCAGTTCTTCTTCCCTGTCACTCAAGTCTTGCAGCATTCTGATGAAGGTATCCAGGGGTGCAACACTTATGCCTTGCACTAGCTTACGGGTGGGAAAAACTCCAAATCGAATAGGGAAAAGTTCCCAGTGACAACCATACCAACTATTACATTATTTCCTATGGGCTTGGTCCTAAATAATTCCACAGTGCCCTTCTCTGCTAAAATCTAAAGATCCAAATGAGACAGAATCTTTCTACCCCCAGCCAGAGCTTTGGTCACATCACTGAGAAGTGGCTAGCAAAGTGAGTATTTTCTCCTGCAAGCCAGTTCTGGAACAGGTCTTCCCCCACTGGGATTGGTGTCACTTTGGCTACTTGGACGGCAGGGACAGATTTGGGTTTCAGTTACATGTGTCTGTGACAAATGATGCCCATTTTAAGCTTCTGCAGTTTATGGGAACTTCCCCTTGGTCATCCTGTCAGGAGGAGTTCACACCTCCTCCCTGCCAAGGCCTTTTGGATCCCTATCCTGGAGGACATTCACACCTCCCAGCAAGTTGCCAGGCAACAGTTGGAAATTCACTCTGACTTGGCACATTAGGCAGGGAACTGCCAATTGGTCATCTGATTGGATTTTAAATTCCAATTATTTGAGTGCTTGAACCATGGTTCTAACTATTTCTATGCATTATTCGTGTGATAATGTAATGCAGTGCTTTTCTATGAGTCAGCCAGCCTTGACATAGTGAAAAACGTTGTTGGCGTTTTTTCCATTGCCAGAACATGTAGATCTTAGGTACACATGCCCTTCTGTTTAAATACCATGCAACCTTCTCTTTGGGCATTGAGGGCCTACATTAGGGGTGATCTACCAGCAATACTTTTTTTCACTTTACTCCACAGCTGGGGCAAATGGAGTCTTGCCACAGGTGAAGAGTCTCCACAATCCTAAACTTACTAATAGTAAAATTAAGCTTGTAGTTTGTATTTACCAAAAAATTGTAAACTTATAAAAATGTGTAGGGTTACCTATGTGAATTAGGATAAAAATGATTTTAAAGCCTATATTTTAATAGCTGTATGGTTCAGGAAAGTCATAGAATTGTTATAAAAATAATTGCCATCACAGGGGGTCGCCCTGCTCACGGGAGCCCCCCTGTGAATTTCCCAGGGGTAAACGTACTTTTTTTTTTAAATATGTCGGGGGGAAGGATGGGGAAGACAGACTGTTTCCAGTGGTGAAATCTCTGGTGTGTAGTGGGGTTTCCTGGCTCACAACCGCAGCTGTGCTGCGCTTGCGATCCAGGAAACCGTTTCAGGATGGCCTCATTTGAAAGAGGTGAATCTCCCCTTTCAAACGAGGACTTCCCAAACAGTGGGGAGGCCCATTTGGGCCCGTTTTCCCCACAGGAGCAGGAAGTGGCCTTACCTCTGCTTCCTGCTCCGGTGGTGAAAACAGATTGTGATGTCAGTGCACCTCGCGGAACGCTGACATCACAATGGGATGGGAGGGGGACACTGTAGGGGGAGACACTGAAGCTCTTCTGATGGGTAATTAAATAAAAAAAAATCCTCCAGTGTGACGCACTGGAGGATTTTTTAACCCCCTCCCTGGTGTCCACCACTGGTTGTGACCCGCACCAGGGAGGTATTGTGGGCGTCGGCCAATGGCCAACGCCCACCCTTAAGCGGTTAAGATAATGTCATTAAAGACAGATTAGAGACTTAATGAGTAGGATGACTGCCATGAATAATCTAGCCAATGTGGGAAGGATCTTTGAAAAACATAGATCAGCTTGTGCACATGCTGAAGTAGTTGTTGAGCAGTAGAGATCTGAGGTCCCGTTTGAAGCAGGAAAAGGAGGTGTTGCAGCGGAGATCTTTATGGAGTGAGTTTCAGATCCTAGGAGCATTTCCTGAGAAAGAGGGCATCTGGGAGGACTGCTCCTTCAGCGTAGGAGGTATGAGAAGAAGTGAGTTGGAGGTTCTCAGTGCCTGGCCTCTTCAGGCTCTCGTGAGTTTGGTTTCTAGATATTCGGGGTTTTTTGTATGAAGGGCTTTGTGAGTGATACAAACTGTCTTGAAGATGCATCTTCCTTTATTGGGGTGCCAGTTGTGGTTCTTGAGGGTGATAAGATGTGATCAAACTGCTTAGTTCCAGTGAGGAGCCTGTCAGCCACATTGAAAACTGTTCTTAGAGGCAAGTTGACTTTTTGAAGTTCCTGTGATGACGGTGGGACCACTGCCTGCTCTTAAAAAACGTTTGCACCTCCATTCGCAAAGGGGAGAGGGTAACTTGGGAGCCCCTTCCCGTTTGCAAATGTCTTACCACCAACTTGGAGTTGGTGGTAATTGTGAATGCTATGAGTCTGCATTCCTGGTCGCAAAACATTCTTACATCCCCCGCGACTCGCAATGAGGAAGAGACGCCCTCGGCCCAGCCCCTTCCAAATGGCGATTCGAAAACCTATTTTGTGAGTCGGTAACAGGTTACCTACTTGCAAAATAGGATAGTTACATGGGAATAGGCCATTTGTAACTGGTAAAAAGCTTTCATACATCTGGCCCCAAGTTCGCAACAGTGGATCTGGATGTTTCGCAAGGTTCATCTGTACAACACACATTGCTTCATGCCTATTTGTGACTGCTAGCTTTTCTGATCAGATCCTATGGCATCAAGGTCATGACTTAGGCTGATAAAACTAAGCTCATTCTGACACTGGACGACGCCATGCCATCTCCACTTGAAGCATTCCATAATTGCATGCAAGATATTTTTTGCTGATCTGGTTCTTATTCTCTAAAATGTAATGCTGACCAAACAGATATTTTATGTTGCTCAATAGGCATGAGGGTTTGCTGATTTTGGGCATCAATTTGACTGCCACTACATCAGATTATGTTTGTAATTTGGGAGTATACATGGATACTGATCTCTTAGTGCTCATGTTAACAAGCACCCATGCTTTTCCTTAAAGTGAATCCTGCACAAGATCCTATTTCTACTACTTAGTCCCTCATCTCAACTTGTAGTGAAAGCTACTTGTCTCAGTAGGTTAGACTACCACAACTCCTTATTTTTGAGTGCACCAAACTATCTATTGGGATGCCTTTTCCACACTGAAGCAGCTGCAGCAAAGCCTACTCTATCCCTTTCCTGGCATGCCTCCATTTCTGCTGTTTTGGATACCCCTTGTTAAACCTGACAGCCATAGGGTGGTCACCCCTAACTTTCTGCCTGCCTTCCTCCACATTTTAGATACTGTTTTGCTGGTTTTAGCTGTGCACTTTACCACTGCTAACCAGGGCTAAAGTGCTTATGTTCTCTCCCTTTAAACATGGTAACATTAGATCATACCCAATTGGACTATTTAATTTACTTAGAAGTCCCTAGTAGAGTGCACTATGTGTGCCCAGGGCCTGTAGATTAAATGCTACTAGTGGACCTGCAGCAGTGATTGTACCACCCACTTAATTAGCTCCTTAACCTTGTCTCAGGCCTGCCATTGCAAGGCCTGTGTGTGCAGTTTCACTGCCAGTTCGACTTGGCATTTAAAAGTAATTGTCAAGCCTAAAACTCCCCTTTTTCTACATATACGACCCCTAAGGTATGCCCTAGGTAACCCATAGGGCAGGGTGGTGTGTAGGCAAAAGGCAGGACTTGTACCTATGTAGTTTACATGTCCTGGTAGTGTAAAACTCCTAAATTTGTTTTTACACTGCTGTGAGGCCTGCTCCCTTCATAGGCTAACATTGGGGCTGCCCTCATACATTGTTTGAGTGGTAGCTGCTGATATGAAAGGAGTAGGAAGGTCATATTTAGTAGGGCCAGAATGGTACTATTAAATCCTGCTGACTGGTGAAGGTGGATTTAATATTACTACTATAGAAATGTCACCTTTAGAAAGTGAGCATTTCTCAGCACTTAAATGTTTCTGAGCCTTACAATACACGTCTGGCTGGGTTTAGTTGACAGCTCCTTGTGAATTCACTCAGACACACCCCTAACACAGAATACTCAGCCTCACTTGCATCCATCTGCATTTTGAATGGGTCTTCCTGGGCTGGGAGGGTTGAGGGACAGGATTGAACTGAAAGGTGACCTAGTGCACTTCTAAGCCAGCCTTTGAAGTCTCCCCCACTTCAAAGGCACATTTGGATAAATAAACAGGGCCTCTGCCCCTGCTAACTCAGACACTTCCTGGAGAAGAAACTTGTAACCAGAACCTGCATCCTGCCAAGAAGAACTGCCTGGCTGCCCAAATGTCTCACCTGACTGCTTTCTGTGAATGACTGCTGCCTTGCTGCTCTCTGGCTGAGGTGAAGAAATGCTCTCTAAGGGGTTGGATAGAGCTTGCCTCCTGTTCCCTGAAGTCTCAGGACCAAAAAGACTTCATCTCTTCAAGAAGGACTCCTTGTGTTGCGAAATTCGATGCACAGCCTGCCAGAAACGACACACTGCCTGCACCATGGTGAACCACACGCCGAACCGGAGTGACACAGCCCGACTTTGCAACAAGAAGATCGATGCAGCGCCAGCGTAGCGACCAAAATTCGAAGCACAGCCCACTGGATCGAAGCATAGCCAAGCTGGAATGACGCAGCCCGAATCCCAGAGAGGAATCAGCGCTATGCCTGCCATGTGGTAGAAAATTCAACGCAACGCCCACCGGATCAACTCAGCTCCTGTGACATCATCCTACCAGCACAGGAAATCCACGCACCGTCCCTGGGGCATCTGAAAACCCCGCAACATGAAGAGGATTCACGACCGTCGTCGGAAATCGACGTACAGCCATCCCTGCATGGAAACTAAATGACGCATCACTGCGTGCGGCCCGAGAAATCGACGCACACCCCTTTGTTTCCATGCTTCTCCTCCTCTGTGGCCCTTTGCTGAGATTTAATGATTTTTGATGTAATGTATATAATAATAATAATAATAATAATAAGAAGAAGAAGAAGAAGAAGAAGAAGAAGAAGAAGAAGAAGAAGAAGAAGAAGAAGAAGAAGGAGAATATTAATAATGAAATACGAATACGAGCAGTAATGATACTGATAAGTAAAAATATGGTGTTTGCATGGACTGAGCTGAGCATTTCTTACCTACTCCTAAATTCCAGAGTTCAACGATGCTATTTCTTCATGTTACATATTCAATAGCTGCGCCCCCATTGCAATGACCCGCCGTTTCGTTACGGACTCATATCATTGTTGTAAACGAGGTTCCCAATTGTTCAACAACGTTGTAACTGAGCTCGTGGTGGTCACGTCACCACGTCCCTCGCCCGAGCAGGCACGAGAAGGCCAGCGGAATCGTGTGAAAGGCAGAGACACAGGCAGCTTACACAGTGCATTTATGAAAGCGACGATGAGATCCAACATACTGTGCTAACAATGTTTATGTCGCACTTATTATCGCGCTGCACTTGAGATGCTTTCGAAGACAAATAAACAGTTAGAGGCATTGGCAGTCTTCCTGACTTGTACTTTTTTCTTTAATTGTAAATATCACGTTCTCATACTTCTTTTTTTATTTATTCTCAAAGCTTCAAAACATCACATTTGGTATTTACTTTGTTGAAATTGAATATTTCGTTGATTAATCTAATATAATCTTATTATATCTAATCACGTTTTAAGTAACCTGTTTAATCTCTTTCAGTGTTACTGGACTAATGGAAAGGAATTAGCAGGCCATTTGTAGTGAACTCAGTCCAAGAAATTGAGATTTCTTCATAGGTAGCCTGGCACAACTACTGACCAACGAAATGCCACAGACAAAGGCTCTCGTCCTACACCGTCCTTAACTCTTTTTTGTTATTATTTAAGCTCTGCCAGACAGCTAAGACAGTCTTTACCAAGTCCTGATTTTAATGAGCATATTTTTTTTATCTTTAAATTATTTTTTGTCAGGGAAGCCTTCCATTTTAAAACCTATATTTCTCAAATACGGCTGCTTGGGCGTCAAAAAATGATGGTAGGCTGGTTAGCTGCATATTTTTTGCTGCTAACCAGCCTAATGTAATTTCAGACCCACTACCGCCATTTTCCCTAACACAATCCCTGACTGGCTAGCATCTCTTTTTTCGACTCTAGTCATTCCTTAGCACCATCTTGCATATTTTAATAAATATGGCGCACAGATGGCTCTAAGGAATGGCATCAGCCAGCATTAAGAGACCCAACTATAAGCACCCATTAATAAAGTACTCAACTATGCACTCAGTGACTCATTGTCCATGAATTCAATCACTGACTCTTGCACTCATGAGTCTCTTCATCTTCACATTGGCTCATTCCTGCATTCACTTAATCATACATCCATCTAACTTTTCATCCACATATCTGTAATGGTTGTATGAGTGATTCTGGTAATTTGGCAATACTAACATGTAAAGGGTGTATACATGCTTCTAATAGTGTCTGATTGGTACTCTGAGAGGGGTGTGAGACTACTAGTCAGTGAGGGGTTTGAGAATGCCTCAAATTGATTGGGTATTTTGCTTTTCCTCTAAACACCTTGGGGCGGATTTATGAAAAGTCGCAATGCACCTAGTGCCGCGCACTTTTCTTGTGCCCCTTAGCACCCCTCAAACACCACCATGTGTGCATCTTATCCACGCACCGTCCCTGGGGCGCACCATGGCAGTAGTTAGGGAACTAGAGTCAGAATCTTTTATGCTACTCCGGCACTTTGCGGGATTTGCAGAAAATATTCTGACGCTAGTCCTTCAAAGCACTCAGAGGCCCATTGAAACCAAGCATTAAAAGTGCTGAAAAAAAGGACACAACGATATCTCTTAGATCTCTTTGTGCCGCTTTTTCTGCCCCCCTAATGGGTTAACGCCCCCCCTTTCATACATTGTGCCTGGCACAGGCATAATGGAGCGCAAAGGATTGCAAAGTGATGCAATGCATGCATTGTGCCACTTTGTAAATTTGGACCCATATTTATACTTTTTGACGCAAACCGGCACTGGTTTGCGTAAAAAAATGTACCGCCGGCTAACGGCATTCCAACGCGCAAGTTGGGCGTCTTTTTTATGGATTGATGTTAGCCGGAGCTGCGGCCTGGTTAAAGTAATAAATAATGACTCTAACCCGGCAACGCAGGCATAGGGAAGAATGGGGGTTGTGTGTGAAAAAATGGTGCAAGTCAGGTTAGATAAAAAAATCATGACTCTAACTGGACCTGCGCCATTTTTTTACGCACAACCCCCATTGAAATGACTTCTGTCTTAGGAAAGACAGGAGTCATGCCCCCCTGCCCAATGGCCATGCCCAGGGGACATCTGTCCCCTGGGCATGATCATTGGGCACAGTGGCATGTAGGGGGACCCAAGTTAGGCCCCCCTATGCCACTTAAAAAAAAAAAAATTACTTACCTCTACTTACCTGTACTTACCTGGGATGGGTCCCCCCATCCATGGGTGTCATCCATGGGTGGGGAAGGGTGGTAGGGGGTGTCCCTGGGGGCAAGGAAGGGCACCTGTGGACTGCTTCCATTGTCAGAGACCATGGAAATTAGCCCACAGGTCCCTTAATGCCTGCCCTCACCCAGGCGTTAAGAAATGGCGCAAATCAGCCTGTGTGCCATTTTTTAAGGCCCGCATCCTCCTGTGCATCAAAATGACGCTGGAGTATTAATAAGGCGCACATGCCTTCAAGCCATTTTTTGGACGGGAACCCATATTTTGCATGTCATTAAGGCAAGGCGGTTTCACGCATCCGGAAAATGACGCACACTGCTGAATTTTGATGTTCGCGGGGTCGGGCATCAAAGTATAAATATGGTGTTAGGTTTGCACCGAATTTGCGTCAATTTTTTTGACGCTAATGAGGCACAAGGAGGCGCTAGGGGCTCTTAAATCTCTACCCCCCCCTTTCTGTTTTTGTTGATACTATTTCTTAAGACTGGCTGAATACCTATTTAACGATGGATGAGTCTTACTCTTAGAAACAGTGTTATTTTAAGTGGACTTCTTTTACTCTGCTTGTCATTTCTTGATGATGTGCTTCTTTAGGGCAGTCTTTGTTGGGGATGTTATTAATAATCCAGGCTGTCCATGTATATACTTTAAAGAACATTTACTCAGTAACCACTGGAAGATCACCCTCACCCATTAGTCCCCAGTCCAGTGCACAACCAGTTGGATTTAGTGGTGTCACCGAGAGCCAGTTACATCAGTGAAACCCCTCACCAAACCCAATTAGTGATGCAGATGGTCACCCTCTGCCCCAGGTCTCTGCCTCTAGATGCACAAGAACAGCTCTGCAGCAGCTTCTTGCAACTGCTCTTCTTGGCTGGTGCAGGTTAGGGCATCAGCCCCATAGCCGCTCCAACCTCATTGCATGTGAGCACACATAGGCCCTCATTATGACTTTGGAGGGCGGCAGGGGCTGCCCACAAAGTCCTGTGTCAGGATGACCACATATGTGGCCATACCTATTATGAGTTTTCTGCTGGGCCGGCAGGCAGAAACAGGGTTTCCGCTGCTGGCCCAGCAGAAAGCACACCACAACATTGATGCCGACTTGCAATAGAGCTGGCGACAATGTTGTGGTGTGTTGGTGCGTAATTCGGGCAGTGAAAAGCACGAAGGGGCTGTTCATGGGGGCTGCACTGCCCAAGCCAAGTGAATGAGCAGTGCACGGGCCCCCAGGGGGTCAATGGCATCCCCTTTCCACCATCCTTTGCATGGCGATGGGATCACATTGCAGACGCTGTCGGAAACGCGGGTTGTAATCCGGAGGGCAAGCTGCTTGCAGCGCTGCCTTGGCGGATTGAGACTGCCAGCTTTGCCAGTCCGTCGGCTGACGGCAACCTGGTGATGCCTGTGGTCAGACCGGGCCAGCTCTGCCACGGTCATAATATGGCAGTCGGACTGCCCCTGTCGACGGCGGTCCGAGCGCCACCGCGAGTGTGGTGATCCATGGACTGCCTGACTCATTATGTAGCCCATAGTGAACATCTTAAGTTAAGTACCCTTTTTCAAAGGGCATGTGTGCGAGCATGTGTGCATACAAAGAAAGGTAGTTATTCACTCACTAGATAAATCAGCATAATGCAGCATAGATATCACTCACTATCGTCACCACCCACTAGGATCGCAAGGTGATAATTCTGTGAAGGAAGCCTGACAGTGATTAAAAGACACTTCAATCAGTCACTGTTGAGAAAGACGGAAAGAGCACACCACAATCAGTTGGACAGTTTGGTTACTGCAAAGCCCACCACCCAATCGTCAGCTCCACAGACCACCTGCTGTTACGTTACAATGCAGACGGCATTTTAGGAGTAGGGAATTCAGATTGCATCATGCCACATTGTATTAGCCATGCTGCCGCTGGCCACGAGGCTGATGTTGTTACTGGGGACTGACACTGTAGATGTTGGAGCTTATAGGGGTTACTGAGTTAGATGTACACTAGCAGGAGTGTTTTTACCTGGGAAAGTGTGCAATTTAAATACCACTCCATTAAAGGTCGTGTGGAAAAATGTGAACTGGTTGGGGGGACTTTGTCCCAGGGTCAAAGGGTGTTACTGATCTTCAATTGTGTTCCCAGAGTCTTTTCCTGTGAGGACTCCGTAGTGGACCCGATCAGATCACAGCATGGCCCGCAAGGTAGCAAAGCAGAGCAGTCGGCTTCCGATTTAGGAGTAGTAGTGAGGGCTAGAATCTCTGTATTCCACAAGGCACACATATGCACACAAGTCAATGTCAGGTCCGTGCTTTTACTTTTAAAAAGAAAAGGTACTAGGCAACTAAGTAATGAACGTAAAACTAATCGAAACCATGTATTTCTAGCCCCACCTGAACTAGAGATTTATGTCAGAATATCTCTCGTTGTTAAATAATGTTAAGCCTCTTGCCATGGTGTTTGTCATGGAGATCAGAATGTAAACCCCTGATAACGCGTCCGTCTATGTTAATTAATACACATCAGGACTCGTTTTAGGCCGATGAATCTTTGGACCCAGTGGTGAGACACCGTAAGACGAGATAACTGATCAATACATCAATCAATATGTCAATAACATTGTCAACATATATCACCACAATGTATTTCACTTCAGGCATCAATATATCTTTGGCGCAACCATGACCTTTCAGTCACGAATAACCACACCTTAATGGAGTTTTTGTGAATTTTATTCCCTATTGATTACAATCTAATAGCAAATGTATTAATCTCCAAACCAAGAAGCAAATGAACATAATCACAAGACGACAACCATGATAAGCTTTCAATAATGCAAAGATCAGAAACATAAGACAATCATGTGAATATAAGCAGATCGCGATACATAGAACCTCCTAAAGGTCTTAGTTCAGCATAGCACTACGTCAGTCACGTCAGTTGCGTCAGTCAAGATGAATGCCTCATCTAACCTCTAACTAGCATTAGCATGTTGGGCTTCATGCAAAACAATTTAGAACATCAATTTGGAAAACATCTAATTAAGGTCTCTACTCAAAAACACACAGCAGTTGGTACCTAGAAAGAAAAGGCAAATAAATGTATTTCCATTAGCAATAATTACCCTCCTCAGAATAGGTCAGCATACAGGATCTGTCTTCGTCTTCAGGACATCAGATAGATCGCCGTCAGTCTATCTAAGTTAAAGGCAAGGGACACTTTCCTCATAAGGAGGAAAGTGTAATGGGGCAGTCTATGGGCAAGGATGGTTTTGTCTAAGTCTCAAATCACCAAATAGAGTGACAGAGTTTCTGGATGCAATCGATATCATTCCCTACCTAATGCTTTGTCTCTTGTGTCATGGGTTTTTATCCCTTTTTCGTAACACATTCCCCCAAAATTCTATTGGTCAGTCACTACACCCCACTATCGGTAACCTATCAAAATATACATTAAGTAATGCATTTGTCATTTCATGATATATTCCGAGTTTCTAATTGGTCTTCATAATTGACGTTTTTCGTAGGTGGCACATCCGGGGTTACTTCATTTCCTTGGCACACATCAGGTCAAAAGTCCTCTTTTCCACGCTTTAATGTCCTTGAAAGTTTCCATAATTGTTTCGAAGTTCATAATTTTATACTAAAAGCTGCTAGCATGCGATGAGAAAATCTAGCATTGTTGCAAACAAGTAAGGAAAAGAACAATCGCTGGGTCATGGTCTTTTGCAAGTAAGCACACTGGAGAAACAGAAAAATACGGTTTAATATGAGAGTTACACAGCTAGTTCTCGACTCACGCTAACTTAAGATATACGAGTTCTAATGAATGCAGTTTTATACGTGTTAATGTGCTCAGTTAGGCATAATATAAACGATTATTCCATACAGTTGACATTAGTTTATACATGTGAACAATTCTCCACGTTTATGAATAATATCGTTAATGCGGTATTGTTAAAACATAAGCATTTCACGTCTATAATATGTAATATTTAAACTACGCTCTCTCAGTCCCTCCTCTGATGACGCTCGTCATCACACAATCTTTTGATCTTAATTTTTCACCTTGCGCATGATACGCATTTCAACATCTTGCCCTTTATGTGAGCTTTCCCATATTTCGTTGAACTTTTTCTCTCTTTCACTTTCTTCATTTTGTCGGGCTCTTTTAGACCAATTTCTTTTGACTTTATCATTAATTTTGCATACCCCCCATAATCCTAATAGACAAATCAAAACAATTAATAGACCCATCATAATTTTTGCAAGTACCCCATTCCAAATGTTGGTAAACCAGCTTCCCACTCGAGCAATTCCTTTCCCAAATTTCTCCCAAACACTAGGTTCTTTTAGATCCTTCAAATCTGTACTATCTCTAGTAAGGTTAGTAAGCATGCTTCTAATTTTCTTACTGTTATCTGGAATAAATGAACAACAATGACGTTCATTAAGCATTTTGCACACACCTCCACTCTTTGCTAAAAGAATGTCTAAAGCAAGCCGATTTTGAAGAGTCATAGCTCTTTCTGCAGCAAGTTCAGTATCCATCAGAAGTATAGCTCCTGTAAAATTTGTCAGCATGTTATCCACAATAGTAGACAACTTTTGAATTTTCATAGAATTTAAGATAACCCCTACTGATGGGATTATAGCTCCAAATATGTCACCAATGACAGCCGCCACTGATTCTCGCTTTTGTCTAGTATGTTGTAATTAAGACATTTTAGGTATTTTTTTTAAGTCATCAATCTGGTACATCTTTGGGAATACTATTCCCAAATAACATGTCCCATACCATCCCTTAGGGAGACGGTAATATGCGTTTAACCCACAGATGTAATAGATTCCAGGAATCGCTGGATCTTGTCCATTTAACATAAAGGTCCATTTACTCTGAAACAGAAACACATGCCTACATTCACTCGTACCCACAAACAAATTGTCTTGATCAGATTTCGGTCTATATATACAGAGTCTACCTACGTGTAATGCATCTATAGCTAATTTTCCTTGTGTTTTAATTGCCGTGTAAGCATAATCATTTGCATAAGTACATTTTTCTAAGCCTTTTTCTAACCTTTCTTTCAGTGCTTTGCGTCTATCATCTGTGTGATCTAAAAATCTTTTCTCTACAGGAGACAGTAAGCAAGTCAAATTATTGCGATGTGCATAAGCAGTTCCGAATGTAAGTGTTGGCTCAAAGAATCCTCTAACTATTTTAATATCATGCTCTTTAGCTAACTTATTTAAGAATTCAATCACAGGCACAAAAGAAAACACAACATCCAAATTTGAATAGAAGTATTGCACATGCTCTTGATTATAGAATATTGTTAATAGCAAGCTGCAGCTAATTCCATAAGTAAGAGGGAGGCTATGATAAGTAACTCCCTCCTGCACAGATGAAGGAATTTTAGTACACACATAACAATCTTTCGCATCCATAGTTTCCACATACTCATTTAGTAAGCGATAGAAAACATTAGTAGAAAGTTCCCCTTTTGCATTAGTTCCCTCATGCAGATGTCTCGCATCTTGCTCAAATTTCTCCCACGGTGATAGTTTATTAGTAGTAGTAGTCTCAGGTTTTGAAGTTGCATTAATAGTTTCTCTCTCTCTCCATGGCATTCCTACAATCACTCCCACAATCATTATTGCACATACAACACCTATCATAAGTCCTAACCAACCACACACATTACTTCCTTTGCTACTATAAGCCATGTTTGTATAGAATCAGAATAGCAGATCAACAATCAACTTAAGAAGGCAAAAACTCTTTCTGCGTATTTTACAGCGTCTTCACTCACTCCAGGACCCTTTTCGTCAATTCAGGTTAGCAGCTTGTCGTAATCAGGTTTCTTAAAGTCAAATCCAGGTTTAGTGTCACTTTCCGGTAGTTTCTAAAGATTCTTTCTCTTTTCAGCTTTCACGAATGTAATTTTTTCTATCCAAGTTTTCTTGTTGTATAATTTTCAGGTACCGTAATATTGGCCTGGTACTTCTCGATCAAAGCAGAATGCTAAGAATTCTTGTTGCCATTCAGAGGTTGTAGCATATGCCCATTCAGGACCTGTATATCTTCTGTTTGCTATCCTTTTTCTTTTTAGCCTCCGTTCACCTTGTTGTTCTCCTTCACTCAGATCATCTGCCTGTGAAATATCGCTTTCTTCTATTATCGTCTCGTTTGCTATTTCTCTTATTCTAAGATGTGGCTTGTCTGGCCAATTATCACCTCTGTGTGTCTTGTTTCGGTGTTTCCCTTCAGGACCTTGGACAGCACCCTCCTCTTGTGATATGGTGTTTTCTCTTGATGGACCTGCAACTGGTTCAGGAGACTCCGATTCATTTTGATTTGAATTTACAACTTCTCCTTCTCTGTCGTCTTCCGGTTCTATACTGAATTCGGGCTCTGAATTGTATTCGTCTACTTCTGGGAGAACCTCTCCTTGACTTAGTTCTCCTGCTGCCTCAACTGAGATAGGCACTCTGTCATCTCTCTCGAACTCGCTGTCAGCTTGAGGGACAAGGCTGTTCTCAGTGGGCTCTCCTGTAGTCACAGATCTTTCTTGACTGATCTCCGACTCTGAGACTTCTCCTCCTGAAGTTGCTGTACCGGAAACTTCAAGTTCCTCTTCAACAGGACATGTTACCCTTTTTGTGTGACTGGCATGTATCCAGTTGGGAACCCTGGCACACTTGACAGCAGTAGTGGTCGTCAATATTACTTGATATGGCCCCTTCCAACGTGGCTCAAGACACGATTTCCTCACGTACTTCTTGACAACCACCCAATCTCCAGCTTGCAGAGAGTGTCCTGGTTCGCCAATTGGTGGTAACCTGTTAGCTTCCACCTGGTGAGAGAAAGAGCGAATCACGTCAGCCAAACCTTTGCAGTAATCCAACACCATATCATCTGTAATATTCACTAGTGCATTTGCAGGTACCGCCGGTAACCTCATTGCTCTGCCCACGAGGATTTCTTGGGGGGACAGTCCCGTTTTCTTATCTGGCATGTTTCTCATAGACATCAGTACTAGAGGTAATGCATCTGGCCACTTCATGTTTGTTGCTGCACACATTTTTGCTATTCTTGATTTTAAGGTACCATTCATCTATTTTAAGGTACCATTCATCTGTTCAACTAGTCCTGATGCTTCAGGGCGGTAGCTACAATGCAAAATTTGTTCAATGTTGAGTGCGGCACACAGGAGTTTAATCACCTCATTGTCGAAGTGTCTTCCCCTATCTGATTCTATAGAAACCGGAAACCCGAATCTTGGTATTAACTCTGTGAGTAGTAATTTTGCAACTGTAAGACTGTCATTCCTACGTGTGGGATATGCCTCAATCCAATGACTGAAAACACACACAATCACCAAAACGTACTTCAATCGTCCACAAACAGGCATTTCAATGAAATCCATTTGCATTTTGTTAAATGGGCCTCCAGCTCTCCCAATGTGGCTCAAAGTTACCACAGTTCCTTTTCCAGCGTTCATCTGTTGACAGATGACGCACCTGTGACAAGTAATTTCTGCGGCATGTCTGAATTTTGGATTGAACCAATCAATCTTAAAGGATCTGATCATGGCATCTCTTCCTAAATGTGTCTGCCCATGATATAACCGGGCAAATTGTGACAGAAGACTATTTGGCAGAACCAATTTTCCCTCTTCTGAAACCCACATATCATCTGCTCTTTGTACACACTGCATTTTCTGCCAGGAGCGTTTTTCTTCTTTGCTAGCACGGCTTTGCAATGTCTTTAGTTCGTCTAAGGTATCAACCACTCGTAATGCTAGGCTTAAGCTCAAGTCATTTTCAGGTTGTGGTAACAATTCCCACTGCTCCTTAAATGATATACAGTTTAATGCACAAAATCTTGCAACTTGGTCTGCATAACCATTCCCCATTGATACAAAATCTTGTGATCTGGTGTGAGCACTGCACTTCACCACGGCAATTTCAAGAGGTAACTGAATCGCATGTAACAAATCTTTTATTTGTTCCCCATTTTTCACAGGTGAACCAGAGGAGGTCATAAAACCCCTCTGTGACCAGAGTTGGCCAAAATCATGCACAATTCCAAATCCATATCTGCTGTCAGTATAGATTGTGACTTTCAAATTCACAGCAGCGTGGCAGGCTTTTGTAAGATCTATTAATTCTGCCACCTGTGCAGAAAACACTTTCTCGAGCCAGGAGGCTTCGATTATGCCAGTTATGGTACATACTGCGTAACCGGCTCTCAATGTTCCTGCTGAATCTCTTAAACAGGACCCATCAACGAACATAATGCAATCGTTTTCTTTTAACTGGGTATCCTGTATGTCTGGGCGAGGTTTGGTACAGAGCTCAGTCACCTCAAGACAGTCATGCTCAAATTCTTCCCCATCTTTGATTTCTGTATTCTCATTGGGAAGTAAAGTTGCCGGGTTTAGCACAGTGCATCTCTTTAATGTAACATTTGGTGACCCCAGAATAATCGTCTCATATTTGGTAAGTCGTGCATTTGTCATGTATTGCGTCTTAGTTCGCGTCAACAGAATTTCGACAGAATGTGGAACCATTACTGTCAGAGGGTATCCCATGACTATGCCTTCACATTGTGAAAGGCTTTGACCAACTGCTGCGACTGCTCGCAAACAACCCGGTAAGGCTGCTGCGACAGGGTCCAAAGTAGCTGAAAAATATGCTACAGGGCGATTTGCATCTCCGTGGACCTGTGTTAAAACAGATAAAGAACAAGCATCACGTTCATGACAGAACAACAGAAAAGGTTTCTCATAATCAGGCATTCCTAATGCTGGAGCCCTGCACATGCACTCCTTCAGCTCTAAAAATGACTCAAGCTCTTCTTTTGTCAAAGTGATTGTGTATGGTTCATCCTTGACCTCTTTTCCTGTCAATTTTATTAAGGGTTTTGAAATGATCGAGAAGTTGGGTATCCACTGGCGACAATAGCCCACCATTCCCAGAAACATCCTGACATCTCTCTTTGTTGTTGGGGGATTCATTTGTAAAACAGCTGTTATTCTCTCTTTTGATATTCTTCGCGACCCTTTCTCAATCAGATGTCACAAATATTTCACTTCTTTTTGACAGTATTGCAACTTCTTAGGTGACACCTTGTGTCCATTCTTTCCCAAATGATTCAATAATGCAATGGTATCATATTTACAGCTGTCTCTGGTTTTAGATGCAATCAACAAATCATCAATGTACTGCACAAGAGTCGAATTGAAAGGCAGCACAAGAGGTTCCAAATCCTTCTTCAATATCTGATTGAAGATGGATGGTGACTCAGAAAACCCCTGAGGAATTCTGCACCAACAGTACACCTTATCCAGGAATTTGAAACTGAACAAAAATTGGCTGTCTTCGTGAAGAGGTATCGAGAAAAATGCTTGTGATATGTCTAACACAGTAAACCATTCTGCATCACATGGAACCTGAAACATTATTACTGCTGGATTAGGTACCACAGGGCAGCATTTTATCACAATTTCGTTTATTTTTCTCAGGTCCTGCACAATTCGAACCTTCCCACAGGGCATCTTCAAACCCATAATAGGAGAGTTACACGGACTGCTCAAAACTTTTTTCAGGACTCCCTGTCTGAGAAAATCTGCAATTATCTGTGTTACTTCAATGAGGACATCCTGAGTCATGTGGTATTGTGGCACTTGTGGGAACACTGCATTTGGCTTTATCTGTACCTTGACTGGTTGTACTCTCTTGATTAATCCAACCTCTTTTCCAGTTAAATCCCACACTTTCTCTGTTACAGACCCTTGTAGATCAGAAGGTAGATCGATCAAGATAAACACTGGTAATAGAGTAATTAGAGGGTAATCTTCATTCGTCTCTCCTCCTTCCTCTATTAATTGACCCTCATCTCCCTCATCGTCACTGTATGTCTGTACTTCTATTCCATCATTGGTACAGGTAATCGAACATTTGGTCTTACATAATAAGTCTCTCCCTAACAAGGACACTGGGCTTGAATCGCATACAACAAATCTATGCAGACCCTGGAAATTTCCAATTTCCACATGTACTGGGTCAGTAATTGGGTTAGTCAGGTACTGATTTGCCACTCTGACCACTCGTATGGTGCGCCCTGAAAGAGGTAATCTCGGTACTTCTGCACTTCGAACTGTAGAGCGCGTAGCTCCTGTGTCAACTAAAAATGAAACCTTATAGCCCATTACCTTTCCTTCTACATATGGGCCTCTCTGATCTACCTCTAAAGATGCTGCCAGTCTGCACTCTTCACTGTCTGAGCTGTCATCTGACCAATCCCCATTCATGTCACTTTCACCTCGAAATGGGAATTGTTGTACAGTGTTGTTTTGATTTGTTACCTGGCCTGTGACCTGCTGAGGAAGCATCACCTGTTGCTGTCCCATCGGAGCTATGGGTAACTGCATTTGCTGTCTAGGCACCATAGGGATCTGCTGCTGCATTGGTTGCACTGACACTGTTTGGAAACGTGGCATTTGCATCTGCTGCATGGGTTGTACCCCTGGCATTTGCACCAAATTATTCTGAAAATTCGGGTTCTGGTGTCTCATTTTTGGACCGCGTCAATTTTGTAATGTGCCGACATTAATGCTCTGCTGAACTGCACCATCCTGTACCATATTCGGACAATCCCGTTTCCAATGCCCCATGCCCCCGCACGCATGACATGGTAACATCCTTTTCATTCCCTGACCGCCATTTTGAATAACAGCATTATTCATATCCGAATTACGGTTCACAAAACCTCGACCTCTGCCTCTCGGCTGTGCCTGAAACACACCATTCATTTGCGGTTGTTGCTGTATCATTTGCTGAACACCATTTCCCTGTATTCCAGCTTGTGCAGCCCTTATCTGCATCACCATCACTTTCTCCTTCAACTTTTTCTGCTTCAACTCAATTTCATCACTACAGTATTTTGCGTACTGTAACACTTCATCAATTGGTTTAGCTAGCCAACAAATCAAATGATTCTTAATCATCTGGCTGACCTCCGGTCTCAGCCCTTCGACGAACCTAAACACAAGATGGTTCATGTCCTTTGGTTCGATAGTCTCAGTACCACTGTAATGTTTGAACGCTTTCAACAATCTCTCATAATACGCATGTATTGACTCTTTAACCTCTTGAGAGGTCCGGTCGATTTTCTACCAATCGGTCACCTTCGGCGACACCTTTTGCTTCAAAAACTCAATTACTTTATGATAATATTTCATCACCTCTTCAGAAGGTGCTCCAGTCACTTTATCCCTTGCCGGCTCCTTCGTGGGCCAATCTACCCCTCTCTTGCACTCAAGCCACAAATCTGGCGGAACAATGATCTCAAACAAAGTATTCAAGTCTTCCCAGAGACACTTCGCAAGCTTCACGAACCTATCTGTCTGTTGATACCACTCGATCGGCTTTTCTCTTAACCTAGGATAATCATTCATAAAGGACAAAATGTCTCCCCTAGACCAAGGCACATGCACTAAGACACCACCAGCTGTTTCTCTCATAGGTAGGATTTTCACTGTGTCTAAATTGGGTGGGGTCGCGACTTTATTAGACCCTGTGCTATCTCCCTTTCCCTTATCTCTTTTCTTTGCTCATCGGCCTTCCCATTTCTCTAGTGCACCCCAAATTTGTGCACTTTGCAACAGCTCTTTCAGGTGTGCCTTCATGCCTGCAGATCTCATGTGTTCAAAATCTTTAGTGTCAAAATCTAATCTGTAGCTCCTTTTCAAATGTTTAGTGTTTCCAATATCGACATTGTATTTGTCTGCCAAATTCGTTAATCTCTGGTGCACTTTTCCTACCTCTTTGGTAATCTTAGTGCACAAGTACCTCAATTCTGCCTCAGTGTATGATTCCAACCTATTCACTCCCATTGTTCCTTCTACCAACTCAGCAGCTTCTGCTCCTAGTCATACAAGACT
This sequence comes from Pleurodeles waltl, assembly GCF_031143425.1. Taxonomy (NCBI): domain Eukaryota; kingdom Metazoa; phylum Chordata; class Amphibia; order Caudata; family Salamandridae; genus Pleurodeles; species Pleurodeles waltl. The sequence goes on along the minus strand of NC_090440.1, from coordinate 103,021,006 downwards.
CAAGTATTCATCTTGTTTTTCTTTTTCAGGTTCAATTGTGGTCACTGTAGTCTTTTGTGAAGTACAAGTTTTCTCTAACCACTCATTTAACTGTTGTACTGTAAAACCCTGCAGTGAAATGTTCCCTGCATGTATCATTGGAGTGTGAGAGGTATTCGTACTCATGGTTTGGGGAGTCAAAACTCCCAACCCTGCTTGACGCATTACTTCAAGAGGTGCCCCTATTGGACTAAGGTCCATCAATGGTCTCGGTTGTTCGCATACCTGTTCTCCCTGGGCCATTAATTGTGGAGTTCTAATAGGCCCTCCTCCTATCGCTTCATGAGTCATAACTCCCTGTTCACACGTCCTTGTTTTCTCCTGTGCATATAACGGCACCGGGGGCCAACAGTAATAGGTAGCGATATGGCGGCAGGTGTCTGACCTGGTCCCAAGCTTCTTGGAGCTTCAACACCATAAGTCTGCTCTAATGTACCTGGTACAGGTTCTATCAGTGGACCCGCTACGGGGTTATACCCAGGTATCAGCTGTGGCGGTTGTGACACTAGCTTTGGAGTTGACTCAATCTGTATTAACCTTGGCTTTGTATATATCGGGTCTGGCGGCACCACCAAGTTCGTAGTAGTCTCAAGCACTGGGACATCAGGGTAAATTCTTTTTATCTGCGGTGGAGGCTGCAACTGTATCGGCGAGTCTGGTGCAGTGGGTACACTGACACCATTCTGTATCGAGGCTGTATCGCTAGTCTGTACCGTATCAGTAACTCCCTTTTCCTTCGTCTGGTTCCCAGGATCCAAGCTAGTACTTGGAGCACTGTCGCTCACCGCATACGGTGGCGGACGATCATGTAACAATCTATCCATAAACGCCTCATCATCTGAATCGTCTTCTTCTTCCCAGGACCTTTTATTTTCTTTGGTTTTGCCTGAATCTTTGTCGGTTTTGCAAGAAGCTTTCTTTCCCTGTGTTTCTTCTCCCTGTGTTATTGCCGGAAACAGCTTTAACCCATCTACTATTCCTCGTCTCCACATTTTGTTCTCATTATCCCATCTAGCCTCTGCATAGGATTTTTCTGCTCTTGTCAATCTTCTGTGAAACCTTTCTTGCCTATGTTTAAGAGCCATCAGGTCCCAAATCGCCAAAGCCTCGTATTGTGCCGGTCTCGGAGGTGGTTTCTGTACACTTAACATCCACCTCAAATTTTCTAACACCTTTGGATTGAATGTCCCATGTTCTGGAAACGCTAGACACCCCTCTTTCTCTGTTAATTTGCGCCATTGTTTCATCCATAAACAAGGTGCGACACCCTTTTCCTCCATAACTGTATAAGCTGGAGTACCCTCAGGTGGTGTAGGTTTCCCATCGGTTGCAACAATATATACATCTCCCTTCAAAGCGCTTTTGAATGCCTTGACAAAATTCATTTTTGCAATTCTTTATTTCGTATTTAATCAGAAAAATGGCTTAGTTCCCAGGACACTCTTCACCTACCCTTTTCTCAACCTATTGCCTCTCACGGACGGCAGCCAATCCGTGCGCGACCCCTCTCGGCATCTGACCTATCTCAGCGCAGCACCACTGATGTCACACTCACACACACTGCAGCTGACAAAGTCTTGCGGCTTGTCCACACCTCACTAACTCGTTACAACTCATACAAACTAATGCAAATTATTGCAAGCACTTAAAATGACAACACAAACGTGCCGGTTTACTACAGGAAGGGTAATACATTAGCTTCAGAACTTTACAGAGATTTCACTTGAAGCCTCGGCCGCTACTTTCTCCTTCTCAGTTCCCACATACGCAAGCAGAATTCGACCTGCAAATCCTACTCTCGACTTGTCAATGACTCCTTCTAGTGCACTTTAGAACTTGTCAAATCTCCATCGAAGGTTTCACACATACATCATAACTCGAAACTTGACTTGTCAACCACGCCCGATTGACCTATTAAACCGCACAGATTACAACATAAACCACGTTTATCATCATACTCCGGAGTCTTAGACCTCAATAGGTCCGTATACAACAACCAACCACGTGGATAATTTTGAGCAATAAGCGCTGCATTCACATGAAGTACGCCGACTTCCCTTCTCTCATACTGTGGAGTACGCCCACTCCTTCTAAACAACACTTAATTTGGCCTAGACACACGCAAATATTCACAACCACCTGCAAGATGCATAGGATTTAATAAGCGCAAAGACCCTAACCACGCATACTATGGCGCCGAGAACATTCCCAACTCATTTAGGCAGGCTCCGAGATCCCGGGAAAGCCATGGCGAACCTAGCAACCCATCATCTCTCCAAATTGCATTATCACAGAAAAACAAATTAAACAATGAAACTCCGTCCTAGGGCCCCCAAGGACCAAACCGTCGCTCTGCTACCAGAACTGATAACGCGTCCGTCTATGTTAATTTATACACATCAGGACTCGTTTTAGGCCGATGAATCTTTGGACCCAGTGGTGAGACACCGTAAGACGAGATAACTGATCAATACATCAATCAATATGTCAATAACATTGTCAACATATATCACCACAATGTATTTCACTTCAGGCATCAATATATCTTCGGCGCAACCATGACCTTTCAGTCACGAATAACCACACCTTAATGGAGTTTTTGTGAATTTTATTCCCTATTGATTACAATCTAATAACAAATGTATTAATCTCCAAACCAAGAAGCAAATGAAAATAATCACAAGACGACAACCATGATAAGCTTTCAATAATGCAAAGATCAGAAACATAAGACAATCATGTGAATATAAGCAGATCGCGATACAGAGAACCTCCTAAAGGTCTTAGTTCAGCATAGCACTACGTCAGTCACGTCAGTTGCGTCAGTCAAGATGAATGCCTCATCTAACCTCTAATTAGCATTAGCATGTTGGGCTTCATGCAAAACAATTTAGAACATCAATTTGGAAAACATCTAATTAAGGTCTCTACTCAAAAACACACAGCAGTTGGTACCTAGAAAGAAAAGGCAAATAAATGTATTTCCATTAGCAATAATTACCCTCCTCAGAATAGGTCAGCATACAGGATCTGTCTTCGTCTTCAGGACATCAGATAGATCGCTGTCAGTCTATCTAAGTTAAAGGCAAGGGACACTTTCCTCATAAGGAGGAAAGTGTAATGGGGCAGTCTATGGGCAAGGATGGTTTTGTCTAAGTCTCAAATCACCAAATAGAGTGACAGAGTTTCTGGATGCAATCGATATCATTCCCTACCTAATGCTTTGTCTCTTGTGTCATGGGTTTTTATCCCTTTTTCGTAACACATTCCCCCAAAATTCTATTGGTCAGTCACTACACCCCACTATCGGTAACCTATCAAATTATACATTAAGTAATGCATTTGTCATTTCATGATATATTCCGAGTTTCTAATAGGTCTTCATAATTGACGTTTTTCGTAGGTGGCACATCCGGGGTTACTTCATTTCCTTGGCACACATCAGGTCAAAAGTTCTCTTTTCCACGCTTTAATGTCCTTGAAAGTTTCCATAATTGTTTCGAAGTTCATAATTTTATACTAAAAGCTGCTAGCATGCGGATGAGAAAATCTAGCATTGTTGCAAACAAGTAAGGAAAAGAACAATCGCTGGGTCATGGTCTTTTGCAAGTCAGCACACTGGAGAAACAGAAAAATACGCTTTAATATGAGAGTTACACAGCTAGTTCTCGACTCACGCTAACTTAAGATATACGAGTTCTAATGAATGCAGTTTTATACGTGTTAATGTGCTCAGTTAGGCATAATATAAACGATTATTCCATACAGTTGACATTAGTTTATACATGTGAACAATTCTCCACGTTTATGAATAATATCGTTAATGCGGTATTGTTAAAACATAAGCATTTCACGTCTATAATATGTAATATTTAAACTACGCTCTCTCACCCCCTTTCTATTTTTACTGATTGAAGAGTTTTCAGTGTCAAACGCTTTCTTAATGCATGTTTTTAAAGGGGACCCAGTTTAAATCCATTTTCCTATCTGAATTGTGAGAAAGCTCTTTATGTTAGAGGTTTCTGTACTGCATATGTTAGATGATTCTCAATGTAATAATATTATTTTACTAATCAAATGCTTATAATTTTTTTACATTGAGCCTGCACTCACAATTTGTGTAATTTCTGTAGAGAAGACAATTGATAAAGGTGCTTTTTGTGATTGTATGAGCTCCAGTAAACAGATAATGCAGTCTCTACGTATAGCCTCGTTAATGATTTAGACATCTCCTCCATTGATGAACAGGTGTTCTAATACCACCTTGAAAAATGCTAATTTGCCAAGACGGGGAATCATGGAACAAAGTCTCAAGTCTTTTAGTTACCTTTTTAGCCTTAGTACCAAAATCTAATATTGATGATACGGACTAAAACAACACCCAGACCAAACAATAGGAATCTAGGTTTCATCAGTGACCCTCAGATGAAAAGTTTGTAGCAGCCGTTTAAATATATGACTGCTATCGTATGTTAACGAGCCACATGCCCCCTATTTCATGTTGCCTTTTTCACATGACCTATATATTTTATCACAACCGTGGAGGTACTTCAGAGCCAGTAGATGTAGGGTTATTAAAGAAAAGAGGACATAGTTTCACCACCACAGAGTAAAGATCCTCTGGCTGTTGAATAAATTCTGCTCTTTGCTAACTATAGCTACAGCAATGGATCATAACATTTTCTTCTGGACAAAATTAACGAGAAAATTCCGATGGATGTTAGGATTGAGAGAACTGCATGTGTTCCTGCTGGAAATAGTATGTTAGAAATTAATTGCCTACGACATAGGACTAAAGCCTCTGGGAAGGAAGAAGTCAGGCTGCCCCTGAATAACTACCCCCATGTGCTCCCCATCTGGTTGGCACCTATATTGAATAACTGGATGAACAATACAAACAATCGGTTAGAAACAATGGAACAGTGCTTACATGTGTTTGTCTATGGTTATCTGCAGATTAACATGGAAAACTTGGGTGAAATCAGCCCTTGCCTGGGCCACAACTTCTATTAAATTAAGCAGAGATAGTACTGCATGAATGGAACCAAAACCAATATTCTAGTGATAGAAGACATGCACCCACCTCCTTGTCATTCACATTACATGAAATCCTCAAAACTCCCCGATCCACCTCACAAAAAAGTGAAAAACATGGTAATCTTCTTCGACATTGAGCTTTGCTGTGCTCAAAATCAACACAACTGTGAAGATAACCAACCTTCCTGCAAAAGTTCTCCCTTAATCCAAATTTACCACTGTGTAAATCTCTTATGACATTTCCATTCAGGTCTTCAGTAGAACCTCATCACCAAGCTCCACATTTTGAAAAATGGGATTACATTCAGCCAGCAACGAAAGCATGGGATTGGGTACCTATGGAATCTCTGATCAAGTTCAAAGTGATCTACATTATCCATGACACTTACTAGGAAAACAAGCCAAACTGATTCAAAAAATAACTCCTTGTCATTCACTAACCACAATTATTTGCTCATAGACTGTGTTAGATCTGACAACCTTAGGGTGGTCTTCCCTCCAACTGTCTGCCTACCTCCTCCAATTTTTCTGATTTTGCTGGCTTTAGAACGGTGAGCACTTAACAACTGCTAACCAGTGCTCAAGTGCATGTACTCTCTCCCTAAAACATGGTAACATTGGTTCATACTCAATTTGCATATTTAATTTACTTATAACACATACCCAGGTTCTGTACATTAAATGATACTAATGCTCTTGCATTACTGTTTGTGTCATCCACATGAGTAGCCCTTTAAGCATGTCTCAGGCCTGCCATTGCAGAACCTGTGTATGCAGTTTACACTATCATTTCGTCCTGCCAAAGAAAACGTCTTGGCAGGTCTAAACCTTCCCTTTTTATGAATATAAGTCACTCCTAAAGTAGGCCGTACACAACCCAGAGGGCAGGGTGCATTGTACTTAAAAGGTAGGACATGTACTTTTAAGCTTAACATGTCTTTGTAGTGAACAACTCTTCAATTCATTTTCACTACTGCAAGGACTATCTCTCCCTAAGTTAAGAATGGGTTTACCTTATTACACTTCATAAACGTAATTTCCACTTGGGACAAGATAGACATTTCAAGTTTGTTTACTCTGGACTCACACTTTAAAATCACAACTTATGGCCCAGTTGGATTTTAAGTTGCAAATCTAAAGATGACACTTTTAGAAAGTGGGATGTTTCCTTACTTAAAACATTCTGTGACTTCTGCCTGTCTCCAATACACATCTGGGATGGGTGACAGCTGGGGTTTGTGCATTCCTTGTAGACAGTCACACTGAAAGAGAGTTAGATGTTCCTTATGGGCCATTTACTTCCTGGTGGCCCATCACCAGGCTGATGGGTCTTCCTGGGCTAGATGGGAGGGAGGGGCTGACACTTGCACCTCAAAGGGCAGGTCCTGTCTCCACATGAAGAGCTGTATACCCCCCTGTAGTGAGTCTGGACCCAGGCATGATGGACAGGGAGCTTGTGCACTTAAAAGCCTTTCTTTGAATCCACCTCCCACTTCAAAGGCACAACTGGGTATAGGTTCTGGACCCCTGACATCACCAACTCAGTACACTTCTGGATCTGTGACTACTCTACTAGGAAGAAGAAAAATGTGCTGAAATGACTGCTACTCTGCTGGACTGCTGCTTTGCTGGATCCTGCCTTGCTGTGCTCTTGCCTTGCTGACTGGCCCTCTAGCCTGCTGTTCCTCTGCTTGGGTGAGAAGGACTGGACCCACATCACTTGATCTGGGTGTCTTCAAGTACCTACTGGCTTGCCTCCTGTTACCTAATATTCAGTGACACAAAAGACTTAGGCCCAGACTTAAGAGGGTCTAGAGCCTCCTTGCGTCACATTAGCGTCATTTGTTTATGCTAATATGGCCCAGCGAGGCCAAAATCACCATGGCATATCTACAAAGTGGCGGAATGCATTTATTGCATCACTTTGTAACCGCTTGCACCACATTATACCTCCACCACGCATAATGTATGCAAGGGGGCGTTAAAAGGGGGAACACTATTGCTTTCAATAGGCCCCTTAGTACTGTGCAGGATTAGCAGCAACATTTTGGCACTAATCCTACACAGTACATCAATAGCGTAAAAAATTTAAGAACTATTGCCCCTACCTGGCGCCATGGTGCGCAGTACATTAAATACAGAGCACACATGGTGGTGGTAAGGGGGCACTAAGGGGCCTAAGAAAAGTGGCACTGCATTGGATGCAGCACCACTTTTCTTAAACCGTCCCATAAAATCCTCCTTTTCCAACCTTTGGGTTCTTCTGATTGAAAGTCTATCCTGCCAAGTGGTGCCAACCCAGTACAGGACCCTTGGAAGTGGATCTAAGGGCTTGCCTCAGTGCAATTAATGTATCCTCTGCTGCAGGTGCAGAATCGACATATTAGCACTGTTGCAGGAACCAGATTGGCACATTGCACTTGGAAACGCCGCATCTCACTCTGAACCACCGCTCTGGAGCTAAAGCATTGCTGCCACTGTGGAGAAGATTGACACAACGCTTGAACAACATAGAAAAACAAAGCACATTGCATTCAGAAGTGTTGCATGCAGACCCGACTCATCGCCACAGTTGCATTGGGAAATTTGGCAGAACACCTCACCTGCATGGGGATCAATGACATCTTGCTTTTGGCACCAGGATCAAGGTACTTGTGCTGTGGCCTGCAAAGGTCCTGTATCTGACCCATGCTCCATTGCGGTTGGCTTACACCCTTGACTTTTTCCCGGTCCAGCGTGACCAATTATCCCTTTAGGCACTGCTGGCTTCTAAGCGCTACGTTTTGCATTTCATAAAAAAAAAATAATATCTCAACTTCTTCAAGATGGATTTTTGTGATTTTGGTCTTGGACTCAAAATCTATTTCTCTAACCTGATGTGTAGTGTTTTTGTGGTGTCTTCATTGTGTTATTGTTTAAGTATTACATACATACTTCACACATTGCCTCTTAAGTTAAGCCTGACTGCTCTGCACCAAGCTACCAGAGGGTGAGCACAGGATAATTTAGGGTGTGTTTTGCTATACCTGACTAGGATTGTGGTCCCTACTTGGACAGGGTGCATACCTCTGCCAACTAGAGATCCAATGTCTAACATTGGTGATTGGCAGCTAGGGAAGGACTTGTGTTTGTGCAGTGACTAGCAGTAGTTAGGTGTACACTAATCCACATCAAAGGCAAATTCGATTTTCTTGTTATTTCTCCCTAATTTTCATTGTTTAGGTTGTCCTTGACATCATATCTCTGCCTGCTGCTTCTACATGTGGAGCCATGGAATTTGAGCTGGTCAATTGAAATAGCTACACAGTGCCCCAGCATAAATACTATTGAAAGGAGATGGGAGTCTTTGCCAAGGGGGTCACGTAGAAGGTAGAATTTCAAAAGGCATTGAGGGCCTGGACAGAAGCCCGCTCCATGGAGAATGATGGATAGAGAGAGTCTGAGAATAGCTCTTCTGAGGAATCCTTTGCAATGGCTGAGAGAGACATCCTTGAATTTGAGCTTCCTGTAAGTGCAGTAAGCAGTGTCTCCTCTCGTATCCTATCCCTGGAGGAATTGGCTGAGAGGTGGAAAGAGAGAGAATTCAATTTGCAGCTAGAACAATTAAAAATGGAAGCTGAGGAGAGAAAGTCTGAAAGGGAAGCTTCAGAAAAGAGGACCGAAAGGGCAGAGAAAGAAAAAAAATTGTTATTAGCTCATGAGAGGAGCTTAAAAGAGCTGAAGATCCAAGACAAACAGGTGGAGTCCAGCGGTGATGGTGGCAGCATATTTACAGCACCTGTTGGAGATAAGAAGGTACGTACATTCAAAGATTTAGTGCCCAGTTTTCTGGTGGGAAATGACATTGATAAGTGGCTTTCTGCTTGTGAAGTTGCAAATAGGGTATACATGGTTCCTGTGTAAAAACACATGCCTAAAGAGGGGAGGGACCAACTTCTGACATTAGAGACTGGGGACTAAACCATGTACGCCCCCATGAAAATCCTCTTACCCCCCAAATTTGGGCTCACTGCTGTATTGCCAAAGATTCTGGGAAAGCCAGAAGCTCCCCTACTAAGCCTGGGTAGATTGTGTTGATTACTCCATTAAGGCACCAATTGGCTGAATGAGGGGCAGCAAACTATTGTTTATGTTGGGTTATACAATTTAATCATGAAAGAGCACAATCTCAGTGTCTGTTTTCCAGAGTTTACAGAGTTGTACCAGCACCTAGTTGACAGAAATCTGTCTGGCCCCCAGGAAGCTTGCACAGGAGGTGGACCTCTGGTCTAGCACCAGAGTGTCCTTAAAGGTATCTGGGGGGACTCCCAAAAAGGTGGCCAGGGTTCCCAAAATACTTCCCAAAGGAATAATAGAGGTACCCAGTCCCACTCTGATCCTAAATAGAAAGTGTTCTTTGACCATAAGACAGGGAGGTTTGCACCCCTATACACAGAGTGCTACCAATATGGGCACTCCAAGAACGACTCCAAATGTCCCAAGAGGGCACAGCCCCTTACCAGTGAGCAGACACCTGCGCTGGTGACTGTAGCACTCAGGGAGGAGGTGATCCCAGATAGCTAGTGGGAACAGACAGAGTGAACCCTAGTGTCCCTGGAGGACAGAGAAATGGTGCCGAATGATCCCATGCCTCAAAATACTTCAAAGTATAGACAGTGGGTCACCATTAATGGGCAACACGTGGAGGCTCTGCAGGACACAGGAGCCAACATGTCAAGTGCCAGCTGGTGTCAGCAACGCAGGTCCAATGCACACAATACACCAAGTCATATGTGCCAGCAATGAAGAGAGAGCCATCTACCGTGGTTTTGGTTCCCTTTGAGTCAGAAACGGTCTCAGGTTCTTTGAAAGTTTCTGTGAGCCCTGTTATGCCTTTTGATTGTCTGTTGGGCAACAACCTGGATCACTCTGTCTAGAAGGACGAAGAGCTCAGGTCTCGCTTGGAAATGATGGGATTGCCTGAGTGGGTCTGTATGACCACAAGGTCCATGGCTGCACTGGAAGGAAGTCAAGGGTGTCTAAAGCCTGGAGCATAAGCCCGGACAACAGCCAAGGATAGGAGAATGGGGTTGGGGAAACCAGTCCCTGAAATTCTTGTGGGGGAGGTTGACGTTTCCCTGAAGACGTTGCTGCCTAAGGTGACCTACCTGAGCTTGCTTGCAGGTAAGTTGAGAGTGGGCCCAGGAATTCTGCAAAGTGCAATGAGAGTGTCCCACTATTGAGGGCTTTAGGACACAGGCTTCAGCCCATGCAGCAGGTGAAACCTGTGGGGATCACCTAATCTACTGGGAGAAAGATCTCCTTTATAGCGAGCCTAAGGTTCCAGGTAGTGGGGTAGCCCATGTGCTGGTGGTCCTCCACTAGTACCGGAACATCCTACTGGCTTTGGCTCATGACATACTCCTGGAAGGACATGTAGAGCAAGACAAGACCTTTGCCAGGCTTGTCTCCCACTTTTATTGGCTTCAAATTACGGCAGTCTCAGAAATATTCTGCAGGTCCGTTTCCATTTACCAGGCCAGTGGGAAATCAGGGAAAAAAGCAGAAAGCTCCCCTGGCCCCACTTCCCACCATTGGCACCCCCTAAAAAAGATGGGCATCAATATCATTGCACCCTTGGACCCCAAGACTGCCCTCGGCAAAGATTTGTCCTGGTCTTGGTGGACCATGCCACTTGCTACCCAGAGACAATCCCTCAGTAAATAGTGACTGATGGGGATCCTCCCTAGGTTGGGTTCCGCAGGAGATAGTGCCTGGCAGAGACTTAAAATTCATGCCTATGTAGATGAAGCTTCCATGGGACGAGTGTGGTGTAACTTACAAACTCACAAATCACATTGAAGAAAGGTAACTTGGCAACAATCCAAGTCTAGTACCTGGGTTCCCAGGACATGAATATATTCAAAATAATGTACTGTTCCTAATAAAGACCACTGAACACTTACACACTTAAGAAAACCACACTTCGTCCCAACCCAGGGGAGTCGTATGCATTAACTAGTGGTGCACTCATAAACCCCATATGGATGTCATGCTTCATCCTGGGGCTGATCCTCAGAGGGTTAGCTTAACAAGTCTCTTTAGCGGAGATCTTCTGTCTTTATGCTGTATGATGATGATAATGGTCAAAGTGAGGGTATCCTAATAATGCGGGGTCAGGTGTGTGAAGTATTGGTAGGGGGAACAAAAAGAAAACAAAGATTTAAAATAGTCTAAGAGAGTCCACCGAAAATGTGGTACACCTTAAAACACTACATAACAAGTATGGGTTATGTCAGGGCTTCAATGTGCCAACATAGCCTACACAAACCTGGTCAACATTTAGGCCCTCATTACAACCCTGGCAGTAGGTGATAAAGTGGCGTTAATACCACCAACAGGCCAGCGTTAATACATGCAGGATTATGACCACAGCAGAAATAGCTCAGACAGACAGCCACTTTAACACACAGACCGCCAGGGCAGAATCAACAGGCACCACAGCAGTAACTGCCAACAGCCAGGCGGAAGACAATGTTCCGCCCACAGTAATATGACACACCTATCCGCCACCTTTTCCGGGGTGGTACCAACAACATCAAAAGCCTGGCAGAAACACTGCACAGATGGGAAACGACTCACCTCTGGAGACACAGGGAACAACCACGCCGCCATGGAGCCTGAGATGCATGTCTGTCTGATGTGTTTTACGTCCTGCTCCATTACGAACACCAACGCCGGTGAAGACGACCACAGTGAGTACTGCTGCCTAGCACAAAGGGGAGGAGTGGAGGAAAAGGAGAGTGGCACACACATTCAACACGGAACACCCCCACCCCCAACACCACACACACAACCAGATGCAGTAACATAACATATCCACCCTGTACCCCTCAGGAATAATGCAAGGGCAACTATTATAGAGTAAAAATGTTGTAGTAAGATAAATATAGGTGAAATACGTGCATCCTAAATGAAAAGTGTATAGATATTTACAATGCAAGGGACACTGTCAAGTCCTGAATGTCCGTGGACCTTAGGGCCATATCCCAAGGTCCAAGGCCCCACCTCACTCCTGCAACAACACAGAGAGAACACTGCAGGGACATCAGGTTGAAGATAGCCAGGCACCTCGGGGGGACGGGGAACAGGGGGTCACCTCAGCCGGAAGATGGCACAACACCACTGGTCCTGGACAGGGCAACATTCCCATTACTCTGTCCTGGGGAGCGCAAGGCCACAGTCTCTCAAGTGGGTGACTTGCCTACTGCCTCTGGAGAGGGCAAGATGCCCATTGCTCTGTCCTGGGGAGTGCAAGGCTACAGTATATCAAGTGGTTGGCCATGCATTGTGCCCAGTGAGCTTCATCCTGGGGAGGATTGGGTGCGTGGATGGCTTCTCCACTGGTTCTGGTGGGGGCATTGTGCCCTGTGAGCTTCATCCTGGGGAGGATGGGGTGAGTAAATGGCTACTCCACTGGTTCTGGATGGGGCATCGTGCCCAGTGAGCTTCATCCTTGGGAGGATGGGTGAGTGGATGGCTTCTTCACTTGTTCTGGAGGGGCATCGTGCCCTGTGATGCAGATCTTTGGGAGTGCAGGGTCATAGTCTCTCAGCTGGGTGTCATACCCACAGGACATGCAAGGGCCAGGCCGCACAACAACCCATGGATGCAGGAGCACACAATGTCCACCGGCGGAGACAGCTGTTCAGTGGTAGCAGCGGTGCTGCTGCTGGCAGTGGTGGGGGGAAGCTCCAGCAGATCCCCTGCAGCCTTGGACAGCTGCCCACTGGGGCTGCTGCTGCTGGTGGAGGTGCTGGCAGTGGTGGGTGAAAGCTCCAGCCCATCCCCTGCAGCCTTGGACAGCTGCACCACAATGGTTGGTGGTGGAGTCACTGACTGAGTCCCAGTACCAGGCCCCTTGTCCTCACTGCCTGCTGGTGCAGGCCCCTTGCCCTTACTGCCAGCAGCTGGGGATGGCTACTTGCCCTTCTTTCCTGCAGCACTTGGGGATGGCTCCTTGCCCTTCTTTCCTGCAGCACTTGGAGATGGCTCCTTGCCCTTCCTACCTGCAGCACTTGGGCCAGGCACCCTTTCCAGCTGGCTGGCTGGTGGCCGGGATCCTTTCCCATCACAAGTGGGTGTGTAGACTGCTGTGCCCGTGGACTGGGTGGCTGAGGTGTTTGCCTGGGTTTTCACCACCCTGGCCTGACTTGAAGGATGGAGGAGGGGTAGGGAAGAGGTCAATGGTGGAGAGGAAAAGCTTCTTAGGAACATTGGGGCGGGAAGATAGAGATGGTTTGGGAGTGGAGGATGAGGGAGTGGTTGTAGGAGGTGTCAGTCTGCTGTGTTTAAGTGCACGTGCATGGGCTGGATGCTTTTGTGAGGTGGATGGCTGTTGGGTGTCTGAGTGCTTGCGCTTGTGTACTTTGGGAGGAGGGGGCACAGACACAGTGGGTGTGGACACAGGGGACCTGTGCATGGGTGTAGGGGTGGTGACTGCCAGTGAGTGGTGTGTTCTGATAAGAAGGCTGGTAGCGGATGAGGATGTAGTACACGCAGATGTGAGGGGAGACACAACTGTGAGGGAGGTTAATGATAAGTAGGAGGGGGACACAGTGGAGGCAGTGAATGTTGGTATGTCTGTATCTGGATGGTGTTTGTGTGAGTGCCTGAGGGATGAAGTGTGGTGCTTGTGTTTGCCATGTCCACTCTTGTCTGTTGTCCTGGGTGCATGCTCGTCTGCCTGCGTGCTTGGGATAGGTTGGGGTTGAGGAGAATGGGATTGGGTAGAGGAAGTTGGAGGGGGAGGGTGGAAACAGAGACAATGGCTGCCATCAGAGAGGAGGCCAGAGCCTGGATTGATCTCTGTTGGGCCGCCAAGCCAGTGTGAATGCCCTCCAGGAAGGCATTTGTCTGTTGCATTTTGGGCTGCCAGCCCCTGGATGGCATTCACAATGGTAGACTGCCCAAAAGAGATGGATCACACGAAGTCAATAGCCTCCTCACTCAGGGCAGCAGGGCTCACTGGGGCAGGGCCTGATGTGCCTGGGGCGAAGGAGATGCCCACCCTCCTGGGTGAGCGGGCACGGGCAACTCGTTGAGAGGCTGCTGGGAGGGCGGTGCTGGTACGAGGGAGGCAGCTGTACCTGTAGCTGGGGTGGGAAAAGAGGTGTCCACCACCACCAGGGAGTTTCCATTGGAGGAGGTATCCATGTCCAAACTGTTCCCCCCAGTCTCCGCCGTGGTGCTCCCCTCGGCCTCCATCCCACTGGTTCCCTCAACGTCGGTTGACTCTGCCTCCAGGGTCCTGTGGAATGTAGCTCCCTCCGTTGCCGGAGCCTCTGCTCCTCCGCCAGATGATGCTAATGCACATAAGGACAGTGTGACAAAACAAAAAGGGGGGAAACAAAGGATACACTTGGTCAATGGCGGCACCTGTACAACCGTTGGCGTACACAACACACTCACACACACAGAACAGCCCTACGCATTAGCTAATGCTAGGCACCAGACCAGAGATAGAGACACCTAACACCAATTACAGCATATCTGAGACCCACAGACCCCTGCCCAGTAATGGATGCCTTCTAGCTTGTTTGGAGGACTTTCCCAGAGGAACCCTGCCCAACATGGGACCTACTCTGCAGTGTCAGGTCTGGCCTAGGGCCACCCACAGGCCCACAGCCCCCACCCGGAGACCACCCCGCCAGGTGTAAGTAGCAATGAAGGGCACTGTACTCCCCCACTTGTTGCTGCTGTGATGCCCCCAAGCTCCCATTTAGCTCCGGATAGGCCACTGCCAGTATGCAGGCCATCTGGGGCATCAGGGATCGACTGGCATCCCTTCCTCGTTGGGAGGCCATCCCCAGCTGGGCCTCTGCCATCTTCCGTGCCCAGCGTCTCAGGTCCTCCCATCGTTTACGACAGTGGGTGCTCCGCCTGCCTTAGACCCCCAGAGTCCATACATCCTTGGTGATGTTACACCATATTCCCTACTTTTGATGGGCGCTAACCTGCAGAGGAAATACACACAGGGAAAGGTATAAGTCAAACCACCCTGCCTGTTACACTCAAGGCCCACCATACCCCTTCCCATTATCATAAACATGGCCCAGCATACATGCAGCACGCTGTACAGGGCCCCTCCACTCATCCCCCACATGAGGCCTGCGCACAGCACTCGATGCATTCACACCCCATGCATCGTAATTATGGTGTAGTAACCTGTTGGTCTGGAGGCCCATACAGCAGTCGGTACTGGGTTAAGCCCAAATCCACTACTCTCTCCAACTCCGCCGTAGTGAAGGCAGGGTCCCTTTCCCCAGTGACGCGAGCTAGACACAGGTCACAGCAGCACATGCAGTGTAGGTCCTCTCCTGTTGAAGGTCAGGTAGCAAGTGAGTGAACAGATAGAAAATGGTGGTCACGTCCGCAGTGGTGCATACCGTCACCATCGGCGTACATCACCATTGGCCACTGTAACCCATAGGGCCCAATGATAACCAATGAGGAGTTGCACGGCGGTTCTCAGCCGCCTCCCGCAATGGCACACAACGTCAGCGGAATTACCTCATTTCCACCTGTCCCTCCATACTGACAGGTGGACACCATTTCAGGGGGGCAGGCCATGGATCCTAACTGTGTCACAGTACACAAACACACATTATGGACATATCCCACCACATTAAAGTTACAATTTATTATTAAAATGACACAAAAACTATAAGGGGAACCGGAGATTGGAATTTTTAAAGAATTATTGTTTTCTAGCACCGAGAAACAAAAAACGCCAATCTGGTCATCTGGTCACACCTCGACCGGGGCAAAGTCAAAGTTTAAGGCCGACCGCGATGGACCCCGGCTCAGCTACAGTCCGCGGGAGGCCTCGGTCAAAAGTTTACCTTCGGACTAAGTTCTTTTTCTGAAGATTTTCTTCAGCGGGACGAACCTGCCAGTCCAATACGACCTCCTGGAAATCTTCTCCGGATACGTGTCGCGGGAGCCCTCAGTGGAGATTTTTACCTTCGGACTTAGTTGTTTTTTCGAGGTGAAAATCCTTCGACTGGGGTAAACCTGGATCTTGATCTGATGTCCTTGGAGCCCTCCTCGGATACGCTGGGTGGGAGGTCCCGGTCAGCTTTCTACATTCAGACTTAGAGGGTCATTACAACATTGGCGGTAAAAGCCGCTTACCGCTGTGCAGAAGACCGCCAGCACACCGCCGCGGCCGCAGAATTCCGCCACAGCTATTACGACCCACATCTCGAAAACCGACAAAATTCAGACACCCACACAAGTCCGCCACACCAAAGGTCAGTGATAAACTGATGAAAACAAAACCTCCACTGTCACGCCAACAGAAATACGCCCATGCTATCACGACCCACGTATCTACGCGGCGGTCTTTCAACCGCGGTATTCCATTGGCGGTACACACCGCCGCGCTCAAAATACACACATGGCGTTGACCCTGTCCACGATCCTCTGCCAGAGCTCCATCTTCCTAGCAATGGAAATCTGCTGCACTTGTGATCCAAATAGCTGTGGCTCTACCCGGATGATTTCCTTCAATATGACCCTTAGCCCCCCATCAGAGAACCTGGGGTGTCGTTGTAGTGTCATGGGTGTATTGTGAGTGTTGTGAGTGAGGGTGTGTAGGGTGATTTGTTGGGGTGTGTGATGTGGGGTGGGTGGGTGGTGTATAGGTGATTGTGGTGTGTGGCTGTGGTCATGTCTGTGGTCTTGCTATCTCTCTTGTGGCAATTGTTTATAGTTGTAAAGGGTTGTGGGTAAAGGGGGTGTGTGTTTTATAGTGGTGTGGGGGGTGTGGTGTGTGTATGTTTGTCAGGTGTGCAGTTTGAATTGGCCAATGTGGTGTTGTTTTGTATGTGTGTATGTATTTTGAGTGCAGCGGTATGTACTGCCAATGGTTTACCGCCATTGAATGTCCGCCATGGTGATTCGTGGGTCATAATGTTGCGGGCGTAGTTCTTTTAGCGTAATGGTGTGTGTTTTGATACCGCCAGTTTATCACTGACCTTTGGTGTGGCGGACTTTTGTGTGTGGCTGAATATTGACGGATTGGTGTGTGTGTGTGTCATAATATGGGTAGCAGATATCCGCCGCGGCAGCGGTATGTTTGCGGCAATCGGCATGGCGGTAAGTGGGATTTACCGCCAATGTCATAATGAGGGCCTGTGTGTGCCTGACGACCTAGCTAAATCAAGTCCTCAGCGCTATTTCTGGACCAAAGAGAGTTAAAGTGTAAGGAAGTGATCCTCATCTAGTCAGATCGTAACATGAAAATAAATTGAAAAGTGACTTGCAAACAATACTCACAAGGGTAATACCTCTTTAATGAAAAGGATGAAGGTAAAGTTCTGTTTTCCTAATCTGAGGAAATCCCTCAATTTGAGGTCCACAAGGGAGGAACTCAAGTGGTATTCTAGCCCTAAATACAATTGATATCATGCCCCATAGGTCGAGGAAAGAGGCTAGCACGCCACTGCTAGAAATCAGTAGCGCCGAGTACAATCAACTGCAGTGCAGGCGAGCAGAGGGGGGTAGGTTGACTGTGTCTTGACACATGATTATTGTCTGTATAGCACTTCTGTGCCTAGGAGGTCATCTTACTTGTACTGCCTTCTCCTGAACTCACAGCAATTGATTTTAATTTGATGTTCTACATCTATATCAGTGACATAGCACATCCAAGAAAGTCTGGCATTTTTCTCACACAGTATCTCCTTTCTAGAAGAGACCAATGGGTGTTTTGCCAAAGGTTCAAACTTCAAAAATTCACATACTGTTCTTAGCTCCTAGGAGACTATGCAGGCTACCTGAGAGTACACTAGACTATGGTTGTCTTTCATTCTCTCTGTATTGACTTCCACCTGGTTCTGCACTGCACTCCCCCTTAACACGTTATGTTGTCTGCATGTTGCTGCAAACATTTTAATGGATTTTAGTGCTCTCTGTAAATAGTATGAGTATATCAAGTTATAAGATAAGCAGTAGTATTTCTCTATGCATGTTTCAATTTATTTATCAAAATATTCACGTTTTTAGTTTGACATCTTTTTCTAATGGTGACTTTTCACGTAGTTTCCTACTAACATGAAAATGTGCTGCTCGTTCATTTATTCCTGGTAGGCATTGTCACCCTGTAGTCAGGACATTTAATCCAGCAATGTACAATCAGAACACAATGCCTTTATTTTCCTTTTCTGTGCTCATTAGGAGACATCCCATTTTTGCTAGACAAACCAAAGTGCTTGTTCTGCACCTCTGTCATAGTGTGATATGGAGAGAATTGTATTAAATAAACAATGACTTTGCTATACAAGATGATCATGGAACCGCTGTGATCTGTGACTGAGGTGCTGTCCATTGACTCCGACCTCCATCCTGCAGAGGAAGATAACCTGTATACTTAGACCGGCTTACTGACACCTAAGACCAAGGTATGGGGGTACCCCAATTTATCTAGCAGAGGGTACTCCAGCTATTCTCTCTTTAGTATATTATTACATTCATATAGGAATCTGGAAATGTTAGTAACAATTAACATGGTTGAATTGATTACCATTTAATGTTGCTGATTACAGTACCATGTCTCATATTTCTGATAATCGCAGCTCATGCTTTTTTTTGTCTCTATATTGTGCATGGCTGTCTAAGCTCTATATATTGTATGGCTGCCTAGGAGGAATACACAAAGTCCAACACAAGTCCAACTGTCAGCTACACCCAGTCATGTGAGCAGAGATAGACAATCAGCACTAAATGGCTAAGGCAGGAAAGGACAACTTTCAAAAATTGGCATTTTCAAAATTGTAATGTAATACATGGAGTGCTCCAAATCCTCAATCGCATCCTTGTTGCCACTTTTACTTTGCCGCTCACTGTTTTATTGTCTTACCCGCATTCATCATGAATCACTTTCCTTTTTGTATTATAATTCCCACTCATTTTACACACTCTGGATAAGTGTCCGGCTGTTTTACATTCAAAACACTTTGCTTTGGCAGCAGTTAAATTTTTTGCTTTTGCTGCATGCTTGTATGAACCTACGTTATCTTTTCTACCACTGCTCAGCTCTTAACAGGTTATAGAATGTGGAATGATTGTGGGTGTAGATCCCAGGGAGGAGAAAGGGACATTTAAGACAGACGATACTTGTGTTAGGGGTCTCCACTGGTAGCTGAATAAACTACCTTTATTCACAACAAAAGATTGCTTCTTCTTTTGTACAAACCCTGATAAGGAGTGTGGTTGCTGCTTGACTAGGGCTCATACCCCTAATATTCATGAGGTAGGTTGCAATTTGCGAGCCATTACAAATGGCTACAATCACAGGGATGGTGGCCTGCTGGGTTCAGAAGACCACCATGTCTTTGATTGCTTTTCAATAAAGCAATCTTTTTCGTTTTTTTTTTAAATGCTGCCCGTTTTCCTTAAAGGAAAATGGGATGCATTTAAAATGAAAAATGAAAGGTTTTCTTTTCATTTTTTAAGAGTAGGTAGTGGTCCGTGGGACCACTACCTGCTCTTAAAAAACGTTTTTGCATGCATTCACAAAGTGGAAGGGGTCCTTTGTAGACCCCTTCCTCTGGGCGAATGGGTTACCACCAATTTGAAACTGGTGGTAACTGTGATTGTTTTGCAACTGCATTCACGATCACAAAACAATCATACATACCTCTGTGATTCGGTATTAGGAATGGACGCCCTTGACATGCCCCTTCCTAATACTGAATCGGTATGTAGTCGCAAATCCAATTTGCGATTTGGTAACAAGTTACTGAATTGCAAATTTGACTTGTTACATACCAAAATGCATTTTTGCGATGGCAAACGGCACGTTGGGCCGTTTGCAATCACCACAATTTTTGTTCATCTGGCCCCAAATTTCTTACACAGCACTTTCGGATTTGGAGTCTCTCCTTCTGTGACAGTCAGCTTTTCAAGAGAAAGAGGAGAGAAAAAAGTGTACACGTCAAAAAGTGTCTGAATTGAGACTCCTGTAGTCCACACAGATCCATAGTTCTGGTGAGGTGTCAGGTAGGACAGTCTTTAGTACCAGAACCACTAAACTGGACCAAGGGCTGTTGGAGTGCTCAATCACACCTAACATCAGCTTTTTGAATACCTCATCCATAATACTGGCTCTAACTTTGTCAGACAACGTGTAAATGGTAATTTGGACAGATAAGCTGTCTTAGGTGTCAATATTGTGGATGCAGTACGTGGTGAGCAATGGGGTAAGTGAAAAATGTGAGGAGAACGTCCCCAGCTAGCTGCAACAATCCCTGTGTTCATCAGGGGTCAGGGTAGGAGAGAGGTGAACTCTTTCCACTAAACATTCATCATTAGGAGCATGGTTACTTCAGGCCTCTCAAAGTGGGGTGTTGATACATTTTAATGCAGGACTTTACCATTAAAGAGTTTTTTAAATTACAATTCATTTGCATGTACACAGCATATATCTATCTACTCCAAATCCGAAATTAGAGCATATTAAATGTAATATGGTAACCAAGTTTAGTCAATCTAAGAGATAAGTCTTACATCAATTCAAAAGACTTTTAGGAGTTTTCCACTACCAGGAAATGTAAAACGTAACTGTACATGTCCTACTTTTGAAATACAATGTATCCTGCCCTAAGAGCTTTTAGGGTCTACCTTAGGGGCTGGCTTATACATATTAAAAAGGAAGTTTAGGCCTAGCAAAAGATTTAAAACTGCAGGCTTCAGAGGTAGGCCTGAGACATGTTGGCCAGTGTGGGCTGATGCCCAGTAGTAGCAGTTAATTTACAGACCCTGAGTAAAGGTGATACCATTTACTAGGGACTTTCAAATAAATTGAATGTGTCAATTAGGGGTAGTCCAATTTTACCATTTTTAAAGGGGAGAGCACAAGCACTTTAGCACTGGTTAGCAGGGTTAATGGGCACAGAGTGATCATGCCAAAAAATGAGATAAACAAAAATCAGGGAAGTACCACACCAAGGATGTCAGGTCTAACATGTAGTCGTACGATGGGTGGAGCAAAGTTGTTTTCATGCATCCACCCATGGGACTTGAAGCAATCGCAGATTTACTAATTATGTCTATTGACAAATGGGCTTCATTTTTATTTGACAAATCTTCTATTGCCAGAGTACCTTAAAGAAACTATGGACTGTCCTATTATAAAAAACACGTCTAGCCCTGACCTCACCATTCCGGCAAACTGTTGGCCAATATCTATTCTGCAAAGCAGTTACTAAGTTGGGAGGAGCCCATGTTTCCACCACAATAATTTTCTTTTCATTAATAGCAGCTCCTTGGACCACAGCTCCAAATGAATCATTGTTGCCGCATCAGACTATTTGTTC
Organism: Pleurodeles waltl; assembly: GCF_031143425.1. Lineage (NCBI taxonomy): Eukaryota > Metazoa > Chordata > Amphibia > Caudata > Salamandridae > Pleurodeles > Pleurodeles waltl. The sequence continues at coordinate 102,999,569 of NC_090440.1, read as the reverse complement.
CTACTAGATGATCACAGAGGGATCAGTTCCATTATTTCTCTTAATGAATCCACAGTATTTGACAATGTCAACTATGACATTGTGGGCCAGATTGACTAAAATATGGCACACCACTGTGTTCCTCCTTGTGTTGGTGCTAAATTTAGCTGCTAGTGCCAACCCAGCCATCCTTGCACCATAGTGCAAGGGTGTCTGCATTGAGGGCATTGATTGTTTATGTACAGGAAGGCCTCCCTTCCTGCACATAAACAATCTACAATGGGAATTTGACAGTTCTATATGTGCTGCAGGATGCAGCACATATAGAACTAAAAAATCATATTTTTTGAATGATTGTTTAAGTGCAGGATGGTGTCCCTTCCTGCACATAAACAATCATTGATGGCACTTTGCTCTCTCTATATGAGATCTGCTGAATGCAGCGCACATGGAAAAAGTGAAAGGAGGAATAAAAGTATTTACTCCTCATTGTGCCATGCTAATGCCACCCCTGGGGTGGTGTTAGTTTTTGGCACTGCCACAGATTTTAGATGTGTTGTAAATTTGGGGGGCATCAAAAGCAATGGGTGTTGTGGTGGAACACCCACAGCAGCACCCATTGCACACCCCTCTGACGCAGAAAACTTTATCAGGGGGCCCATATTTACAAAGTGGCATCAAGCCACAAAAAGTTGTAATTGTGATGCTCTGGTGGCACAAGGGCCTTGTTAATCTGGCCCTTCATATACTAGATTGAGAAAGGTCAGAATTGCTGATGTATTTCTGTCAAGGCTGATTTCTTTTCTCTTCACCTCTAGTGACAATGTTAATTTGCCTTACGTTAGTCTTCCCTTTCCCATCTCTTTTTGTAAAGTTACATAGAGATTATGCTCTTCTCCATATTTTTAACAGTTATCTTGAGCCACAGACGTTGCTGAGCTGCCCTGCTGTATCTTCACTAATACAGCTATGCAATAATACACAGCTGTTATTTCAGCCGGGACCCATCGACAGAAACATTTTCGCAAATATTGTGGCGGTCAATGATGTATGGTACATTTATCCATGTCACACAGTTCATGACACAGATTAGTGCAGATTGAACAGTGTGACAGATAGTGCTCAGTGCATAATCATATAGACATATACATGGAGTTCAAGGTATTTTTTTGATGCCAGTTACACTGCGTCAATTCATGATATTGAAATTAAAGCATGACATGAGTTCCTAAATTGCAGCTCCAAGGACATGTTGATGTTTGGACCCTATGGATTAAAAATGCAGGTCTTTTCAGGATAATGCCATCTGTCTAGTGACCTGTGAATGACTATCCTACAGGAATCTAAAAAAATACATATAAATCCTATACATAACTGTTGTGAAGTACATTGAACTTTACTTCTGAAGCATTCCTGATTTGCTATATACAAGAATGTGAGCCCTTCATTAGTTGGTGTGATTGGCAAGTGCTGCCAATTAATATATGTATATATGTAAACTGTATTAGGATGTTTGACTAATATGATTCATTACTATGATATACTGTGGCCCTTTGGTGTATGAATTACTATACTGCAACACCAAGATGTGATTGTGTACCAGAGGCATGGAGATCACCAAAAAGATGGTGATTATGTAGTGGTAGATTGGCCTGACTGATGCGGTACAACTTTCCTTACTCCTGCAAGACCAAGGGCTACATACAGGTGGGGTTTCTTTTCTGCTCAGATGTACCTGTCATTTTAAACAAACATGGAGCAGCGTTCCTTGAGGTATTGAAGGGTTTCCTGAGTATTTGAAAGTCCTTAATGTTACCCTCTCATTTTAAAGCTGCTGTTTTTCTTTTGCTTGCTAGTTTTGAGTGTTTTCTGGAAGAAGAATATTTTTCTTAATTTCCCCACTATGCAGTAATTTAATATGGGAAGGTGGTTTTCCATGAATATGTTGACCATTTAAACACACTATCCTTCTGGTCTGTGTCCTTAGATGAAAATATTATTATCTTTGAATGTATTAACTCAAAATTGTCTGAAATTATTTTCAGCCTTATTCTACTGTTTGAACTGAGGCAGGTCTTTCAATATTGTATTTATTGAACATCTGTTTCCTGAATATTTTACTCGTGTGCTGCCACATTTAAATGTCTGATTGGAAATGATTCACTTTTCATTCCTGATTATAATAGGAGGTATATTTTCCTCACATCAACAATTCATCTTCCCTTTTAATTCCAGAACTTGATCCATTCTGAAAATATAGCATCTTGTTATGGTTGACATGTCTTCACTGTTTCTACTGACTCTGCTGTTTTATACTTTTATATAATTGATAAATCTCCTAAATCTACACAATGCTTATAAACAGCAGATTTTCATTAATCTCCACATGTATCAAAATGATCTTCGTTCCCAAGCTCCAGTAACAATAAAAGACCAAAAAAAGCATCCTCCTTCTCCAAATAAATCTTCACATTCTATATCCATGATGCTGGTATTAGAAGTGTTATGAGCCCATAAGATCTATATAGGAGAAACAAATAAGTGTCTTCAAACTTTCGATGACAAACCACCATATATAGATAAACAAGTCTCAAAGATAGAGTTTGTGGCACACAGGATAGAACAATTAACATAGATTTCTGGGAAAAAGAATTAACATTACTTAATAAACGCATTGAAGAACTTGAAAAGAGGAGCAAGAGTTATGCTTTGGGGATTTAAGGTTCCCTTGAGAGTATAAAGGGAAAAGATCCCAAATATTTGTTTTATATTTCATTCAGAAATTCTTTAATTTGTTGGATAGTGTTGAAGTCAACATTCAAAGAGCTTAGTTGATCTATTGAAAATGAAAGAATCCCCAGATCCAGATTAGTTTGCTGTGGAATTATATGCACATTTCCTTTACCTAAACCTTATTGTCAGAGTCACCAGATCCTTGGGGTCTGCGCACGTCCACCACTGAACAGCTCCAAGACTCTGATAGATAAATCACAGAGGCTAAGAGAGTTCAAGAGAGGAAGAGGGTATTACGAAGGGAAACAGCTGAGAAGGAGACCTGTAGTAAGAAAAAGGTTAGAATACACAATATGAAAATTATATCTCCTGCAATCAATACTAGGCTATGATTCTAAGCATAGTCATTCTGAAAACATGAACAATCTAAGAATTAAGTTTAAAATGACTAAGTTTCAAGATGGCCGGATACCTGTAAGGGAATCAAGATGGATTAAATGAAAACTTTCTTATTCAAGTACTTTCCTTTACATGAGAATCAGAAAAACATTCTGACTAAATTTTAATCCAGTCATATAAATCCTTTTTTGAGAATGCATACTAGAACCATACAATATTGCATCTAGAAACTCTGATCTTCTGTGTACTCTTAAAATGTTTCAACACGAATTGCGCATATTGTAGATTTGTATATATATATATACATATATATATATATATATAGAGAGAGAGAGAGAGAGAGTAAACACCATATGTTGGAAAATGGGTTATTGGTAGGGCAGGTAGGTACCTACACCTAGCAACAAGCCACTAACCTCCACATAGGTACAGTTAGGTCTCAGTAAATTAATCCCAGCTCTACCCTTGGTAGCTTGGCATCGAGCGTCAAGGCTTAACTTAGGAGACAAAGTGTAAAGGATTCAAATATCACAAAACAGTAATTAAATAAAACACAGGAAACAGTTTAAAAATCCAAAGCCAATTTATAAAAATAGTTTATATTTTTATCTTTAAAATGACACAAAAACTATTAAAATCGGTTCAGGGGAACCGGAGATATGAATTTTTAAAGAATTATTACTTTTCTAGCGCTTAGAAACAAAAAGCGCCAATCGGGTCATCTGGTTGCACCAGGACCGGGGCAAAGTCAAACTTTCAGGCCGACGCGATGGAGCCCTGCTCGGCTACAAGTCGCGGGAGGCCTCGGTTAAAAAGTTACCTTCTGACTTAGTCTTTATTTTGAAGTTTTTCTTCACCGGGACGAACCTGCCAGTTGAATCCGACCTCCTGGAGCCCTTGTCCGGATACGCGAAGTCGGTTTCCTCGGTGGTGATTTTTACCTTCGGACTTAGTCGTTTTTTCGAGATGAAAATCCTTCGACCGGGGTAAACCTGGATCTTGATCCGACGTCCATGGAGCCCTTCTCGGATACGATGGCTGGGAGGTTCCGGTCAACTTTTTACGTTCGGACTTAGTCCCTTTTTTGGATGTTTTTCTTTACCGGGACGAACCACGAAGTCAGGCCGGGTCGCGGTTGAGGCAAGCCGGCTAGAATTTCCGCGTCGGGTCGGTCACTTTATGGAGCTTTTTTTCAAAAATTCTCCAATCTTTTCCAAACTTCTGGGGCTTCACCCAGATGTTCTTTCAAGGTTCTTTTGGGGTCCACAGCTCACCCCAAGGGTCCAGAAGTTCTGTGATGGTCCTTGGGAAGTGCGGACTTCAACTCCCAGAATGCACCTGGCGCAAACTCCTTTTTGGCCACTGGACAGTGGTCAGCTGGTCGCTTTCTTCAGGAGTTGGTGCAGGGGACTCTGGTTTAGCAATTTTTCACCTGTAGCAAACAGGGAGTCCCTCCTTGAACCAGTTGAAGCCAGGCAAAGTCCTTCTTGTGGTGAAGCCCAAGTGTGCAGCTGGTGCAGTCTTTCTGAGTGCAGGGTCCAGGTTCAGGCCAGGGGTCCAGCAGGGCAGTCCTTCTTCTTCTTTAGTTCCTTTCTTGTTGAATTCTGGAGGGGATCTGAGGCGTGGGTGCAGGTCTGCCAGTTTTATCCTTGCTCCTGGATGAAAAGCAGGGGGGCCCTGGTTCTCCAATCAGGGACAGGGTCGTCCCCCTGTGATGACCACTTCCTGGGAAGTGTGGCAAAAATCCATCCCAGAAGGCAACAGTCTCTAAAAATCCAAAATGGATGAATCTGATTTTTGGAGGAGAGATCTGGCTGAGCCCACCCACTGGTGTGGCTAAAAATCATAAACACACCCCTCTCCTGCCCTCTCCTAATCTAATCAAGGGGGCACCTAATTGTCTGGGGTTGCAGGATGTGGGGGTGTTGCTGGGTGCTCCAAATGTCCTTCTCTGCCTTTGAAGACCAGTTTGGCAGCCCTCCCCCTTCCTGCCTCACCATCTGCTGAGGGGAGATTCTCTCCCCAAGCACATTCCTTTGTGTGAAGTCAGGCCACTTCACACCTCATCAAGGTAGCCTGGCAGAAGCTGCTGCAGGCTGGCCAATCAGAGCACAGCAGCAAAAACAATGCAGAGCTGAAATTGGCAACTTTTTAGGTAAAGTCTAAACTTTTTACCTGCACTAGTTATATTAAATCCAACAACTGGAAGTTGTGGGATTTATTACAACAATCAATTTGATACCAAATTCTTGGTATGTAACATTTAAGGAGACTTTACAATTTAAAATAAAGTCTGCCCACTCTAGCCTATGAAGGCCATTTACTTCAATGAGGGAAAAACAAATTTGGCTGTTTTTACCTCACCAGGGCTTATAAATCTATTTTTATAAAGTCCCTGCTTATAGTTACATGGCACCCAGCCCTAGGGGCACATAGGGCACACCTTAGGGGTGACTTATATGTAAAAATAAGGTAGTTTAAGACTTTGGAAGTACCTTTAATTCCAAAGTCGAATTTGCATATAACTTTAATTTAAAAGCAGCCAGCAAGGCAGGCTTGCTTTTAAAATGACACTGGGCACCTCAGCAATGCACCTAGGTGTGCACCACCTATGCTGTGGTCCCTAAACCTACATGCCCTACCATATACTAGGGACTTATAGGTAGGTTAACTTAGCCAATTATAATTAGCCTAATTTGCATATCCATTTTACACAGAGCACAGGCCCTGGGACTGGTTAGCAGTACCCAGGGCACCATCAGAGTCAGGAAAACACCAGCATAAAGTGGAAAATGGGGGCAAAAAGTTATGGGGCCTCTGCAATCAGCCCTAGTTTCTCACACAACCCCCCCCAGCCCACACGCCCAGGAGACTCAGCCCAACCCTGGGAGAGTCTTCCTGGCTTGTTAGGCGAGGAAGACAGTGAAGAAAACTGGCTGTCCCTTTGCAGGGCCTACTCTGCCTTATATCCTCCTGTCAGGGTCACTCCCTCTGGGTAGTGAAGCCATCCCAACAGTAAAAGGACCCAACTCAAACTGAAACTTTCCTCTAGGGGGTCTTCCTCCTTTCTCTCTGCCAACTTGGGTAGTGAGGTGCCCACCTCCCCTACTCCAAACGTTGCTAGGGCAATACCTAGCTTACCCAAAGAGGTCACCCAACACTTGAGCAACCCCACCATGACCAATAGGGTCAGGGGGCCTACTTTGCTATTGGCCCTGGGTTCTGCCTCCCAGGCCAAGTACAGTGCTGCCAGGAAGGCTAGCACCCAGCAGAGGCTACTGACAGCTGTCAGCACCCAGAACCACACCCTAAGCTCTCCACTGACAGGTGGCTGAGCTGCTTTAGGGGCAACTTTGGGGTCCTGGCACCCCTCTTGCTGTCTAGAGTGGGGAGATACCACCTCCTGTGGCAGACACCCTCCTTCCACTCTCCCTTCTGTCAGTGCAGGGGCAACACCCTGCATCTGGACAGCTGCCTGACTACTCAGGACTTCCTTGGGGTCAGGTGAGGCCTCACCAGTGCCAACTCTGGGCTCCCCCCCTACTGGGGCAGAAGGCCTTTGGCTCCCTGGAACTCTCTTTAAGAGTGGCCTACCCTTCCTTTTCTTCTTTCCTTTTCTTGGGGACCCCTGTCTCCTAACTGTAGGGACTGACTCCCCAGGACTTTGGGTTGGGGGGGCACCCTGGGCGACCACCCCATCTGTGACCAGACTCACCTCTGGGAGGTCATTGCCCAGGATACAATCTAGGGGAAGGTCAGCACTGACTACCACCCTAATCCAGTCAAGGATACCCTCCCTCTCTAGGGGCACTATGGCTATAGGTTTGGAGGTGACCTCCCCTGTGGCTATCCTGACTTTCTTTATCTTTCCTGGGACATACAAGTCTGGGGTCACTAACCGGTCACTCACTATAGTGTGACTGGCACAGGTGTCTCTCAGGCCAGTGGTAGGGATCCCATTCACTTGAATGTGGTGGAAGTGCCTACTCCCACCCTCAGGGATCACCAGCTTACCATCTGGTCCTGTCTCCCAGCTCAATGCTAGGAGGACTTCATCATCTGAGGAATCCTCCTCTATGGGTACACTGGACAGCCCAGTGCTAACCACCTTCTTTGGACAGGCTGCATCTCCTCTGAAGTGACCTGTCTGCTGACAGTCAAAGCAAGCCCTACTGTCCAAGAGCTTTTTTAACCCTGGGTCTAACTGTCTCTGCTGGTCAGAGTGGGATTTACTCTCCTCCTTCTTAGGGTTCTGGGGTACAGAGGGAGTCTCTGTGGTGGGCTTACCACCTCCCTCCTTAGGTTTTTGGGGACCTGTCCCCCCCTTCTTGGAGTCTCCCCCCTGGGACTTGACAACCACCCTGGTTCTCAACCACTCATCAGCTGCCTCCCCTAGCTCTCTAGGGTTGGTCTGCTTAGAGTCCACTAGATGCTGGCGTAACCTTTCTTGGATACAATTGGTCAAGATGTGCTCTCTCATGATCAGATTGTATAACCCCTCATAAGTATCTACCTTGTTACCAATAATCCAGCCCTCTAGTGCCTTTAGTGAAATGTCCACAAAGTCAACCCAAGACTGGGTACTGACCTTCTGGGTGTCCCTGAACTTCATTCTATATTGCTCTGGGGTCAGACCAAACTTCTTGGCTAAGCACCTCTTCATACTAGGGTATGAATCTGCCTCCTCCCCCCTTAAGGTCAGAAGCCTATCCCTCCCTGAGTTGGGGACCAACTCCCACAAAAGGGAACCCCAGTATTGAGGCCTAACCCTTCTCATTTGGAGTGCCCTCTCAAAGGCCCCCAGCCACTTATCTATGTCATCCCCCTCTACATAAGCAGGAACTACCCCCTTGGGTAATCTGGGGCAAACTCCCCCACCCATGGACACCTCAGCTTCTTTATCGCTGCTTCCATCTCTTTTCTCTTTGTATGCCCACTTTTTCTTTTCTAGGGCCAGCTTCTCTGCTTCCAAAGCTATGTATGCTAGCTGGGCCTCCAGCTCTCTTTCTCTGATGGATGGGTTCTCTCCTCCTGAAGGGACCCCCTTCCTACCACTAGCTTTGGATCTGCCCCTAGTGACTGTGTTTACTGAGGACCGTTCTTCCTCATCCTCACTTAGGCTCAGATGCCTTCCCTCCCCTGAGTGGTTAGAGCTTGCATCCTCCCTTCTTTCTCCCTCCTCTGGAGCTTCTTCTGACTCTACCTCTTGGGCCTCAGCCCATGCTGTCAGGGATGTGATCAGGATTTGCTTCCTGAGATCAGTGGTTGCAGGCAACCCTCTTTCAACACACAACCCCCTAAGCTGGACTACTGTCAGTGTGGGTAGGCTAGCCAGATCAAGCTCCATGGTTCCCTAGTTTTGTGTCAACAAAAACTTTTTGCAAAAATTGGAAACAAGGATTTAGAAAAATTACAAAAATTCAATAATTGAAATTAATCCAAATTAAAAATTAAAAACAATTTTTGCACTAGGACAATTTAAAGGATTTTTTATTTGTTTTACCTAAAACTGTAACGTGATATTGAACACAAGTACAGGATCCCGTCGCTGCTTCCAATTATGTTGGAAAATGGGTTATTGGTAGGGCAGGTAGGTACCTACACCTAGCAACAAGCCACTAACCTCCACATAGGTACAGTTAGGTCTCAGTAAATTAATCCCAGCTCTACCCTTGGTAGCTTGGCATCGAGCGTCAAGGCTTAACTTAGGAGACAAAGGCCCTCATTCTGACCCTGGCGGTCAAAGACCGCCAGGGCGGAGGACCGCGGGAGCACCGCCGACAGGCCGGCGGTGCTCCAATGGGGATTCCGACCGCGGCGGTAAAGCCGCGGTCGGACCGGCACCACTGGCGGGCTCCCGCCAGTGTACCGCCGCCCCATTGAATCCTCCACGGCGGCGCAGCTTGCTGCACCGCCGCGGGGATTCCGACCCCCCCTACCGCCATCCAGATCCCGGCGGTTCGACCGCCGGGATCCGGATGGCGGTAGGGGGGGTCGCGGGGCCCCTGGGGGCCCCTGCAGTGCCCATGCCACTGGCATGGGCATTGCAGGGGCCCCCGTAAGAGGGCCCCTACATGTATTTCACTGTCTGCTGCGCAGACAGTGAAATACGCGACGGGTGCAACTGCACCCGTCGCACAGCTTCCACTCCGCCGGCTCGATTCCGAGCCGGCTTCATCGTGGAAGCCTCTTTCCCGCTGGGCTGGCGGGCGGTCTGAAGGCGACCGCCCGCCAGCCCAGCGGGAAAGTCAGAATTACCGCCGTGGTCTTTCGACCGCGGAACGGTAACCTGACGGCGGGACTTTGGCGGGCGGCCTCCGCCGCCCGCCAAGGTCAGAATGAGGGCCAAAGTGTAAAGCATTCAAATATCACAAAACAGTAATTCAATAAAACACAGGAAACAGTTTAAAAATCCAAAACCAATTTATAAAAATAGTTTATATTTTTATCTTTAAAATGACACAAAAACGATTAAAATCGGTTCAGGGGAACCGGAGATATGAATTTTTAAAGAATTATTACTTTTCTAGCCAATCGGGTCATCTGGTTGCACCAGGACCGGGGCAAAGTCAAACTTTCAGGCCGACCGCGATGGAGCCCTGCTCGGCTACAAGTCGCGGGAGGCCTCGGTTAAAAAGTTACCTTCTGACTTAGGGCCTGATTCTAACTTTGGAGGACGGTGTTAAACCGTCCCAAAAGTGGCGGATATACCACCTACCGTATTAGGAGTCCATTATATCCTATGGAACTCGTAATACGGTAGGTGGTATATCCGCCACTTTTGGGACAGTTTAACACCGTCCTCCAAAGTTAGAATCAGGCCCTTAGTCTTTATTTTGAAGTTTTTCTTCACCGGGACGAACCTGCCAGTTGAATCCGACCTCCTGGAGCCCTTGTCCGGATACGCGAATTCGGTTTCCTCGGTGGTGATTTTTACCTTCGGACTTAGTCGTTTTTTCGAGATGAAAATCCTTCGACCGGGGTAAACCTGGATCTTGATCCGACGTCCATGGAGCCCTTCTCGGATACGATGGCTGGGAGGTCCCGGTCAACTTTTTACGTTCGGACTTAGTCTCTTTTTTGGATGTTTTTCTTTACCGGGACGAACCACGAAGTCAGGCCGGGTCGCGGTTGAGGCAAGCCGGCTAGAATTTCCGCGTCGGGTCGGTCACTTTATGGAGCTTTTTTTCAAAAATTCTCCAATCTTTTCCAAACTTCTGGGGCTTCACCCAGATGTTCTTTCAAGGTTCTTTTGGGGTCCACAGCTCACCCCAAGGGTCCAGAAGTTCTGTGATGGTCCTTGGGAAGTGCGGACTTCAACTCCCAGAATGCACCTGGCGCAAAATCCTTTTTGGCCACTGGACAGTGGTCAGCTGGTCGCTTTCTTCAGGAGTTGGTGCAGGGGACTCTGGTTTAGCAATTTTTCACCTGTAGCAAACAGGGAGTCCCTCCTTGAACCAGTTGAAGCCAGGCAAAGTCCTTCTTGTGGTGAAGCCCAAGTGTGCAGCTGGTGCAGTCTTTCTGAGTGCAGGGTCCAGGTGCAGGCCAGGGGTCCAGCAGGGCAGTCCTTCTTCTTCTTTAGTTCCTTTCTTGTTGAATTCTGGAGGGGATCTGAGGCGTGGGTGCAGGTCTGCCAGTTTTATCCTTGCTCCTGGGTGAAAAGCAGGGGGGCCAAGTCAAAGTTTAAGGCCGACCGCGATGGACCCCGGCTCAGCTACAGTCCGCGGGAGGCCTCGGTCAAAAGTTTACCTTCGGACTAAGTTCTTTTTCTGAAGATTTTCTTCAGCGGGACGAACCTGCCAGTCCAATACGACCTCCTGGAAATCTTCTCCGGATACGTGTCGCGGGAGCCCTCAGTGGAGATTTTTACCTTCGGACTTAGTTGTTTTTTCGAGGTGAAAATCCTTCGACTGGGGTAAACCTGGATCTTGATCTGATGTCCTTGGAGCCCTCCTCGGATACGCTGGGTGGGAGGTCCCGGTCAGCTTTCTACATTCAGACTTAGAGGGTCATTACAACATTGGCGGTAAAAGCCGCTTACCGCTGTGCAGAAGACCGCCAGCACACCGCCGCGGCCGCAGAATTCCGCCACAGCTATTACGACCCACATCTCGTAATCTAATCAAGGGGGCACCTAATTGTCTGGGGTTGCAGAATGTGGGGGTGTTGCTGGGTGCTCCAAATGTCCTTCTCTGCCTTTGAAGACCAGTTTGGCAGCCCTCCCCCTTCCTGCCTCACCATCTGCTGAGGGGAGATTCTCTCCCCAAGCACATTCCTTTGTGTGAAGTCAGGCCACTTCACACCTCATCAAGGTAGCCTGGCAGAAGCTGCTGCAGGCTGGCCAATCAGAGCACAGCAGCAAAAACAATGCAGAGCTGAAATTGGCAACTTTTTAGGTAAAGTCTAAACTTTTTACCTACACTAGTTATATTAAATCCAACAACTGGAAGTTGTGGGATTTATTACAACAATCAATTTGATACCAAATTCTTGGTATGTAACATTTAAGGAGACTTTACAATTTAAAATAAAGTCTGCCCACTCTAGCCTATGAAGGCCATTTACTTCAATGAGGGAAAAACAAATTTGGCTGTTTTTACCTCACCAGGGCTTATAAATCTATTTTTATAAAGTCCCTGCTTATAGTTACATGGCACCCAGCCCTAGGGGCACATAGGGCACACCTTAGGGGTGACTTATATGTAAAAATAAGGTAGTTTAAGACTTTGGAAGTACCTTTAATTCCAAAGTCGAATTTGCATATAACTTTAATTTAAAAGCAGCCAGCAAGGCAGGCTTGCTTTTAAAATGACACTGGGCACCTCAGCAATGCACCTAGGTGTGCACCACCTATGCTGTGGTCCCTAAACCTACATGCCCTACCATATACTAGGGACTTATAGGTAGGTTAACTTAGCCAATTATAATTAGCCTAATTTGCATATCCATTTTACACAGAGCACAGGCCCTGGGACTGGTTAGCAGTACCCAGGGCACCATCAGAGTCAGGAAAACACCAGCATAAAGTGGAAAATGGGGGCAAAAAGTTATGGGGCCTCTGCAATCAGCCCTAGTTTCTCACACAACCCCCCCCAGCCCACACGCCCAGGAGACTCAGCCCAACCCTGGGAGAGTCTTCCTGGCTTGTTAGGCGAGGAAGACAGTGAAGAAAACTGGCTGTCCCTTTGCAGGGCCTACTCTGCCTTATATCCTCCTGTCAGGGTCACTCCCTCTGGGTAGTGAAGCCATCCCAACAGTAAAAGGACCCAACTCAAACTGAAACTTTCCTCTAGGGGGTCTTCCTCCTTTCTCTCTGCCAACTTGGGTAGTGAGGTGCCCACCTCCCCTACTCCAAACGTTGCTAGGGCAATACCTAGCTTACCCAAAGAGGTCACCCAACACTTGAGCAACCCCACCATGACCAATAGGGTCAGGGGGCCTACTTTGCTATTGGCCCTGGGTTCTGCCTCCCAGGCCAAGTACAGTGCTGCCAGGAAGGCTAGCACCCAGCAGAGGCTACTGACAGCTGTCAGCACCCAGAACCACACCCTAAGCTCTCCACTGACAGGTGGCTGAGCTGCTTTAGGGGCAACTTTGGGGTCCTGGCACCCCTCTTGCTGTCTAGAGTGGGGAGATACCACCTCCTGTGGCAGACACCCTCCTTCCACTCTCCCTTCTGTCAGTGCAGGGGCAACACCCTGCATCTGGACAGCTGCCTGACTACTCAGGACTTCCTTGGGGTCAGGTGAGGCCTCACCAGTGCCAACTCTGGGCTCCCCCCCTACTGGGGCAGAAGGCCTTTGGCTCCCTGGAACTCTCTTTAAGAGTGGCCTACCCTTCCTTTTCTTCTTTCCTTTTCTTGGGGACCCCTGTCTCCTAACTGTAGGGACTGACTCCCCAGGACTTTGGGTTGGGGGGGCACCCTGGGCGACCACCCCATCTGTGACCAGACTCACCTCTGGGAGGTCATTGCCCAGGATACAATCTAGGGGAAGGTCAGCACTGACTACCACTCTAATCCAGTCAAGGATACCCTCCCTCTCTAGGGGCACTATGGCTACAGGTTTGGAGGTGACCTCCCCTGTGGCTATCCTGACTTTCTTTATCTTTCCTGGGACATACAAGTCTGGGGTCACTAACCGGTCACTCACTATAGTGTGACTGGCACAGGTGTCTCTCAGGCCAGTGGTAGGGATCCCATTCACTTGAATGTGGTGGAAGTGCCTACTCCCACCCTCAGGGATCACCAGCTTACCATCTGGTCCTGTCTCCCAGCTCAATGCTAGGAGGACTTCATCATCTGAGGAATCCTCCTCTATGGGTACACTGGACAGCCCAGTGCTAACCACCTTCTTTGGACAGGCTGCATCTCCTCTGAAGTGACCTGTCTGCTGACAGTCAAAGCAAGCCCTACTGTCCAAGAGCTTTTTTAACCCTGGGTCTAACTGTCTCTGCTGGTCAGAGTGGGATTTACTCTCCTCCTTCTTAGGGTTCTGGGGTACAGAGGGAGTCTCTGTGGTGGGCTTACCACCTCCCTCCTTAGGTTTTTGGGGACCTGTCCCCCCCTTCTTGGAGTCTCCCCCCTGGGACTTGACAACCACCCTGGTTCTCAACCACTCATCAGCTGCCTCCCCTAGCTCTCTAGGGTTGGTCTGCTTAGAGTCCACTAGATGCTGGCGTAACCTTTCTTGGATACAATTGGTCAAGATGTGCTCTCTCATGATCAGATTGTATAACCCCTCATAAGTATCTACCTTGTTACCAATAATCCAGCCCTCTAGTGCCTTTAGTGAAATGTCCACAAAGTCAACCCAAGACTGGGTACTGACCTTCTGGGTGTCCCTGAACTTCATTCTATATTGCTCTGGGGTCAGACCAAACTTCTTGGCTAAGCACCTCTTCATACTAGGGTATGAATCTGCCTCCTCCCCCCTTAAGGTCAGAAGCCTATCCCTCCCTGAGTTGGGGACCAACTCCCACAAAAGGGAACCCCAGTATTGAGGCCTAACCCTTCTCATTTGGAGTGCCCTCTCAAAGGCCCCCAGCCACTTATCTATGTCATCCCCCTCTACATAAGCAGGAACTACCCCCTTGGGTAATCTGGGGCAAACTCCCCCACCCATGGACACCTCAGCTTCTTTATCGCTGCTTCCATCTCTTTTCTCTTTGTATGCCCACTTTTTCTTTTCTAGGGCCAGCTTCTCTGCTTCCAAAGCTATGTATGCTAGCTGGGCCTCCAGCTCTCTTTCTCTGATGGATGGGTTCTCTCCTCCTGAAGGGACCCCCTTCCTACCACTAGCTTTGGATCTGCCCCTAGTGACTGTGTTTACTGAGGACCGTTCTTCCTCATCCTCACTTAGGCTCAGATGCCTTCCCTCCCCTGAGTGGTTAGAGCTTGCATCCTCCCTTCTTTCTCCCTCCTCTGGAGCTTCTTCTGACTCTACCTCTTGGGCCTCAGCCCATGCTGTCAGGGATGTGATCAGGATTTGCTTCCTGAGATCAGTGGTTGCAGGCAACCCTCTTTCAACACACAACCCCCTAAGCTGGACTACTGTCAGTGTGGGTAGGCTAGCCAGATCAAGCTCCATGGTTCCCTAGTTTTGTGTCAACAAAAACTTTTTGCAAAAATTGGAAACAAGGATTTAGAAAAATTACAAAAATTCAATAATTGAAATTAATCCAAATTAAAAATTAAAAACAATTTTTGCACTAGGACAATTTAAAGGATTTTTTATTTGTTTTACCTAAAACTGTAACGTGATATTGAACACAAGTACAGGATCCCGTCGCTGCTTCCAATTATGTTGGAAAATGGGTTATTGGTAGGGCAGGTAGGTACCTACACCTAGCAACAAGCCACTAACCTCCACATAGGTACAGTTAGGTCTCAGTAAATTAATCCCAGCTCTACCCTTGGTAGCTTGGCATCGAGCGTCAAGGCTTAACTTAGGAGACAAAGGCCCTCATTCTGACCCTGGCGGTCAAAGACCGCCAGGGCGGAGGACCGCGGGAGCACCGCCGACAGGCCGGCGGTGCTCCAATGGGGATTCCGACCGCGGCGGTAAAGCCGCGGTCGGACCGGCACCACTGGCGGGCTCCCGCCAGTGTACCGCCGCCCCATTGAATCCTCCACGGCGGCGCAGCTTGCTGCACCGCCGCGGGGATTCCGACCCCCCCTACCGCCATCCAGATCCCGGCGGTTCGACCGCCGGGATCCGGATGGCGGTAGGGGGGGTCGCGGGGCCCCTGGGGGCCCCTGCAGTGCCCATGCCACTGGCATGGGCATTGCAGGGGCCCCCGTAAGAGGGCCCCTACATGTATTTCACTGTCTGCTGCGCAGACAGTGAAATACGCGACGGGTGCAACTGCACCCGTCGCACAGCTTCCACTCTGCCGGCTCGATTCCGAGCCGGCTTCATCGTGGAAGCCTCTTTCCCGCTGGGCTGGCGGGCGGTCTGAAGGCGACCGCCCGCCAGCCCAGCGGGAAAGTCAGAATTACCGCCGTGGTCTTTCGACCGCGGAACGGTAACCTGACGGCGGGACTTTGGCGGGCGGCCTCCGCCGCCCGCCAAGGTCAGAATGAGGGCCAAAGTGTAAAGCATTCAAATATCACAAAACAGTAATTCAATAAAACACAGGAAACAGTTTAAAAATCCAAAACCAATTTATAAAAATAGCTTATATTTTTATCTTTAAAATGACACAAAAACGATTAAAATCGGTTCAGGGGAACCGGAGATATGAATTTTTAAAGAATTATTACTTTTCTAGCCAATCGGGTCATCTGGTTGCACCAGGACCGGGGCAAAGTCAAACTTTCAGGCCGACCGCGATGGAGCCCTGCTCGGCTACAAGTCGCGGGAGGCCTCGGTTAAAAAGTTACCTTCTGACTTAGGGCCTGATTCTAACTTTGGAGGACGGTGTTAAACCGTCCCAAAAGTGGCGGATATACCACCTACCGTATTAGGAGTCCATTATATCCTATGGAACTCGTAATACGGTAGGTGGTATATCCGCCACTTTTGGGACAGTTTAACACCGTCCTCCAAAGTTAGAATCAGGCCCTTAGTCTTTATTTTGAAGTTTTTCTTCACCGGGACGAACCTGCCAGTTGAATCCGACCTCCTGGAGCCCTTGTCCGGATACGCGAATTCGGTTTCCTCGGTGGTGATTTTTACCTTCGGACTTAGTCGTTTTTTCGAGATGAAAATCCTTCGACCGGGGTAAACCTGGATCTTGATCCGACGTCCATGGAGCCCTTCTCGGATACGATGGCTGGGAGGTCCCGGTCAACTTTTTACGTTCGGACTTAGTCTCTTTTTTGGATGTTTTTCTTTACCGGGACGAACCACGAAGTCAGGCCGGGTCGCGGTTGAGGCAAGCCGGCTAGAATTTCCGCGTCGGGTCGGTCACTTTATGGAGCTTTTTTTCAAAAATTCTCCAATCTTTTCCAAACTTCTGGGGCTTCACCCAGATGTTCTTTCAAGGTTCTTTTGGGGTCCACAGCTCACCCCAAGGGTCCAGAAGTTCTGTGATGGTCCTTGGGAAGTGCGGACTTCAACTCCCAGAATGCACCTGGCGCAAAATCCTTTTTGGCCACTGGACAGTGGTCAGCTGGTCGCTTTCTTCAGGAGTTGGTGCAGGGGACTCTGGTTTAGCAATTTTTCACCTGTAGCAAACAGGGAGTCCCTCCTTGAACCAGTTGAAGCCAGGCAAAGTCCTTCTTGTGGTGAAGCCCAAGTGTGCAGCTGGTGCAGTCTTTCTGAGTGCAGGGTCCAGGTGCAGGCCAGGGGTCCAGCAGGGCAGTCCTTCTTCTTCTTTAGTTCCTTTCTTGTTGAATTCTGGAGGGGATCTGAGGCGTGGGTGCAGGTCTGCCAGTTTTATCCTTGCTCCTGGGTGAAAAGCAGGGGGGCCCTGGTTCTCCAATCAGGGACAGGGTCGTCCCCCTGTGATGACCACTTCCTGGGAAGTGTGGCAAAAATCCATCCCAGAAGGCAACAGTCTCTAAAAATCCAAAATGGATGAATCTGATTTTTGGAGGAGAGATCTGGCTGAGCCCACCCACTGGTGTGGCTAAAAATCATAAACACACCCCTCTCCTGCCCTCTCCTAATCTAATCAAGGGGGCACCTAATTGTCTGGGGTTGCAGGATGTGGGGGTGTTGCTGGGTGCTCCAAATGTCCTTCTCTGCCTTTGAAGACCAGTTTGGCAGCCCTCCCCCTTCCTGCCTCACCATCTGCTGAGGGGAGATTCTCTCCCCAAGCACATTCCTTTGTGTGAAGTCAGGCCACTTCACACCTCATCAAGGTAGCCTGGCAGAAGCTGCTGCAGGCTGGCCAATCAGAGCACAGCAGCAAAAACAATGCAGAGCTGAAATTGGCAACTTTTTAGGTAAAGTCTAAACTTTTTACCTGCACTAGTTATATTAAATCCAACAACTGGAAGTTGTGGGATTTATTACAACAATCAATTTGATACCAAATTCTTGGTATGTAACATTTAAGGAGACTTTACAATTTAAAATAAAGTCTGCCCATTCTAGCCTATGAAGGCCATTTACTTCAATGAGGGAAAAACGAATTTGGCTGTTTTTACCTCACCAGGGCTTATACATCTATTTTTATAAAGTCCCTGCTTATAGTTACATGGCACCCAGCCCTAGGGGCACATAGGGCACACCTTAGGGGTTACTTATATGTAAAAATAAGGTAGTTTAAGACTTTGGAAGTACCTTTAATTCCAAAGTCGAATTTGCATATAACTTTAATTTAAAAGCAGCCAGCAAGGCAGGCTTGCTTTTAAAATGACACTGGGCACCTCAGCAATGCACCTAGGTGTGCACCACCTATGCTGTGGTCCCTAAACCTACATGCCCTACCATATACTAGGGACTTATAGGTAGGTTAACTTAGCCAATTATAATTAGCCTAATTTGCATATCCATTTTACACAGAGCACAGGCCCTGGGACTGGTTAGCAGTACCCAGGGCACCATCAGAGTCAGGAAAACACCAGCATAAAGTGGAAAATGGGGGCAAAAAGTTATGGGGCCTCTGCAATCAGCCCTAGTTTCTCACACCATAAAAGGAATGTGCACCATGAATAACACAATATGGATTCAGGAAAACAAATCACATAACTTGTCAACTCAAATATTACAAGATAAATATCTTAGAATAGTGGCATACAATAAACAACATGAATTAAACTTGAGGAGAGAATCGTGCGTCTTGCCGATTCGAGTGTCACCATGTAAAATGACAAGAAATTATAGTACGCAATGAATATCAAAGTCAAATCATCATTTAACGAATCGCGCGTCTTGCCGATTTGTAAACCACGATGTAAGTGCCAAGAAATAACATCTCACAATGAACAACAAGATCAAAGTACAATGAAACGAATCGCGCGCCTTTTGCCAATTCTTAAGCCACCATGTAAATGTCAAGAAATGGTAGCGCGCAATGAACAACAAAGTTAAAACACCATAAAACAAATTGCGCGTCTTGCCGATTCTTAAGCCACCATGGAAATGTCAAGAAATGGTAGCGTGCAATGAATAACAAGATTAAATTATCATGAAATGAATCGCACATCTTGCCGATTCGCAAGACACCCTGCAAATGTCACAAACACTCAAGCGCATATTTCACATGCGCAAAGTACTCTGTCAAAACATAAAAGAATTAGGACCAAGAACATGAGAGTTCTCGATAATGGCGTCGGGAGGCCAGCCCAACCACCGTCTTACCGCCCAGAACAAGGACCTCCAAATGAAGAATGAAAGTCAGATGTCTGGAAGATCAAATAGGCCACCGGGACAGGAGCTCAGGAAGTAGGTGCTGCTCTGCACCGGGACCTCTGAATAGTGAGCACTTGGAGCTGGGCTGGCTCCTTTTCATAGAGTCTTGGCCCAGCCCACAACCACACCCAGGCATGTTGCAGGGAATGTCTCTAGAAGGCCCTGGAAAGGGACCACACACTAACGCACTCAGAAAGCCTGTAGCAATACTTTGCAAATGAACAGCATTTGTAAGCACATTAAAAATAAGTCTTCAGGATTGAACTTCGCAATGCAAAAGGTTAAAGAACAACATATCAGCACAATGCATAAATTACGTTGTTTTGAGAGTGCTGGGTTTTTGCATTCTAGTCGCCAATAGAGCGCGCACTGCCCTGGTGTTGTTGACACTTATATAAACATTCTTTCAGACAGTAGATGATCTCATGTCCTTATTTTTTTAAAGCTAAAATAGTGAAAAGATCAGAAGTCTTATAACAACTATAGACCAATCCTATTGATAAGTGTGGATGATAAAGTCCTTACCAAAATTATTGTTTTCCTTTTAAAATATTATAAAAATACATGTACTACTTGGTTGAGAACAAACTGGCTTTTTTTAGAATGGACATAGATGACTGAAAATGCTAAACTGATTTTAAATGTAATTGTTGAAGATGTCATTAGTGAACATTGTTTAGCCACAACTTTGAAATAGCTCTTGACAGGATGGATTGGAATTTTATGTTTCTCCATCTATTCAGAATATTGTTAAATTATATTTGGTGTAATTGATCAAGAGGATGGCATATCTAGGTTTGAGATGGAATCCTTTATTTTTGTGATGGTGAGCCAGTTAGAATCAATATAAACAATACTAGTTCCACTAATTTTGTGCTGTCCATGTTACATGTCAATATTACCTTCTCCTTCTTTAGAAAAGCTGATTCATTATTAAACACCTTCTGTGAAATAGCAAGAAATCTCTGGACTAATGTCCATCTTATAAACCTATGAATGTGCTATTCGTTATCCAGAGAGCAACGTCCATAGCTTCACTTATTAGAAATGATTGTAGATGATTGAACTATTGCTTTGTCTATATGTTAAAGGGAAATGAAGTTTTTGTCATGATAAATACATGGAATTAAAAAGGAGCAATATGCTAGAATTCATGGAGGCACACGTGTTTTCTGTGGTATACTAATTGTATTTTAATAACTCAAGATGTTCCTACACAGACATTCAAAATAGGGTTGATTTCCCAAATTCCTTTAAGTACAATTATGCACCATTATTTAATGCAATAACAAATCTTCACTCAACATTACATGATATAAGTCTATAAAAAACATGCTATGATAACATCTTGAGAATTTTGACATAACACCCCAATCCAGTATATAGAAAGGTATTATAGACAACAAAGATGTCTGGCTGAATCATAAGGTTGAATTAGATTGGACATTGTTTTCATCTTGGACTTTTAATCTTTAGAATAAAATAAGGTTGAAAAATTCAGACCTTCTCATGCACATCTAGTAACTTTAGATGACATGGAAAGCCTTGACTTAGAAGATCACGTCCTAGGTGGGAAAGAAAATCAGGCTTCTCCTGCCTGGAGCATGTTCAGTGGGAACTTGACAACAAATTATTTGACCTTGTGGAGCAAACAGCTGCAGTTTCCAGACTTGCCCCACAGGAGGATTTTGAATTCTAAAAAGCTGACCAAGTCTGAAGGTCTGAAGGTAGGATATGGATCAAGGGGAGGCTGCAAAGCTAACTGACTGTCAACACACCATCAGAGTCCATGGAATCCATTTTGTCCTGCTCTTATATCTTGGAGATCTAAGCAAGAAGAAATTTCAGCTGGAAATAGCACCTAGATTCTTCTTAACCATAAACTGTCATGTCAAATAAACTTTTTGCCTTAAAATTTTAAACCTGATATCCATGATACTCCTATCCTAGGCTAATATTTGTCTGCTTTTTTACATTGGTCTTTTTTTTTTTTGAGAGTCTTATTGCGTTGTTTTCTTGACTTTGAAATTAATTGAACAACTTGAAAGTCACAAAATCTGTGGGTATTGCCAGCTGCTTATGTCAAATCTACCACCGTATTCAGCAGAGATTCTCTCAGAACTGTGGACTTATCTGATTCTGTTTATCAAGTTGTTAGACAACACTTCCTTTCAATTTGAATTTGCTGGCTAGCTGGTAATATGGTGTAGGTGGCCATCTGCCATCTGCCCTAAAATTATTGCTAGTACCCACAGTTGGTGTAGTAAACACAGATGACTTTATTATGCATTATGTCCCATTTTACAATACAATGATGGACTGCTTGTTGGCATGAGTTATCTTTCTTTCCCAAATCCATCAGCTTGTCTTGACATCTTTCTGTTTGCTGGAAGAGGAGCAACTTTGCCACCACAATACCAGTTCAGCTATTCAGATTTATTTGATGATTCTTGTCATTTAAAGGATTTGTAAATATTGATGCAGCCTAGTACTGCCAGATGTATGCACATGTAACTCAGACATGACTAACGTTTGTTATTAATGTTATTAATGTTAGGCCTGTTGTTTACAAAGTCATAAGATTTGAAAAATATATCAGCTGTATTTTTAATCAACAGGTCCTCATTACTTATCATAAGGGTATCATAGGGATATCAGATGGGGAGTAGGGGTGAGGGCAATCTCCAGTTGTAGCTCGTATCCCAGCCCCTGATTCCACAGATCATGACTTGGAGTCCTGGTAATGGGGAATAACTGTGTGGACCCAGGAATACCAGAGGAATACTCATCTGATTTAGGGACAATTTAGCTCACACTCCCCACTTACTCTAGTATGAATACTGGGGTAGGTTGGAGTTGGCTGGAGGGCAGAGGAAGTGTCTACTCTTGGACGAGAATTCGACCTGGCATTAGGAGCACTGTCTCCTCCTACCTGTGCTGTTGGTGGTGCCAAGCTGAAACTGAACCTGGTGTTTCCAAGCCCAGTAGTTTCATGACTAGAAACACTGTAATACTCAGAGTATGGTTGACCAGCATACCCTCACAGAGAATGCTACACCATACTAGAAAGAGTCCAATAAGCATAAACTACAGAAGAGGTAAATTATGAAAAGTTTCTCAAATCCCATTGATAGCATCAGACATTCACTCCTCCTTCAACCTCTTGAGCACTATTGACATGACCTCACATTCCATAACACTCTGTTGGAGCAGATATGCTAACATGAGAAATTTCTAATGATTTGCTTATACATACTAATGAGAAATATTGATAAAAGAGACTACTAATTGATAATAACATGTATGAGTAAAATGTGCCCATGGGGAGTGGTCACCATCTGTGTTAGAAATGCTAAATAATGAACAAAATATTAAAAATTATGTATTAATGTGTCATATTTGAATGTATAACCTATGTTTTATGATGTTTCATATTCTTCACTTAGCCTAAATAGAAGCCTGGTCGGCGCTGGGCCTTACTTGCTTAAACATAGAGACGCGATGAGCTGCAGAGGACTGGAACCGGAGAAAAGGACCTTGAACTGCTCAGAGTTCAGACGGGCTCTGCTAGAAATTTCTGCAAATGTACCAGAGGACAGGAGATGATGAGGACAAAATGACACAATTATGTGTAGAGTATGCTAAACGTACTTTCCCAGGACTTGAACAATAGAGGCACTGACTAAAAGACTGTGGGCAACAATTTTGTTACCTGAAGAGCCGGATGATGTTCTCATCGACAGAAGGACCAATCACATTAATGGAACTTGATGCTTGAACCGACGCAAACAAGTGGTAAACAAAAACAATAGGTTAGAATCATAACCCCTGATGAGGTTGACCAATTAGTAATTTGTGGGACAGACTGAGAGACCCTAATAAAAAGTCATGACAAGGGAAGGAAAATCAGAGCGGAGAGGCGAAAGTTGATGACGTCAGAAGACGTTGTCTGAAGTGCTGATAATTGGGATTACTCTCTGTGAGCCTGATACTTGCTGATCTATCTTGGATAGGTAACTATAACAATGTGACTGACTAATGTGCGCTTTTTCTTCTAGGTATCAACTGCGCTGTTTTTAAAATGTTTTTTCTCTCTCTGGATAGATTTTTTCCAAATTAATGATTTTTGTCAAAATTGTTTTTGAATGCAGACCCACATGCTGATGCTAATTTGAGTTAGGTAGGCTGACAAAGGTGACTTAACGGTGACAGTTGACTGACTGACTTGCATTGCTGAATTATTCAAAAGTTTAAAGAATGTGCTGACTTATGTTGAGGCTCGTTTTTTGCTTATCATCTATTCTTGGTGAATAGTTATTTGTGATGCTAATAAAGTTTGATTAACAATAAAGTTGAATAAAGGTTTTTGATTAGAATTGTAACTAATAGGGAATAAAAACAATTAACCTTATTGAGAGTGATGATATTTTTCTTATTAGACAGGGTTTTTCTTAATGTTTCTAGTTGATTGAAATGTTTATGATGAATTATCGGTTACTGCTTGACTAGGATACCCCATGCGATCCAAAAGGTTCATCGACCTATACGCGTCCCCTTGTAAGTTTACTTACTAACAGTTTTTAGTAGCAGCTTGATGGTTAGTTTCCTTGGGGAACTAGTTAAGTGGAGACTAGTGGTTATGGTAGTAGTTTAAGTTTGAATTTTTATGAGATTTGAATTTTGTTTTTCTGAAATGGCAATGGTAGCAAAGATGATGTCCCCTTAAACCCAGAAATGACTTTCTAAGATCCTAGATCCCGTTGGTAAGATTGGGTATTTTCTCAGTGTATTTTGAGATAGTATGAGAGTAATAGGTTGCGCTTGCACAAGCTTGAGCAAATCGCAGGTGAATTGTGATGTATGTGAGGTAAAAGTAGGGAGTCTGCATACTCCAGTTAAGGACTAGTAGGAGTGTGCATACTCCAAACTGTGAAAGTAGGGACGTCGTCGAACTTCATATGTGTGTGGCGCTTTGTGCTCTAAATTTGTCTACGTGGTCGTTGGTGATGAACGGACCCTGCGTGGTCTAAGACTACGGAGTATATTGACAAGTGTAGGAGACACTTGGTTATATGTTGTAATCTGTCTGGTTTAGTAGGTTGATCAGGCGTGGTCAACAAGTCGAAGTGAATGTTAGACAAATAAAAGAAGCTTTAACTGAGATTTGGCGAGTCCTATGTGCACCAGGACAGACCCATAGATCAGTTCAGAGTAAAGTTTGCGGGTCAAATTTTACTTGCGAATGTGGGGGACTGAGAAAGAGGAATAGCTAAAGATCCAGAAAGAGCCATTAGTGAAAATCCGTAAGGTCCCTGAAGCGATTGTGTCCCTTCCTGTAGTGAACCAGCAGGTTTGTTTTAGTTATTTGGTGAAGGCGCTCACAATAAATTGCATTAGTTGAGTGAAATCTTGTTGAGGAGGACAAGCCGCAAGACTTTATCAGCCGTTGTGTGTCAGTGTGACGTCAGTGTGTGCTGTGCTGAGATAGGTCGGTTGGTGAGAAGAGCCGCGACTGGATTGACAGCTGTCCGTAAGAGGCAATTGGTGGAGCAAACGGATGAAGGGAATCTTGGGAGTAAAAGTCATTTCATTTTTTGAATTAGTACTACACAAAAACAGGTAAAAATGAAGTTTTTCAAGGCATTTAAGAGTGCGATGAGAGGCGATTCTTTCATTAAGGCGTCAGGAGAATACTCTGGCACATTTTGTGATGACAGAGAAAGGCATAGCTTTGTGTCTTTGGTTAAAGCAATGGAGTAAATTAACTAAGAATCAGGGGACATTAGCTTTTCCGGAGCATGGAACATTTAACTTGAGAATTTTGGACCAGTTGCATTTATCATTGTATGACATGAAGCCGTTACCGAGACCAGCACAGTTTGAGGCTTTAGCAGTTTGGGAGCTATTGGCTAGACAGCAGCAAGAGCTGAAGTTCAATAGAAGGATGAAGAAGGTAGAAAAGTCACTAGCGGAAGCTAAATGGGATTGGGAGCAGAAGAGATGGAGGATGGCGACTATGAAAGAGATTAAGATGTTTCCAGCAATCACAGAGGGTGATGACTCAGATAAAGGGGATAGTGCCAAGGAAGAGGAGAGTGAGGGAAAGAAGAAAAGGAAGAAGTCTTATGTGAATGATGATGATTCTGATGTTGAGGATCTCATTACGCGGTTGCTGAGAGATAGACCTCCATCTATGACGACCTACGCAGGGGGTCCAGGAACTAGTGCTACAGCCCCTCCTGCTACTCCTGGAACATCCCAGGGAGCTGCAGGAGCTGTACAAGCAGGAGGACAGTTACTAGGGCAGTACAAAGTACACCTGTCGCAGGAACTAGTGCTGTAGCTCAGGTGCAGGTACCTCCACCTTCAGTACCAAGAGTTTATCCAGAGGTGCCAGTTCTTGAGACTGTTTCAAATATTGTGGTGCCGAGGGAGCAGGTGCTTCCGAAGCCAATGTTGGTTCAGACAGACCCGACACCAATGTTATTACCCCCAGCACAGACGCAGGGTATGACGAGGTTTACCCCGTTGACTTCGGTGGATCTCACACCAGTTATGAATCAGGCAATGGGAGTACCACTCACAGGGTGTAGGTGTTAGGGTAGCCCCAGATGCAATATCGCTACCGATTACTGTTGGTCCAGTGGTACCTTTATATGCGCAGAAGAAAACAGAAGCAAGGGAACAAACTGAGATGTCACAGAGTTTGGTGAGAAGGGGAACGGGAGATTCAATATAATTGACATCATCTGCAGGACAGGGTCCGGGTGAGCTTAGCTTTCTATGGGTTTTAGTCCTCTTGTAACATTGCCGGATGCAACAAATGTCTCTAATGCAAATCAGAGCTTGAGACTCCTGACACCACAAGCCTCGGGTACAGTAGTACAGCAGCTGCCAGTCCCAAATGCAAGTAATATCTCATTGCAAGGGTTAACAGCTCAGCAGTTAACTAGTTGGCTGGATAGTTTAAATGCTTTGCAATGGGCATCAAAAGAAGAACATCAGCTGAACCGAGTGGGATTAAATATCGAGGCAAATGAGTTAGTCGTGAGAACAATGGGATTGAATAGGTTAGAATCCTATACTGAAGAGGAGCTAAGGTACTTTTGCCCAAGGATCACAAAAGAGGTAGGGAAAATACACCAGAAATTAGCGGAAGTGGCAGAGAAGCATGAGATTGATTTTAAAACAATGAAGCATTTGAGACAAAGTTACAGATTAGATTCCGAGGCAAAGGATTTTGAACACATGAGATCGGCTAGAATGAAGGCACATTTGAGGGACTTGCTGCAGAGTGCGCAAATCTGGGGAGCATTAGGGAAGTGGGAAGGCAGATGGGCAAGAAAAAAAGAGAAACAAAAACGAGATTCCCAAGAAGAAGCAGAGGGAGCTGAGAAAGGGGAATCAGTTAAAATGCTTCCAATGAGAGAGGTCCCAGGGGGTCAGTTTGTTCATGTCCCATGGCACAGAAGTGACATATTGTCTTTTACAAATGATTATCCCAGATTGAGAAAGAGGCCAGTTGAATGGTATCAGTAGACTGAAAGGTTGGTGAAACTCTCTAAGTGTTTGTGGGAAGACTTGAATACCTTATTCAAGATAGTTGTGCCAGCCGATTTGTGGGTTGAGTGAAAGAGGGCAGTAGACTGGCCAACGAGTGAACCCGAGAGGAACAAGATTACAGGCGCACCATCACCTGAGGTAATGAAGAATTATTATAAGGTCATTGAGTTCCTGAATACTAGGATTTCTCCCAAAAACATTGATTGACAGAAGATTGACAGGACTGTCCAGGAAACTAAAGAGTCAATACATACTTGTCAGTTGAACCGAAAGACATGTTGCATTTCATGTTCAGATTTGTTGAAGGGTTGAGACCTGAAGTAGGGCAGATGATTAAGAATCATTTGATTTGCTGGCAGGCAAAGCCGATTGATGAGGTACTGCAGTATGCTAAATATTGTTGTGATGAGATTGAATTGAAACAAAAGAAGTTGGAGGAAAAGTCAATGGTGATGCAGATTAAGGCAGCACAATCATGAGTACAAGGAGCTTTAGTTCCACCGATGCCACCACAACAGAGAGCTGTCATGTTTCAACCTCAAGTGAGGGGTAGAGGACGCAGGCTGGATATGATGCATGGTCCGTATCTAAGCACTGTGGTTGTTCAGAATGAGATGCAGGGCATGAAAAGGATGTTGCCATGTCATTTGTGCAGAAACGTGGGACACTGGAAGCGGGACTGCCCATTGATGGTGCAGGAAGGAATGGTTCAGCAAAGTGATGTCGTTGCAGCTCAAACTGTAAGGGTCCCAAGAATGAGGGACATAGGGCCAGATGTAGGAAGGAAGCAATTTGCGAGTTGCAAATAGCGAGTCCTTCCGACTTGCAATTTGCAACTCGCAAATTGCTATGCAGTACGGTGTCTCAGACACCGACTGCAACTCGCTATGGGGTCGCAATGACCCACCTCATGAATATTCATGAGGTGGGTCGCAAATTGCGGCCCCATAGCGAGTATAGGCACTCGCTAACATGGAGGCCTGCTGTAGTCAGCAGGCCTCCATGTTAGCGACCTGCTTTTCAATAAAGCAGTTTTTTTTTTTTTTTAATGTAGCCCATTTTCCCTAAGGGAAAACGAGCTGCATTTCAAAAAATCCGAAACCTTTTGTTTCGTTTTTTTCAGGGCAGGGAGTGGTCCCTTGGACCACTCCCTGCCCTGAAAAAATATTTTGGGGTCCATTCACAAAGGGGAAGGGGTCCCATGGGGACCCCTTCCAATTTGCGAGTGGGTTACCATCCACTTGAAGTGGATGGTAACTGCAACACCATTTGCGACCGCATATGCGGTCGCAAATGGTATTGCATACCACTAGGAATCGCAAATAGGAAGGGAACACCCCTTCCTATTTGCAATTCTGAAATGCATTTTGCGAGTCGGTCCGACTCGCAGAATGCATTTCTGCATAGGAAAATGTGATTTGCAACTCGCAAACGGCAGTTTTTGCCATTTGCGAGTTGCAATTCCTTTCCTACATCTGGCCCATAGTTCCAAATGCTCAAAATCGAGGTCAGAATTTCTTGCCTGTACAACAGTTGCAGTTGCCTCGAGCACAATTTACTTCTTTAACACCAGTACAGCAGCAGGTTTCTATGGTGCCTAGACAGCAAATGCAAATACCCCAAGCACCGATGGAGCAGCAACAAGTTATGCTTACTCAACAGGTCCCAGGTCAGAGACCAGACAATAGTAACAATACAGTACACCAGTTCCCATTTCACAGTAAGGATGAAATAAACGATGAATGGATGAGTGACAGTTCGGATGAAGGAGCTTGCATTGTCGCTAGAGGTAGATCAGAGAGGGCCTTTTGTGAAGGGAAAGGTAATGGGACATAAGGGGGGTCATTACGACCTCAGTGGACTTAGAAAAAGACCGCTGAGGCCACGGGAGACAGAATACCGCCATTGCCGGCGGTATTCCTGTCTCCCTATTATGAAATTTCCACTGGGCCAGCGGACGGTAACAGTGTTACCGTCCGCTGGCCCAGTGGAAATGTCACATCAACATTGCAGCCGGCTCGTAATAGAGCCGGCGGCAATGCTGATGTGCAGCGGGTGCAGTAGCACCCTTCGCGCATTTCACTGCCCGAAATTCGGGCAGTGAAATGCACAACGGGGCTATGACTAGGGGCCCCTGCACTTCCCATGCCAAGTGCATGGCAGTGCAGGGGCCCACAGGGGCACCCCAAGTCCCCTTACCGCCAGCCTTTCAATGGCGGTGTTTACCGTCACGGACAGGCTGGCGGTCAGGGACACATAATCCCCAGGGCAGCGGTGCTTGCACCGCTGCCCTTGTGATTATGACCGCCAGGCGGAATCCTGGCAGTATATTGGAGGGGCCGGCGGTATGGCCGTGGCAATTGCGCCACGGTCATAATTGCTGGTGGAACACCGCCAGCCTGTTGGCGGTGTTACTGCCACCTTACCGCCGGCCGCCAGGGTCGTAATGACCCCCAAGGTCTCGTTCTTGGTTGACACTGGAGCCACATGCTCCACGGTGAGGAGTGTGGAAGTACCGAATTTACCCCTTTCCGGCAGGACAGTTCTGGTCGTGGGAGTGGAGAATAGGCAGTTAACTAACCTTATCACAGAACCAGTGCAAGTTGAAATTGGAAATTATTTGGACTACATAGATTTGTGGTGTGTGACTCAAGTCCTGTGTCCTTGTTAGGCAGAGATTTGTTGTGCAAGACCAAATGTTCCAGATATTGCACAGATGCAGGGATAGAAGTCCAAACAAATAGTGATGATGAGGAGGAACAGGCGTCAGCCACGGTACTCAATAATGCTTATGAAGAATACCCATTGATTGAAATTTTTCCGATGTTCACCATTAAGGAGTTGCATGCAGACTTGCAGGGAACTGTAAAGGAGAAGGTGTGGGACTTGACAGGAAAGGAAGTGGGATTGATCAAAGGAGGGGAACCTATTAAAATCACTTTGAAGCCGAATGTTGAGTTTCCAAGACTTCCACAGTATAACATGGCACAGGATGTGATGATGAAAGTGGCGCAGATAATCGGAGATTTCCTAAAACAGGTAGTTCTAAAGGGAGTGTTGAGCAGCCCATGTAATTCACCGATAATGGGACTGAAAAAGCCATGTAGGAAGGTACGGGTTGTGCAGGACTTGCGAAAAGTAAATGACATGGTGGTTAAGTGCTGTCCGATTGTACCCAACCCAGCAGTGATACTGTTTCAGATTCCTTTTGAGGCAGAGTGGTTCACGGTGGTTGACTTGTCACAAGCTTTCTTTTCGGTGCCACTTCATGAAGATAGTCAGTTTCTTTTCAGTTTCAAATTCCTAGATAATGTCTATAGCTGGGGAAGTCTTCCACAAGGGTATACGGAGTCACCGTCTTTGTTCAATCAGATTCTGAAGAAGAATTTGGAGTCATTGGAATTACCCTGCCAATCGACTCTTGTGCAGTACATTGATGACTTATTGATTGCATCCAAAACAAGGGACGAGTGTAAGCACAACTCGATTGCCCTGTTGAATCATTTGGGAGAGTTTGGACACAAGGTCTCACCTGCGAAATTGCAGTATTGACAGAAGTCTGTCAAATACTTGGGTCATCAGATTAAGAAAGGGCTGAGAAGAATTTCCTGAGAGAGGATTACAATGATTTTGCGGAGAAGTCCCCCGACTTCACAGAAGGATGTGCGCATGTTTTGGGGAATGGTAGGGTACTGGAGACAATGAGTTCTGAATTTTGCTGAGATAGCAAAACCCCTACAGCAGTTAACACACAAAGGAGTTACAGATCCCATTAGCCTAGATAAAGATCAGATGAGGGCTTTCACTGAATTGAGAGAGAGTTCCAGCGTTGGGAATGCCTAGTTATAAAAAAGCCTTTCACATTGTTTTGTCATGAATATGATGCTTGGTCTTTATCTGTTTTGACACAGGTCCATGAAGGTGCTTATCACCCAGTAGCTTATTTTTCAGCTACCTTGGACCCGGTTGCAGCAGCTTTACCAGGTTGTCTGCGAGCAGTAGCCGTAGTTGGTCAAAGTTTTTCCCAATGTGAAGGGGTGGTCATGGGATACCCGGTGACGGTAATGGTACCACATTCTGTTGAGATTATACTGACAAGGACGAAAACACAACATTTGATGGGGGCAAAACTGACAAGGTATGAGACGAGCATATTGGGAGCTCAAAATGTAACTTTAAAAAGATGTACAGTGTTGAATCCAGCAACATTATTGCCAAGTGATACTGTTGAAATTGAAAGGAGGAGGATATAGAACATGATTGTCTTGAAGTAACTGAGCTATGTACAAAGCCTAGACCTGATATTAGAGATACTCGGTTAAAAGAAAACGACCAAATTGTCTTTGTTGATGGTTCATGTCTTGGAGATGGAACGGGCACTTTGAGAGCAGGGTATGCTTTATGTACTATTACAGGAACCCTAGAAGCATCTTTGCTTCCTGGTGTATATTCAGCACAGGTAGCAGAACTGGTGGCTCTTACTAGAGTTTGTTATGCTTCCACCAGGCTGCGAGTGGCAATATACACTGATAGTCAGTATGGATTTAGAATTGCTCATGATTTTGGTCAATTGTGGTCGCAAATAGGTTTCATGACCTCCAGTGGAATCCCAGTACGAAATGGTGACAGGATAAAAGAATTACTGTATGCGATCCAAATGTCAGAGGAGATTGCTGTGGTAAAATGCAGTGCACATCAAAAAATGCAAGGTTACATTTCCTTGGGAAATGGGTATGCAGATCAGGTTGCAAGGTTGTATGCCCTAAACTGTATATCGTTTAAAGACAAATGGGACTTGATGCCAGAAGAAGAGACCAGTTGTGCTAGTTTTGCATTGAAAATAATCGATACTCTAGAAGAATTAAAAACATTGCAAGAAAATGCAGACAAGGAAGAGAAAAAGCTGTGGGCAAAGCTGAAGTGTGTACAGAAACCAGATGAGATCTGCAATTGGATTTCATTGACATGCCTGCATATGGTGGATTGAAGTACATGTTGGTGATTGTGTGTGTGTTTAGTCACTGGATTGAAGCATACCCCACACGTAGAAATGATAGTCTTACAGTTGCAAAGTTGTTACTCAGAGAATTGATACTGAGGTTTGGATTTCCGATGTCTTTAGAATCAGATAGGGGAACACACTTCAATAACAAAGTGATTAAGCTCTTATGTGCAGCACTGAACATTGAACAGAAGCTCCACTGCAGCTATCGTCCAGAGACGTCAGGACTTATAGAGCAAATGAATGGTACTCTGAAATCAAGAATTGCAAAAATGTGCGCTGCCACAAATCTGAAATAGCTGGATGCATTGCCTCTAGTGTTGATGTCAATGAGAAATATACCTGACAGAAAGACAGGGCTGTCCCCACATGAGATTCTTATGGGAAGAGCAATGAAGTTGCCAGCAATACCAGCCAATGCTCTTGTCAATATTACAGATGCTATGGTGTTGGATTACTGCAAGGGTCTATCTGATGTGGTTCGATCTTTTTCTCAGCAGGTACAAGCCATTACCCTGCCACCTATCCATGACCCAGATCACAATCTAAGAGCAGGAGATTGGGTCGTAATCAAAAAGCATGTGTGAAAGACTTGTCTGGAGCCACGTTTGAGAGGTCCGTATCAAGTGGTGCTGACAACTACAACAGCTGTGAAATGTGCAGGTTTGCCTAACTGGACACATGTGAGCCATGCAAAGAAAGTGGTGAGTCCTCAGGATCATGAAGAAGTGTTGTTGAGAACACCAACAGTAGCAAAGCAAATAGTTTTACCTGAACCAAAACCAGAGCAGGTCGAGCCAGAAGTAGATCCAGAATTGTCAGAAGAAGGATCGATAACCCCAGTAAGAGATGAGGGTGCAGAACTTCAGGAGACAGAATGAGAGATCAACCCAGTAGAAGTGACAAAAGATCCATGCACAGGAGAGGTTCGCACAGAGGCAAAGAGTGCTGAACCGCAAAGAGACCAAGGGGGTCATTACAACCCTGGCGGATGGTGTTAAATCGGCGGTAATACCGCAAACAGGCCGGCAGAACAAAAAAGGGAATTATGACCGTGGCGGAAACTGCCAACATAGACAGCCACTTTAACACTCCGACCGCCACGGCGGTACAGACAAGCAGCGGGGTGGTCACCGCCAACAGACAGGCGGAAGACAAAGTACCGCCCACAGTATTACAACAGGCCAATCCGCCACCTTTTCCGGGGCAGATTCACCATGGATAAAAACATGGCGGAAACAGCTTTTGCAATGGGAAAACGCTCACCTTAATACACTCCTCGAGGAAGGAGGGCACCATGGAGCCGGAACTCCAAATACTCCCTGCAATAGTGTTCCTGCTCCTCTACGAACATCAGCAACGGCGGCGCCTAAGACAACGGTGAGTACTGCACCTACGACATAGGGGAGGGGGAGGCAAAAGTCAGGGACACACACATGCAACACCCCCACCCCGACCCTGGCACACTACAACACACAAACCAATGCATTTCCAAACATCACAGGAACAACCCCCAACCGCCCCGGAAGAATGCAAAGACAAAAGGGAATTCAGTACAACCATTGTAATGTATCAAAATACAGTAAGCTCATATATACATAAATATATACACATTCCAAATATATACATCACGATTAGTAGTGCAGGTATGCACATTTCAATGTCCGTGGACCACTGGGCCCAAAATGCATGGGCGAGGCCCACACACGATACCTGTCCAGAAACAGAGAGAACACTGCAGGGGCATCAGATAGAAATACAACAGGCACCTCAAGGGGAAGGGAAGGGGGGGCACCTCAGCCAGATGACAGCACCACGCCAGATCCACGACGGGGCTCCATGCCCATTGATGTATCCTGGGGAGTGCAAAGCCACAGTCTCACAAGTCTTTGCAGTGGGTGGTTTGCCTACTGTACCATCCTCAGGAGTGCAAAGCCACAGTCTCACAAGTCTTTGCAGTGGGTGGTTTGCCCACTGTACCATCCTGGGGAGTGCAAAGCCACAGTCTCACAAGTCTTTGCATTGGGTGGTTTGCCCACTGTACCATCCTGGGGAGTGCAAAGCCACAGACTCTCAAGTGGATAACAGTCTCTATTGGTTCTGGAGGGGGACTGGTGCCCAGAGTGCTTCATCCTGTTAAGGACTCAGGTAGTGAATGCTGTTCTCCACTGGTTCTGGAGGGGGACTGGTGCCCAGAGTGCTTCATCCTGTTAAGGACTCAGGTAGTGGATGCTGTTCTCCATTGGTTCTGGAGGGGGACTCAGTTCCGTTACTGCCCCTGCCGCACATGGGCTAACGATGCTTGAGTTGGCGGTGCTTGCCTTGTTCAGCGGTGCTTGCCATGGTGGTCTTTGCCCTGTTCAGCGGTGCTTGCCCTGTTCAGCAGTGCTTGCCCTGTTCAGCGGTGCTTGCCATCGCGGTCTTTGCCCTGTTCAGCGGTGCTTGCCCTGTTCAGCGGTGCTTGCCCTGGAGGTCTTTGCCCTTTTCAGCAGTGCTTGCCCTGTTCAGCGGTGCTTGCCATGGCGGTCTTTGCCCTGTTCAGCGGTGCTTGCCCTGTTCAGCGGTGCTTGCTCTGTTCAGCGGGGCTTGACTTTGCTGTCTCTGACCTGTGCAGCGGTGTGTGCCATGGCGGTCCCTCATTGTCCAGCGGGGCTGTGGCTGCTGGGGCCCTCCTGGGCACTGACTCTGATGGTGGTCTCCGGACCAGTGACTATTGTGCTGCCCTCCTGGGCACTGACTCTGGCGGTGGTCTCCGGACCAGTGACGATTGTGCTACCCTCCTGGGCACTGACTCTGGTGGTGGTCTCCGGACCAGTGACGATGGGGCTGGCGGTGGCGTCCTGGGCAGCGGGGAGGATGGCGGCCTTCTCCACCGTGCTGCTCTTCCCAGACTTTGGCGACTTCTTCTGCCCCTTCCCCACCTTGGAAGGAGTCACAACTGACTCGACACTCCCCCCGGGACCCTTGTGAGCGGCTTTGGCGGCAGAAGTCTTCAACCTCTCCCGTCGGGCACTGTCCAACTTCTGGTGCTTCACAGGGGGTGGACTGGCAGTGCTTTGGCTCCGTGTCACATTGGCTGCCCTGGTGCACTCCACATACCTCTAACAGGCACCACTGGTACCGGACTTTTTTTGGCTGAGGTGCTAGTACGGGACCTAGGAATTGGAGGGGGGGTGGTGGGTCAGAGGTCAAGGTTGCTCAGGAAACGTTTCTGACGAACACTGGGACGGGTAGCTGGAGAGGGTCTGGGAGTGGAGGAAGAGGAGGTGGTTGTAGGAGGTGTAACTTTTGATGCTTTGGGTGCAGGTGCATGTTCTGGAGGCTGTCGTGAGGTGGATGGATGTTGGGTGTGTGTGTGCCTGCGTTTGTGTACTTTGGGAGGGGGCATCACAGACACACTGGGAGAGGACACACAGGACGTGTAAATGGTAGTGGGGGTGGTGAGTGCAGGTGAGCGGGGTGTGGTGCTGGGTGTTCTGATGCGAGTCCTAGTGGCTGTAGTGGTAGTGCATGCAGGTGAGAGTGTAGATGACACTGGGAGGGAGGAGGGAGACAACGAGGAGGGGGACACACTGGAGGCAGTGGATGTTGCTGTGTCTCTATGTGGGTGATGCTTGTGTGAGTGCCTGTGGGATGTGTGGTGCCTATGTTTGCCTGAGCTGCCCTTGTGTGTCGACGTGTGTGCAGGCTGGTCTGATAGTGTGCTTGGGATGGGCTGAGGTACAGGGGATTGGGTCTAGGTGAAGGAAGTTGGAGGGGGGAGGCTAGACACAGGGACAATGGCTGCCATCAGTGCTGAGGCCAGAGATTGCAGAGTTCGATGATGGGCAGCCTGACCAGAATGAATGCCCTCCAGGAATGCATTAGTGTGTTGCAACTCCCTTTCTACACCCTGGATGGCATTCACAATGGTAGACTGCCCAACAGTGAGTGACCTGAGGAGGTCAATGGCCTCCTCACTGAGGGCAGCAGGGGTGACAGGGGCAGGGGCTGAGGTGCCCGGGGCGAAGGTGATGCCCACCCTCCTGGATGAGCGTGCACGGGGTGAATATTGAGAGGCTGCTGGGAGGGTGGTGCTGGTAGGGGGGGTGGAGGCTGTACCTGTAGAAGTGGGGGGCACAGATGGTGCCGCCACCACAAGGGAGCTCCCATCGGAGGATGAGTCCGTGTCGCTGGTTGTTGATCCGGTGACTGCCGTGAAGCTCCCCTTCGTCCCACTGGTGTATTCAGAGTCCGTGGTGTGACCCTCTATGGCCATGTGGGATGCAGCCCCTCATGCTCCGGTGCCCCTGTACCTCCGCCTGATGATGCTGATGCACAAAAGAACAGGGAGAGCACAAAAAGGGGTGGGGAAACAGAAGAAAGACAGGTTGAGTGCATGGCTTACCGCTACCGTTGGCGGACAATACAGACACAGCAGCCCCCTGCACTACGCCATGCTCTTGGCCTCTACAGATGCAGTTCCTGGGATATGGCCTACAAGGCTATGATGGACATCTGCACACATAGATGACACAGGGGCATGTATACCTGTACTTGGCACTCTACAGAGGTGGGGTGGAGTGCCACATGGCCTGCATTACGGAGGGGCCTAGCCTACGGAACTCGCCCTGGCCCAGGGAAACCCACAGCCCTCCTCTCCCACCCAGACCCCTCCACTGCGCGCAAAGTCATGAGAATGTGAGTGTACTCACCCCCTTGTGTCTGCTGTGATGCCCTCATGCGCCCATCCAACTCAGGGTAGGCCACCGCCAGGATCCAGAACATCAGGGGGGACATGGTGCAACGGGCACCCCTCCCACGTTGAGAGGCCATCTCCAGCTGAGCCTCCACCGTCTTCTTGCTCCAGCGGCGAATGTCCTCCCATCTTTTACGGCTGGTGGACCCCCAGGGTCCGGACGTCCTTGGCGATGGCACGCCAAATATCCTTCTTCTGGTGGGCGCTGACCTACATGACATGTACAGGGGAAGAAGATAAGTCATTACCAAATGCACCGTCAAAGTGAGTGGCCCACATCCGTGCCCTTGCCATGTGGCACATACATTCACACTCCTTGATGCTCGCAGAACTCTGCCCCCTTCCTACTTACATCCAGCCCTCTCCGCCCAGGCATAGCCCATACAACTTGCACCCTATGTACTCACCTGTTGGTCTGGAGGACCGTAGAGTAGCGTGTACTGGGGGAGGACCACGTCCACGAGCTTCTCCAACTCCTGTGCAGTGAAGGCAGGGGCCCTTTCCCCAGACGCACGTGCCATTGTCTCTTCCAGACCGAGGTCACAGCAGCACTTGCAGTGTAGGTGCTCTCCTGTCGAAGATCAGGTATCGAGTGATTGAACAGATAGAAAATGGCGGTCACGTCCGGGGCTGTGACGTCTGCGGCGGTGCGTATCATCACCGCCGGCGCACTTCGTCATTGGCTCCTGGGACCCATAGGGTCCAATGTTAACCAATGCAGCATTGCGCCGCGGTCTACGACCGCCTACCACGACGGTGTACAACGCCAGCGCAGTTACCTCACATCCCATTGTCCCACTTTAGAGGTCAGGCATCCACCATTTCAGGTGCCCACATGGCTTCATTTTCAACTGCGTCACACATACCTAGGCCTGGACTCAACACACATACAGGAAGCTTTTTGTATTTTGTGTCGTGTTCTGTGTAGCTGTGGGTACATACCTCAGAATTGGTTGACTCTGTGGTCGCTGTTGTCCTTCCTAGGCACCGTCAGCTGGGACATGTGAGGAGATGGCGGAATCCTCCGGTGTACCGACCGCTGGTGGACCTGTTGACAATGGAGGAGCGACATTTAATCATCACCTACAGGTTTGACCGTGCCACCATCCAGGAACTGTGTACCCAGTTGGAGCCAGACCTTATGTCACCAATCCGCCATCCCACAGGAATCCTGCCTCAAGTGCAGGTGCTATCAGTGCTCCATTACCTAGCAATTGGGTCATTTCAAACAACAGTGACCATGGCATCAGGGATGTCCCAGCCTATGTTTTCCAACGTGTTGTCCAAAGTGTTGTCTGCCCTGCTGAAACACATGAGGAGCTACATCGTTTTCCCTCAGGTGGAGGATTTGGCTACAGTTAAAGGTGACTTCTATTCCCTGGGACATATCCCTAACATCATAGGTGCCATTGATGGGACCCATGTAGCTCTGGTCCCCCCCACAGGAGTGAACAGGTGTACAGGAACCAAAAGAGTTATCATTCCATGAATGTACAGATGGTATTTTTGGTCAGACCAGTACATCTCACAGGTAAATGCTATGTTCCCTGGCTCAGTGCATGACGCCTACATCCTGCGGAATAGCAGCATTCCTTATGTGATGGGTCAGCTCCAGAGGCACCGGTTGTGGCTATTAGGGGACTCTGGTTACCCCAACCTGTCATGGCTACTGACCCCAGTGAGGAATCCCAGGACCAGGGCAGAGGAACGCCCTGGTCAAAGAGAGGCCCATGGGCGGACTAGGAGGGTGATCGAATGCACCTTCGGCCTCCTGAAGGCCAGGTTCAGGTGCCTACATATGACAGGTGGTTCCCTATTCTACTCACCAAGGAAGGTGTGCCAGATCATCATCGCCTGCTCTATGCTTCACAATCTTGCTTTGCGACGCCAGGTGCCTTTTGTGCAGGAGGATGGTCCAGATGACGGTGTTGTGGCAGCTGTGGAGCCTGTGGACAGTGATGAGGAGGAAGCTGAGGAAGAAGACATTGACAACAGGGACTCTGTCATACAGCAATATTTCCAGTGACACACAGGTGAGAACAATTTCTTCACTAGTACATTTCCTTTCACACTTCTACCTCTATCCTGTCTGTCAATTTGAAGCAGTATTTGGTAACTGAGTTGTACATTTCCATTACGGTTTCACAGGTGTGGTTACCAACGTGTGTCATCTGCTTGCATCCTTCATGGACTTGTGATGTGTGACATAGGTATGTTTACTTTACATTTTCGAGAGGATTTTGTCATTCTCATAGATAATACACATTTTAAAAATCACAGACTGACTCCAGATTGTTTTGTGGTTCAAGGGTGTTTATTGAAGTGCTAATTATTGGAGGGGGTGGCAAAATGGTGATGGGTGATGGTGGAGGAATGTCCATAGCAGAGTCCAGTCTATTAGTCTCACAGGTGCACTGCCCATATGGGCATAGGAAGTGGAGCTGGGGCAGTTCGAATATGGACAGGGTAACAAAGTGGAACAGTGGGATGACAATCAGGGTGGTCCCATTTCTTGGCGGAGGTCTTGCCATCGTACTCTGTCCTGTTCCTGGATCTCAGGGACCCCTTGCGGGGTGGTTCTCCGTCTGCAGGGGGTGGGATGCTGGTGTGGTGGTCCTGTGGTGGGGCATCCTGTCCACTGGCGCCGGCGGAGGTGGCGGGCAGTTCATCGTCCAGGCTGGTGCCACGGTGTCCCTCATGGTGTTCTGTATGTCCTTCAGCACCACTACGATGGTGCCCAGGACGGAGCTGATGGTTCTGAGCTCCTCCCTGAACCCCAGATACTGTTCCTCCTGCATGCGCTGGGTCTCCTGAAACTTGGCCAGGACCGTAGCCATCGTCTCCTGGGAGTGGTGGTATGCTCCCATGATGGAGGAGAGGGCCTCGTGGAGAGTGGGTTCCCTTGGCCTGTCCGCC
The DNA here is from genome assembly GCF_031143425.1 of Pleurodeles waltl. Classification (NCBI taxonomy): domain Eukaryota; kingdom Metazoa; phylum Chordata; class Amphibia; order Caudata; family Salamandridae; genus Pleurodeles; species Pleurodeles waltl. Next base: position 102,960,436 of record NC_090440.1, on the reverse strand, counting down.
TCCTGTCTCACAGCAGCCCTCCCAGTTCCCCTGTGTTCCTGGGCCTCCGTCCCCTGGACCTTGTGCCCACTACCACTGCCCCCAGGTCCCTGTTGTTGTTGGGGTGGTGGGTTATCCTGGGTTCCCTGTAGTGGTGGACACACAGCTGATTGACGTGTCCTGGGTACGGAGGTATGGGCCCGCTGGGTGGGTGCTGTGCTGGTGTTACCAGAGGGTGGAAGGTCAGTGTTGGGCTGTGCCTGTGCGAGGGGAACCAACTGTCCCAAGGCCCACGATGGTCCGGGCTGGTCATCTGGATCCAGTTGGCAAGAGCTGCTGTCATCACTGTGGGCCTCTTCTGTGGGTGGGGTAGAGATGTCTGGACCCTCCTGTCTGGTGACGTTAGGTAGTGGTCCTGCATGGGTATAAAAGCATGATTATTGCATCTGTGTGTGTCACGGTGTGCAATTGGTGGGTGAGCGTGTACCCCAGTGCTAGCATTCCTGTGTGGGGGCTTGTGTGATGATGGTTAGGGGGTGTTATGGGTATGTGGAGTGGGCATGCTTTAGTGATGGGTGTCCATGCTTTGTTGTGTCATGCAAGGCTTGGTGTTGGGATGTGTGGTTTGTGTTATTAGTACATTAGTGAGGAGTTGGAGTGATAGGGGAGGGGGTGAGGGTGGGGGGGTGTGATAGCATGCAGGTAGGGTGGGGGATATGATAGTTAAGATTTGACTTACCAGTGTCCATTCCTCCACCGACTCCTCCGAGGCCCTCAGGATGCATAATGGTCAAGACCTGCTCCTCCCATGTTGTTAGTTGTGGGGGAGGAGGTGGGGGTCCGCCGCCAGTCCGCTGAACTGCGATGTTGTGCCTGGAGACCACAGAACGTACCTTCCCCTATAGCTCGTTCCACCTCTTCCTGATGTCGTCCCGATTTCTTGGGTGCTGTCCCACTGCGTTGACCCTGTCCACGATTCTTCGCCATAGCTCCATCTTCCTAGATATAGAGGTGTGCTGCACCAGTGATCCAAATAGCTGCGGCTCTACCCGTACGATTTCCTCCACCATAACCCTGAGCTCCTCCTCCGAAAACCTGGGGTGTCTTTGGCGTGCCATGGGGTGGTGTAGGTGATGTGTGGGGTGGTGTATGTGGTGATGAGTGTGGTGATGTGCAGTGGTGTGGGGTGTTTTGTGCGTGGATGTTGTGTGGGTGATGGTGTTGTGTGCCTCTGTGTGGTTGGGTTGTCTATTGCTGTGCTCTCTCTCTGTCGCCTTTGTCTCCAATGTTTGGTTGTAGGGGTTTGTGGGTGATGTGGGTGTGTGTTTTATAATGTGTTGGGTGTGTGGGAGTGGTGTTTGTATGTGTATCAGGTGTGTGTATTTTGAATTGTCCAATGTGGCGGTGTTTTGGAGATGTGTGTGTATTTTGATCTCGGCGGTGTGTACCGCCAATGGAATACCGCGGTTGAAAGACCGCCACGTGGATTTGTGAGTCGTAATAGCATGGGTGTGTTTCTGTTGGCGTGACAGTGGAGGATTTGTTTTCGCCAGTTTATCACTGACCTTTGGTGTGGCGGACTTGTGTGGGTGTTTGAATCTCGGCGGATTCCGAGATGTGGGTCATAATAGCTGTGGCGGAATTCCTCGGCCACGGTTGTGTATTGGCGGTCTTCTGCACGGCGGTAAGCAGCTTTTACCGCCAATGTTGTAATGACCCCCAAGTGCCAGAGCCTGAGGGGAAAAGAGTTGAGACAGGTCAAAGCTAAAGTGATCTGACTCCTCCTGAACCTGTTGCAGGTCCATCAAGAGAAGGCACTACAGATAAAGCGAAGGAGAAGAGTCCAATCTTGAAGAGACTGGTGACAGAAGGGGCTAAAAAGGAGACCACTGGCCTGAATCGTAAATAGGCAAGAAAAAGGACTTGGTTATAAATGAGACCATAGAGGAAGAAATAGACCACAAAGAAAGACACATTGAGTGTTGGAGAACTGACCGGAGAAAGGAGGTTGAAAAGAAAGAGAGTAGCAAGTCAAAGATACGCAGGACCAGAATGGGCATACGCCGCAACAAATGATTGGCAAAATGAGTTTATGTCTTTTTGCTTTGACAGAGAAGTCCTGAATCAGTATTTTGATGCAACCTGAAGGAGAAAACCAGTAGACTAAGTCATTGAGCAAGAGATAAAGAAAGTGAAATTATTGACTTTACCAGAAGAGACACTGATAACCTGATATGACACTTTGAATCCCTGAGATGACCAGCTACTAACCGATTTTTGACAAAGGAAGAATGGGTTGTGTGAAGGGTGAAAAATAAATATTTTTGATTTTTTCGTGTTGCATATTAATTAAGAGTTAAATTCTGCTTCCTGATTCTTTACAGATCATGGCTGGATTAGATAATATCATTAGGAACGTTAGGTATTGTAGATATTTGAGTGTAGGAATGGCGAGTGTGTGCAGAATATTGTTTATAATAATGATTGTGGGAATGTCAGTTCATGAGATGAGAGAGGCTGAAGTTACATCTGTACTTGAGACTACTACACTAACAGTTAAAGAGAGGTTTAAGTTGGATGAGCAATATTTGCATGATTATACTAACGCAAGGGGAGAGCTGTTGTCTAACATCTTTTATCGTTTACTGAGTGAGCATGTGGAAACTATGGATGCGAGGAATTGTCTTGTGTGTATGCAAATACATTCCTCTGTGGAAGAAGGGGCCACTTACCATAGTCTACCTCTGACTTACGGTATAACTTGTAGTTTGCTACTAACTTGATTCTAAAATCAGGAATATATACAATACTTTTATTCAAATTATGACATGCTATTTTCTTTTGTTCCTGTAACTAGATATTTGAGTAAGATAGCCAAGGATCATGATATGGTATTAGTTAGAGGATTTCTTGAGCCTACACTGACCTTTGGCATGGCTTATGTGCATCGTAACAATTTAACTTGCATATTAACACCTATGGAAAAGAGCTTTATTGGGCATACTGACGACAGAAGAAAAGCACTAAACGAGAAACTAGAGAAAGGATTAGAGAAAATAACTTATAAGAATGGTTATGCTTACACTGCCATTAAAACACAAGAGAAATTAGCCTTAGATGCATTGCATGCAGGGAAGCTTGGTATATATAGGCCAAAATCACGCACTGACACTTTATTTGTGGGAACGAGTGAATATAGGCATGTTTTTTGTTTCAGAGTAAATGGACATTTATGCTGAATGGTGCAGACCCTGTGATTCCTGGAATATATTATATTTGTGGACTTAATGCTTATTACCGTCTTCCTAGAGGATGGTATGGGACATGTTACTTGGGAATAGTTTTTCCTAAGATTTATCAAATAGATGATTTGAAAAAGATACCGAAAATAAATGTTACACCAGATGAGACAAAGGAGAGAGACAGCCACTGCAATTGTAGGGGGTGTTTTTGGAGCAATAATTCCTTCTGTAAGAGTTATATTGAATGCAAATAAGATACAAAAATGATCAACTATAGTGGATAATATCTTAACCAATTTTACCGGAGCTATACTTTTACTAAACACTGAATTAGCTGCGGACAGAGCTATGACGCTTCAAAATAGGCTTGCTTTAGACATAATATTGGCGAAGGACGGAGGAGTCTGTAAAATGATTAATGCAAGGCACTGCTGTTCATATATACCTGAGAACGAGAAAGAGATAAAAGATTTGCTTACTAATTTAACTAACGCAAGTAAGGATTTGAAAGAATTGAAGGAACCAGAAGTTTGGGGAAATGTCGGAAATGGATTTGTTACTGTGGGAAATTGGTTCAGTCAAATTTGGGGTGGGATACTGTGGAGAATTGTCCAAGGAATATTAATTGTGATCATTGCTATATTAAGATTATGGGGGGCATGTAAACTATGGCAGAAAATTAAATTAAATAGGGCTAAAAATGATCAGAGGAGGAAAGGACAACCCAGAAGAAGGATCTATATGGAAAATGTAAGGAGAAGAAACCAAAAATGTAGCTGAAAGTAATTTGTAAAATGAATGACAAAGGAAAGTTGTGATGACATATTTAGTCATCAGAGGAAGGACTGTTGGAACAGATATGCTAATATGAGAAATTTCTAATGACTTGAGTATACATACTAATGAGAAATATTGATAAAAGAGACTGATAATTGAAAATGTATGAGTAAAATGTGCCCACGGGGAATGGTCACCATGTGTGTTAACAATGCTAAATAATGAAGAAAATGTTAAAAAGTATGTATTAATGTGTCATATTTAAATGTATAACCTATGTTTTATGATGCTTCATATTCTTCACTTAGCCGAACTAGAGGCCTGATCGGCGCTGGGCCTTGCTTGCTTAAACGTGGAGACGCGATGAGCTGAGGACTGGAGCCGGAAAAAAGGACCTTGAACTTGAGTTCAGACGGGCTCTGCTAGAAATTTCGGCAAATGTACCAGAGGACAGGAGATGATGAGGACAAATTGATACAATTATGTGTAGAGTAGGCTAAATGTACTTTCCCAGGACTTGAACAATAGAGGCACTGACTAAAAGACTGTGGGCAACAATTTTGTTACCTGAAGAGCCGGATGATGTTCTCATCGACAGAAGGACCAATCACATTAATGGAACTTGATGCTTGAACAGACGCAAACAAGTGGTAAACAAAAACTATAGGTTGGAATCATAACCCCTGATGAGGTTGACCAATTAGCAATTTGTGGGACGGACTGAAGACCCTAATAAAAAGTCATGACACGGGAAGGAAAATCAGAGCGGAGAGGTGAAAGTTGATGACATCAGGAGACGCTGTCCGAAGTGTTGATAATTGGGCTTACTCTCTGTGAGCCTGATACTTGCTGATGACTGATGACCTGGAGACGAAGACTGACTCATTGCTGATCTATCTTGGATAGATAGCTATGACAATGTGACTGACTAATTTGTGCTTTTTCTTCTAGGTACCAACTGTGCTGTTTTTAAAATATTGTTTCTCTCTCTAGATAGAATTTTTCCAAATGACTGATTTTTGTCTAAATTGTTTTTGCATGCAGAACTACATGCTGATGCTTATTTGAGTTAGGTAGGCTGAAAAAGGTGACTTAACAGTGACAGTTGACTGACTGACTTGCATTGCTGAATTATTCAAAAGGTGAAAGAATTTGCTGACCTATGTTGATGCTCGTTTTTTGCTTATCAATAATGCTTGGTGTATAGTTACTTGTGATGCTAATAAAGATTGATTAACAATAAAGCCGAATAAAGGTTTTTGATTAGAATTAATAGGGAATAAAAACGATTAACCTTATTGAGAGTGATGGTATTTTTCTTATTAGACAGGGTTTTTCTTGATGTTTCTAGTTGATTGAAATGTTCATTGATGATCCATTGGTTACTGCCTGACTAGGATACCCCATGCAATCCAAAAGGTTAATCGGCCTAAATGCGTCTCCTTGTAAGTTCACTTACTAAGGACTAGGTGCGCTAACAACTCACACCCTGATGCTGTAGACATGGAGGTCATGCCTACAGTGAGTGTAACTTGCATAATTCTGTGTAGCGTAATCATGTGTAATTACCTAGATATTCCACTAGGTTATGCACAAACATGCAAAAAGAGTAATTCTACATTTAGCACTATTTTCTTAGTCAAAAAAGCCACTCACTGTCTAAATGGATACAAGGATACGTTTTGGACTAATGACATAGCCCTAAATGCAACAGAACATGAATAGTGAGTGCAATCAGCAACTTGCTAAATGTGCGCTTGGGGAAGGAGCTTCTCCCAAAGTACTGCCGACATTTAGCGGTAGTTTACATGGACCTGATGACCCATTTTGTGCTATGAAAATTGAGCTCAATGCAAAGCAGTACATAAATAGCAAAGAGAGCAGCCTCACACTCTTGCTAAATGTGATCTTGTGATAGGCTATTTCCCCCAAATTACTCCTAATTACAAAAGCAGGCTTTGTCATGTTATTATCAGTAATACTGCATCAAGAAGTAATGCAGAATTACTAAAATCACTCTAATTACTCTGTCATAATTAAAATGACTCCCAGGCCTAGTAGTGTCCAAAGACCTCTATCTGGAGCAGCAGCTAGCAGCTGTTGTGCACTGCTATGGTGCCTCCCATGACAACCATCTGAGTCAGAGCAGCATACCTTTCCATTCTGGCAAAGGGGTTGTAACAGTCCTGCAACTGATGCAAGTCTCACAGTGATGTAATAGCATCAGTTTCACGGCGTCCTAGTTTCCCTGAGTGAGACTACTGAGCTTAACACATCCCCTTTCTCTGCATTTGCAGGGAATTGTGCAAAAAGGGCAGTATCAATAGAATTTTTAAATTCTCAGCTTTCTAGTGATACTTCTCTTACTATGCAATGAGCCAGGCAATCACAGTGGGATGTGATTGGCAGGATCTTCCAATAGGCACCAAGGGGCATATTTATACTCCGCCTGCGCCGAATGTGCGTCAAAAATTTTGACGCTCATTCAGCGCAAACGTTGCCCCGTATTTAAACTTTGACGCCCGAGCCCGCGGACAACAAAATTCCGCTGTGTGCGTAATTTTTTGGATGCGGCAACCCGCCTTGCGTTAATCATATGCAAGGTAGGCGTTCCCGTCCCAAAAATTACTTAAATGGCCGTGCGTCGTATTTATGCTTTCGGGCAAAAATTACGCACGTCCGGGAGGTGGAGCCAGAAAATGACGCACAGCCCGATTTGCGTAAAAAATTAACTTCTGGGTCAGGGCAGGCGTTAAAATGGGGCAAACACACCTGTATTTAATCAGAACACACAGAAGTAACAGCAGAGCAGCAGAGCAGCAAAAGGGAGACATGGAGGTGATTCTAATCCAGCGTGCACGCAGACGCAGAGCCCAGCAGCAACAACAGCAGCTACAACAACACCAGCAGGGACCCCAAAGGCAGCGCAGAAGGCAGGAGAGAATATTCCACCCCAGAACAACCCTTCATGGCCTCAGGGAACACAACATCATCCAGAGGTACAGGTTGAACAGGCAGGCCATTCAGCAGCTGCTGCGAAACATTGAACCGCAATTGGCACCCAATTTGCTGACACCCCGCACCATCCCAACAGAAACCAAGCTGCTTGCCGTACTTCACATGCTGGCAAGTGGCTCATTTAAAACAACTGGTGCCCTGGTTGCCGGAATTTCACAACCATCATTCTCTGCCTTTTTGCCCAAAGTACTGGATGCCATCATTGGACTTACACCCCGCCACATCTGCTTCCCTAACACACTGCTGAAGCAGCAGGAAACAAAACAGGGGTTCTACCTCATCAGTGGCTTCCCACATGTCCTTGGTGCAATTGACTGCACATATGTATGCCTTGTGCCACCTGCTGCAACTGAACACCTCTACCGCAACAGGAAGCACACACATTCCAGGGATTGATCACCAACATCGTGGCTAAATATCCTGGGAGTGTCCATGACTCCTTCATCTTCCGTCACTGCACCATCAATGAACACTTCCAGGATGGACGGTATGGCAATGGACTACTTGTTGGTAAGTACAAAAACCTACTTATATACACACTGCACAGCAACCCTCTAGGACACACAACACATACACCACAACAGCAACATGTGAACAAGAACACACTGAGGTCGTGACACCGCTAGCCATGTTTCTTAGGTTACCATTGAACCTGTCACACATCTGAAATTACTGTACAGCCTAATGTTAAGACATCAAAGATCACAACGTGTGGAGTGGGTTGCCTAAATGTTTCCCAATGACGTTTACATTAATCCATTGCATAAGTCTAAAGGTATGGGATGTCCAGGGTACATTGATATGAACGTGTTAACAACACTGTCAATTTTAACCTGTGTATGGAACTATCATCACACCCCCAGTGAAGACACACGGATACCTGTATCACAAGTCACAATGCTAGGGAGGGCACACTGTACTGCAAATCCCAAAACATACTGCTGACAAACGGTCAGCAGACAAACACTCGTTCAGCCAAGGAAACAACACAATGCAGATGGTACATCCTACAAGCCTAGGATGCGACATTATAACACAAAAGAGTCACAGACAACACAAGACAACTACTGCCATGAAAGGTCATTTCAATAGGGCCAGCTACATCAACATGATCCCATTCATTTTCTCTTGCGGCTGATCAGGGGTATGGCATCCAGCCATGAATAATGAAACGTATTGTCAACCCAAGTACTGCTGCAGAGCGTGCCTACAACGACGCACATAGGAGGACACACAGCATAGTCGAGAGGACCTTCGGCATCCTCAAGTCAAGGTTCCGGTGCCTCGACATCACTGGTGGTAGCCTCCTATATTCCCCAGAGATGGTCTGTAAGATCATCCTAACGTGTGCAATATTGCACAACATTTGCATCAAAAGGAACATTCCCCTCCTGGAACCAGAGCCACACATGCCTGAAGAGGAGGAAGAGGAGGATGCTGGCCTGCAACATGAGGGGGAACTACAGAACACGGCTGCTGGTATACGCAGGCAGCAACATATCGTCAACAATTTCTTTTAAATATAATCACAATCACCACTTTAATGAACTAATTTAAATAAACACCGATAATAATCACCATATCATGGTCTGGCTAATCATTTTTGCACACCTTCATCTCTACTTATCAGAATAAGAGTGTTGCCTCATGGAGCATTGCTGATATACTGATTAGGACACTGAAAATCCCAGAGCTAATGTGATGCCTAACATGCAATGGTTATATACTCATACACTGTAAATGACATATATCATGAACATTTCTCCTTTAAAGGCCAATAGCAGAGGACCACACCTATTTCACACATACATGTTGAAATCAAGGTCAAACGCAGCATATGGCACAGAACTAAGACAGCATCACTCAATAAGGGGAAAACAAGTCTCATACATGAGGCAGTCGAAGTGCTTTTGCATCAGTAACAGGAATGTCTGACCAGACCCTTGACAGCAGTAAGTCCAACTGCATCCAGTATTTGCAAGGACTTTCTGTGACTAGAGTTCCATAGAGCAGAACATAGACAGCACAAGTGCCACTCATATGAGCAGCATTGCACACATGACATTCCATGTACATGTCAGCCCATTTCCAAACTCCTGACACACCCATGCACCTGGTCACAACCCACCTGTCTAAAGAGGTCCCTGGAATACTAAGATGTGTACCCTGATATTACCTCCTCTACACACACACAGACTAACAATAGCAATCCAGTGTGCTACACCCTTTCCTATGGTATGCCATTGTAATAGATCATCTGACTGCATGGACGTCAGGTTAATTTATACACTGTCTTCTAGTTTCTAAGCCCTATTAGCACCTGTAGATTGCTTCCCGTCTGAAAAACTATGTTGGCCCTTAGAATGCAAATCTCACCTACAGGACTTGTGAGAAACTGATGCAGCCCACACCTGTGATCACCTCCATGCACACCACCCATTTCAGCAAGCATTGCCCCTGCTGATGCCTGGAACAGCATAGGAGTTGCCATTATGTCAAATACACCGTTAAGCATTGATACTAAATAAGCCGTGTAACACAGCCCTTGGGTTCATTTGTCACCTTCAAAAACACAGGACATACACAGTTTGACATGTCAACTGTCTAGTTCGTCCTCCAAACAGTCTGAGGCAGACCACTGATTATGTAACTTGTCAAATTGCTGGATTCTGAATAACCCTGCATTCTGTCAGCCTGACTGGCATCTGTCTGTGCATCACACTAAAGTATCCCTGTGTCTACATATGTACCACACTTGCGTTAGCAAACCTCTCATTCATCAGGGGGTATTGGGCATTGGCTTCTTCAGTGCATACACAAATACATTGTATAGCATCATCTGCCTTTTAATAGTACCATTTGAGTTAAATCCTCTGGGAAAAGCAAAATTCATGGCCCATCCCTTGTCTGGGTCTCATTTATGCATGAATGACAAAGTGTGACAGTGTCCCAGGGCTCTATGCAGGGATTGGGTATGGGTCCTTCAGCAGAACCAGCAACCTCTGATAATGTCCATGAAAAATCCACACATGTCAGGACCCTGACAGTTCACACACAGAATCACAGTGCTCACAAAATATTGATGGGCCGTGTGTGGTTAATAGCTGCCAGAATAATCAGCACAGAGGCTATGATGTTACCAGAAGCAGTGGGAATTGCAGAGGCTAACCTGTGTACAAATGTTGTAATGACACCTGCCGGACATGACACCTGAGACATTATCTCACTCAGCACACCAAGGTTGCCCTGTTGACTGTCTCATTACACGTCTTTAGTGACAGGGTGGGACAATCCCCATGTAGGTTCACATGTTCTCATCCACTTTACTCACATTGATCAACCAAGGATACTCAGTAGATACAGGAATAGCTGCCACTGACTCATGATGAGTCCTGGACCGAACTGTGACAAATTACCCCCTAAACAATATACAGGATCATCATTGGATCACGCACATGAACAAGACACCTATGTGCAATTGATCACTGGAAATATGTGGACACGTGCTGCACCGTATGCTGGTCCACCACAGCCACTTGAGAGTTGTGGCTAACTTCTATGACCTCAACTGTGGTGTCATCAAACATTTGAGATTCACCCTTGTCTGTCTGTGCAAACAACATGGTATCCACTTCCTCAATGCATGTGTATGACTCACTGTGGGATTCACCAACTAGTGCCTAGGAAGCTGTTACCAAAACTTTAGGACATAGGATGTTGAAAATGTGGACCATTGACATGAACAAGCGTCTGCCATCTATCTGGTGCATGCTTTGTCACATGTGGTGTTTACGTTACCCTAAATCTTAGAAGTCCACATTACGGATGTTGCTACATGTATGACTAACACATGTCCTCTCTCAGTTCCACAATGACTTGCATCTAAGGATTGGACACATGGACGTCACATTCATACAAGCATATGTGCAATAATGCTTCATGTGATTCACACACTTGTTCAACAAATACATTAGTTGCCAAAGCACACACTTTGAGCAAAAGGCATTTAGGTATTGTACATATGTGTGTCACATTGCTATCCTCTCCTTATGCCAAACATGCCCAATTTGTGCAACACATATATGTAGGCCACACTTATGACCATCTATTGCATCAGCCAAGCGTAAAAATACTGTGAAGGGAGTAGTGGATCATGGTCCACTACAGTATGATGTCACACATATGAACATACACCATCAACACCATAGTGGGTGCAATCAGCCTATCTCTGATGTGTCCCAAATGTTACATAACAAAAAAACAGAAAAATTGCCCAAAACCAGTTCATGCACTGAAATTTTGACGTTCCTAGCGTTATGCATCATTTTTTGCCCACCAATACTGTATTTGTGTCATTCTTTTTGACGCACAGGAGTGAACATTAGGCCGCATCCAGATATTTGTACAGGCCATGTACTATTATTTGGATGTGGGCTAATTTTCACTCCTGTGCGTCAAAAAAAATGACGCAAATACAGTAACGGTGGACAAACAATGACGCATAATGCGAAAAAGGGCGGACATTTCATACAGGAAGTGATATAATAGGATATCCTGTTTACAGATCATGTACAGTGGGTGTACTTTCACTTTCACTTTCACTTTGCAGTCTATGATTCTTCTAGTCTGTGTGGCTGTGTAGAGAGTGGTGTCCTAAGATTTTGTGCTTTTTTGTCCTGTGTGCTGTCTCTATTGTCAATTTGTGAAATAAATATTGTTGGTGTATACTGTCCTACTGTGTTTTGTGTACATTTGTCCATTTACCTAGTGTTTTTGTTGTTTGCAGGAGTCTGTTCTGGGTAGTGGTAGTTTGGGGATAGTTGGGCTCTTTTAGTGGTTAAGTTTACTTTTCTTCTGTATTTGTACCCCTACTTTCCTCCTTTTCCCCTTTCTATTTCTTTACCCCTATTCCCTTTCACATTTCTAATATGTCTGGTAGGCCACGTCTTGGCAGGATGGGTGAAGAGGAGTTGGGGAGCTTCATCTGGCTTGTGTGACATTTCTTGCCCCTGATGATCGAGGCAGGGGGCAGAGTGATACAGGGGTATCACACAGAGGCGTGCAGAATCCGGTGGGGAAAGGTGCTGCATCACCTGCAGCGTGTGATTGCCAGCCAGAGGAGTGACCACCAGCTGAAGCACCGGTGGGCTGACCTCATCACCAGGGAGCAGGATCTCTTGGACCACCTGGGAATTGTGATTGGTGGCCCTGTTGGTGAGTACTAATCATGTAAATGTGCACGATTAAATGCTCTGTAGTGACATCAGATGATTTGTACTATGTCTGCCAGCTAACTTGCTGACTGTGTGTAATGCTGGGGAAACATACAGGTATAATTGATGCACTATATTAAGGATCACAATTGTTAGCTGTCAGGTAGCACGTGGTCAGCAAACGTACAGGATACTTTTCTATGAAGTATATTGGGGCGGCCTTTGTGTCAGACAACCAAACAAAATAGGAGCCAATCATGTCTATATAGGCCACATTTGCCAGAGAAGTAAAGATGTACCAACATATTGGCTAACTTTGTTGACACTATAGCTAGACTGACTTTAGAATCACTACATGATGCAGAAAATGAGTGCTGGCTTCACGTCAATTGATTATAGCAAAGTGGCTCAGACATATGTCTCATGTGAGTCTGGTGAGTGTGGAAGGAAAGCGTTCACGGAAGTACTATGAATGTTTGGGATTATTGTGGTCCTTTATCTTTTTGGATACATGTCAGATCTGGATTTGAAAACATTGTGAAAAGGTGTAAGGTGCCCTCAGCTAACATCTTAGAATGTTTGTTGGAGTTAGTTGTGCCACATTCCAAATATGGATGGCAGTCCAAAGGTAAGCACATGGGTTCACATCTCCATGGTTGGTGCAAATCACCATAGCTGGGCCATGTCAATTGAATCAAATGTAACAACAGGAGGGCTTACAAAAGTCCCTGCCCTTCCCTCTGTACATTGTACCTATGTGTAATAAATGTGTCATGGCCACAAGGCATGTTTGACTGGTAATGCAGTCCTAAAGTAACCAGGCTTTGGATGTCTCTCTTGGATGCACATGATGAGACGATTACACTCCATATTTTTTTCTGGTCACCAATTACGGGGCATGTTTGCAACCACATGATAGTTAGGGCCAATGTATGTGTGCAGATATGTGTGTAACTATCACAGGAGACCCATGCTATGTACAAGTTGGCTGTGATATATCAGATGCAGTATCATCATGTCTGAATGACTGCCATTTCCTTATTCAGCCTACACATTGTATATGTTTATGAAATTGTTGCTCTGTGCACAGATTTTGAGCACATTTCTTCCTTCCATGCCTTACAGGTGGACCGGCACCCTACACTGTGGGAAAGGTGGCGACATTTGAGGACCCCGACCACTCCAGTAAGTGTTGATATGTCTATTATGTGTTGTGTTTGCTGTTAATGGACTCGTGTGTGTTGAACGCATAGCAAGGTGTGATGCGTTGGGCAATCATTTCTCTTGTTCCATGAGTGGGATTTCAGTTTCTCAAATGTTTTGAGTTGGCTAATGTGTATCCAATGGTATTATCTAGGGATTGTAGGCCATTCCTGTGGGCCCCACTGTGAGTACTGGGGTTAGTCATGTGGATGACAATTGTATCAACAAGAGTCGCACTGGAAGTCAGCTCCGATTTAGTCAGCCTGTCAGACCCACATTCTCCAAGATTGGTACAGCAAATTGCTTTCCAATAGACTTCTGCTTCCCTATTTACCAAGGTAATTATGAAACTGTAGGTAGAACCTCCTAGCAGCATGTACTTCCACATGTGGTGCTACAAGTATGTGGAATTTGAGTGCAAGGCCTAGGTGTGCATGCTAATCATGATCATGGGTGTTCTTGCAACTCTGTGTCTGATGTAAGTCAGGCCTTACTGGAAGTATATGTTGTGTACCAAGTTCTGCATTTCCTGACATGTGTGGCCCTATGATTGGTCTAGGGTTTGCAGACTCCTCATTGTTGATAGACCTTACCTGTGGTTTGTGTGTAGAGCCAAACACATGTGGAGTTTTCTATACACTCCTTGGTGTACATGTTGTTGGAAATTGATAGTTTTTTATCCACCCCCCACCCTCAAACACGGGCATGGGTTTGTGAATGGGGTACCTAGTACTGATGCTACCAGTATGTTACACATACATGTGAATAAGTGACTGTTTGGTTGGAACCTAGTATACACACTCAGGTATGGCACTTGGTACTATACTGGCAAGTCCAGTTACAACTTGCAGACCATGTGGCTTTAGTTTAGCATGTCGTACACTGACATTTGTAGCCCAGGTATTGGCGGAGGATATGCATCATGATTGTTATCTGATAACTGGCAGAACTCAGATGGAAAGTCAAAGCCAGTTGTTACCCATCTTGTAGGTTATGGATGTGCTATGTGTGATGTCACCTTTGTAGGCTGGCCTGCCATGTACTTCCTCGGGGACATTCAATGATCTGTATTGTGATATGAGCTGTTACAAGTACAGTAGATGTATTGTCTGATTAACTTCTTGTGCCGTTTCACACAATGCAGCTACAAATGTAGAATATTTGCTATTGTCTTCACAGCTGCAAACATGACTGCAGACCAGGTCCATGAATTCCAGCGCCGGGCCATGAGATACCAGCACATCCTGCTGGTGGAGTCGGGGTTCAGGAGGATGGCCCGTTGATATCGCCATGAACAGGCCTCTGGGGCATGGAGAGCCTTCCCACAGGGTGGGCCTACTTTGCCCACCACAGCCACCACAGCACAACAACCACTTCAAGCATGGTGGCCGCACCTACAGCTGGGACTGTTGTGCCTACATCTGCTGGACTTCCAGGCCCCAGCATTGCTACAGGTGCAGGACAGCCCACTGGCCCTGGTTACACACACACACAGACCTCCTCCACCGGTTCCCAGACTGCCACAGCTCCATCTGTTAACCCTGCAGCCTTCCACAACATGGAACAGAAGATGGACCGTGTGCTGTGCAAGTTAAGCCACCTGAGCCGGGATGTGCGCCACATTAACCGGCGTGTTAAGTCAATCAAGAGGACCCTCCGCATGGCCAACCTCTAGACTGTTTTTGAAATGGACATGATTCCCTCCCCTCCCTCCTCTTTCCTCGTTCTTATAGTTAGTGGGCTTAGTGTTAGGTTAGTATAGGCTGTTAGTTTAGTTAGTGTTAGTGGGTGGGGGGGTCCTGATTCTTTCTATTATTACTTATTAAGTGCGTGGGTCGGTGGGTGGGTGGGTGGAGGGCTGTGTTGGGGTTCTTCTGTGTTTAAAAAAAAAAATACAAAAAAATATATATTTGTTTACTATAGTATAGTATGTGTTTAGGTTAGTATGTGTTGTCCTCCATGTGTCCCTTCTCATAAGGGGGGTGGGTGTGGATGTTTAGAACGTTTCGTTACATGTGATAAGTAAGTGTAGCTTAGGTTAGTTAGGGACAGTTGTGGGTAATGAGTAGTCAGGGTAGATTAGAGTAGGTAAGATTTTTCCCTTAGTTTCCTCTTCTGTGATTAGCATTTAATAAATATTTGGTTAACCCTTAACAGTATGTGTTAAATGGTACTTTATCCTGGGTTTGGAATCAGTGTACATGAATTTTGTACTATTACAGTTGTGTCCTATGTTACAAACAAATCCCATCTGAGCTGTACATTTGGCAGCTACCACAGAGCTACCTTGCAAAGTTTCCACCATTGGTTGCAACCACCAATCACAGTTAATATGGATGACAATGTTTTTCTGTTGATAAGTGTTTTCTACGTCACAAACTGTGATTCCAGACTTGGTATTGGGGGAACAGTTTTAGGTCTGACTGCAGTGTGATGATCAAGTACACCCTTATAATATGAGTTCTCATAGGCACTCTTGTATTCTTTGTCTTCCTGACTCTCACACATCATTTGTGACACAGTTCAGCATGATTACCTATTTGTATGTAAACTCAGAAACCTTCATTTATGCAGTTTTTGTAGAGTTTGCTTAGATTAGTGTGCACTGTTATATGTGTTAGTATAGCATGGTGACAACATTTTGCGGCCACTATTTGATGACTTAGATATCCCTTGAGGAAGTATTCTTCTGTCCAACACAGCATGATGGTGTATGGTTTCTCACTTCATCAGATCTTACCCTCAGGAAGGGCAGAGTATGATGCAATCATGGGCACTGTGCTGATTTATCTGACTACATAATATCAAGACAGTTGTATTGACAAGCTACGTAATTTGACAGTAGGCACATTTCAGTTATCTACTGCACAGTTGATATGTCAAATTACCCAGAGACAGATTTGTTGTGTAAGTGCTATTTATTGAAAAGTGCTGTAGTGCTATCTGTACATTGTCCATGATTGTGAGTCCATTATAGTGACATCTTACATTGTGATCCTACACAACGGGTTACGGAAATGCTTTTGACATGCTGGGGTTGATGTTTCAGACAGTGCAGAGGGACAGGATTTGCCAATGAGTAGGAGAGAGACAATCACTGGGCTGGCTGACAAGATATACAGTGGTAAGCATAACAGTCATTAAGTAGAGTTGTTGCATGACTGGCAAGTTACAAAGCGCAGGACCTTGGTAATAGTTGGCCATGTGGCAGGGACTAGTGCTTCCGGGTCATTTTCATTGTGAATGTGATCTGTTCCATGTCTTCTTCTTCTGATGTGTGTGTTGCCTCCTCTGTCCTTGTTGGTGGTGGTTGTGAAGGGACAACACACACCTCAGTGATAGAAGACGTGGAGTCAGACATCCCGGTCGCTGCTCCCTGTGAAGGTCTTAAGGGCAGAACTGCAGCAAGGAGGATCTGCTGGTTCTTGAGAATAGCAGCCACATCATGATGGTAGGCAGCCAGGTTGGCCCTGAGGGGTTCAATGTTGCATTCGTGCACGCGTTGACAGGATTGCTGTTGTAGGTGTTGGGTCAACTGTATTACAGCTGTGCTGATTTCCTTCTGGGTTTTTTGCAGTTCCTGCAAGATAGATGCTAGGGCTTGCATAGCTGCTGCCTGATCTGTAGATGACATCATGCACGAAGGCACCCCCTCTAGGCTGGCTGCCATAGTTTGTATCCCCACCTGCACCTCCTTGACCAGCTCCCGCTGTACTCCAACTACAGTTCTCTCAAAGCTGGTGCCATTGTCGTCTGAGTCCTCAGCTGTATTGGAGCTGGCAGGTCTTACAATTGGGGTGGTGGGTGGATCCTCTGCGATGGCTGCTTGTTCTGTGCTCCTCCTTGTGACTGAAGGTGGGGTCTGGAGGGTTTCAAGGACCTTTTGGATAGTCTCCTGGGGAATGTTTATCGGCTCATCATCCATGTCATCAGGGTAATCTGGGACAGGCATATCCGCAGGAGATCCATCTTCCTCTGCAATGAAACAGGGTACAATTAGTGTGTCTGTGTTGTGGCATGGGTGAAGTGACATGCCTGCCTTGTGATGAATTCACATTGTGATCTTGTTTCGTGTTCATTGCTCCAGTACTTCAGATGGGCATTCTCCCAGGCCTATGGCCCACCTGCATGTCACATGTATTTTATTGAGTTATTAGACTTATCGGCATCATCTCCTCTAGGTGTTGGTTTTGGCCAAATAGAGAATTGCCACCTTCTTGTCATACTCAACCCTCCGTCTACATCCATTCTCATGGTGAGACCTTTCACTGGCTGTGGGTGTTCTGATGGGCCTGGCAGCACACTTAACAATCTGGACCTGCCCCAATCTCTGATCTTTCACATTCACTTAAATGTATTTGACATGTGGCATATCCTATGCATAGCAATGTTATGACACGATATGGATGTTAGCATTGGTAATGTGTACTGCTGATGTTGGGGAATGTGTGTTACATTGGATTGCCCTGATAATCGTATCAGTGTCCTATTTCCTCCTCTGACTGTGCAGGTGTATTTCAGTGACCAGTTACATGTGTTTCCCCCTCAATGCTGTTGTCTGAGCAGTATGACTTTTGGGATTTTACATTGTGACCCAGGCACAGGATGGACCCTGACATATGCAGCATGGGTGTGTCCTTAGTGCCGTGTAGCTCCTAATGTTGTTTACATTCGCTGATGTTTGCGACAACTATGGGCATTGGCATTTGACAGTACTGGGGCCTTTGTCTTGTTTCAGGGGATTGTTGAAGTTGTCATCCCTAACCCCCTAATTTTGGTGTGTATGATCCATGGGGAGGCTACTGCCATTGGCTACTTGAGCTGTACACAGAGCAGAGGTGGTAGTGGCAACTGTTGTCGCAGTTCCATTCCAGTTGTTGGTATGGCTAGAGGTTGTTAAGAGGGCCCTAGTTAATGTAGGGGGTATGGTGGCTGACGTGTGCCGGGATGTAAGTTTGATGTTGTGGCCTTCCCTCCTGGCGTGGCTTTCCCTTTGCTCCATCGTTGGAATGACAGCATGCCCCCATGGGACTGTTGTTTGTGTTGTGTAATGGTGTGCCCAAGCTTCAGTTTGTGCACGCCATGCCCCCATGCCGTGCCCCTTTACCCATGCCACTCCATGTATATGATGACTTCCATGCATTTTGTGGTCGCTATCCCCCCGGCTCACAGTTGACATTAGTGCATTTCGATTCCCCTTGCGACTTACCCAGCATGTGCGTTGTCTCCTGGTAGTCTGCGCGGTCCTGTCCTTGAATCCCTGTGACAATCTCCTCAAGAATGATGCCTGCGACGATCTCCTCCATGTGGTCCAGGGCCTCCTGGTGTGCTGGACTCCCCCCTCCAGTCTGCAGTGCTGCCTTCCTGTTCCTGGCCATCTTTTCCTTTGTCCTGCGCTTGCAGTCATGCCAGCGTTTCTTGCACTCGATGACTGTTCTGCGTACTTCTGCCACACTGTTAAGCTTGTCGACAATTTGTTGCCATATATCCTCTCTCCTACTGATTGGCAACTTTGAGGTGACAAACAGTTGGTGCTGGTGTTCCGTCACCTCTTTAACCAGAATTTCCTGTTCCTCTGCACTGAAGCAACACTTTCTTTTCTTCTTATAAGTGTCCTGGTTCTTGTGTGGGTCCTCCTGGCTGGTTCCTGGTCTGTTGTCATCTTCCTGGGGTCTGCAGTGGCATCTGGGATCCATTTTGGCTCTCCTCTGGTGAGATGGAAGTGTTTGCGTTTTTTTTTTTACGCTATTGCGTCAAAAAACAGCGCATATCCGGTTTACGGGGTCGGAAATCGACCGAACAGTCATTTCCGCCGCGTTAACTTCGTTTTGCTTTACGACTTGGCGCTGCGGGTAAAAAATAATAACTCCCACCTGTGGTTTGCGCCGGCGTACGTCAAAGTATAAATTTGACGCCCGCACGGCGCCCCCAAAATGGCGTTAGCTGGCGGTAATATTTTTGATGCAAAACTGCGCCGGCTCAGTTTTGCGTCAAAAAGTATAAATATGGCCCCAAGTATTTGTTGCAGGTATTTGGGCAACAATTTGTGTTCCCTCCTAGCCCTTGGTATTTGCAATTTTTCTGCTTCCCCTGAGGCGGTAAAAAGCCCACCAGGCACTAGGGAATTTCTTTGGAAAAAAAAGGGTGGGGGTGGGCCACTATGCTTAGGTACACACGCCCACCTCAAAAGGGCAGAAAGCCTACTTGACATCAAGACTGTTAAAATGGGGAAACACATCCAAAAGGATGGGGGCAAGTCCATACTTCTACCTCATAAAGGGCAATGTAGTCATTCTGACCCCTTGGGAGCAGACAGGTTTGTTCTGAATGAGGCTTTGCCAATAATCTCCATCCTTCGGTGATAGAAAATGGATAGAAACCAGGGACTTTACATTTAGGCAAGCAAAGGGATGGGGTAATCCCACCCTGTCATTGGATCATACCCCCACCCCAAATGGGGCAACCCAGAATTTCTGTTCCCCCAGGAGAGAAGAGGGGATTTGTCAGAGTTTGCCCTGCATGGGGGGGGCAAAAAGCCCACTGGTTGTCTGGAATCTATTTTATAACTCTCATCCCTATGGCAAGAAAGAGAGAAATGTGATTGTACTAGGCTTATTTTTACATACGGGCCAGCAGGGTAGGGGTAAATCCCTACTTTGTCTTACTTGCTGCTCTTAACGGCTGCATTGTTCAGCTTTAGCTGAGACCCAGGGAAACCTACCAAACGTGAGTGTTTCTGAAAACTAGACTTCCAAGGGAAACCAGGGTGGTGAAGTCTTCTGTGGATCCCATAATTGTGTTTTACCCACAATGCCCTGGTAACCTCAAACTTTTGCCTAAAATCATGCATATTCCTCTACTTGTCCCGGCCAAAAAAAAAGCACCACGCTGTGTGGCTGGGTCTATTGCCCTCAGCAGGAACCGCTAAAATAAGGGACAATGCAAATCTTTGTGAAGCACTGGCTGGAAGGAATATTGTAGGTCCAGGCAGATTCCAAACATTTTCATCATAGAAACAGAGAAATACAAGGAAAATATGTGTTTTAGGCAATGTTGGAGGCTTGCAGGGTATTATGAAAAATGAAATGTTTTGGGATTCATTCATGTTACACCACGCTAAACTCCCCTATGTTTCTAGTTTTCTGAAAATGTTGTCCTTGGCAGGCCCACAATCCAAAGCTAACTACAGTGATAAAAAAGGGCCAGTATTGCATGGAAACACTTGATCTGCCCATGGTGTGTTTTGGAGCCTTTCCTCAGGGGGGAAGCTTAGTCAGTAAGTTTCGAGGTGGGTTGAATTTCACATTTCCCAACTAAAAATGCAGTGGTCTGCAGGGTCAATGGGTAAGTTGACCGTGGATGGACTGTGTCCTTAAGAAGCAGGGTAAGTACTGATGTGCATCTGGTGGGCCATAGATGCTTATTTGGAGTTTGGTAGACAGGTACTCTGTTACAGTGATGAATTACACTGAGTGCCAAGCTCAAAGGTCCCCAACCCAATTGTAAGTCAGACAGACTGCTAGTTTTACATTGATGGAGGAAGATTTTCTCTGTTGGTGTACACCTTCCTCTGGCATCCCAACGGAGTAGAGGCCATCAGAACAAAGCTATCAGAACATCTCTCCTATTTAAAGTAGATTGCCGGATTGTTTTTACTTTTACGGTACCTCACCTCTAGGTGTAACCTCACTGTGATGGACACTAATAAAATAAGAGCACCCTGTATCATGGAGTAAGAGTCCCATTGTGTGGGGAGTCATTTTTTTATTTTATTTTTAAACACACTCCCAATTTGATAACTGGCCGTCATATTTGACTGGGCCATTTTTCATCCTTGTACTACATTGACATGGGCTGCCATGGGGGTAGCTCCTGCCAATGTATAGAGTTGTCCAAGGGCCTGCAGATATCTCTAAATTAGGGAGGCAGTATAAAGGCAGGGTGGCAGGCATAAATTCCTCTTACTAAATGCCACCCTAGTGGTTAGGGTATTTTGGTTTGATTTTCAGTACTATAACTGAAATTGTTATGAATTCCGAAAAGTAATACATTTGTATTCCTTTAAGGACTGCATAGGGGTGAGGTTGCAGATTTTCTATTTTAGTAAAATGGTCACTTTGTGTATCCCATCAAATTCCAGAAATTTCCATCACAGAAATGCTGAAGTGTGAGATTTTCAAAGACCCTGTGAGAACCATACAGTTTAAACCACCATGGATTCTCCTAGTTGTTGATTTTCTTCAGAAATGTCTGGAGTTAGTAGGTTACCCTTTGTGACAGCAGAGCTGAGGATCACATTTCACAACTTCTCACATTCTAAAAAAAAGAGTTGATTTTACTAGGTGCACTAAATCTTCAGGTCTCATTTTGGGGTGCTTTATGTCTCAGGGACTAAGCCTAGCCACATATTTGGAATATTCTATCAATCAGGTGATGTGTGGGAGCACAAAATAGTAGAACATTTGTTATTGCCAATTGTATTTGTCTGCATTTGTGGCTTCCAAACTTAAGCAAGTATGCAGGAAGGAAGACATTTTGCAAAATTGTCACAGAATCACAAATTCAGAGGTGTACAAATAACCATTGTTCATTGTTGGACCTGTCCCTTTCTGAAGGTTCACCACCATACTTTTTGCCTATTCCCCTCCTTTTTTCCGAACCCCCCTTTGTTTACGATCAGGACTTTCTGTACTTTACCTCTGCAAACCAGTGCTAAAGTGCTCATGCTAACTCCTTAAAACAGTTTAAAGTAGCCTACTCCCAACTGGTACATTTAATTTACTAATAATATGTCCCTAGTATAGTGGTGCTACATGTACCTAGGCCCTGTAAATTAAATGCTATTAGCGGTCCTGCAGCACTTATTGTGCCACCCATTTATGTAGCCGCTTAAAACATGTCTCAGGCCCATCATTGTAGCCTGTGTGTGCAGTTCTAAACAGCCATTTCGATGTGGCAAAATAAACCTTTTTCTAGGCCTTAACCTGTTTATTTAATATGTATGTCACCTCTAAAGTAGGCCTTAAACAACCCAGGTCAGAGTCCACTGTATTTAAATAGTTGAACACTACTGTGAGGCCTATCTCTCCCTAAGGATAGCATTAGGATATCTTAGTACATTTAATAAGTGATGTCTTTCTAACAGTGGTATTTTCAGAATTATTACTGGAAATCCAACTTTACCATTAAAGAGGGTTTTAAATTAAAATTCCTCAGACCCCAAACATGAGATTCCTATCTGCTCCCACACATGTCAAATTGCTCCAACAACATGTCCTAAGCCACCCAAAGCATAAAAATCTTTCTCCACTTTGGCAAAATCCTTATTTCGAGTAAACTGTATAAAGCTGTTGATATGCTTCATCACTGAAGAAAGAACGTGTAGCATACCACTGAAAGTTGGTTGTGACATGCCACCATATACTGCCACAGTGACAATAATCCAGCGGCCATAAAATGGAGTGTTGCTATGATTTTCACTATTAGTGTTATTGATGTGGGACTCCTATTTTGAGGCAGAAGATCTAGCTTCAGCTGATGACATAAATCAAGACTAGTTTTCCTATTAATTCTGAATTTTTTGAATAAGTCCCATTGTTCCATGGTGGCAAGGTCTGGAAATGGTCTACAAATTTGAGGCTGTCACCTTCTACCACTCCCTGGGTTCATGTGTCTGCACTGGAGAAAAAAGAAATGCATTTCTTTAAATGTGCAAACATTTCTTTGATGTTCAACACAAACCTCATGTCTTTGTATAATTCTATCTGTTTTTGTAACATATCTGTACACAATATTTTTTAGTGATGTTGCAAATGAAAATACCAATTTTTTACATCTCTATCAATTTTAAAACTTGAAATGGACAATTCCGTCAATGGAAGTATAAACTAAACCGCACAACTATCCCATTTAACTACAGTAACGCACTATATACTGTTTCAATTTAGCAAACATGAGTAACGTTCATATTTTGTATGTAAACAAAATAGCCACCATTTTGAGTGGTGGTGATGCACTTATCACTCAAAAATACAAAGTTACTCTCTCTAAAATGGCGTCCACCTGACCTTGCCATAAGGACATTTGCAAATATACAGCCATCAAAAGAAATTGACCGTATAATGTATGTAAACTCTGCAACGGACACAGCCATAGGCTAAAGTGTGTGACAGCAACCTATGACAGCCAATGGATGTCTCTGTCTCCATTGATGATCACGTACACTGTGCACATATACTCGGGGTTTGTAAAAAAGATCAATTGTCTCCTAACACTGCAGCCAACAACACCTCCTCATCGTTTGCTGCTGTTTCTGGACTCTGGGATCCACGATGTCAGAAGAGCTGTATTTTCTGGCCATGGAGGTCCTGTACCTGTCTGTACAGCCATCTGTCTGACTCACTTGTTGTTTATGGAAACACAGGCAAGAATGTGGCTTTTAGTTTCAGAGTGAAGTGGAGTGAAGTAAACTCAGTATTGGAGCTGTGAACAAATTAATGTTTCTGAATGCTTTTAAATTTCAGAAAATGTGAAGATTAAGGTAACTCTTCATTTCAGTCTACTCACATATCAAAGTGCTACATTTACAAACTTCAGGTCCCTTACTCCCAGTGGTCAGTAGACACTATGTCATAGGTAGAAATGAAAAATGCAGCAATGTCTTCAAATGAGACAAATGAAATGTAAAGTGCAGAAAAATTATCCATGTTATGCAGCCCTTCAAAGCTTCCCAAATTCATGCACAATGTGCTGCACCAGTCCAGTTTTTATATTTAAATTCTGGGACTTGTAGTCTTATTCATTCCGTCATAAAACAAGACTACCAGTCCCAGAATTCAAAAGAAAAAATCTAGACTACAGCAGCACATCACACATGGGAAGGTTGGCAGGTATGGTTATGAACTTGTTTGCTGAATAGTTTTCTGCAATTTAAATTACTCAAATTTTCCAATTAATGAGTGTATGTTTGTGTTTTACATGTAACAGCGCCACATATGGTGTAAGGTATGTCCTTGCTGCAGGTACATAACTCTCAATTACACACATGGCAGCCAATTCATAGTGCCCTTAGTCATAGTAGAAGGTTCAAACCATAGTATCTGGCTCTAAAATTATTAGGCATTAAGCCAATGAAGCTGGTTGTGAGGGTATGTGGTAACAATGCACACGTTGTTTAGTTTTCAGTAGCTCACAATGTTTTTCACCGGTCAAGTAGCTCTTACTACAGTAAATGTTTCAGACCCCTGACCTAGATTATGTTATTGGGCTGAATTTGTTAAATAAGGACATGAAAAGGGATAAGGTCACTCTACAGGTCACTAAACATTTAAGTTTCATGTAAGAATTACATTTAAAAAATGTGCTGTAGTAAAAAATGTTAAATGATTGTGATAGATTTATCACAATTGTGTTACATCAATGCTAACAAAACCTCACAAAATGTTTTTTTCTTTCATCTTTTTGTATCCGTATAAGTCAACGCCCAACGTACAAAATCCATCTGGAAGGCCATCGCAAAGAAGGTGCAGACCCTGGTGGTCTACAAGCGGTGCAGTATTCGGTGTCGCAAGTGGTGGGAGGACCTGCGACTCAACAAGAAGTGAGCAGAAGTCCAGCTCAGTCAGTCCTCCCAACATGTGAAGTACGTGCGCCACACCCTGACTGCCCCCAGTGTCCTGCATCCTTTTGGTGGCCTATCACTGATTCGATATGCAGTTGAGAGCCCAACAGGAACAATAAGGGGTAAGTTATTTTTTGAGTTATCATTGTTGGATAACTATATTTTGTTACAGCAACAGATTATGGCAGCAGTATAAAGGTTGACTTAAATCCAACACAGAAGAGTTATGGAAGGAGTAAGTTTCGAGCAAGGTGTATGATGATGTGTGTTAGAAATGGGGTCTTTGGTTGACAGTCAGGTTACCCCCTTTTCAAGAAAGGACCCTCACTCTAGTCAAGGTAAAAGAGAATCACCCTCAGCTAACCCCTGCTTACCCCCTTGGCAGCTTGGCAGAGCAGTAGGCTTAACTTCAGAGCGCTAGGTGTAAAGTATTTGTACCAACACACACAGTAACTTAATGAAAACACTACAAAATGACACAACGCCAGTTTAGAAAAAATAGGAAATATTTATCTAAACAAGACCAAAACGACAAAAATCCGACATACACAAGTCAAGTTATGAATTTTTAAAGATTAAACTCAAAAATAGCGCTTAGAAACAAAAATGCTTCGACGAGATGTTAACACGGCGTCGTGTCGGAGTCGTTCCCAACAAGCCAACACCAGCGGCGCCGGACACGGAGTCGTGTAGACCCCAAGTACAGTACCTTTGGTGAAGAGTGAAAACAAGCCCATGCGCGAAGTCGGGGATCGCGGCGTCTGTGCGAAACGTTGAATCCACGCACTTCGAGGGGCGTCGGTCACGACGTGGTGCGGCGACTTCCACGGAGTCGCGGACTTCAGCAGGGCTGCAGCGGCGTCGGGCCTGCGAAGAGCGTTGCGTTCCAGCGAAGGTCACGGCATCGGGTGCAGGCGGCGTTACCGGATTCAGCAGCGGCGTCGGTCCGGAGTCGTCCGAAGACGATTTCCTTGGATTTCCACCAGCTTTCCTTTCAAGGGCCCAGGGACTGGATAGGGCACCACTTATCAGAGCAGGAGTCTCTCCAGAGACTCCAGGTGCTGGCAGAGAGAAGTCTTTGCTGTCCCTGAGACTTCAAACAACAGGAGGCAAGTTCTAAATCAAGCCCTTGGAGATTTCTTCACAAGATGGAAGGCACACAAAGTCCAGTCTTTGCCCTCTTACTCTGGCAGAAGCAGCACTGCAGGAAAGCTCCACAAAGCACAGTCACAGGCAGGGCAGCACTTCTTCCTCAGCTATCAGCTCTTCTCCAGGCAGATGTTCCTCTTGGTTCCAGAAGCGTTTCTAAAGTCTGTAGATTTGGGTGCCCTTCTTATACCCATTTTAGTCTTTGAAGTCACCTTTCTTCAAAGGGGACTCACACCTACTTGTGAAATCCTGCCTTGCCCAGGCAAGGCCTCAGACACACACCAGGGGGTTGGAGTCTGCATTGTCAGAGGCAGGCGCAGCCCTTTCAGAGGAGAGTGACCACTCCACCCTTCCCTCCTAGGAGAGATGGCTAATCATGAAATGCAGGTTACACCCCAGCTCCTTTTGTGTCACTGTCTAGTGTGAGGTGAAAAACAACCCAACTGTCAAACTGACCCTGACAGCGAATCCACAAGCAAGGCAGTCACAGAATGGTTTAAGCAAGAAAATGCTCACTTTCTAAAAGTGGCATTTTTGAAACGCACAATCTTAAAATCAACTTTACTAAAAGATGTATTTTTAAATTGTGAGTTCAGGGACCCCAAACTCCACATGTCCATCTACTCTCTAGGGGAATCTACGCTTTAATCATATTTAAAGGTAGCCCCCATATTATCCTATTAGAGAGACAGGCCTTGCAACAGTGAAAAACGGAATTGGCAATATTTCACTGTCAGGACATATAGACCACATTACTATATGTCCTACCTTATCCATACACTGCACCCTGCCCTTGGGGCTACCTAGGGCCTACCTTAGGTGTGTCTCACATGTAAGAAAAGGGAAGGTTTAGGCCTGGCAAGTGGGTACACTTGCCAAGTTAGATTTACAGTGTAAAAATACACATACAGACACTGCAGTGACAGGTCTGAGACATGATTACAGGGTTACTTGTGTGGGTGGCACAACCAGTGCTGCAGGCCCACTAGTAACATTTGGTTTACAGGCCCTTGGCACCTCTAGTGCACTTTACTAGGGACTTAACAGTAAAACAAATATGCCAATCATGGAGAACCAATTACATACACATTTTGTAAAGGAGCACTTGCACTTTAGCACTGGTTAGCAGTGGTAAAGTGCCCAGAGTAACAAAGACAGTAAGATCAGAGTCCAGCCACATCAAGAACCTGGGGAACAGAGGCAAAAAGTTAAGGGAGACCACGCCAAGGATGAAAAGTCTAACACGTGTCCCCCCCAGCTAAAAGTGGGGAGCAACTACCCAACCTCATAGGAGTTCTCATCACTAAGGCGGAAGAATCTGGACAGACCATCAGCATTGGTGTGTTCTGTACCAGGACGATGTTCCACCGTAAAGTCCATCCCCTGTAGGGAAATGGACCACCTCAACAGTTTTGGATTCTCACCCCTCATCTGCATTAACCATCTGAGGGGCCTGTGGTCGGTCTGAACTCGGAAGTGAGTCCCAAACAAGTAGGGTCTCAGCTTCTTCAGTGCCCAGACCACAGCAAATGCTTCGTGTTCTATGGCACTCCACCTACGTTCCCTGGGTAGTAACCTCCTGCTAATGAAGGCTACGGGTTGATCTAGGCCCTCTTCATTAAGCTGTGAGAGTACTGCTCCAATACCATGCTCTGAGGTGTCTGTTTGCACAACAAACTCCTTGGAGTAGTCAGGTGCTTTCAGCACAGGTGCTGTGCACGTGGCAGCCTTCAGGGCATCAAAAGCGTTCTGGCAAGCCTCTGTCCAGATCACTTTCTTGGGTTGCTTCTTAGAAGTCAACTCAGTTAAGGGGTTAACAATCGTACCATATCCCTTAACAAACCTCCTGTAATATCCTGTGAGACCTAAAAAGGCTCTCACTTCAGTCTGGGTATTGGGAGGCTCCCAAGCCAGAATTGTGTCAATCTTAGGCTGTAGGGGTGCCACCTGGCAACTCCCCACCTGGTGTCCTAAGTACACCAAAGAACCCTGCCCTATTTGGCACTTGCTCGCCTTAATAGTGAGGCCTGCCTTCTGCAGGGCCTCTAACACTCTCCAGAGGTGTTGCAGGTGTTCCTCCCATGTGGAACTAAACACAGCAATGTCATCCAGGTAGGCGGCACTGAACTCATTCAGTCCTGCCAACACCTGGTTGACCAACCTCTGAAAGGTGGCAGGGGCATTCTTCATCCCAAAGGGCATCACGTTGAAGTGGAAGTGCCCATCTGGGGTAGAGAATGCTGACCTGTCCTTTGCCCCCTCAGTTAAGGCAATCTGCCAGTACCCAGATGTTAAATCAAACGTACTGAGGTACTTGGCAGCTCCTAACCGATCAATGAGCTCATCAGCTCGGAGGATGGGGTGTGCGTCAGTCTTGCTGACCACACTGAGACCCCGGTAGTCCACACAGAACCTAAGTTCCGGAGTGGCACCAGGAGCAGCAGCCTTTGGGACCAATACCACTGGGCTGGCCCAAGGACTGCTGGAGTGCTCAATAACCCCTAGGGTTAACATTTTGGAGACTTCCTCCTTAATGCAAGCCCTGACCCTGTCAATCACCCTGTAAACCTTATGTTTAACAGGTGTACTGTTCCCAGTGTCCACATCATGTGTGCACAGGAGTGTGACTCCTGGGATCAGGGAAAACAGCGAGGCGAACTGTCCCAACACGTGGTGACAGTCCCTCTGCTATTCCTCAGTCAGGGAGGGGGAGAGGATCACTCCCTCCACAGACCCATCTTTCTCTCCTGCAGACAGGAGGTCAGGAAGAGGCTCACTCTCTTCCTCCACCCCGTCATCTGTCGCTAGGAGCATGGATAGCTCAGTTCGCTCAAAGTGTGGTTTGAGGCGGTTGACATGAAGGACCCTCAAAGGGTTCCTGGGGGATTGCAAGTCTACCATATAGGTGACCTCGCTCTTTCTTTCCACCACCTCAAAAGGCCCAGTCCACTTATCTTGGAGAGCCCTAGGCTCCACTGGTGCCATGACCCACACTTTTTGTCCAGGCTGAAACTCAACCAGAGTGGCATTCTGGTCGTACCACCGTTTCATATCCTCCTGGCTTGCTTCCAGGTTCTCCTGAGCAAGACTCCTGAAGCGGGCAGTCTGGTTTCTTAGTGCCAGCATGTAGCTAAATACATCCTGGGGTGGTTTACTAGGAGCTTTCTCCAAAGCCTCCTTCACCAGACTGAGCGGTCCCCTCACAGGGTGGCCATAGATGTGCTCAAAGGGGCTAAAGCCAAGTCCCTTTTGAGGCACCTCCCTGTAAGCGAACAGAAGTCATGGCAAGAGGACGTCCCATTTACGCCTCAAGGGCTCTGACAGGCCCTGAATCATGCCTTTCAAGGTGCGGTTGAATCTCTCAACCAGACCATTACTTTGGGGGTGGTAAGGGGTGGAGAACTTGTAGGTTACCCCACACACCTTCCACAGAGACTTCATATAAATGGATATGAAGTTTGTACCTCTATCAGATACCACTTCCTTGGGGAACCCCATGCGGGTAAAAACTCCCATCAAGGCACGTCCCACCACGGGGGCAGTGACCGTCCTTAGAGGAATGGCTTCTGGGTACCGTGTGGCATGGTCCACCAAGACCAGGATGAACCTGTTGCCCAGGGCTGTCTTGGCATCCAGAGGCCCCACAATGTCAATTCCTACCCGTTCAAAGGGAGTACTGACAACAGGCAAAGGCTGGAGGGGAGCTTTACATTTCCTCCCACTCTTGCCACTTGCCTGACAAGTCTGACAAGACCTGCAATGTGCATCTGAGTGCCTGCGCATTAGGGGCCAGTAAAAGTGGGTGACAAGCCTCTCAAAGGTCTTGTCCTGCCCAAAATGTCCAGCTAAAGGCACATCATGAGCCAAACCCAGTAGGAAGGCCCTGAAGCACTGGGGTACCACCAGCACACGGGCTGACCCAGGCTCACGAACCTTAGGCTCGCTATACAGGAGGTCATCCTCCCAATATATCAGGTGTGATCCTGGCTCTTTGCCAGCCGCCTGGTCTGCCGCCTGCTGCCGCAAACCCTCCCGAATAGGGCATGACTTCTGTGCTGCACAGAATGCTTCCCTGGAGGGCCCCCCTTCCTGCTGCCACTGCAACAGCTCAGGGACCTCCCCCAGTTCAGCCACCTGTTCCCCTGTAGGCTCTGGGGCATCACCCTCAGGCTCTGCCTCCTCCCGGACCGTGGGAACTTCTGGGGCCGGTTTCCCGTGCCCCCTGCCCTTCCTCTTCTTGGCGGTCCCCTGGGCCACTGTTTCAGGCTCTAGGGGCTCTTGACTACCCTGATTGGCTGCCATAGACCGGGTGGATACGCATACCCACCCAGGCAGACCCAACATCTCCAAGTGAGACCTGTGTTCCACCTCCTTCCAAGGGGAATCCTCCAGGTCGTTACCTAGCAAACAATCAACAGGCATGGTTGGACTCACAGCTACTTTCCAGGAACCTGAGACCCCCCCCCATTCAAAGGGAACCTGCGCCACTCTGCAGAGGCGCTCAGAGTTGTCTACTGCAACTACTTGATGAAGTACCCAGGGATCAATCTACTCTTCAGACACCAGGTGACTCCTCACTGTAGTCACACTGGCTCCTGTGTCTCTCAGAGCCTCCACCCTCTGTCCATTGATGGTCACCCATTGCCTGTACTTCTGAGTGTTATCAGGCACTAGGTTTCTCTGGACCATCTCACTGTCCCCTAGTGAGACAAGGGTCATTTCTGCTGGTTCCCACCCACCTGAGACCAACTCCTCCCCAATCACTACACTGGGCAAACCCTGGGACGGTGCACCAGTGGGTGCTGGTGTACTTTTGGGGCATTTGGGGTCCCCCCTCACATGACCCACCTGGTCACATGCATAGCACTTACGTGGGGGACCACCTGCCACTGGCTTCCCTTTGGACAACCATGGCTTCTTTTCACTGGGGGGTTGGGAATCCTTACCCTGGGAATCGGTTTGGGGCCCATTAGAGAACTCCCCCTGTTTGCCCTTAACCCCCCTTTCTTCTGAGAGGGACCGTGCCTACCCTTGGCGTGGTCTCCCCATACCTCTTTTGGACCCTGGTGCTCTCCCAGCGGTCCGCTTCCTGGGGTCAGTCAGCTTGCTGTCAATGAGGTGCTGGCGCAGCTCTGGAAAACATAAGCTGTACAAGTGCTCCCAAGCAATTAAATTGTAAAGCCCCTCATACGTGTTTACCTTACTGCCCTTCACCCAACCATCCAGTGACCTTCAAAAAGAATCAACACATTCCAACCATGTTTGAGATTCCTTTCTTTTGTAGGATCTAAACTTCTCCTTGTACTGCTCAGAGGTGATACCATATCTGGTGAGTAAGGCCTCCTTCATGACAGGGTAGGTGAGACTCTGAGCATCCCCTAAGGCTGTCAGTGTGTCCCTCCCCTCTGCCTCAAAATGCTTCAACAGGGCTGCCCCCCAATGAGCTTCAGGGACCAGGTTCATGTGGAGAGCTGACTCATAACCCTTGAACCACAAGTAGATATCATCCTCCCTCTTATAATCCCTCACAAGGTCTTTTGGGATGTGTACCCTTCTCTCAGGCTACACTGTAGGATTGCTGCCACCATCCCTACTGGGCTGACTCCTCTGATCTATCTCTTTTAGACTGAGCTCATGAGCCATTGCTAACTTCCTTTCCTCAATGGCCAGCCTTCTCTGTTCCATCTCTAGACTGAGCTTTTTCAGCTCCAATTGGTACTCCCTTTCTGCCTGTCTGTCCTGTAACTCTTCAGGTGTCAGACCCTTGGAGGATACACTGCTACTTGCCCTAGAGACTCTTTACCTGGGAATAACAGGACCCCCACCATACCATTATGTACTGATTGCTCTCCCTCCTCATCCTCATCCTCAGTGAGCCCTCCAGTGCTTCTGGTTGTCACCCAGGCCCTCAGTGCCTTTTTCAGCTCATCCTTTTTGGAAGAGCTCTTAATGGGACAACCAAAATTTCTACAAAACTGCTTCAGCTGAGCCTTGTTATAACTATCCAATTGCTTCAGCTCAAAAACAGCTTCAACTGATGCATCTCCAAGTAGAGACATGATAAAAGGTTAAAAGAGTGCAAAGTTCCAAATGCAGAAAAGCAAGTTCTCAAATGAAGTTCCAGAAAAGTCAATCACCGGATCAGCGAAAAAAGAAACTGAATGCAGAGCAAAAACAGCCCAAATAGAAAAAAAAACAAAAATCACAAGACTAGTAGTATGTGGTCACGTAGTGGTCTGAACTCAAACAGTAGTGTACACTGTATGTCAAGTACAAATACAAGTCCAAATCCCAACCACTGATCACCAATGTTAGAAATGGGGTCGTTGGTTGACAGTCAGGTTACCCCCTGTTCAAGAAAGGACCCTCACTGTAGTCAGGGTAAAAGAGAATCACCCTCAGGTAACACTTGCTTCCCCCTTGGTAGCTTGGCAGAGCAGTAGGCTTAACTTCAGAGAGCTAAGTGTGAAGTAGTTGTACCAACACACACAGTAACTTAATGAAAACACTACAAAATGACACAACACCAGTTTAGAAAACAAAACAAGACCAAAACGACAAAAATCCGACATACACAAGTCAAGTTATGAATTTTTAAAGATTAAACTCAAAAATAGCACTTAGAAACAAAAATGCTTCGATGAGATGTTAACACAGCGTCGTGACGGAGTCGTTCCCAACAAGCCAACACCAGTGGCGCCGGACACGGAGTCGTTTAGACCCCCAAGTACAGTACCTTTGGGGAAGAGTGAAAACAAGCCGATGCGCGAAGTCGGTGATCGCGGCGTCTGTGCGAAATGTTGAATCCACGCACTTCGAGCGGCGTCGGTCACGACGTGGTGCGGCGACTTCCACGGAGTTGGGGACTTCAGCGGGGCTGCAGCGGCGTCGGGCCTGCGAAGAGCGTCGCGTTCCAGGGAAGGTCATGCCGTCGGGTGCAGGCGGCGTTACCGGATTTAGCAGCGGCGTCGGTCCAGAGTCGTCCGAAGTCGATTTCCTTGGATTTCCACCAGCTTTTCTTTCAAGGGCCCAGGGACTGGATAGGGCACCACTTGTCAGAGCAGGAGTCTCTCCAGAGACTCCAGGTGCTGGTAGAGAGAAGTATTTGCTGTCCCTGAGACTTCAAACAACAGGAGGCAAGTTCTAAATCAAGCCCTTGGAGATTTCTTCACAAGATGGAAGGCACACAAAGTCCAGTATTTGCCCTCTTACTCTGGCAGAAGCAGCACTGGAGGAAAGCTCCACAAAGCACAGTCACAGGCAGGGCAGCACTTCTTCCTCAGCTATCAACTCTTCTCCAGGCAGAGGTTCCTCTTGGTTCCAGAAGTGTTTCTAAAGTCTGTAGATTTGGGTGCCCTTCTTATACCCATTTTAGTCTTTGAAGTCACCTTTCTTCAAAGGGGACTCACACCTACTTGTGAAATCCTGCCTTGCCCAGGCAAGGCCTCAGACACACACCAGGGGGTTGGAGTCTGCATTGTCAGAGGCAGGCGCAGTCCTTTCAGAGGAGAGTGACCACTCCACCCCTCCCTCCTAGGAGAGATGGCTAATCAGGAAATGCAGGTTACACCCCAGCTCCCTTTGTGTCACTGTCTAGTGTGAGGTGAAAAACAACCCAACTGTCAAACTGACCCAGACAGGGAATCCACAAACAAGGCAGAGTCACAGAATGGTTTAAGCAAGAAAATGCTCACTTTCTAAAAGTAGCATTTTCAAACGCACAATCGTAAAATCAACTTTACTAAAAGATGTATTTTTAAATTGTGAGTTCAGGGACCCCAAACTCCACATGTCCATCTACTCTCTAGGGGAATCTTGGCTTTAATCATATTTAAAGGTAGCCCCCATATTATCCTATGAGAGAGACAGGCCTTGCAACAGTGAAAAACGAAATTGGCAATATTTCACTGTCAGGACATATAAACCACATTACTATATGTCCTACCTTATCGATACACTGCACCCTGCCCTTGGGGCTACCTAGGGCCTACCTTAGGGGTGTCTCACATGTAAGAAAAGGGAAGGTTTAGGCCTGGCAAGTGGGTACACTTTCCAAGTCGGATTTACAGTGTAAAAATACACATACAGACACTGCAGTGACAGGTCTGAGACATGATTACAGGGTTACTTGTGTGGGTGGCACAACCAGTGCTGCAGGCCCACTAGTAACGTTTGATTTACAGGCCCTGGGCATCTCTAGTGCACTTTACTAGGGACTTAACAATAAAACAAATATGCCAATCATGGAGAACCTGTTACATACACATTTTGTAAAGGAGCACTTGCACTTTAGCACTGGTTAGCAGTGGCAAAGTGCCCAGAGCAACAAAGACAGTAAAATCAGAGTCCAGCACACATCAACAACCTGGGGAACAGAGGCAAAAAGTTAAGGGAGAGCACGCCAAGGATGAAAAGTCTAACAATGTGTTTTGCGATTTTTTTAAAACATGAAATCACTATATTTCTGATCACTAGCAAAGGACTGTTTTGAGCAGACACATGTCTGCCTCAGAAAACAAGCATTGGCAATGTGAGAGCTATGGCTTTGTCAATGTCTTTTAGCCATGTAATGTAGCAGCCTGTAACATTTATAGTTTTCAATTAATATATATCGGGTAAATTGCTGTGAAATGTTTTATCTTACATAAAGGTTTTGAATTGTTCTTATGTATCTATTCATTAAATAAGTAAACCAATGCAGAAATACCCCATCGATAGTTGTACTATAATTTTCATAAACATAATGAATGCATGTGTTCTGTTGCTGCACGTATGGGGCCTGATTCACAAAGGTAATCTATTTTTTTAAAGTTTAAACCAAAAGTGTAAGTTTACGATTTCCAGATATACACAAAGGTAAGTTACGGGTAGTATCTTTACATCCTCACTCAGGGTGGATGATCAACACTCAGGGTGGATGATCCGCACCCAGGTGATAGTCTGCACTCAGGGTGGATTATCTGCACTCGGGCGGATGATCTGTGCTCAGGCCAGATCATCTGCCATTGGGTCAGATCATCCGACCCTTAGCCAGAATCAGTGTAATTACATGCACATGCAAATTATCAATCCCACCTGCAACCCAGATCCAAAAAACAGATAAAAGCAGCACACAGGTAACGTTCTGGTTTCTCCACAACCACAACGTGCCTGTCTGCACTGCATATTCTGAAGCCATGCTGCCACTAGGAAGGAAAGAAACTATAGAGAGGAGGAGACCACCATGATCCTGTAATTTATGGTGAGGAACTACAAGAGACTGCATGGTCTCCAACCCTACAGCTGCAGTCCCTCACAGAAGGCAGACTTAGGGCAGCAGATGGCTATGGCAGTCACAGCATTGGGGGAGGATATCTGGACTGTGAATGACAGGATTAGAAGAGGAGGGTGAAAGAGACCTACACCAGGATAGGGGTGACCAGAGCTCTCCCAGGTGTACAGACTGGAGCCTGCTCCCAACTCACCCCACTTGAGAGGGATGTCCTCTCCACCATTGACCCCCGCCTGCTCTATGTGCTGCCTGTGAGTAATGACCACAATGTGGTGCCAGGTAATAGGCAATAATACTAACAATGACACCAAATGACTAATGTTTGTGATACTCCAAAAATGTGACCATGAATGTTGTCCCGAGTTAGTGTAATCAGCATGGCATGTCTCAACTAGTCCATAACACTACAAGGACCAGAATCCATTGTAATGGCAATTGCAAATTAAAAAACCTTAGTTTTAAACAGTGACTCATCAATGCTGTCTCATCTACTTAACACTGGTACATGGTAATAAAAAATGGCCCTTGTTCATTTAACACTGATGTTGGCATGCAGATGTAAATGTGTAGTTACACATAATCAAATATTTTGGTCAAGCACAAAGCGACCATGGCACACAGATGTAAAGTCTGATAAAATAACA
Organism: Pleurodeles waltl; assembly: GCF_031143425.1. Lineage (NCBI taxonomy): Eukaryota > Metazoa > Chordata > Amphibia > Caudata > Salamandridae > Pleurodeles > Pleurodeles waltl. The sequence continues at coordinate 102,924,320 of NC_090440.1, read as the reverse complement.
AGGATTTGTATCCCTAGTAGGATGCTGGAGTTGTAGAAATAATACGTAAGTGTCCCAAGTCCGTTGAAGAAGGTGTCTTTAATTGGAGGCACAGTTCGCCTCAATACAGATAGTGCGTTCTTCAAGATACAGCCAACACGTGTTTCGTCACTCAGGTGACTTCATCAAGGCTGCAAAACAGTGGTATAAACAAACTTGTATGTGGCAATACCCATATTTCTCAAAACACAAGTTATGTAAAACAATAAATAAATGTTTATGTGCAAAAAGGAAAGTGGCAAACAATGTGCGACCCCAGTGAGAAAAGAAGAGAGAGGTTAGGCATGGCATGATAAACAATCAGAAAGGACTTAAGGTTGTTGTACAATTAAAGGGACACCCAAAGTGGAAAATTTACCTAAGCGCATATAGAGATTGGCCATGGTGCTGGCAAGTGAGGAGCATGCTCAAGATTAGCAAAGTGAGCGCATGCCGGTACTAGGACATGTTTGAGAAGAGTAAAAAAATTTGAAGTAGGTGAGAGGGTTATAAACGCAAATGTACCTAGACCATCCGGCCAGCAAGGAAATGTTGCAGTACCAGTAAAAGGCTAGTGCCTGTAAATCTGAAAAATAAGAATTAAGAATAGGCAGTAAATGGCCACCTTGAAATCTAAAGAAAGGTAAAGGTGGAAAAAAAAATGTCGTTATCCAAGGTACTAAAATACCTGGAATGGTCTATTACTGGTAGTTTCTCTAGAACAAGAGGTACTTGAAGTTCCAGTAGTAACTGTGAATACTGAGGAGGCCCTGATAAGCCTAAAAACCACAAAGACCTGCATGGAGGTGAGAAAGAGAAGCGAGATAAGTTTATCCAGCCTTAGGTGAGCAGAAATGAAAATGTTAGTCTAGTGGTAGCGAATAATTACCAAAAACAGATAAAACCAAGGACTCGTCCCGAAATAGACCATATATAGCACTAAGTGCTCCCGGTACAGAAATTAAGCTATGTAAAGTGCGTAAGTGCTGCTAAATGTTGTAATAGTTGCTCCCAATGGGAATAGCTCCTTGGTTATGAACCGTAAAAATAAGTCCCAATTATACCTATTAGAATGTGGCCTAAGCCACATAGAGAGAAATAATGTGGCCCTTATTGCGTGGTCATGATTGTAACAAAAAGAATGCCAGGCTCGTATAAGAAAAGGTCACACGGCATTGATAATTAAGCCGAGTCCGTGTTGGCAAAAGCCGGTCTATAAGACTAATAGTTTGAAAACTGACACCACCATCATGAGCGAAAATCGTCAAGCGGAGCGTTTATTTGGAAATGAACAGACAGGAACTGTAAACTTACCGCGTGACTATGCGGAGCCGTAAAAGTGGTCCGATCGATCCAAAAACGAAGGTGCAAGTATGCGAGCGCGGCACATAAATAAACGTGTGTGTCGTAATGGTAACAAAAGAAGGACTACGCGTTGGTAAGCACTGTGTGTAAGAGCTCTTGAACTAATGGGGCAAGACGGCGGCCATATTGAAGTAATGAAAAGAAAAATAAGTTCTGGGTGAGATAAAGGAAGGGTGAGAGAGTCATGCAAGTGAACTAGAGAAACCATGCTATGGTCAACAACAGTAGTGATCACAAGTCAGAGGTGTAGGCTGCCTGGTGACAAAAGTAAAATTAGAAAATAGTATAAAAGGTCCAGACAGTAAGAGGAGGATCTTGATATAATTACAGTGTGCAATGTAGAAGTAGAATCAAAATGCAAAATAAAGAGATTGCGTTACTACAATGGCATCTTACAAGTTAAAACATGTATAGAGTTTCAAAAGACAGGCATCACATGGGACTAAAAGTCCAAAAATGCATATGGTTAATACAGGCAGTAAGAAACAGTTTGAGTCAAATAGTCAACAAAAGAGGTACAAAATACTTGGCAATAGAAGAATAGCCAGTGTATCACGGGCCACGTACCAATCAGCAAGGGCCATATGTATAAGTCAGGTAAAAGACTGGTCATTTAATACAGCAGAATAATGGTAAAGAAATGTGAGGCGTTGTACAATAAATGGCAAACAGAGGACATAACAATTAGAAAAGAGTTATGTGAGAAAAACATGTAATTCATGGTCAGTGTTCAGCCCCTGTTCAACTGCACAAAGTTTCAGGATCCATTTCGCCTCACATTTGCAAAGGTCTTTTGTTCTATCCCCCTATCTGGGTGATTTGGACACCTGAGTTATGCCATGAAACCTGACGTAGAGAAGATCTTTTTCCCCATGTTGCGAATTGAACTGCAAGGGGATAAGTTGTGTTGTGATTCCTGATGGCTCTGACGTGTTCCTGAATGCGTTCCTTCAATGGACAGATAGTGCTGCCCACGTAAATCAAACCACAAATACAAATGATGCAATAAACCGTATACCTAGTGTTACAATGCATGAACTCTTTGATATGGTAAATGATCTTCGTGTTATAAGAAAAGGACACAGTTTTATTAAGGGCTAGTTGACAAGACACACAGCATCTGCACTTGAAAAAACCCTTTGGTTTATCAGGAATCTATGATGATGGATGTGTCTGTATAGGAGGAGCAAGGAAACTGGGGCACAAAATATTCCTAAGGGTACGACCCCTACTGTTTGTAATGACTGGTACACCTCCAATGGAGTCTTTCAAACTAGGATCCAGGAGTAACAGATGCTAGTGCTTTTTGAGAATGTGTAATACTGTCTTGCTGGCAGGGCTGTATTTAGTAACAAAAGAAACAGGCCTCCTGTTGGATCTCCCTGTGTGAGCTTTTTTATAACCTCTAATCAATAGTGAGTGTTGGTTTTTGGATGATGTGTGTCTGCTTGCCAAGGAAATGAGATCTTCTGTGAAGCCCCTGTCTCAGAAATGTTGTGCCAAGTTTTCAAGCTCATGTTTGAAAATCCCAGTACCACTGCAATTGCGACGTACTCTTATCATCTCCCCATAGGGAATAGCCCTTATTTTTGAAAGAGGATGTGTGCTCTGTGCGTGTAAAATGGATTTACATGCAGTTGGTTTCCTGTACAGCCTGAAGGAAATCTTGTTTTCAGTGATGTACAAAAGAAGGTCCAGAAATTCAATCTGGGCACAATCCACTTTTTGTGTGAAGACTAGGTTAAATCTATTGGAGTTTAAGTGGTCTATGAGTGCACTAAGGTCCTCGTAGCCACCCGTCCAGATGGGCAATACATCCTCAATATATCTCCCCCAATATAGGATGCGCTGGGTGATGGGATTAGGGCATTTAGACCAAAGGTGCAACTTCTCAAACTGACCCATATAGAGATTAGCATATGAGGGAGAAAACTTGGCTACCATAGCTACCCCTTGGCGCTGTTGATACCAGCTACCTTCATGTAGGAATACATTGTTTTCAAGCACCAGACGTCTTAAGTCAAGAAGCGTAAGGGTATGTTCGTATAATGTGGCATCGCGATGCGCGAGAGTCGCCGAGAGCATCTCTAGGCCCATCAAAACTAACAAACATACACTCCTTTGTCCACCTAATATCTTCCAGTTGGCATAGTAAATTCCTGGTGTCCTGTATGTAAGAGGGTAAGTTATGTACTAATGGCTGAAGGAAAGAGTCAATGTATTCTGAGATGTGTTCAGTTGGTGATCCAATGCCAGAAATGATGGGTCTACCTGGTGGAAAGATCCCTGATTTATGGACCTTGGGTAAAATGTATATACATGGTGCCCGGGGTGTGTCGTTGTATAGATATTTGTACTCCAGATCTGACAGGAGGCACAAATTCTTCCAATGTGTCAATTTGTTTGCTGTCAATTTGGTGATCCCAGGCAGGGGGGTGTCCTGTAGCTGTGTGTAAGCCTGTTTATCACTAAGTTGTCTATTGATTTCAGACACATAATCAGATTTGTTCATTACCACAACATTGCCCCCTTTGTCAGCCTCCCTGATGATGATTATGTCAGTACACGTGGAAAGTCTCTGCAAGGCCAGGAGTTCGCCATGATTGAGGTTGCTGTTTATTCTGGATGCACAAGTCTTGAATTTATCCTCGAGGTGAAGCAATTCTGTACTTACTGCTTTGTAAAAAACATCAGTGTTGTTGTCTGGAGGTAATACTGGCAAAAAGGTGGATTTGGGTTTGAACCCGCTATCGAGATCCAGATTTATTGGAATGTCTACATGGGATAGTAATTCGTCAAAAGAAGGGGTAGGTAGGGTGGTAGTGTCTAATGAAAGGATCATATGAATGTCTTGCAAGTCCTTGATTGATTGGTTGCAAGCTTGTGAGGGAATGTGGGAAGTTTTGTTAGTCACAGGTTTGTTGAGAAAAATCTTTTTGAGTTTGAGATGACGTATGAATTTGAAAAGATCAATTTGAATGGTGGTAAAGTCAGGTTTGGAAGTAGGACAGAAGCCCAGACCCTTTTTCAAAACATTTATTTCATATGTAGACAAATCAAGGTTGGACAAATTGATAACCTGCACGGAGTCCCCTAGTGGGGTGGGGGTATCCGATTCGTTAAGACTGTTCATGTTCTTTGAGTTTTTGAAGTGGACCAAGTTGTTACACCCTCCCTCTGTTTGTTGTTATGTTTTCTCCCCCCCCCTGTGGGTGGGTTTGGATTTGTACTTGGTCTGTTGAAATTTTCACGTACCCCCCTCCTGTATCGGCCCAGTTCCTCTAAAAAAGATGATTGTTGGGGGGCACTTTGAAGAGGTAAGTTACTAGAGGACCCCTCTAAAGATGACTCCAGACCATTACTTGAGAGATTGGAGACGTCTGATAGACTAGTGGTAGGTGACCCAACTGAGGTAGCAGTCTTGGTTGTTTTACTGCTGGAATCTTTGTTAACCTGATCAAATCTACGTGCAAATGAATATAGTCTACCATTGCTATAGTCGTTATCATCCATGATTAGTTTCCTCATTTTCTTATCCTTAATGTACAGTTTGTACCCATTAAGTATCTCCTTTAAAATAGTGTAATTTTTGTTGGTTGCCTCAGGGAGATTGAGATTCTTAATCTGTTCCTCAAGGGAAGCGATGTCAAGCAATAGTTTGTTCCTCCTTCTGTCCGCATGTTTGATGAGTATGTTGATCATGCCAAAAGAGGTGGAAGAGATTAAGGCCCTCATTCCGACCCTGGCGGTCATAGACCGCCAGGGCCGCGGGTGACGGAAGCAAAGCCAACAGGCTGGCGGTGCTTCCTTGCCCACCGCTGCGGTCAGAAAACCGGGGCCGGCGGTTTCCCGCCAGTTTCCCGCCGGTTTACCCCCGGCTGGGCTAATCCTCCATGGCGGTGCTGCAAGCAGCGCCGCCATGGGGATTCTGACCCCCTTCCCGCCAGCCTGTTTCTGGTGGTTTTTACCGCCAGGAACAGGATGGCGGGAATGGGTGTCCTGGGGCCCCTGGGGGCCCCTGCACTGCCCATGCCAATGGCATGTGCAGTTCAGGGGCCCCCTAACAGGGCCCCAGCCTGCTTTTCACGGTCTGCCTAGCAGACAGTGAAAAGCGTGACGGGTGCAACTGCACCCGTCGCACACCTGCAACACCGCCGGCTCCATTCGGAGACAGCTTCTGTGTTGCAGGCCCCTTTCCCGCTGGGCCGACGGGCGCTACCTTAGGTAGCGCCCGCCGGCCCAGCGGGAAAGTTGGAATGGCCCCAGTGGTCTTTGGACCGCAGGGCGGCCGAATGGCGGTTCCATCCAGGCGGGCGGCGACCGCCGCCCGCCGGGGTCAGAATGACCCCTTAAGTGTTCCCATTCCCCTAGGAGATCAGGGTCGAGATCTTCAAAGGCGGGAAAGATTATTACTCGTAATTCTCTAGGAACCTGTTTCATTTCTAAATAACGTTTGAGGGTTGTAACGTCCCACCTTCGCGCTAATTCCTGTTTTTTAAGCCTCTCTAGTTTAATAAATGTATGAGAGTCCCTCTCTTGTAGGTACATTGCTTCCAGTAAGTAAAGATGTGGGTTTCTTAGAGAAAAGTTCAGCAGCTAAGGTGTCCCAATTATCATCAAATGAAGCCATGCCAAGTGTACTGGTAAAAAGTAATAGATAAGAAATCAGTCACCAAACAGTATTGTGACCCAGAGTGCAGCTCACCACAAACGGACAAAGCTAGGCCTAAAACAAAGAAAAGGGGTAGTAAGGGTGAGAGGTGCCGCACATCCAGGGAGTAAACACAGTATAAATCACAGATGTAAGCACAGTCCAATGTTGGTGCCAGTAGTCAGATGCCTTACTACCCAGTAGACACAAAATTGAGTACCAATGTACACAATAACAATAAGCACAAAGCGACCACGGTACACAGATGTAAAGTCCGATAAAATAAATGAATATTTTGGTCATGTCTGATGACCTTTCGCGTCTGTTGCCACATACAGCCAGTCACACACTGGATCACAGGTTCCTGCACCATCAGGGAGGCAATGTCACATGGCATAACAGACCATACCATCAGCCCAAACTGGTACATAAATGTGGCTAGGGGAGGGCATTATCTCCTAAAATGTTATGAGTCAACTCACAGGTATAATACCTGGAGTTCATAAAACTTTGAAGTGAATGCTGTATATCGCATGTGTCAACTAGTATGTTAACTGAACACACACATATCATTTTAGGCCCTGAGACGTCATCTAGAAAGGAACAGCCTGCAGCGACCTCTGCAAAATGTATGGGTGTGACATCTGGTCAGGCACCACACACTGGGCAGATGTCAGACACTGGGAAGGGTACATGAAAATGACTTCACAAAATGCTCAGTGTAGTGCCTAGCCCTTTCTACAGGGTAATTCCTGAAACTTTTTGCCTTCTCCTCATAATTTTTCTGACCTTTTTGTGGCTGACGTTATGACTCTGGTCCCTTTATCACTGCTAATCAGTGCTAAAGTGCATGAGGTCTGCCTTGTAACCTTGGTATCATTGGTTTATACCTGATTGGCACATTTAATTTACCTGTATGTCCCTTGCACTGTGGTATCCCTATACCCAGGGCCTGCAAATTAAATGCTACTAGTGGGCCTGCTGCACAGCTTGCGCAACCCGCAGAAGTAGCCTTTCAACCCTGTCTCAGGCCTGCTAGTGCAGGACCTGTGTGCGCAGTTTACTGCCACGGGTGCCTGGCATCTAAATTTACTTGCCAGGCCCGGAACTCCCCTTTTACAACATGTAAGTCACCCCTATGATAGGCCCTAGCTAGCCGTTTGGGCAGAGTGCTTTGTATGTAGAAGGCAGGACATGTTTCTTGTAGAGTGGGCTGTCCTGGTAGTGACAAACAAGATTTGATGGTTTCTCACTGCTGAGAGTGCTGCTTTCTCATAGAATTGCACAAGAAATGCCTTGCCTTATGTCTAGGGGGTATTGTCTGATTTATGAGGGGTAAAGTAGATATTTTTGGTACGGTAGTAATGGTAGTGAGAAATGCTGCTTACTGGTGTAGGTGGATTTTTTATTATCATTATAGAAATGCCACTTCTAGAAAGTGAGCATTTCTCTTTGCTTATGACCCTGGTGTTTTTCAGCTTGACTCCAATCTATGTCTGGGCAGAGTGACAGTTGGGCTTTGAGCATACTTTTCAGACAGCCTGTACATAGGGAGGGTGGAGGTGTCACAGAGGTGCATCTATATATTGAATGGCCTTCCCGGGCTAAGAGTAAGGGAGGCAGGGCACACTTGCATCCGTAAAGGCTGTGCCCAAGCCTCACACTAAGAGCTTGTTTGCCCCCAACTGATGTCTGGAACCTGTGCTAGAGGAGAGAGGGAACACTCCTAGAACCAGTTATACCTGGCTGGAACCACCTCTCCCCCCTCATTGAAAATTCTTTGCAAAACTGAAAATAAGAACAGGGGATTTTCCCCCAAAGACACACCAGAAACATACTTTGAACTGGACACAGAATGCTGCTGGAGAGACTCACCAGGAACCGCCTTGGACTACTGCTGCTGCTGTGCTGACCTGTGACCTGCTGGGTAACTTGGAAGAACAGCCAATGTCTGCATCCCCCTTTATGCTGACCTGTTTCTGTGGCCCCTGCCCCTGGCCGCTGTCTGCTTCAAGTGCTTCATTTTACTTATATAGCGCCTTGAAAGCACTTCTGTTTTCTGCCCATAGCGCCTTGGGAGCTCTTCCTCGTGTTGCCGTTGGAGAATCACAGCTGCGACCTGGGCTTCTTGGAACTGCAGAGTATGTCTGAAACACGCTGGGTTGCGTTCCCCCGGGGCACAGGAAGGTGCATGATGGAGCGAGCATGCTCCTTATGATGCCCCCTTGGTAACCAGCACTGAAGTCAGTGTCCCTGGGGCACCGGTAGGTGCCCACTTTTGCCACTTCACTGCTGTGGCTCGGAAGCCTTGGAGAACCCAGGATGCACCCCCTGAGAGAGAAGAAGGTGTGACCAGATGATGCACAAGTCCTGACGGGGGGCCCGCTGCAAATCCAAGGAGGAGAGCGGCTGGAGGAGTAACTGCTCGCCTCTGCAGCCTCCTCGAGGACCTGGGCAGCAGGTGTTATTGCAGGCAGGGACACTGAAGGTGAGGTCCCCCACCAAGTAGGAGGCGGGCCAGGCCTGTGAAGGGGGGTAGCGCCTCTCTTTTGAAGGAGACGTGTGGTCTTCCGAATGAATGGGGCAGAGTGCGCCCCAAAATCACACCTGATCTCCATGTTCTTTGGCATCTAACAGGCCGAGGTGGTGACTCTCTACAGAGGTCCACGGCATGCTCCAAGTTTCCTGTGCCCCATTGCATGACCGGATCTCTAGCCACAGGAGCTTGTCAGCTCCTGAGTGACCATCATGGTGCTAGAATTCTGCTGCCTCTTTGATGTATTGTTGAGAATGTATTCCCCATGATGTCCCGGCATTTCCTTGCGATATATGCTATGGTGGTAACATGTTCATTATGACATATGTATTTATGCTGATGTGTTTCTTCTGACTTGCACTATGTTTCTTAATGTTCCCGGTATGGGCATTTATGAGGATCTTGTAATACGTTCATTATTGTAATAATATTTTTCCTGACTACTGCCTGTGTTGCAGAATAATGAGTAACCTGTGTGTTATATGTGATCACTGCTGATTTCTGCAGGGTAGCAGTACTGTGTAATGTTCTGACAACTGCTTGGGTAGCAGGGTATTACTGACATGTTGTGTTTGGTCTAATGATGTTGTGTACAATATAGTTTATTTTTATATAACTTGGTGTTGTGTCTCCTTTGTGGTGGGGATGGAGCATCACGTGTGTTGTGTGTGTTGTGCAAATGCATTACACATTTCCTCCGGGTTAGGCCTGACTGCTTGTGCCAAGCTACCAAGGGGGTGAGCAGGGGTTATCTTGGGTGTGTAACTCCCTCGCCCTGATTAGAGTGGGTGGGGTCTTCCTGGGTGGATACTCTAGCCAACCAGAAACCCCATTTCTAACACTCATGTTCCTAAACTGTGGTATAAATGTCAGCAGTATGTGGTGTTTGTATAATGTCACTGTTGTCACACATCCCCATACGCTCATATATGGCTCAAAACAGTATACCACACACCATCCTGACGTGTTTGCCAATGATAGGTCAACCAAAAATGCATGTGTAGGGTACCTACCTAAGGGTTCATATGGGCCTTCATGTAGGTTGATTTTGTGTGGTTCAGTGCTGCAAGTCTATATGTTACAAGTCAGCATGCCTCACCTCAAGGGATTTAAGGGATTTGTGCATTCCCAGGTATTCATGGCTCTGTCACTCTGGGGAACTGTCACAAGTGTTCCCAGTGTTCACAGAATGTCATTCAAGTGGAGAGCGAGTCAACACAATGATTTGTTCAGCCTTGACTCACTTCAGGAGGCCATTTCAAACTATGCAAATTGGCTTGCTGTGGCATCATAGACATGATTTACTGGTGTGTGCAGCTGGAGTTGCACAAAGAGTGATCCTCGGGTGCCTTGAGGGGCTCATAAATTTGTCCCCTAGACCATCATGGAGAGGTGGAGTCACAACCTGTTTCTAAGTTCATAACATGGATACTTGCTGGAAAATGCCAGGAAACAACATCAAAGTAATGATGTTGGTGTGGGTTGTACTGACATCAGCATGCTTGCATTTTGGGAGTGTGGTAGTGGCTAACACATTGGGTGTAGAGAGGGGAAGCCTAGACATCTAGTGGTTGAAATGCACAGCATTTAAACAGTAGAGGTGGGGATCAGCCCAGCTTTTCTACTTGACCAAATTATGGGATCCGATGATAATGTTCATTTCCCTTTGCCAACATGATCACAAATGAGTGAACATCTGAATCGAGGACTACAGGGTGTGTGCTGTACATGACCGTGTTCTGTGTCATGTGAAACAGACTATGAAGTTGAACAGGCACATTGGAAACACAGGCCAAAGGAAAAGGGCGCAGCAGAAATGGCTCACCTCACAGTCCAAAATTAGCAATGCTGTCCTGTTGGGTGGGTGGGTGACTAAATGTTACCCTTACCATGGTTAAGAATTGTGTATATCAAACATGTACTTGTCAATGTGCTGACAAATCTGATGTGCAAATATTAACCAGCTCTGCATGTTCTGGAAGACTCCTTTACAAATTATCAGATACCACATCATATGTAGGATACATGATGCCAATTAAGAAGGTGTGTCCAGATGTAGCCTATGCAGGACACCCTAGTTATTTCTGTCCTATAGTTGTCAGTAACCGCCAAATACATGTTTGCCTGTAAGTATGATACCCGGTTGATCTGGCGCCGCCTGTAACTTGCAGATAATTGATCCATACCTCTGACGTGTATATGCAGAATCCTCACCATTATCCTTTTCAATCAGTAATGGATATGTATGTTACATTACAGCTGCTGCCAGGACTACTTCAGTGATACAGATGACACTATCCAGGGGTTTAGGAGACAAACCCACTGCTATCCATCTGTCACATAAGTGTGTCATAAGGAGTTGTAACCTATTGATCCCATACCCTTGAACGAGAACCAAATCCTTGGGAAGTGGATTAGCAGATATTAGATATTAGCATCACTCCTGTAGTTGGTGTGCAAAATATACCCTAAAAGATGAGCGATGTTGATGTCAGGTGTGCATAATCACATATTGTACATGAAGAACATCAACCATGGCATTACTTCTTTCCAAAACTGCTGGATCACAGACCAGTTCTTCTGCTACATACTCAAGAAGTCTGGGTCAACAGCTGGGATCTAGAGGGATATCAGTACCACAAAGACCTATAGTTGGAACCGGTGAGTTTGCTTTTGCATTTCACATCTGCATTGAATAGCTCAAGGCCACAGTATGAGCTATCACTTGTAGGAGTACACAGACCAGTTCACATGAGAAACATCCGTTGTTTGAAGATAGTTTTACCCAATCCCAGCGTCGCACCACATCATGTTGTAAGCCAAATACTCATCCTCTTGCAACCTCTGTGTTACAGGTGGTGAGGCCGAAGACTTGAGTCTGGAGGACGGACCATCTACCAGTGAAGGACACCAGGCAATCCAAAGGGAGAACCCACTCCTCTTCCAAACTGGCTTGTCAGTTGCCAGAACAGCACAGGAGGAGGAGGAGGAAGATCAGGGGCTGATTTCAAGTGGTGTGAAGGCCAATCCCATGACCACTCTTTTTGGCCCATGCAGTTCACCAACAAAGTCCACATCTGCTGTGGTTTGCATGGTGCCTCATCCTACAACCCAAAGGATTGACAATTCCCCACAAACCCCAACCCAAAGATCACATCTTCACAGCCCTCACATCCAGGACAGAGATGTTGGTTTCCCTACACATGTCTACTCTGACAGTGTCCCCCAGGTCTTCTCTCCAACATTTAAGGGAGATGCCAGCCCTGGTAAGGAGCAGGTAGCTCCCAGGCACAAATCTACTCCTCACAACCTCTCACTTGCAACCCCCCCGGCTGATGGACCTGCTGGTCATATCCGAGGTCATCCCATGAGGAGAAGGCTGGCAGATATACATGTCGGAGAGTGAGAGGGATATTTTTTCCAGCAGCAGTGAGATGTAAGGCAGGACATTTGTGACACAGGGGCTGACATGTATGCCTCACTGGAGGACATGCACCGATTCCCACATTTGGTTCACAGAACAACACCGGTGTTGGAGCCTGTGGATAAGTTCTGGCAAGAGGCTCAATGACATCATGCCCATACAGATGGAAGAGAGTGTAAAGCACCATGCATTGCCTATGAGGATAATGGAGGAGATACTCAAGATGATACAAAATCCTTCACAGTAAATGCATGGAAGGGAGCCAACACATTTACTTGTACTATCTCACCCCCAACCACTGGTTAGGCAATCTGCACAGGGCCCGCAAGAATCTACAACAGAAACACTCCACTTTCACATGTCCACCACTGCAGTCACGTCTTTTCCCTGTACTCAATCTGACACCCCCTGTCCAGGCAGACCCCACACTGCACATGTTAAGACAACGCCTGTGTAGGCAGAACCCCACATTGTGCAGGCTCAGATACCCCCTGTCCACACAGACCCCCATACTGTACACGATCTGACACTCCCTGTCCAGGCAGACTACCACACTGTACAGGCTCCGATACCCCTGTCCAGGCAGACCCCCACACTGTACAGGCTAGACACACACTATCCAGGCAGACCCCCACAATGGGCAGGAACCACACCCACCGGCAAATAAGAACCCCAGGAAATGTGCCACATTTCAAAGACACTGACCACCTAAACTGAGAAGAAGCAATCGAGAACCCCCATGAGCACTGTAACATATGCTTGCACAGTTGATGATGTTCAAATGCTTAATGTGCCTGTAGGCCATTTATGTGTCAACAATGTGTGTAAGACATGTTCAATTTTAGAACCATCTGTATACAGTCGTGTCATGTGTAAAGCATAGCTAAAAAACTCCAGATGTATAGTTCCATACTTTGGTTCCAGCACAGACAATAAACTACATAACACAGTTCTTCTTGATTCTTTTTTTTATTTGTATAAATATCCTTGTACAGTAAACAAACACCGACCATTTGGAAGGGAGAAATGAAATCAAATATTACCTTTCATGTAGTAGTGGCAGGGGACATGGAGGGGGTTGGGCAAAAAAACATGTCAGGAAACATGAGGGAAATCAGTCTATGTACTAGGATAACAGAAACAATCCAGTCAAAGTCCAATGTTCCAAAAGTAATTCTGATCATCCTCCTTTTTGATGACAGTAAGATCCTCTGCTGTGGCGGCCTCCTCCTGACTGGCCATTGGAAGACCTGACACCTCACAGGACTGAGACAAACATGGGGTAAGAGGGGTATGGGGGAAACAGAGTTAGAGGATTTATAGGGAGACACATGGACTGTGGTATGGGAGGGACACTGATATCATGGCTGCACCCAAGGAAGTGAGGGTGGCATTGATTGAATCCAAGGAATGGGTCAATTCCTCTTGGGTCCTACATGGTTCATCAATCAACTGCTGTAGGAGCTAAGGGCCAGATGTAGCAAAGTTTTGCGAGTCGCAAATGGCCCGATTCGCAATTTGCGACAAAGCAAAATTGGAAATGGGATGCAAAAATCCCATTTCCGAAGTGCAAATTGCGATGCGAGCCGTTACCAACTCGCAAAAATAGCGACCTGATTTTGCGACCCGCAAAGAGGAAGTCGCAATTTATGAGTCGCAAACCATATGAAAAAGTCACTCGCAAATTGCGACTAGTCGCAAAAAGCCCATTTTGCACACCCAACTTACCACTAAGTCAGAGCACTAAGTCAGAGCAGGTGGTAACCAGAACCAAAGTATAAAAGGAGACCTAGAAGGCATCTGGGCAACTCAAAATGGCTCAACTGTATGTGACAGCAAGGAGGAGGAGAGTCCACGCCGCCCAGCAGAGGAGGAGGAGGAGCCAGAGACAGGAGAGAATATACAGAACCAGGCAGACACTTTTCCAACAAACTGAGGAGGATATTTATGACAAATACAGACTCAGCAGTGCAGCAATATTAGAATTAATTGAACCACTCAATCCGCAGCTTCAACGCCAGACAGTGCGCCGCAGCGCCATCCCCACACATGTGCAAGTGCTATGCTCACTGCACCTCTTGGCCTCGGGTAGCTATCAGGGGGTGATTGCAGTGGCAGGTGGGGTATCCCAAAGTGCACTCCCACGATGTCCAGATACATATACCTACCCAGGAATTAAGCAAAAATTAACAGCACCAAGTTGGACTTCTACAGAATTGCCAACTTCCCTCATGTAATAGGGTGTGTGGACGGGACATATATACAAATCTGCCATCCTGCAAATCTGGAATATGTGTTATGCAATAGGAAAGGTACCCACTCACTGAATATCCAGGTGGTATGTGACGCCCATAATGTCATCACTGACATTGTAGCCAAATTTCCAGGGAGTACACATGACTCATACATTTTCAGGCAGAGTGGGATACACCAACGCCTTGAACGTGGGGAGTTTGGAGAAACATATCTATTAGGTATTGCTGACTTCACCCTGAAGCCATACACCCAGATCACTGTAGAAACCATCCATGCCCTGCTAACATTGCTTATTTTTGCCAAACAGGTGACAGTGCATATGCGCTAAGACCATGGATACTTACCCCGTACCTAACACCTGGCAATGAGAATGAAAGGCGATATAACAGTGCCCATCGGCGGACCAGAACTGTCATTGAGAGGACCTTTGGACTCTTAAAGGCAAGATTCCGATGCCTCCACAGAAGTGGAGGTGCGCTCCAGTATGCCCCAGTAACAGCATTCAAGATCGTTGGTGCTTGCGCGATCCTACACAACATTGCCACCAGACGTGGGCTACATCTCACCCCTGAAGACACAGATTAGGAGGATGACGAGCAAGAGCTACCACATCGCCAGCCTGGGGATAGAAGCATTGCAAATCAAGGCACACAGAGACGGGACCACATTGCAACCCAGTACTTTGGCAGGTACGTGGCAACTGTCACCACACTTACTGATGTCACACAAACAGAGCCCGGTTGTGTAGTGGAACAAACAAAACCTTTTTATTTGTGAACTAAATGTTGAAAGAAAAATTCTGCCCGTAAGGGGCTGCACATGTCCAATTTTTATGAGGACACATTGACTTCATGATCCTCATGAGTCATGCTGTCTTATGGCCTACACCCTCCTCCTTGTTCGCCCAGCATGGCTCATCCTAGGTGGGTCTGCTGACCCCTGCCATGCACTTCCACTCCTCAGCACACGTGAGTCACTTGCAGACACACTGCTGATTGTGGACCCCTCCTCACTGTCCTGAGGGGTCTCAACTGTGCCCCTTGCCACCTGCCTGGCTTCCAACATGTCCACTTCGTGTCTGATGCGGCCTAGTCCCTGTGCCACATCCCCAGCAAAGTGGCCAAGTTCGACCTGCAGACTCACGGTCCGTCTTGACAGGACAGTAGTGTTCGTAGCAAGACGCCCAATGGACGCTGCCATGCGGTCAAAGTGTGTGACTAGGTGCCGCTCCCTGTGCCTTGCGCTGCATCTATCAGCCACCAGTTCCGT
The DNA here is from genome assembly GCF_031143425.1 of Pleurodeles waltl. Lineage (NCBI taxonomy): Eukaryota > Metazoa > Chordata > Amphibia > Caudata > Salamandridae > Pleurodeles > Pleurodeles waltl. Next base: position 102,908,801 of record NC_090440.1, on the reverse strand, counting down.
CACTACTTGGCGGGTGGACTGGGTGAGTTCGCTCACATTGTCATTGAGTCTTGTGAACTGCGAGTTCACATCAGCCAGGCCATGGGTCATGTTGTTTTCAAGTCTGTGCAAAGCACCTGATACTTACCGCAATTGTCTTGTTTTCAGGCGCTGACCGGTAAGGAGGGATGCCTCTACTACAGACATTGCTGCCTCTCCTATCTCCTCCTGGGGCACCGCCTGAACTTGGCATCTGTGTCTGCGATGTGGTTGTGCTGCTGGCTCTGGACGTCTTACTGTGGGGCTGGGGCCATGGGTCGTGTGTGCTTCCTCCATGTCCTGCACTTGTTCCGGAGGGGACTGTGGTGGTGTCGTCCTGGGCCCTGGAATATCTGCTGCAGCCTCCTGCACTGCCTCTGGCCTGTTGTCTCCTCTCTGGATGGTGTGGCTGCTGGGGGTGTTGTGTGAGAGACCTGTGGGACATAGGGAACACACTGTCAGTCGCTCACATCTGTTGTATGCCTCATTAATAAACATTTGCCTATATTCTGACTACTGTACTACATTGCCCATAATGCACCATTCTAGTGGTTGCTAGTCTGGAATGGAGCTAGTCTGGTAGTGCCTGCTGCTGTGTACTGGGAGAATGTGGATACTGCATTTGTAGGTGTGAATGCATATTTCATGGTACTCACTTTTGGATGTCCCTTGCGCAGAACTGTCCAATGCTCCCATTCCTGACACGGCATCAGGCTCCAGGGTCTGCTCCACCAATTCTTCCATGGCTGTGGGTGGTGGAACCGTGGATGGGCCTCCTCCTGTGCCCCTCATTTCTCTGAGCCACTCTGCCACCCACTCCTTTGTTCTGGAGCGCAGGTCGTACCACCTTTTTTAAATTCCATCCAGGGTTTGGTGGCTCACCCCAATGGCATTGATCCGGTCCTGGATTTCCAGCCAGATCCTCTTTTTCTCAGCGTCTGGGACACTCAGGGCTGCCTTGCCAAAAAGTTGGTCATGGTGCTGGCAGCATTCCTCAGTTAGCACCTCAAGTTCTTTCTCAGAGAACTTGAGTTTTCTTTTCCTCCCTGCACTGCCTGTGTCCTCCATGGTAGCAGCAGCTCCTCTCTCCTGGGTGTTGCACAGCAGTTTGAAAAGGGTGTGGTCCTCCCTGTTCCCAGGTGTATTTGATGACTTCCTGGTTCTGATGTCATCAGCAAGAGCCAGGAAGTGTATTTTCCAACTGTTCTGCTGCACCTGCATGCAATTTGCGGGCTAGTCGCAATTTGCGCCAACCGACTCGCAAATTGCGAGTTAGCTTTTAGCGAGGTCGCAAAAAGCGACCTCGCTAAATGCGAACTCGCAAACTGCAGTGCGACATCATTTGCAAGTCGCAAATTGGTGTCGCTTTTTTTTCTTGGATCCCATTTTGTGAGTCAGAAATTACGATTCGCATTGAATCGCAACTTTCGACTCGTACATGTTTTCCTACCTACATCTGGCCCTAAGAGAGGTTGCCCAGCTCCCCATCAGATGTCACCATCCCTTCCTGGGATGCAGTTGCAGACATCACAACACAGGGAGGTGTTTGGGAGGAACAAGAGGGATGTAGGATGTCAAGGACATGTGAGATCCTCATGGGACTAAGGCATATCATACTGATGTGGTCCTCTGTACTTACCCAGTAGACACATTTTGCCAAATATTCCCACTACCATTCGCCGGGCAATAGATGACCAGTGGAATAGATAGCTGTCATGGGTGCTGCCTGGGAACACTGCATGCACATCAAGGTAGACATCCCTAGCTACCCTTTGCCTTCTGGCCAGTGTATTGGGCATTTGTATGTGGCGATGGGCTCTCCTATTGATACAGTCAGTACCTGATGCAGGCATGGGGATTGAGTTGCCTAGGAGATGCCCACAAGGTCACCAGTGACCCTCTGGTAGGACCCTGTAGGAAAGAAATGGAGAGCTGCCAGGTTCTTGACAAAGGCTGGGATGGTGTGGGTTCGGCAGGTCACAGAGTCAAGATCCTGCTCCCACTCACAAACCATCTCCAAGATGATGCCAGCGGAAAATGGTATCTGGCCATGGCATCTTGGCTGGACATCCCAAAGAGGTTTATTCTTTGTCTGAAGATCCTCTTTGCTATCCTCCTCCTTCTCCTCAAATAATCTTGTCACATAGCAGGGGGAAAACTAACAACCACATTCAACGACAAGTTGAAATATCTGAAAGGGTTTGTTTGGGGCAGCTTTGCTTTTATGTGTGCATCAAGACTGGGATTGGGTGTGGGCTGAGGAGTTTCATCTGGTGCTGGGTGATGGATGGTCGGCACTTACACATATGTGTCATTTTTCATTTTTGTCTCCTTTGGCCCAAGTGCAGATGATCTGGGCCGAGTGTGGATGATCCTGCCTGAGTGTTGATGATCCTCCCTGAGTGAGTTACCTTTGTGAATACATGGAAGTTGTAAACTTACACTTTTGGTCTAAACTAAACTAAACTAAACTAAACTAAACTAAACCAAAAGTGTAAGTTTACCTTTGCAAATGTGGCCTGTAGTGAAAGTGTGATGTGACTTGCAGTGGGTACTTTCACCTGCAGGCTATGTTCACACTGGGATATGTTGTGGTAATAAAACATCCCCTCCCCGCCCTTTGATGTCATATCAGGTCTTTAAATGGAGCTGTGAAGGGCCTCTCTCGCCATACTAGTGCTATGGATGTAATGTGCATAGATGTGGTGCACTGAATAGACCAGCAAAACAATGCACTAAAGTCTGCCCTTAAAAGATCCTTGACTGAAGGTGGGGGAGACAACCTCAACTGGGTTTATCTTCAGGCAAGACAGTTATCAACAAGTATGGCTCCTGGTCCATGTTTAAGATAAACACACAGAGTGAATGACTTTGCCTTGCCACATACCACCTTTGAAGAGCGACCTCAACAATAGATACAGCAAGCGCGCCATCTAGAGCTGAGACCTAAAATCTCCATACCTAGGTCAGAACAACCTTTGAGCTTATCCTAATGGTGGTATAAAGCTGTCCATATAATGCTGGGCACAAGAGTGTATAGAAAATAAATACACAAACAAGGCAAATTTCAGGGGTCAGACTGCGTTGCTGGCACATAAAATCCGAACTTAGATACAGCATACGCATGTTGAAAATCCCTTGAACTTGCAACTGTAGCACTATCATATGTGCTATTACAGTGCTATGTAATGCTCAGCGCAAAATACGAGTAGATGATAAATAGACAAACTGAGTTCTATAGAGAAAAAAAAGTAGTGTGACACTACTCACCGGTAAGTACCTAATCAGGTGAGTTGTTACACACTCCTTAGCGGATTCCGATTTCAATGGCCACCGTCCTGCTGTATATATCAACCAACACCTTTTCTGGGGTCTGATGAGCGTCAGCATCGGGCGCCTTAACCCGGTGTTCGGTTCATCCCGCAGCACCAGTTCTGCTTATCAAACGTGGCCCACTAAGCACTCGCATTCCATGTCAACGCTCTTCTCAAAAAACCCAAATCAGACCCTGAAGACCTCACAAACTACCGACCCATCTCTCTTCTCCCCTTCCCCGCAAAGGTCATGGAGAAGATAGTAAACGTACAACTGTCTCACTTCCTAGAAGACAGCAACATACTCAACGTCTCCTAGTCTGGATTCCGCAAAAACCACAGCACCGAGACCGCCCTCATCGCCTGCACAGATGACATCAGGACCAGAGTGGACAAGGGTGAGACTGTCGCCCTCATCCTCCTAGACCTCTCTGCAGCTTTTGACACTGTGTGCCACCAAACCCTCCACACGCACCTTTTCGATGTCGGAATTTGCCACAAAGCCCTGGACTGGCTCACCTCCTTCCTCTCTGAAAGCACCCAGAGAGTTTGCCTCAGTCCTTTCTGGTCTACAGCCAGAAAGATCATCTGTGCGGTCCCCCAAGGATCCACCCTCAGCCCCACCCTTTTCAACATCTACATGGCTCCTCTCGCCAACATCCTTCACCCCCACGGCCTCATCATCATTTCATACGCTGACGACACCCAGCTCATCATCTCCCTCACTAGGAACCCAGCTACTGCCAAGAATAACCTGCACGCAGGACTCCTCGACATCGCCAACTGGATGACAGCAAGCCACCTCAAATTGAATTCAGACAAAACAGAGATCATCATCTTCGGTCCCAACAAGACAGTATGGAACGACTCTTGGTGGCCCACCACCCTCGGACCAACCCCAATACCCACCACCCAGGCATGCTTCAACACCCTTTGCATGCTACGCAAGACTTTCAAATTGATTCCTTTAGAAACAAGAAGAATAGTCACCCACGCCCTCGTAAGCAGCACACTGGACTACGGCAATGCCCTCTATGCAGGGACCACAGCCAAGTTTCAGAGAAAACTCCAGCGAATCCAGAACGCAGCCGCACGTCTCATCCTCAACCTCCCTCGCCACGAACACATCTCCACCCACCTCCTATCCCTACACTGGCTGCCCATCAACAAAAGGATCATTTTCAAAATCCTTGTCCACCCTCGCAAAGCCCTCCACGACACTGGACCGGCCTACCTCAACGAATGAATCAACTTCCACATACCAACTCGACAGCTCCGCTCCACCGCCCTCACTACAGTCCCCCGCATCCAACGCACCACCTCTGGCACCAGATCAATCTCTCACCTCGCTGCCAAAACCTGGAACTCCCTCCCCACCAACCTACACAAGACCCAGGACCTCCTAACTTTCGGAAAGCACCTCAAAACATGGCTTTTCGAGCAGTAAAACCCCCCAGTGCCTTGAGACCTTACCGGGTGAGTAGTGTGCTTAAGAAATTTTTTGATTGATTGATTGAATACACTTTCTTGTTACTGAGCTGTATCTATTCAAGTATTCATACAGTGTGGTGCAGTACTATACACGCTGTCTAGTGAAAGTCATACGTTACCAAAATGGTCCAAGGGAATCAAATAGTGCTAAAAGAAAAGGGAATATAGAAGAGAAGCTTACTCTAAAAGTGCAACAAATAAGGACTAGAATATCGACAGAAAGGAAAAGCATTGAACTTACTCTTCTCTTAGCCAAAAATGAAAAATGTCCCAGCATCAAACCTCGTAAATGGCCAAGATCTCACTGCCAATTTGAGTCTTATATACATTGCTGCCTAATTAGCATTAAATTGTTGTCAGCTGCTTGACGTGTAGGTGAATGGCAATCTTGAAAAAAATATAAATGAACCAAACACCTCCTAAGCAAAAGGTAAATGAAAAACACGTCCTGTAAGAGAAGCAAACGCATAAGCAAGACAATGTATAATCCATAAGCCGCAGAGATCTATCAAATAGCAACACTGCAGTGTGGACCGTATTAGTTAGCAAACCTCAACATAATTAGGTCTATGAAGCTCGCAATGTGATATTCTGTGATATTCTGCGTGATATAGAATATAAAGTAAATAAAAGAAAAATAATAATTTAGGGCCAGATGTATCAAAGCTTTTTGCATTCCCAAACGCTGCGAATGCCCATTTGCGAATGCAAAAAGCCCTTTCAGAATGTATCAAAGGCATTCTGAATGCTATTTTGAGGAATAGCTAAAATAGCGATTCCTTAAAATTGCAACCCTTTTTAGAGTCGCAAATTGCGACTCTCTAAATAAGAAATCGCAAATAAGGAATCCTTATTTGCGATTTCTAAAGCACATGTATGAAGCAATTCCTTAATGCGAATTGGGCATTAAGGAATTGCTATTACCACCAAGTTGAACTTGGTGGTAACCATGTGCAAATTTAAAAAATGAATTTAAAATGCATTTTTAACATTTACATTGAAAGCACACATGCCCTTTTCTCCCACACCCTGGACTTTGCATTCCCCAAAATTGCGAATTCCAGTTAGGAATTCACAATTTGGGAAATGCGAAATATTTGCAAATATGGGCCGACAGGCCCATAGATGCGAATGGGGGCCGGTATCGCAATTTGTGATTCAGTAATAGCATTTGTGATTTTTAAGAAATCGCTATTACCGAATCGCAAATATGATACTTTGCATTTTGCGAATCAGAAATAGCGATTTCTTAAAAATCGCTATTTCCGATTCTCAAAAGCCTTTTTACATACATCTGGCCCTTAGTAACGGCTGATGGCCCGAGCAAGTCTTCACCCATTCTGCTACTGCTCCCCATATATGTCAGAGCCGTCAGATAAATCTATTGAGCTACGTTAGCCAAGCATGAAAGAGCTTCTCCCAAACAGGACCCATTCCCTACTGAAGCAGATATGAAACAAACCTGAAACATTATCCAGTCTGAGGGGCTCAGAATGAAAAATTCTATGTTATATTGTTAAATAAAAGTTAAAAGGATGAGGAAAAAACAAACATGTATTCATGAGAATCCTGAACGGGTCTCGGAGAGATGGGTTACTGTTTACTACACATGTTGGCAATCAAAATGTATCTCTTCCTGCAATATTCTGAGCTCCATCCTGGACTGAAACAGCAAGAAACAATTTATTTCACCAAACATTCAAACAAACAAGAAAACCTAGATTCTGTCTTGATGCCAGCATCCTAGTTTCAGAGACTGTGAAAACAAGGTAAAGTAAAGGACATAGCAAAAAAGCGCATCGTAACTGGCGCTCATGAAAAGCGATCTCACAAGTGAGAACAAACAACTTATGTCACCAAAAATTTCAAGAAACAAGAAAAACTTCATTCTGTGCTGCCGCCAGCGTCCTCATGTTAGGGACATGGGAAAACAAGGTGAAGTGAAGGACATAGGGAAAAAGTGCACCGTAACCAGTGCTTGTGAAAAGAGCTCCCAAAAGAAACAAGCATTTTCAATGGTACGGGTCTCGCATTTGCTCGAGTTAGAGCTATTAGCGGTGTGAATAAAAAAAAAAACACAGCGCAATGGCAAATAAACAGATAATGTAGTCCGGAACCCAGGCTCAAAACATCGAGCCTCGTATGTTTCTAGTTGTTTACCGGTGCTGTGTAGGTGGGCTAAACACCAGAAAAGGCATGACGTATGCATGCCTTTCACAAATGAAAGCAAGCAGATTTTATAAGGCAAGCACACAAACCAATGTAAGTGACTGACGTGACATGGGCGTGGTTTAAAGCCCAAGGAGGGATTACTGAATGGACTGAGTGCTTTGCACTCGCCCATAAAAAGTATTGCCGAAACAATGCACTAAAATGGCCATGAGTCTTGTTTAAAAAAAGTTCTGGGGTATGCTCAGGGAGGGCTAAACACCAAAAGATACATGGTGTATGCATGCCTTTAACAAATGGGGAGAATGACAAATGGAGCAACAATGGTGCAAGCTAATAGGAAGCTTATGGGTGGGATGAAGCCCACAACAGTAGATACAGCATGTCTCGGTTCAAGACAGCACATGTGTGCAGCCTAGAACTGAGACCTAAAAAAGTAACATTCATTTGTTTGATGTTATCAGGGGCAGTTGTACCAGACAGGCTACAATTTATAGTGTGCATTTGACCCAGAATGACTAGAAAGATGAGAACGTTGTCGACATTTGTTTAGTAAAAACATGTAACAAATATGCTTTCACAAAAAAAAAAAAATACAAGTCAATTTATGTTAACAGTTGCAGATTGGCATTATGCCTTACTCCTTCACAAATATGCATGGAATCCAATCTGCTTCTTCAAACATTGTTTTGATGTGCACACATTTTTGAAAGAAACAGACATGAGTGTGTACACATTGGAAAAGAGTAACACATTCCCAAAACCTATTATTTATGTCATTTTGTATGTCCTTATGAAAAATCAACATTGAAGAGAAGGATTTTAGTGAAAGGGATCTTTGCAGACTGACAATGTACAATGTTTTTTTTTTTGGTAGATCTAGATTTTTTTCAGCATGAGTTCATTATTCACATCAAATATTCTGTATTGTATATATCAGGTGTTAAACAATTGCTGGAGAAAATTCAAAATGATGAAGAGAAATGATGAGAAATTAAAACAGAGTAATGATGGGAAATTACTGAACAAATGAATCCTGAAGATGTTCCCTACATGCATGAAGTAATGATAAGTACAGCTAAGTTTGAAAGCCTTGAAGCAGGTGAAACATGAAAAAGTAGAAATGGTTTATGAACAAACCTCATTATTTGCACAGATATAATAAAACTGTCTTTTCAGCATCTTCCGGAGCAGGCGAAGGGGGCATTGGACACGGAGGTGGGAAAGCAGTAGGCCACTGTGAGTCAGGTAGTGAAACATTGGACTACGATGGACACAGTGGCATGGAGGACGAGGGGACTGGAACAGGGGGCCACCAGCTTGCTATCGTCTTCGGAGTCCTCAACAAACGACCAGTCCCTGATGGTGGTAGAACCTACAGGACCTGTTCCCTCTGCATCCTTGTCTGACACCCAGCCTCTCATCGCCACCCTCCCTCCTGCTTGCTCTCCCCCCAGTTGGCCAAACCTGCCCCCCTAAAAGCGCTAGGGCTTCCTTTGCCACAGGCACCTTCCATCCGGCTGTGCTCTGTGAAGAGGCTATTGACCAGTGACGCAGCATCTCTGTAGGCCAGGCTGTATTTGTGAATGGCATTCATGGCTTTAGTTGCCAAATGCAACTAATGGTTGCATTCCTGGATGCCATCCGTAGTTCAATGTCTGACATGCATAGATCGCTTGCAAAAATAGCCTCTGTGCTGACCGCAGCCCCTCAAGCAGCCTCTCAAGCAGACCAAACTTTCCCATCCCAAATCTCAAACTCCCATCCCTATCCCAAGCATACTCACTTCTTTACACAGACTCGCTCTAACAGAAAAAAGCAGCCCACTCACACACCCATATATGCATAAACACACAAAGAAACACAAACATCCATGCAACATACACACACTACTGACATTACACCCACAGGCACCACAACCACAGTCACAACCACTACACCCACCACCACACCAAAAAGCACACCACAGACATGAGGACCACAACCATCACCATACCAAAAACCATCACCACACCCACATGCACCACAACCACCATATCCACCTCAGCAGCACACTCATCCAAACGAATATACTCAAACCACTGCATACCTACATGAAAAACGTCACCCACCAAACCCAAATGCACACGCTCACCCAATCACCAAACACCTGCTAAACCACACACATCCAAACACACACTTGACACACATGCAGCTACAAAACATATAGACACATGCACCACAACCACACCAAGCACATCACCAGCACTCTAATCCAATCACTCACACAAAATAACACCCACAGCAACACCAACCAAATACAAACACACAGTCACCTAAACACCTTTCAAGAAACATACAGCCCAACAAACATTACATAAACCAGACCCACATGCACCTGCAAAACAGACACACACACACATCACCCACTCCAGCTCCCTCCACCTGCCAACCCTAAACCTCTCCCATCCCTCCTGCAGCTTCTCCTCCACCCAATTTCACTTCTTACCTGTCCTTGACCACTGTGAAACCCAAACCCACCTGTCCCAAGAAGGATCACTGAGGTACCTGCTCTATGCCCATTAGATGTCCCTTCCAGAGGAGGCTATCACTTTGCAGGGCAAGTTGGAGGCACATTACGTGCCAGAAACTCACCACTTGATGCTGTGCATCCTTTTTTGGACATGTATTTATTACTCTTTAATAAAGTTAAGGAGAGAATCATCTAATTTCAAAATAAAATATTTTTGTTTTCACAAAGTTTGTCTTGACATTATTTTTAGTTTATTAGTCATTAATTGATAACATTCTCAATATGAAAATGTGAGTAACATTAAGTCAATTTCATTTATGAAAGTGAACAAAATAGTTTTTGTTAACACCATATTTTTACTGTGCATACATTATTGATGAAGATTTGTAACCGGCATGGTAATTCCTGTGCAAACATACATCATGATAATGGACACACACCAAAATTAGACATGTTTACATTTTTTTTACTTCTTAATACAGGTGTGTTTATTTTTTAAAAATGATAAGTGTTAAGATAAACACATATGCATTACACATAAAAAAAATAGAGTTTAATACAATTAAATTAAAATTAGAGTAGGTGCATTAGACAATGGGAAATGTGGCATTAATACATATGTGAGATGTTTTAATTTTAGAAGTAACATTGATTTTACATTTCATATAGCCATCTTTTTGACTTGTCTATTGCAAGTTCTACTTTTTATTGAATATAACTTTTTCAAATAATGTGTAATGCATATGTATCTGATTCATAGTATAGGAAAACTGATTAAACACACTGGCACTGACACATTTTGAATTTAGGATTAAAATGACTTTTTGTGTATGTGGCCATAAGTATCAAGGTGGCTTTTACAAAATTTGTACCATGTAAATTAAATATACAGATGTGTTTCTTTAGATTTGTTAATCTATCACATTGCACACATTTGTATTATGAATCATTAACATTATTAAACTACTGCTTGTAAGTATGATTTAAAAATGCATGAGTTCAGAGCTAGTGTAAGCAGACAATTCCAATGATAACAGTTAAAGAAGACACTTACCTTTGATTCCGGCGATGATGGGGTTCATTTGCATCCTGGTCAACTAGCAGCAGCAAAAGAGGGGCTTGAACTATCGGGTCCATGGCAGAAAGGGATGTGAAAAGAAGAAAAAAAGGTAAGTGTTAACCTTATAACCCCTCCAATCTGCCAACTCAGGTGTGGTTTAGCTGCCATAGTTACATCAGCGGGAAGGCACATCAGGATTGGCCCCGGGGAAATGCTGGCTGTGGTCCTGCTGCCCGTCTCTTTAGCATCTGGTGGCGTAGACTTGGGTGTAAAATTTTGGCGGTGCCGGCTGGTCACTGACGGACTATCATCTATGGGCATCTTAATGAAGTGGGCGGACCGCCAAATCAGCGGATTGATTTGTCCAACTGAAAAACTACAGTGGGACCAATTCTCCCAAGATCTATATCAGGCCCTGGGTGTGGTTTGCAGTTAGCCTTTGAATATTCCTCCCATACAGCCACTCAGTAGAGGGCATGGATATTGGTAGATGTGATATATTGGGGAGGTGGAGCTTTACACAGCCCTACACAGCCCTACTTGCACTTCAAAGATACTGCCACAACTCAAACCCAAAGAACTTTACTCTACCCTAAGGTAACTGCAGACAGAGTGGGACCATCACAGTAAGGCAGGAAATTCCAAACACCTCCAGAAGCATCTTCCATTTCAAAGCAAGCACCAAGTATACGGATAAGACCCTCAAACCTACTCCATTCCTGGGCCCATGTATAGTACAGAGGAAGTTCTGCCCTTTTGCTTGAGGCCTGTCCTGCTGCCTGAGAAGGAAAACATGCCCTGTGCCCTTCATTCCCTGTATGACTCCACAGGCTAGTTAAGTGTTCTTCTGTTCTGAGCTACAGGGACACAGCAAGTTCTAGAGGTATTTCTGCAACTGGTCAGCTGACCTGCTGCACTGGACTTGCCTGGATCTACTACTGGCCTGAGCCCTGCTGGCCTCTGCTGGAGAGAATTCCTGCCCCCTAAATGGGTCCTCCCAGTTCCTGGACACTTGGTGTAGCATCACTTGAGCTCCTTCTAGAAAAAGAGGACACGTCCTGCAGTATTGGGCTCTTCACAGCAGTGACTGAGCCAATTCCTGCAAAGATCTTGCTGTCTGCACCAACCTCCAATGGAAAACTCAGTGAACCTGACTCTTTGCGCAACAGTTAGCGCCAGTGATGACCTGCACAGCAAGATCTGCACTTTGCGCTGCAGCATCAACAGCCCACAGTGACCACCAATACAAAGTGCGAGTAATGACCATCCACCACACCTAAAAGAATCTTTGCGCTACATTGACAACTGTCCCTGATGCCTGGCCTGCACTTCACGGTAGAGCAGCAACATCCATGATGCTCTCCCTTCTTCTTAAGGTCTCCTCCACCTTGAACTAGACTCTTTGCACTGGACTTTAGAAGGTAACTTTTTCAGCGGCCTGGCCAGTGCTCTCTTTCAGTCAGTCTGGACTCCTGACTTTCACCAAGTCTTCTGCGACCAGATGACCACGAGTGGTGCTTTCTATCTTTAGGCGCTATTCTTACCTTAAATCTTAAAAATTGTATATCTCCATTTCTACTTATTGGATTTTTATCATATTGTTGTCAAATACTTTTACTTTATATTTCTAAATTGGTTTGGTATTTTTCTTGTGTGGTGTTTTTCCTTTATTGCTGTTTGTGTGCTACATGAATACACATTGCATCTAAGGTAAGCCTGACCCAGAGGGTTAAGCACAGGTTAATTTAGTGACTTTTTGTGGTTCACTATGGCAAAGATTGTTGCTGCTGCTTGTGAAGGGCCCTCATCCCCCCTCAACAAACAACCCGATTTCTCACATTCCTCAACTAAGGGGCATATTTATCATTATATCGCAGAACAAGCTCCTTGCTGCACTGCGTGATGAGGAAAGGGGGGGATGCTCCATACTTAACATTGTATAGTGCATTCCTTGCTTTTCCCAGCACTGGCGCACAATGTACTGTCTGCATTTTAAGCAGGATTGTGTGTTGTGTTGTGTAGTAAGGGATGCCTTCCTGCACAAAAACAACCCCCTGAGGCAGACATAGAAAAAGGAAGTAAAGAGGAGAAATTGTGATATGTCTCCTTGTTATGCCTCACCTGGGGAGGCCCAGGTCTTTGATCCATTCAAATGTCTACCAGTGATGGTAAATCTGGCAATGTGCCAATACCTATGGTTGGGTTCATGGGAACACCCATTCTCCACCCATGGTATGCCTTCCCAGGGTAATGCAACAATTTGTGCTGCACTGCATTACTCTACAATTATCAATCCAGGCAAGACACACAAGGTTCTTTTCAAATGCCCAGACTGTTAGAAAAAAAAGACACACATTTGGCACGGATACCTTTTGTGGAAAAAAGTTTTACATGTTTAAGCATGAACTACTACAAACATCCAAAAATATGCATAGCAAGTGGTTAACTTGTGCTCTTGTAATGAGAATGCTCTGTCATTCCAATGATACTAGAAAGTACATATTTTCATTACATTCATCATGTTTCTTTTATCTTTGCCTTGACACAGATCTTCCAAACGTTAGAGGCCTATGAGTCAAGATAACATGGGATAATCATATCAATCTGGTTTGCCATTTAGCTTGAAAGTCATAAATCATTCGGATTGCTTGAGGGTGCATCGTTCGGTTTTTCTATCAGATTAATTTCCAATTAAAACCAAACATCAGAATGAAAGGAAATTCTTTGATTTTTGCTGTACATGTGTAAATAGTTTCAATCATCCTGAAAAGGTTTTTTTATGTAATTAACCAGAAGCAAAATATTAACTTGTAACCATTTCTGTAAAAAGATTAAATGGAAGGAAAATTACTATTAATCATGTGAACAAGAAGTACTTGCATCCCCCGAGCAAGTCACCTTGCTGCACTGCACTGTGTGACAGGTTAAAGGCAGGAATGTGGCATATTCAAGGCAATGTGGCACATTTCTGCCTTTTCCCCTGCACTGGCGCACTTTTGGCTGCCTAGCACCAATGTGGGAACCTTGCACTGTAGTGCAATGGTGCCTTCATTGCATGCAGGATTCTTTTTGTGCAGAAAGGGGCACCTTCCTGCACATAAACAATGCCCTGAGGCCTTTTCCTCTGTCTATGTGTGCTGCACATAGAAAGAGGATGTAATGAGGAAAAATAAAGATATTTTCCAAAGATATTTCTCCTTGTTACGCCTCCCCTATGAAGGCGTTGCCTTTTGGTGCATTGCCAGGTTTACAATTTCTGGTAAATCTGGGAATGCATCACAATCCATGGGAGTTGCGTGGGATCGCCCATGTATCTCCCATGGAACGCCTTCCCAGAGTAGAGTAACTCAACGCAGCAATTTGCCTTAAGACTCGCATTGCTCATGCTCCACCTTGCTTGGTGCAAGCGTGACACAATTGGGGCCTTAGGTAGGCCCCGTAGTTTTTCCTTTATCAAATTATAAACTGTGTACATCTTATTAAAGATATGTCAATTAAATGTATCTCATTTGAAGAAGCATAGGGATATTTCCCAAACCTTAAATGCATCTAATACTCTTAGAATCCTGCCGCCTAATTTGACGTTTTCAAATGACTTCAGGTCACAATGTAACCACTAAGATGCAATTTATATTGAAATACCGATCCAGAAAAGAATTCAAAAAGCCTTTACACGCATTGTAGATGAAAATGTGCAAATAACTAAATAAACGTAATTTACTAAATGTTTGCGAGCGTATCATTTACAACTGTGCTGCTTCAGTTCAAAGCTTAGCCCCTTTTTCGTGCACTTGCAGTGCCTAAAGCATAATTCAACAGTAGTTGCCTCTGTTTCCGATATATTATGTCTGCCATCAATGCACTAACTTCGAGAAATTCCAGTTCACATATATGAACTTTAGATATGGCACACATAAAAACAGCATTTCTCTGAAGATACGCACCTCTTCATGACACGGCCCCGGATTCACAGAATATTTCTGCACCCAAATTATACGTTGTTGCACAAATATGCTGATTTTCCACGTGCAATTCTTGAGCAAAGCCACATACAAGCCATGTTCAAAGATGTTGGAGCCCTGTGCACCTTTAAAAGCATGTAGTCATATTTCTGCATTCTGAATGCCTAATCATCTTTTGCATACATGCCCATGCATGCCCTCTGTTGGGGTTAGCATAAATGGTTATATTACATTTTAGTCACCCGGGACCATCTTTATCAAGTTGTCAAGCAATGCAGACGCTTGGGAGAGAACAGGGATGCGTCCTATCTACTAAGTTAGGACTCATTCCTGCTCTTACGCGTACACAAGCACTCTTGCTCCATGGTGTGAAGGTGACTGTATTACAGGTAGGAAGATGTCCCATCCTGCACAAAAACAATCCATAGAGACATTTTCCTCTTGTATGTGTTCTGCAGAATGTAGAAAGAAAAGTAACTAAATGGAGGATAAAATATATATTTATGCACAAAATTATGCCCAGACACATACACACAAACTCACAAACATATATAATTAAAATTGCAAATGGAAAAACTCTTTAAAGGGTAAAGCCTTCAAAAATTGTACTGATGAAATGTAGCAGTAGTACAGGTATCCCTTATAGTTTAGGTGGCAACATACCTTAACAACTAAAACTACAATTATACAAAGTTAGTAGCAGAATCAGTAAAAGATATTGCTGGAGAATCCTATTCAAGACTCCAGAATGCTTATGAGGGTGGGATGGTCATTTGTGTCAAAGGCAGCTGAGAGGACTGCAATATCAGGAGACAGAGGTCATCATCTATGGTCAAGAAGAAATCACCCACGGTGTGTAGGTTGTGGTCCCCATGCTGCAGTGTGACCTGAAGTCAAACTGGAAGATGGTTAACAATGAAGTGGTATTTGAGTTGAACATAAAAAAAGTTTTCAATGATCTTGCAGAAAAATGGTAAGGACAATGCAGGGCTTGATTATTTTGAACAGTGTTCTGCTTCTGTTGGTTGCTTCATTGATAGTGTTGGTATACTACTTATCTTTGGCTGGTGTGATAAGCAGGCTGTGTGTTGCACAGGGGAGCTAGGTATCAAGAGGTCCTCTTGAGTTCTGTTTTTCTTTTCTTTTATTTCCTATCAGTGATAGAATAGATCATTTGTTGTCAGTATGTTGTTTATGGAACCAGGGTGCCTAAGGAACTGGCTTGCAATTGCATTTTTTAACTTAGGTTTGGATGTTCACATACTCTTCCAAAAGTTGTTGAAGTTGATTATAAGGGTGTTGTCATCAGATGTGAATTTCCTAGGCTGAGAGATGAGTTCAGGGTGAGAGATGAGATCAAGCATTAGATTGTCCACTGGAGGAATCACTGAAGGGCCTGAAGGTCTGGTCTTCTTGTTTGTGCTGACATTGGTTTGTTGGTAGGTTAAATGACAGTGAAATGATCACTCCAAGTGCTCTGGTGCCAACACTGGAATTTCAGGTCACTCACTAAGGGGCATAGTTACAAGAAAGTGGCACATCAGCTCTGATGCGTCACTTTTCGTGCGTCGCCCTGCTCCCACTGACGTCATCATGGTAGCGCTGTGTTTGCTTTACAGTGCACTGCAGTGCACGTTAGCACAACAGCATCATAAGTTATGATGCTGTTGTGACGCTTTGCTGGATTAGCACCATAAACTATGATGATAGTCAAGCAAAGCACAGGGAGGCCCATAGGTTATTACAGGAGCGTCAGTTTAAAGCCTGCCCTGAGCTGGCATTAAAAATGATGGAAAAATGGTGCAGTGAAATCTTTACATTTCACTACACCATTGTTTTGTGCCTCCCTGCATGAGAATGCCCCCCTTGCAAACATTATATTTTGGAAAATGGGTTATTGGTAAGGGCAGGTAAGTACCTACACTTAGCAACAGGCCACTAACCTCCACTTAGGTCCAGTTAGGTCTCAGTAAATTAAACCTAGCTCAACCTTTGGTAGCTTGGCAACGAGCGACAAGGCTTAATTTAGGAGACAAAGCGTAAAACATTAAAATATCACAAAACAGTAATTAAATAAAACACAGGAAACAATTTAAAAATCCAAAATAATTTATACAAATAGGTAATATTTTTAGCTTTAAAATGACACCAAAACGAATAAAATCAGATAAGGGGAACCGGAGATATGAATTTTTTAAAATGTATTGCTTTCTAGCACATAGAAACAAAAAGCGCCAATCTGGTCATCTGGTCGCACCTCGACCGGGGCAAAGTCAAAGTTTAAGGCTGACCACGATGGAGCCTGGCTCAGCTACAGCCCGTGGGAGTCCTCGGTCAAAAGTTTACCTTAGGACTTAGTTGTTTTTCTGGAGATTTTCTTCAGTGGAACGAACCTGCCAGTCCAATCTGACCTCCTGGAACTCTTCTTCGGACACGCATCGCGGGAGCCCTCGGTGGAGATTTTTACCTTCGGACTTAGTAGTTTTTATTTTTACGTGAAAATCCTTCGACCGGGCAAACCTGAATCTTGATCCAACGTCATTGGGTCCCTCTTCGGATAAACTGCCTGGGAGGTCCCGGTCAACTTTCTACGTTCGGACTTAGTAATATTTTTTAGATTTTCTTCATCGGGACAAACCTGCAAGTCTGGCCGGGTCGAGGTTGAAGCAAGCCGGCTAGAGTTGCCGCGGCGGGTCGGTCCCTCTATAGAGATTTTTTCCAAAAGTTCTCCAAACTTCTCCAAACTTCTGGATCTCCTTCCACATGTTCTTTTGAGGTTCTTTTGAGGTCCACAGTTCACCCCAAAGTTCCAGAAGCTCTGAGATGCTCCTTGGTGTGCAGACTACAACTCCCAGAATGCACCTGGTGCAAAAATCCTTTTTGGCCACTGGGTACTGGACAGCTGGTTGGTTTCTTCAGGAGTTGGCGCAGGGGACTCTGGTTAGCACGTTCTCACCTGTAGCAAACAGGGAGTCCCTCCTTGAACCTGTTGAAGCCAGGCAAAGTCCTTCTTGTGGTGAAGCCCAAGTGTGCAGCTGGTGCAGTACTCCAGAGTGCAGTGTCCAGGTGCGGGCCAGGGGTCTAGCAGGGCAGTCCTTCTTCTTCTGTAGTTCTTCCTTGTTGGAATCTGATAGGGATCTGGTAGGGAACTGAGGTGTGGGCGCAGGTCTGCCAGTTTTATCCTTACTCCTGGGCGAAAAACAGGGGGGTCATGGTTCTCCATTCAGGGGCTGGGTCCTGCACTCTGTGAGGACCACTTCCTGGGAAGTGTGGCAAAAATCAATCCCAGGGAGCAACCTTCCTAAAAAATCCATCATGGCTGAAAGTGATTTTTGGAGGTTACATCTGGCTGAGCCCACCCACTGGTGTGGCTACAAATCCTAAACACACCCCTCTCCTGCCCTCTCCTGATCTAATCAAGGGGGCACCTCATTTTGTCTGGGTTTGTAGGATGTGAGGGTGTTACTGGGTTGCTCCAAATATCCTTCTCTGCCTTTGAAGACCAGTTTGGCAGCCCTCCCCCTTCCTGCTTCCCCATCTACTGAGGGAAGATCTCCTCCCCCAGGCACATCTCTTTCTGTTGAGCCAGGCCACTTCACACCTCATCAAGGCAGTCTGGCCAGACTGCCAGAGGCTGGCCAATTAGAGCAAAGCAGCAAAAACACTGCAGGGATGAAGTTGGCAACTTTCAGATAAAGTTTAAAACTCCTTACCTGAACAAGTTATAATAAATCCCACAACTGGAAGTTTGGGGATTTATTATAACAATTAATTTGATACCAAACTTGTGGTATCTGTTACTTAAAGGGACTTTTCAAATTAAAATAAAGTCTCACCATTCTAGGCTAATGGGGGCCTTCACTACAATGAGGGAAAATCGAATTCGGCTGTTTTACCTCACCAGGGCTTATAAACCTATTTTTATAAGGTCCCTGCTTATAGTTACATGGCACCCAGCCCTAGGGGCACATAGGGCACATCTTAGGGGTGACTTATATGCAAAAATAAGGTAGTTTAAGGCTTTGGAACTACTTTTAATTCCAAAGTCGAATTTGCATGGAACTTTAATTTAAAAGCAGCCAGCAAGGCAGGCCTGCCTTTAAAATGACACTGGGCACCTCAGCAGTGCACCTATGGGTGCACTACCCATGCTGGGGTCCCTAAACCTACATGCCCTACCATATACTAGGGACTAATAGGTAGGTTGACTTAGCCAATTATAATTAGCCTTCTTTCATACTGATTTCACACATAGCACAGGCCCTGGGACTGGTTAGCAGTACCCAGGGCACCATCAGAGTCAGGAAAACACCAGCAAAAAGTGACAAATGGGGGCAAAAAGTTAAGGGACCTCTGCAGTCAGCCCTGTTTTCTCACATTATACATGTATATAATGTGGCGGAAGGGCTTAGAAATTGCACCACTTCG
Source organism: Pleurodeles waltl (assembly GCF_031143425.1). NCBI lineage: Eukaryota > Metazoa > Chordata > Amphibia > Caudata > Salamandridae > Pleurodeles > Pleurodeles waltl. Next base: position 102,889,847 of record NC_090440.1, on the reverse strand, counting down.
TAAATATGGCACAGGTGGGGGCCTCCTTTGCGACTCCTTAACATAAAGAAAATGACACTAGTGTGGTGCAAGGGGCTTGTAAATATGCCTCTAAGTTTACATACTGCAATACCTTTAAAAAATGTATTCGACTTACTCATTTACCAGCAGCAGGCCATTTGCAAGTGATATGACAACCAAATATGTTACATGATTGAAACACATCTTGCAGTTAATAATGATAACTGGTTGAATGACTGCTTTCATACTTAAATACGGATGAAAATCTAAATAATTGAGAACTCAGACTTCTGTCAAAAGGTGCCCAAAATTTTCAGGGAGTGAAGCTGATGAGTAACTCAAATAAATATATTCGGAAGTGGAAACAGAGCATGCCATCATGTTATTGTGCACTGGTTATAGATTTGCAATACATTGATAAACAATTAAGTGGAAATATCTGCTTTATAATTTCTGATCTGATTTATGGAAGGAACCACCTTTAGAAATCATAGATTTGTATCTGCCAAACAGTGGATGGCTCACCTTAATCTTGTCAAAGTTGATCAAGAAAGGAAGACCATTGAGAGTATCCATGAATCCTGGTGCTCTACCGAGTTGTTTAAAATTGAAATAGGGCTCTGGGGTGTGCTGCTGGACTGTTTAGTCTGTTCTGTCTTTGTGTGGTTCAGTTTTTCTCCTGCTTTACAAAAAAAGGTACATGCTGTATCCAAACAAAATACAGACAGGTAGCTTTGCTGGATGTAAACAGTACATTGTCTGGGAAAGGTTTGCTGAAATAGGAGGAGCTATTAATCAGATATTGTGCAAAGTAGTTTCTCAGGTGCAATACAATAATCAATATTATATTGGGTTCTGAATATAGTAGCAAAATCAAACAACCAGATATAAGAAGGTGCATTGTACACCAGTATCTTTGATAATATTACTTTACAGTCCATTCCATAAACTGGAATGTTCTGTAAAAAATTAGTGAGAGAGTCAGGTATTCAGTCTGTATTAAGAGCTGCATGATCTTTTTAATTGGTACAAAGTTACGGATACACTAAAAGACTCTGACCAATATGCATTGTTTGGGCATTAGCAAGGATTTGTGTTGGCCACAGTGTTTTTTTTTTTTTTTTTTTTTTTTTTTTTACCACAGTATTGAATTTACAACTCATGACCAAAGATTAACTCAGCACTAATGACAGGGTAACTTCCTCTTCAATATATGAATGATACAGTGATTTTATGTCAGCCATCAGTATGCTTTCAATATTCCCAAACATCCTCTACTAATCAGTCAAGCATTTTCACATGCAGTGAACAAGTCAAGCATTGTCATATCCTTATTGGTCAATTGAATCCTACACTTTTAAGTCACTCTGAAAGATATTAAAAATCAAATTCAACATTAAGAATAATTAGGAATGTGGCTCAAATGAACTTTACACAATTTCATTAGTAACATTTCAAATTTGCCAAAACTCAGCCTGAAGATCAGGATTCACATTGAATCACAGAATTTCAATAGAAACAATATGACAACAAACTATCAAAACACATATTGACAGTCTGTCTAGATTTATATATTAAACTCCACATATATGTACTTATGCAAGCATATACCTTCAAGGTCTGTACATGTGGAGTTAGAAATACCAAGGGCCAGATTTAAGAAAAGTGGTGCTGCATCCAATGCAGCACCACTTTTCTTGTGCCCCTTAGCGCCCCCCTAATGCCACCATGTGTGCGCCGTATTTAAGATCCGGCACACCATGGTGCACTGGCGCACCATGGTAGTTAGGGAACTAGTTTGGCGCTTTGCAGAATTAACGTCAAAAGGTTTGATGCTAATGCTGCAAAGCACATTGTGGCCCATTGTAAATAATCATGTGCTTCCATTTAACACCTGCTCGTTGCAGGCATTAAAAATGAAGCAATGAGCAGTCAATCTTTTCGATTTCTTTGCACCATTTTTTCAGCTCCTCTAATGGAGGAACGCCCCCGTCATACATTATGCCTGGCACAGGCATAATGTGGTGCAAGGGGTACAAAGTGGCACAATGCATGCATTGCTCCACTTTGCAATACTGGTGCAGCGATTTTGGCCTTGTTGGGCCACACTAGCATTAAAGAAAATGACGCTAATGTGGTGCAAGGAGGCGCTAAGCCCTCTTAAATCTGGGTCTAAATTTAAGCTTCCTACGATGAACTTAACTTTCGATAGTTGCCTCCTGAAATTCTTGTACCACGATATTCTGGGTGTTGATATTCAGTAGTACAATTTGACCCATTGATCTAATATGCTTTCAAGTGTTAGATTGTGAATATCAAACCTCTCACTTGGATACTTTGGTCTGAAATTGGGTCAATGTCACCTTCAATTTAAAATCTGTGTTATTCTCATCTAACCTCAATACAGCACACAAGACGTTTCTGATTTCCAGAATATAGGTTTTGCGAATGAAATATGGAGATCTTAAATTCATTCTCACAGAATTCAGAGTGGAGCAGTCTCGGGGGTAGTTCAATAATTGGTGAAAAGACTTCCATGTTATTAATACCCATAAGATTCCTGTGCACAGTATTTTGGAGTATCTTAAACTTTTTCCAGAATCAGGTTTAGACTGAAAATTCATCACTGCATCAGGTGTTTAGATACTACTTGAATTACTAAATCAAAGGAGTGAAGTTTCTGAAATGATTTAAACAGTATAGCTGCTTCCCAGAGTTTGCTGTAATGTTTTTTTTTTTCCTAAAGGAAAGAAAGTTTTTGTTGTGGTCAATTTTTACTTCTATGAAGACTCAGATGATTTCTGAGGCTTAAAAAGTGTATTAGATAGGAAATATTTCACTTTTAAAATATTCTGAACATTTCTCAGATCATTTCCTCTCACTCACAAAACTTCATTCAACATGTGGAAGCAGAAGTGTAAATAGTCATGATCTGCAGTCACTGTGTCTCCCACAAAAATGACATTTACACTATTTTTCTACCAGTACACATTATAAAAATGTTTCTAGTCAAGCACTTTCATGCATTGATTCATAATAGGGGAAAATCAATCTATGGATTAAGTAATTCATCATGGATAATTACAAACTCTTAAAGCCAAACAAGTGCCTAACATAATTAGCAGTAGGGTGCACTCGAATTTAAACAGAGTTTTAGTACACTTTTTAGGTCTGGTGTTAGCCAAGATCTCTTGATTTTACTAAGATATGTATAATATACTTACCTGTATTGGGTTTCAGCCACCTCTATTCATCCATTGGTTTGTTGGTGTAGATGTCACATTTTGCTTCTGCCCAGTACAGCATATAGCATGGGAAATGCTACTTAAGTCACTGGTTAGCTTCACTTTGAGTGATTGCATTTTACCTTCTCACAATTCACAAAATCGCAAATAAGCTAGTTCTCTTCATTGCCAGTGTTTTTGTTACTATATTACACTAGTAATCATGTTTAGATCCTAATGTTATAGCAGGATGCTTCTGATACACATTCCATTTTTATCAGATACATCTCCTGTCAATGCTGTTATAAATTTCTCTTGAAGTGTTTTGCATATCTGACTCAGGGCCTGTCCATTTGGAACTGTTCTATGCTAAGGTATAGTCTTTTTACGTTCTTTCTTTCTTTGTATTTCTTTCTTTCTTCCTTCCATCCTCTTCTTCTCTTTCCTACTTTCTTTTTCATTCTTTCGCTTTACTTCTTTGATGCCTGCCTTCATTCATTTATGCCTTCTTGCATTCTTTTTTGGTTCTCCCTTTTACGGTCTTTCCCTTTTTGATCTCTCTCCCTTTCTTTCTTTCTTTCTTTCTTTCTTTCTTTCTTTCTTTCTTTCTTTCTTTCTTTCGTTCTTTCTTTCTTGTTTCTTTCTTTCTTACTTTCTTTCTTTCTCTTTTATTCTTGCCTTCTTCCATTCCTTAAGGGGCAATGTATCAGCCCACTTCTGTCACTGGATGAGCTCATTAGAAGTTACAGCACTACGAGTTACAGCATGCTTCTCTTTTACAAGAAACACATCCACACACAAAGTAGTTCCCTTCAGTGTCAGAAGGTACTATGGTAATGTGTGGTTTTGTTTAAACAAAAATAAACTTTCTTCCCTGTAACAATTTATTTTTTAGGTTAATGAGGGTCTGTCACATTCCCAAACACTACATTTTTGCAAAGAACATGACAAAGCAATCCAAGAATTGCAAGAAGACAGACCTACTGGCTTTTCCAATGGTTGTTTAATCTGCAATACCAGTGTTAACTCCATAGACTGAACCCTATTAATTCCCTGCAATAGATCTTTATTTACTTTATCAGTTTCCTAAAATATGGCATTTTGAAATTCTGCATTTGATCCATTATGTGCTTTCTTGCAATGTCTGATGTATCCCTCTTTTTGAGGATCTCTTCAAATCCCACAAGTTTCCTAGATACTAAGGGGCTGATTTAGGAGCCCCTTGTGCCTGCTTAAGCCACATTAGCATCATTTTTTAAGGCAAATGTGGCCCCACAAGGCCAAAATTGCAGCACCAGATTTACTAAGTGATGCAATGCATGCATTGCACCACTTTGTAACCTTTTGCAACCCTTTGCACTACATTATGCCTGCACCAGGCGTAATGTATGCAAACGGGGTGTTCCCCCATTAGGAGGGGCAAAACAAATGGTGCAAAGTAATCTAAGAGATAACTTTGCATCATTTTGTTCGGCAGTTTTAACACCTGCTCAGAGCAGGCGTTAAAAGTAGGCACACTATTGTGTACAATGGGCCTCAACAGGCTTTGCAGGATTAGCATCAACATTTTTTATGATAATCCTGCAAAACTCCAAACTAGTGTCAAAGATTTTGACGCTAGTTCCCCTAACTACCACCATGACGCGCCATATCTTAGTTACGGCTCATACATGGTGGCTTTAGTGGGGCGCTAAGTGGCGCAAGAAAAGTGCTGCTGCACTGGATACAGCACCACATTTCATAAATCAGGGATTGTGAGAACTAAGAGAGGCCTATCCACAGTATTATGCTGTTTTGCCAGCTTTGAACGTAAGAGCATTTGATCAGATTGTAAATTATGTCTTACTGCCTTTACATTCAGTGATCTATGTATCTATACTCCTTTGACATTTAGGGGGAAAATTCAGTTAAGCATTGTGATCCATTACAGTTGGGTTTTTTAAATTCCACCTTTTTTTTTGTAAGTTCCACATACTCAAATATCTGGATTACATAGCAGTGATTAAGAGAACATGCAGGAACAATGACTGATTTTGAACTAAAAAAAGATAAGTTGAATGATCTCCTTCAAACTACAGGAAGATTGAATGTGAGATAATATTATCAATGTGGCACCCTAACATCCAACTTGGTCTATAGACACATAAAGATGAAAATATAATTTCCACTTTCTATCGCTGGTCTGTTTAGACTGTAACTAATTTGTAGGAGGCTATTGACATTCCCAAGTGCATCATACTTGCCAGTGTTTTCAAGTTATCACATTGTGTAAAAGTGACCTTAGCTTTATTCAGCTGGATGTTGTCTTCTGCACAAAGCCTCCTTCACATCATGCGCCTGATTCTCATAGGTAAACTTACACGTTTGTGTAAAGATGGATCTATCCTACTCTATTTTTGTGTGAAGACTCCACAGTCATTAAGATACTACTAGTAAAGTACTTTTGTGACAAGCAAACAATTGTAAACTAACACAAAAGTGATAGTTTACCTTTGTGAATCAGACCCTGAATGCTTAGAAACTCATTTCTTTTTCTGGCATTTATGAGGCGAGGAGAATCACTTAAAATCAAGACATATCAGATTACAAAGCACAGAGATGGTGTACAGAGTGGGAGGAGCATGAAATTACATAAACTAGGAAAGAGCAGGGACATGTAATACAGGTCAGCTTGGTATACAGACTGATCTACCTCTCTAGCTGTACAGTGTACACAGACAAAATGAAGTGGCTCACAAAAATAGGGAAATTCAATGTCTCTGTACATGGTATTCCTACAAATAGACCCTCTGAAAATCCCATAAACAAAGAGGCAGAAAAAGAGATTTTGCATCTTGGAATGCTGTTGAGATTCATAAGGAAACAGCAGCACTGGTCTTTCTCAATAAGGTATATAATGTAAGACTACATTTTGCACAAGGCAAAGGGTGATGCTTGCATGCCACCAGGAATTCAGGAACCAAACCCTCTAAAAATAATTTCGTTATCCTCAAATGAAAACAAAACAGCACACTTTCCAAAGCACCAAGGCACAAATGTACTAATTTCTCATGCAAAAGCAGCACAGCATGAAACTTTGCTGCTCACTGGAGCAACCCAAGACAGACATCATCTAATTGGGGTTGCTTGTGTTCTGCTTCAGGAAGAATACAGGCCCTCATTATGAACTTTGTGGCAATCACCGCCGACCACCGTGCTGACGGTAAACAAAAGACCTCCAAAAATCTTGCACCCTCCACCCACCGCCAGGGCCAACAACGGCAGAAAGGCAGTGCACCTCACCCTGCCACTGCCATGCAGACAAATCCCACGCCCACCAAATAATGATGCACAAATCAGCTCGGTGGACAGTGAATGTCAAACGACCATTGGCAATACGGACCGCCACGGCCAGCAATGGGACCCGCCAACAACAAATGCACACATTGGCAAGTTCGAAAACCACCCACCTGACACACATCCACAACTCTTTAAAACACACACATACACACCCCACAATCCTTTGCAACGCCACTAGAGAAACAGATATGGACAACACAACACACATACACTGAACTCACAGTCACACAAGTCTCACACACACAAATATACCACCAAAACACATACATTGCAAAACCACCCTCACAAGCAACACACCCAACTACACAGCAGCACCCTCACCAATACACCTACAACACACCACCCACAACACATACCATAACTCCCTAAGCACCCCCACTTCACAGACAGGGAGCTAAGGACCATGGTGGATGAAATACTCAGGGTCGAGCCACATGTATTCAGGGCACAGGTGCAGCCGACACCCTGGGCCAGGAAGATGGAGCTATGGCAGACGATAGTCAACAAGGTCAATCCAGTGGGAAAACACTTCCATCAGGAAGAGATGGAACGACCTGTGCGGGTAGGTGCGTGTTAGGGTTTGTGCACAGCAAAGAGCATGTCCCCTCTCACTGCACTAGTGGGTTCTGTAATAGCTCCCTTTTAAACTTACTATTCAAACCCTTTCTTGTTATCTCACCTTCCTCCCCCCCCTTAGGCTTCTGTGTATGTTGTTTAATGTGCTGTTTTGTTTACACATTGGGCCTTGCTTTTACCAAGGCTTCTTTAAAACACTCCTCCCTAGGCCATGTGTTAATTCAACTCATTTGCATAATAACTGAAACTCTGCACACCTTTCAAGAACATGTGCAGCATGTGAGGACCACACCCAGCCCTTCAAACCACACCCAGCTCTGCTCACCTTTCAAGAACATGTGCAGCATGTGAGGACCACACCCAGCCCTTCAAACCACACCCAGCTCTTCGAACCACACCCAGCCCTGTCTATAAAAGGCAGCCCCGAGCCTCACCCAGTGCTTGTGCTCGTCTACCTCCCGCTTACCTGAGAACAGATCCCTCGGCGCTGGCACTCCTGCTCTCTACAGACTTTCATTGGCTTCAATGGGCGCAGCTGCTGGCTCTTCCTTCTTCTGGTTTCCGGTTCCTCCTTGCCTCAGCCTCTCTCCTACAAACAACCTGCAAAAGAGAAAGAAGACAAGCTTAGACTGATCAGTATCTCTTGCCAGCAACAAGTAAGTGCAAAACTTTTTATTACCTGAAGGAACTATGACAACAATTTCTGGATTCGTGTGTGGACGGTTTGAAGCAAGATACCTTCCACGAACATTGTGATTCAGGCTCTTTGTTGCAAGAATACCTTGCGGAGCTTTGTGAAACAAACATTGTTTTTTTTTATGGAACTTTTAAGAATCGAACAGTGGAAACCATTAACAGCAAGGCAAACAGTAAATCAAGGACTTGCACAAATTACATGCTGTATTTTGATGTAAAAGTACAGTATTTGTTTTCTAAAAGATTCTGGAGATATGGGAAAAGTGAGTCTGCTATTGGGAATTTAGGCTTTAGTTATATTAAGATGAATGTTTGATATTGGTAATTCTGATAACGGTATTTGTTTAATGTTTTAGAAGCTTTACAGTAATAGAAAGCACATCCCAGAGCAGTAACACATTCCAAACCTGGAAACTAGAGACCAGGATCCAAGAGGTATTTTTAGAAGAGAATTTCTAATAAATAAAGGGATAGTCAGGAACCCATTTAGGAATAGGTTGCACTTATCTGTTCTTTGTTTATGTTTCTTTAGGCACCAGTTTCTACAGAAGTCAGAAAGGGACGCAGATTTGTGCAGCACTTCAACAGTGGAAACGCAAGAACGGTGTTGTCTCTTTTTTATTTTATCCACTTCCCCCCTACCCTTGAGCTTCTGTTCTTAGTGCACTGTGTTAAAAACTAGTGTGCTGGAACAAGCAGTTTCAGGGTGGGGTCGGATTGTCTTCAACCTCCATCAGAACTGAACAAGAACTCAGGTGAGCTGGCCTTTGACAGTGCGTTCCATGGCATCCAGGCACAACATTGCCATACAGAAGACTTGTGGTGGTCCCACACCTCCTCCCCCGAATACACTGACTGGGAGGACAAGGTCCTGGCTATCCTGCACTCAGAGGGCCTCACTGGATTTACTGGAGGACTAGACGCGGGTAAGTCAACTATAATACCTTAACAGTCACCACACCAATAATGCATGTATTGCATGCACCCCATCCCTCTCACTACCACCAGAGCCCCATTCCCTATCCAGTCCACAACACCCACACACTCACATCCAAGTCAGCTGCATGACCACAATCCCCCATACAAATCACCATCCAGCCCCCCTGTGCACAGTCACCAAGCCATGCATGGAATCCCAGTAGCACTACAACACCCACAATGCAACACCCCCCTCAATAAATGCATCTAAATCAACACAAAGGGACCTTGCATGCCACTACATGGGAATTCAACCACCAATTACTGCTGACCAGTGCTGCAATTGACAAGAAAGTGCAGGACTCCCACGTCTCTATTCTCTCACACACAGGTACCACCACCCATGCCACCCGGACGGAGACGTCAATGAGTGCCAGTCCTCCACCTGAAGACGCAGGCCCCACTTAGGAGAGTGCAGAGGGATGCCTGGGCACAGAGGAAATTCCTGGCCCATCCCACACCCCTGGACAGTAATCCTCCGGAAGCCCCACCCAGGACACCACTGACACCCCTACTACTCAGCCACCGCCATCAGCTCTGGCCAAACGACCCCACACCAGTGTCACCAAGGCCACGGACTGGCTGCCAACATGTACAGAGGCCAGAGTCTCCACTCACCACCAGCTAGGATGCTGAAGGGCCAACTGCAAGTGGGACTGCCAGACCTATGCAGGGGACACAGGAGTTGCGCAGGGGGGTGGCCCAAGGAGGGATGCTGCTTCCCAGGAGGTGATTTCTGAGGTCTTGGAAGCATACCACCATTCACAGGACAGGATGGGCCAGATCCTGGCCACCTTGGAGCAGAATCAGAGGCTGCAGGTAGCACACCACCAGGAGGCCATAAAGCAATGGAAACAGCTCAATGCCACCATGGCCACGATTGCAGGGATGCTGCAGTGCCAGACAAACATCCAGCCTGAGTCCTCCATCCACCTGCAGGCCCCTACCACTAACCAGGACACTGCCCTGCCATCTACATCTGCAGCATCCTCTGGACTGGTGGCACTGCCAGAGGACTCACCCTTACTCCTGCAGCACAGCTTCACCTTCGCAAACGTGCCCTCAGACCCAGACATCCCACTGAAACACCACCCAAGACCAAACCCAGTGCCAGGAAGTGACTCTGCCCTGAACTGTCTCCCTTGTGTGCCACAGAGCTACCTCGTTGACATGCCACCGCCATCTCATCTTCCAATGGCCCCATAGATGATACCCCTGAGCAACCAACAGCTGAGCATTTGTACCTGAGTATGTTGTTCACTATGTGCCCACTCCTCTCCACTGTCCCAACACTCACGGATGTTTTGACTTGGAATAAATACACCTTTGCACTCAAAATATCTGTCCATAATCAATATGAGCTAATAATTGTGAATGTGAATGCATTGACCAGTTACCATCATATTACCACTTTTATTCTAACAGACTGTAGTGTCTGAAGTATGTCACACTGTACATTCCAATGCGTGCACTGGCATCTGCCACTTTAGTCATGATTTTGCCTTATCACTGATAAAGGGCACCACAGTACTTCCTGCATGAGTCAGCCTGAAACAATGCAGTGAAGCCATCAGCATCATAGCAAATGTACCTGAAAGTCGCTGGAAGTATAGCCGGATTAGCTGGGTCCTGGAGTTGATATCTTCCCCCTCTTCTTCACCATCACTCTCATCCCTCCTCTGAGGTGGCAGGGCTGGTTGGACAACATCCTTCTCTTCCAGAAGTGGGGTAGCTTTTCTCACAGCCAAGATGCGCAGCATGCAGCAGGCCACCACTATCTTACACACCTTGTCAGGGACATAGTACAGGAATCCTCCAGAGAGATGGAGGCAACAAAATCCTGCTTTCAGGAGTCCTATGGTGCGCTTAATCACCATCCTAGTACCTAGTTCCTCTCCGCATCTGTCATGAGATTTCTCACAGGTGTCAGGAGCCATTGCATGTTGGAGTGGCCAGAATCCCATGCAAAAGTGGGTGAAAGAGGGTTTCAACACATACATTTTACTTTCATACAGCCTGGCTGTCAGCTATGTAACTGATCCAGTGTCATACACACTTGAGCCAAGTTCTGTCCCCCTGTAGTTGTCCCATCATGTGTGGCACACTGCTGTTTCTCAGGACAAATTAATTATGGACTGATCCTGGGAACCTTGCATTGACATGTGAAATGTACTGATCAGGAGTACACACCAATTGGACATTCATAGAGTGATAGTTTTTACGATTCCAATACACCTGTTCATTTACTCTTGGGGGTATGAGGGCTATGTGGGTACCCTCACTAGCACCTATCACATCGGGAATATTTGCAAAGGCATAGAATCCTGATTTGATGGTGGTGAGATCAGCCCTTTGGGGAAACTGAACATAACTTTGCAAGTTTTGAACGAATGCATTCAGGAAATTGGACAGCATGAGGCTGAATATTGGCTGAGATACCCCTGCAGCCATGCCCACTGTCACCTGAAATGACCCTGTGGCCAACAGATAGTACCTGCACAGTTCTAGGCATGGCATGGTGATTCCTATTGGCTGGCGTCAGAACAGGATCCATTTCTGCACAGAGGTCAAGGATTGTAGCTCGAGTAAGTCAGTAAGTTATGATGGTGTGACATTCCTCCCTGGTGGCCAGATCTACCAGGGGTCTGTTAACAGATGGGGCTCTCCCTCGCCACATGGGTCTGTACCTATGGGTGGTGAAGGAACACATCTTGAGTTTGGACATACACTTGCATCACATGGTAACACAATTCATGTTTTCAATGCGGCACATGTAACGCACACAAAGACAAAGAATGAGGTAATCCTGTCGGGCTAATGTGTGGTGAGGTGTCTCAGTCATAATGGAATCACAGTGTAGACACACTTCCAACCATGATTACATGTGGGGTACCAGTACTTATTTCAGTACTCAGCGAAGAGGAGAGGGAATAGTGCCATTGATGAGGCCCCCGGCCATGCTGTGGATATGTGGTGTATGAAAAATGGCAGCCTCCTGCCATCCGGTATTGTAGTGTGGAAGTGACTTCATTCCACTGGCGTAACTCGTCATGGCGGTAGGCGGTGTTCATCGCCGTTCATCTGATCATTGGATTACATGGTTAACAATGGGGAACCTGGGCCAATCATGATCCCCGCCGGTAGTGACGGTGCACACCGCCACGGTATCTACTGTCATTTTGATAGGCACTTGACTCCTGCACTACGAGAAGGGAAGAGCTCCACTGCGTGTGCTGCTGTGTCCTGACTCTGGTCCCTGAGATGGCGTGTGTTACAGGGGAATGGGCCCCGGCTGCAGAGGAGCTGGAGAAGCTGGTGGACGGGGTCCTACCCCTGTATGCCAAGTTGTATGGGCAACCAGAGGAGCAGGTCGGTTGCTATTTGTCCTCCTTAGATGTGTGTGAATGTGTTGGATTCCTGTATGCATTTTTTTCGCTGTGTGACTGCTCACCTGTAGTATGTCTGGCAGTTTTTGGTTTGGAAATTGTCCATATGCATGTCTCCATGGGCCATGTCGGTTTTAACGGGCATGGCAGTTGTGTATGGAGCACCCACACTGAAGTCTGTTTCTTTCCTCTGTGTGTCCCATGCAGGTCAGCGCACATCAGAAAAGGGGACTATGACAAGCCATCACCAAGGAAGTGTGGACCCTGGGTTTCTACAACTGGCAGAGCACCCACCGCAGGAAGCGGTGGGAGAACCTGAGGTGCTCTGCCAGAATGACCAGAGTGACCCAGCTGGGGAAGGCCTCCCAACAAGCGAGGGGTGCCCGTTGGACCCTGACCCCTGTAATGTCCTGCATTGTGGTGGTGGCCTATCTGGATTTGGACATGCACTTGAAGGCAACACAGCAGCCACAATGGGGTGAGTGTCAACACTGTTGTGATGCCCCTATGATGAGTGTAGTTAGATGCTAAGGGGTGCATGCATTGTAGTGCCAGGCACATAGAAAGGTGTATCCCTGCAGTCCTGCCCCCCTCCACGTCCATGGGATAGTGTCATAGCTAGTTTTGGCAGGGTCTGTAGGCCTTTGAGGGGTCCCCTGTTTGGACCATTGTATTCAATGTAGCCTCATGAACTTGTAGATGTGTTGGCTTGGCATCGTCTCTCATTGGTTCACTTTACAAAGTGTATCAGAGTAGTGGGTCAGGATGGGGATGTAGTGCATTGTGGGGTTATGCCTACCAGTCAGAGGCACATTCAAAACATGTGTTGTGTCTGCTGTGGGTTTGTGCCTAAGCTGGGTGGGAGTTTATGTGTCCCAACATGTATTTATTTTGAGGAATTGCATATCCCTGCATACATTAGCATCATCTGGCGAGGGAGCTGCGGCATCAGCGAGTGGGGATGCTGCAGCCCACGATTCCCAGGAGGTGAAGTCGACCTATGCCAAGGGGACCAGTCGGTTAGAGGGTGATGGGAGTACCATGGGGGAGACAACTACCACTGGAGGTAATGACTGTGATACCTCTCCGATGGCGGCTCCCTGGTGGTGGTGGACCCTACCGGCCCACCCATTCTCTGTCATCTTCTGCCACCCCCCATACCATCACCGCCCTCCCAGTTGCTCCCCACAAGTTGCCAGTGCTCACTCACCTCATCCACTGTCCCAGTCAGCCCTGCTGCCCTCACGGAGGAGGCTATTGACCTCCTGAGAACCATCTCTGTAGGGCAGACAAATATTGTGAATGCCATCCGGGGGCCGGCATCCCAGATGGCAATGCAATGTGTACCTGGAAGGCATTCACCGTGCCATGTCTGGCCTACAGAGATCTTTTCAGGCTCTGGTCTCCTCTTTGATGACAGCTAGTGTTCCTGGTCTTTCTGTCTCCCCTCCCACCACCTCTACCCCTTCCAGCACCTCACTCCCTTCACCCATCCCAAGCACACATACAGACAGCCATGCACACAGATCAACACACAAGAAGCACACTGAGAAACACAAGCACCACACTTCCCACCACAGACAGGCATACACCCAACTTACCAAGCACACACAACAAGATCCACCTCTCCCACTGTGTCAGGCTCCCCCCCTCCCTGTCTGTCACCTCACCATGCATACCCACATGCACTGTACCCTTAGTCAATGCTGCTGCCCCCATTCTTGCAGTCACCACAACAGCTGATATCCAGTCATGCACCCAAGACACCACACATGCACTCACCACAACTACATTCACATACACTTGAGATCACTCACCAGACCTGCAGACACCCACACAACATCCATATACACTAGCAGCCTGTCTTCTCACATTGTGTCCACCATACTCCTCCCAAAACACTCAAACGCTCACACTCATCCACACCACACACATCCACCATACATAAGCAGACTAAACAGGCACCTGCATCCACATCCAGCACACCTACATCTCTTACCACCACTCCCTCAACCCCCACTCCCAGAACTGGTTCCAAATCTCCTCGAACTGCACCTAAGAAGCTTTTCCTCTCCTGTGTTGACCTGTTTGAACCCACTGGCCCACCCCATCTTGTCCCTAAACGTTCTCGTGCCCTAGTCCAGTCCTTCCTCATCAAAGTCTGCCCTTCCCATTCCCATGCCACTTCCCCAGGGAGGAAGAATCTCTGGGTTGCCCCAGGTCCCTCTGCACCCCCTGGTCCAGGGCCACACTCTCCTTCCAAGGGCAAGCCCAAATGTTCTCCACTTCCACCTCCTAAACCTAAGCCCAAGACCTCCCCTTCAAGACCTTACTTACCACCCCTGCCACTCCCTGCCCCTGTTCCCTGAGGTGTCAGGCTGTCCCACTGATGCTCCTTCTCAGTGGAGTTTCCTTTACCATCATAGGAGTCAAATGTAGCCTATATTTGCCCTTACAGGACTTGTTTATGGACTGGCCTATGGCCTTGTTTGTATATTTTTTATTATTTCTTGTTATTAAATTTGGGTGCCCAGCAGAGCAGGCGGTGCTATATTGAGCCATTGTGCAGTGTTTCACTGTGGGGGTGTGGTGTGCACAGGTATTTGCATTGGTGCAGGTATTTGTTGGTTTGTCAGGTAAGTACATCTTGTTATGGTATGTATGGCTTGGGATGGTGGGAGGAGTCGGGAGTGCATTACGGTGTGGGTGGGGTGGGTGGGTTTCTAACTGTGCCCTTACTTCACATGTGTACTAGGTTGCGGTACTTACCATCGTCATCTTCGTCATCAGTCATTGTCCTGGAGAAATATGGCAAGGAGAAGCACTGGGATTATTTCCAACTCTCGCTCCATGTCTGAGTCAGCGTGTTCTGTGTGCCTCCGGTGAGTGTTTCCCTTTATATGGGTCATTATATGGGTCATTTCCGTCACGCTTTGCCTGGCGGTGGTTCCAACTCTGGAACTGATGGCGGTGTGGTTTTGATGGGAGGGTAGGGCCTTTCCGCAGGGCTGAGGGTGACCTCTCCCGTCATCAGCAGGACTACCAAAATGGTGGTGGGTGGATGGCCCGCAGCGGTGCGGTGTTTCCCGCTATGTTCATAATGACCACGATAGTTTAGATATTCAGTAAAAAAAATTCAAGTCTTTCTGGTCGTCATGGATGTTGGCAGTTAACTTAAATGATGTTCTTGGACCATGGCTAAGAGGTGCATGTTTACAGGACACATTTCAAATCATTGAATCTGAAGATTCAATTTGCACTTTTTGGCTATGTTCAGGCCAGAGTTTTGCATTATACCCAGTGGTGATCCCTTGATGCTTGCCACTTTGCTGTGATTTCTTAGTAGCTTTATGTGATTAACTCCATCAAATGTTTATGTAAGGTTAAGTAACTTCAGTTCATATATCTAATCCTCGGGATGTGTATTTAGGATTATTCCCCTGTTATATTCACCAGTGTTTTTTTGTTCTTCTTGAGAATCTGAAGCATGGCTTATTTAATTGTAGAAGACAATTGTGGTCCACCTATTGCATGGCCTCTTGCCTGGATGTTTCAGTGATACAGCAGTTTGGAGATAAGTTGATAATTTAGATCTGTTACTGATATCTTTAGGAAAAGAGTAGTAATGGTCAAGTGGAGTAGTACTAAGACAGTTCTTCCACAAACATTTAATAAATGCAATTTGTGAAGTATAGGGCAGGTTTTGAGAAGAATTTTTGCAAAATCCTTACTTTTTCTGGCTGACTTTGTTGCAAGTCCTGGGTTTTAGACCCCAGATCTCCAAGGATTGTTTTCCCAACCAACAGGTGCAAGGACTTAGTTCAGTTCACTGTCACTGAAAAAAGGAGTCCTGTTCAACTGCAGCCCCACACAACACGCTGAGCATGAGGTGAAAGCTTGATTATCATAACTTCATGACACATTTGCAGAACCGAATAATATGGTATAAATGTGTATTTGATTGAGACACTTGTAGCATATCCAATAACACATATATTCATACTGAAAAGAAAGGGATTTCTGCATTTGAAGACACAGGATCACAAGTACTCTGAAAATCCCCCTCCTTATATCTTCTGAGACACTGTGGGGCATATTAATACACTGTTTACCATGGATTCGCATCATTTCTTCTGCGTAGATCCAGTGCAAACTTAACTCTATATTTATATTTTGACACTAGGCATGTCTAGGGCCAAAATATTGGAGTTAAAGCCATTTTGTGTCTGCTGAAACCTACCTTCCGTCAATGAGATGCAAGGTAGGCATTCCAGGGCAAAAAATGACTCTAAGGCCCAAGCGCCTTATTTATCGTCCTGTGCAAAAATCACGCACGGGGAGGAGGGGTTTGCACCATTTTTTAGCGTCTGGTTCAGGGCAGGCATTAGGGGATGTGTGGGCCTATGTCCCCTGTGCTGGCCATTGTGGTGGTGGGCATGACTCCTGTCTTTTCTAAGACAGGAGTCATGTTGTATGGATGGTTTTGCGTCAGAAAATGACTCTAGACAGGTTGGAGTCATTTCTTTTTCTATTCTAACCATCCTAACATCTTTTTTTGTGCTAAACCACCTTCTTCCATACCGCCAGCCCCACCCGACTAATGTCATTTTTTTTTTAGGCTAGACTACCCTTTGCACCGGCTTGCACCATTCCATAAATATGGTGGCCGGCTGGTGCACAGAAATGGTGCAAGCCGGTGCTAAACTTGTTGGTGCAAAACTGCGTAAGTGCAGTTTTGTACCATCAAATATAAATCGGGACCTGTATTTATCCTGCCCTCTAAGTTATTTTCTATCCCTAAGCTTATTCCTAGTCGAAGACCTTCCAATTTGACCTTTAATTGATAATTTGCCATCCCACTATCTGACGCACATTTAAAACACAAATCAAATCAAGCTGGGAGAAAATTCTGCATTCAGTCAATGGAAGATCACATGTGAATTCTGGGCCTCTGTGCACCTATTGACTTTGCCCTTTGATTTTTTCATTCTGTAAAATAGCATTAGGGCTGATGTATCACTTTAGCACATTCTTTGCACTGTCTTGGGTTCTCAGGGTTCGATCTCATTTATTAGATTTTACGTCCACTGTTGAAGTCAAAGACAAAATGCCCATGGGATGACAGTCATCCATTCTAAGATAAGGAGAACAACATAAATACATTTCTAAGAACTAATCAAAGGTGTTGCTACAGCGCTACAATCATCATGGGCATGGCAACCAAGGCTGGAAGTCAAAGCATCTTCACCTGAGGCAATATAGTGAAATAGAGGTCCATATTGGAGGAACTGGGTTATGAGTTTTACTCTGCATTAGGAACAGTCTTAGCTGAATCAGAAACAGTAACTTTCTAGTGGTGACCACCACAAGGTTATCTATCTATCTATCTATCTATCTATCTATCTATCTATCTATCTATCTATCTATCTATATATATATATATGTATATGTATATATATATATATATATATATATATATTTATATATATATATATACATATATATATATATATATTTTTTTTTAAGAAATTCACTTAAAAAACCAAAGGTTAAAGGGACGTTATAGTTAGGATCACATTGTAAACGTACAAAACCATAGGAATTCACCTGTTATAATTAGAGCTAACTCAAATAACCATAACTTGTACCCTAAGGTAACTATAACTCACACCCACCAAGATGTCATGTGTGCCGCAATTTGTGGGGTAATTAGCAGTGCATGGCAAGGGTGTGAGTTATAGTTAACTTAGGGTAGCACCAGAGCTAAGGTGTCAAGGTGACTCTACCCTGGTACCCTTTATTTTTTTACATTTTTTTTCCAGGTACTCGGCTGAAGCTGAGTCCCAAGATGGCTGTGAACACCTCCTGGTTTGTAGTGTTGGCAGCCAATCACAGCTGTGCATTTGCCATACATGAGCTCTTAATCTTCACAATGTTGTAGCAGTCAGAGATAAAGCAAAAACAACAAGTGATGGACGGAATGCTGAACATTGTCAAACATTCACCCCAGTACAGTGATCTGGGCCTAAATCCATCGTTTTTTTGCTGCCCATGCCATTCCAGTTTGTACCCAGCCATATGCAAATCAGTCTTGACCCTGTTCCCTATGGGAACAGTCCAGCCCAAACTGCTAGGCCAGGTCTTCCCTGGACTGGAAACAAGCATCCTGCGGGACCCACGTCTGGGCATACCCTTCCCACTTAGGGCGACAAAGCAAAAACAACAAGTGATGGACTGAATGCTGAACATTGTCAAAGATTCACCCCCAGTACAGTGATCTGGGCCTAAATCCATCGTTTTTTTTGCTGCCCATGCCATTCCAGTTTGTACCCAGCCATATGCAAATCAGTCTTGACCCTGTTCCCTATGGGAACAGTCCAGCCCAAACTGCTAGGCCAGGTCTTCCCTGGACTGGACTGGAAACAAGCATCCTGGGACCGGTTTCGGGGTTTCAGCCCTCATCAGCCAGGCTAGCTTGAATCCAGTGGCATGGGAAGCACGGGACCCACGTCTGGGCATACCCTTCCCACTTAGGGCGACAAAGCAAAAACAACAAGTGATGGACGGAATGCTGAACATTGTCAAACATTCACCCCCAGTACAGTGATCTGGGCCTAAATCCATCGTTTTTTTGCTGCCCATGCCATTCCAGTTTGTACCCAGCCATATGCAAATCAGTCTTGACCCTGTTCCCTATGGGAACAGTCCAGCCCGAACTGCTAGGCCAGGCTTGGCAGTTCGGTCTGGACTGTTCCCATGAGGAACAGGGTCAAGACTGATTTGCATATGGCTGGGTCCAAACTGGGGTGGCATGGTGAGCAAAAAAACGATGGATTAAACCCAGATCTATGACTGGGGGTGAGTGTTTGACAATGTTCAGCATTCCGTCCATCACTTGTTGTTTTTGCTTTGTCGCCCTAAGTGGGAAGGGTATGCCCAGACGTGGGTCCCGTGCTTCCCATGCCACTGGATTCAAGCTAGCCTGGCTGATGAGGGGTGAAACCGGTCCCAGGATGCTTGTTTCCGGTCCAGTGAGGACCTGGCTTGGCAGTTAGGTCTGGACTGTTCCCATGAGGAACAGGGTCAAGACTGATTTGCATATGGGGGGATCCAAACTTGGGTGGCATGGTGAGCAAAAAAACGATGGATTAAACCCAGATCTATGGGGGTGAGTGTTTGACAATGTTCAGCATTCCGTCCATCACTTGTTGTTTTTGCGCAGTCAGAGATATACAAATGTATTTTCCCTTTAATATCTACAAAACTACTGGATGAATTTAAACCAAATAATCAAAAGCACAATCTGCATACCGAAAGCGAGCTTCCTGAAATTTGGGGTAATTCCATCCTGCAAATGGGTCTGTAGTTTTGTCTAAAGGTCATATAGGAATTAACATTGGAAACACAACGTTTTGCTTCCCCTTTTTCTCAGGCCCCGATAGACTGATCACCCCGAAACTTTCCGTGCTCAACAAAGATCACTGTGGCATTTTTTCTGAAAAAGTTTGTTAAGATTTGTCAAATGATTGTAAAAACACAGGCAAGTCAAAAACACTTTTTCTATGTAAACATGGTCCTAACTATAACCACCTAGTGGTGACTGTAACTATAACGCATGCCCCCAATATGCACAGCTTTTACTTCAAAAGATTTACTTCAAAACCTACTTCAAATTCTACATTGATATTATCAATTATGTTATCAAAGATGTCATGTGTGCTGTAATTTGTGGGGTAATTAGTAGTGCAAGGTGATGGCGTTATTCTTTTTCAAGTGTGCACCACCTCGAAGACCACAACCCGCGGCACCCTCATCTACAGACCACGCACTTGCCTTTAGCAACTACATACTCCTTTGAGACCTCAACTCCCACTTCAATGATCTCAGCGACCACAAAGGCTCATCGCTACTCGAGAACCTGGACACAATCGGGCTCAAGCAACTGGTCACCAATGCACACCTCTGGACACTGTCTCGACCCCATCTTCTGCACCAGCAGCAACTTCACCATCGACGAGCCAACTGCACTACAGTGGACCGACCACTACTGCATCCACTTCTCCAGCTCCACACCTACACTACAAACTTAGACAACACACCCCCACAGAAAATGGAACCAGCCACAGAGGATCAACTCATCACCACCCTCAGCAATTTGCCACCCCGACACAACAGATGGCAACACCTCAGCACACAACCTCCACACATGGGTCACAGACTCCACCAATACCCTAGCTGCTCTCCGAATGACAACATGGACACATGCCACCAAGAAAGCCAAATGGTTGACCCAGCACTTCAGGAATCAAGGCGCACCTGCAGGAGGCTTGAGAGGAAATGGCGGAACAGTTCAACCCCGGAAGACTTTGCACCCTTCAAATCCATCACAAGATTCCACCATGGCCACATCAGATCCTCCAGGAAAACAACCCTGCAGGACAGCATCAACACCACCACACACAACACAAAATAACTCTTCAACGTCATCAAACAATTCGCCAAACCACAAGCTGAGACCACTAACATCCTTCCATCTCAGGATCGTGACAGACTAGCCACTTTCTTCCATCAGAAAATCAATGACATCTAAGGAAGCTTTGTACTCCAGCACTCCCCGAACTCACCAACAACACCCCACCCAGGATCCTCTGAACCCCCATGGCTCCTGCATGCCTAGACCCCTCTCACGATGGATGAGACTCACTCCATCATAAGCAGCATCCACTCCAGAGCTCCTTCTGAACCCTGGCCCTACTGCATCTTCAACAAGGCCAGTACCTCGATCGCACCTCAGCTCAGCAAGCCCATCAACTGCTCCCTAGAGTTAGCAACCTTCTCTGAGGACTGGAAGCACACTGAGATCCACCCACTTTTGAAGAAACCTACAGCCAACCCAACGGATCTCAAGAACTACCGCCCTATCTGGATGCTGCCCTTCCCAGCTAAGGTCGCCAAGAAAGCAATCAACATTCAACTCCACCAACATCTCAAGAACAACAACACCCTGAACATCTCCCAATCAGGACTCAGAACTAACCACAGCACCAAGAACACCCTGCTCGCCACCACAGATGACATCCGCTCCCTCCTCGACCATAGTCAAACAGCAGCCCTCATCCTACTAGATCTTTCAGCCACTTTCGATACAGTGTCCCACCACACCCTAGGTGAACAGATTCCACACAGTAGGCATATGCGGCAAGGCCCTTTGATGGATACACTCCTTCCTGACAGGCAGAACACAGAAAGTCAGGCTCCAGCCACACCTGTCAGAACCTACAGATATCAGCTGTGGAGTAACCCAAGGATCCTCGTTGAGCCCCACGCTGCTCAGCATTTACATGACCCAGCTGGCCCCAATCCTCAGGAACTACAGTATGAACATTATCTACTATGCTGATGACACACAGCTGATCATTTCCCTGACCAAAAACCCCTCAACAGCCAAGAGGAATTTTGAAGATGGGATGGAAGCAGCCAACACCTGGATGAAGGAGAGCTGCTTTAAGCTGAACTCTGTCAAGACCAAGATCCTCATCCACGGACCTCCCTCTACAGCCTGGGACAACTCGTGGTGGCCTTCAACACTTGGCAACCCCCCTACCCCCACAGACCATGCACGAAACCTCAGTGTCATCCTCAACTCAGTGCTCACCATGACCAGACAGGTCAACTCTGTCACATCCACCTGCTTCCACACTCTCTGACTCCTACGGAAGATTTTGAGATGTATACCAACTGAGTGCCAAAGAACCGTGACACACGCCCTGATCATTAGTAGACTTGACTACAGCAATGCCCTCTATGCCTGTAACCTCCAAGATGAAGCTGAGCAAACTGCAACAAATCCAGAATCCGCCTCCAGACTAGTCCTGAACATCCCTCTCCTAGAACACATCACAGGACACCTGAGAGACCTCCACAGGCTCACCGTTGAGAAGAGGATCAACGTCAAACTCCTCATACACCCTACAGAGCCCTCCGCAAAATCGGACCCAGCTATCTCAACCACCGCCTCATCTGGTACTTCCGTTCCAGACCTTTCCACTCCTCCCAGCAGTCGCTCGCCAATGTACCCTGCATAAAGAAGACCTCGGCTGGAGGAAGATCTTTCATCTAACTGGCAGCAAAAGGTTGGAACACGTTACCTCTTCACCTCAGACAATCACCATTGCTACCTCAATTAAGGAAGGACCTTCAGAACTGGCTATTTTACTGAATCCTGAGGACATACCCCACAGCGCCTTGAGACACTATGGGTAAGTAGCGCACTCTAAAAACATTGATTGATTGATTGATTTCCTAACTATAATGTCCCTCTAACCACCACCCCACATGGCCTTCGGCTGAACCCTCAGGGTTGGTCACTGGTCCTGGCCCTCGACCAGTCCCTGCAGCCGAGCCTCTATAACCATCCAACCCCATGCCATGAATTGCCTTCGGCTGTGCACAGTAGGCGTGGGCCATGTGCAGCGGGGGTCGGCAGCAGGGCTTTGCCTGTGGCTGGACCCTGCAGCCAACCCCCTATAACCACCCAAACCTGCTGTGGTGGTTGGCTGCAGGGCCTGGCCTGCACCCAGCCCCTGCGACCAAGCCCCTATAGCTACTCAACCCCACATCGACCCCTGGTGAGTCCTTGCTGTGCACTTTCTAGGCATACGTATGACATTCAACCCAAAGATTTTGATGGCAAAAAAGATGTACATTTTCCATCATTAGGAATTCTTAACATTCAAAATTCTGGTGAATAAAGAGACACATTACCATGAAATACCAGGATTTGAACTTTCAACCTACAGAGTGACGGTCCAAGAGCTTTACCAGTGGGCCATAAGAGTCTCTGTTCTACTATGCTCCAAACATAACTATAACATTTGCAACAAAACAGCTTGCAATTGTGACACTTTGAAGGTATTTCATTGTAATAACAATCTCTCTCTCTCTTTTTCATCCCTTCATGGGATGGAAGAGAGAGAGAGAGAGAGATACATGACCACAGGGGAAGCCTAAAGGGCCCCTTGGTCCTAATCTGCTTCCCAAGTCCTGCAGGAGATGGCATTGCTCCTGCAAGCCGGGGGCTGCTTGAAATAGCCGCTTCCTGCTTACTGTAACACTGTTTTCATCTGTTTCCCTTCACACATATTTGCGTGCAGGGAAACAGATTAAAACTCTGGTTTCTGAAAGCAGAGCTGTGTTTGCTTCTGCTTGGTGGGAGCTGTCAGCTCCCACCAAGCAAAAGCAATCAGCTACCTCCCGAGTGTGGGCACCTTGGGAGGTAGCAGGAGCTGGCTCTGGGGTGTGGCAATTCCCAGGGCCTTTCTTGGCTCCATGAGGGGGGCATGGCACCCCTCCATTGCAGTAGTTTGCCCTGGAAGGTGGTGGCCCCTGGCTGGGGGGGCCACAACAGATCCCCTACATTAATTTATTCCAGCCCTGAGGAGGTGGAGTTCCTCACATACATATTTTTATTGCCTTGGGGAGATGGTGGTCACTGGGGATGCAGTGGGCCGTGCGGGCCCTCCCAGATTTTTTAATAGAGATTAACCCTGGAGAGGTGGTGGTCTCTGGGGCTGTAGGGGCTGTACAGGGCCCCCTGCCTTATTTTAACAAGTTTTGCCCCTGGGAGATGGTGGACCCTGGGGCTTTCATAAACCCTACGAGGGGGACCCCATTCAAATCCCTCCTATTTTTATGGTATGCCCATGAAACCTAGCCGACCCAGGGGCAAAATAAAAAAGCACGGAAGACCGTGCTTGCTTTTTCAGTTTTTAAATCACTGCAAAATTTGCTGAATTGGCCGTGATTTAAAAAAAAAATACTTTTAAGCCTTGGAGTGTAGGAGTCCTGCCAACCAAGACTAGATGGGTAGGGTAACAGTACCGTACTAGTAAATCCATTCAGAAGTCTAGGAGAAATTAACGGAAATCCAAATTTGCAACACTAGGGTCGCAACAAATTCTTGAATACTGCTGATTTCATGCAGAGATCTGATTGGCTACCAACACTTCAACCAGGAAGTGTTGGCAGTCATTTTGAGACTTGGCTAACCCATAGCCCTGAAACTCCTGGTGCAGGGGTCCCCCCGGAAACCCCCAGGGCTAAAAATAATTTCTTTTAATTCACAGCAAAAATATATATTTGTAAAAAAGCCAGTGCAGTCTCCCACACGTGCTTTTCATTTAGACTCTGGCTGGGCCAGGTCTCAGGGACATTCATAAAATATAGGAGGGGTGCAGGGTCCCTTCTCCTAAGGTTTCATAAAGCACAAGGGACGACTTCTTGCCCGGGGCAAGATAATTATAATCTGTGGCCTGGGGACCGCCACCTCCCAAGGGCAAATTCTCGTAAATAGATGTGGGGGCATGCACAGCCCACTTCATGCCCCAGGGAACCCCACCTCTCAGAGGCAATCAACTATTATGTATGAGGGGGGGCTGCATGGCTTCCCCTGCCCCAGGTGCTGCCACCTCCCCGAGGCAATCAGTAATGTTTATGTGGGCGCACAGCCCCCCGTATCCCAGGGACCACCACCTCTGAAAGGCTCAAATAATTTAACGTAGGGGGTCCATTGCGGACCTTTACCCTGGGGACAGCCACCTCCCCCTGGCTAAATTCAAATGATGGAGGGGAGCTGCATGCCACCCCTCGTGGAGCCGTAGAGCACCCTGGGGACCACCACCCCCCAGAGTCAGCTCCTGCTACCTCCTGAGGTGCCTCACCCTGAGGAGGTAGCTGTTTGCTTTGTTTGGCCGCCAACCCTCGCTGCTCATGACCAAAGGTGCTATATGGTGCATGTTTTGGTGGTTGTAGAGGGTTGGCCACAGAGCCAGCCAAAGAAGGTGTGTGGCACAGAGTTGGGTGGTTATAGGGGTAGACTGCGGCCAACCCATATTGTGCACAGCTGAAGGCCATGTGTGGCACGGGAATGGGTGATAATAGGGGGTTTGGTTGCAAGACCTGGATTCAGGTCAGGCCCTGCAGCCAACACCTGCTGCCCACGGCCAAACATCAAGTGAGGCGGGGGTTTGATTAACGTATAGTAATTCAAATTACTTACATTAAAAAAAATTATAGAAATTTACTGAAAAAATCATAGGTTACAGGGACGAAATAGTTCCAAAAAATAATTTAAAAAAACATATACATTCACTTAAAAAAGTACCGTAGATATTACAGTACTCATGACAACTTTTATAACATAATTAAAAATATCAATCTGGCCATGCACAGTGAGAGGCACAAGGTCTGTGTCTGTCAGTGGATTTGTGAGTGGGTGCGTGAGTGTCAGAGTGGGTTTCAATGTGGGTGTGTGAGTCTGTGAGTGGGCCTGAGTGAGTGCATGAGTGTTTGAGTGGATGTGGGAGTAGGTGCAGGAGTCTCTGTATGCATGTATGAGTAAATGAGATAGTGTATGAATGTCTGTGAATGTTTTTAAAAATGTTTTTTTCATATTCTCGAATATTCAAGAATGTCCTGAATTCATGAATATTGTGCATGGTGATGAGAAATCATTTTAAACCCATAATTTGACCCTAAAACTCCCCTATTTCATACCCCTGCAGTCATTGTACCTCCACCCTGACCACTTATACAACTTATCATTTCTCTTTTCAGCCCCGGGCACCCTCTCCCATAACATAAAATAGCATATGCAACTTTCTAGTCAGTTTGCGGCCAGCCAATCACAGCATTCCTGTTGTGGCATGCATTTGCAAATTTGCTGCGATGATTGTGAAAATTATGCACCCAGCGAAATACAAATGTATTTTCCATTTAATTTCTCAAAACCTACTGAAAGGATTTACTCCACATATCCAAAGGCACAATCTGTGTAACAAAATGTAGCTTTCTGCATAATTTGGTGTAATTCTGTTCAGTGGCTTGGGCAGTACTCGTGTCTAAAGGTCCTATGAGAATTAACATGAGAAATTCAACTTTTTTGACTCCCCTCAACGCTAAACTTTTCATGCACAACAAGAATCACCAGAGCACTTTAAAAAAAAATGTTTTGTGAAGATTCTTTAAATGGTGCATGTTAGAAAAGGCCTCTCAGCAGGATCACCCCCAAACTTTTTAACTTCCTCCTCTTCTTTTCTGACCTAATTTTAGCTGGCTTTAAGACTCTGGACAGTTTACCACTGCTAACCAGTGCTAAAGTGCATGTGCTCTCTCCCTAAAAACATGGTAACATTGGCTCATACCCAATTGGCATATTTAATTTACTTATAAGTTCCCAGTAAAGTGTACCTTATGTGCACAGGGCCTGAAAAGTAAATACTACTAGTGTGCCTGCAGCACTGATTGTGCCTCCCACCTCAGTAGCCGCTTAACCATGTCCCAGGCCTGCCATTGCAAGGCCTGTGTGAGCAGTTTCACTTTGATGTGGCATTTAAAAGTACTTGCTAAGCCTTAAACTTCCCTTTTTCCACAGATAATTTACCAAGAAGGGAGGCCCTAGGTAACCCCTAGGGCAGTTTACTATGTAGGTAAAAGGCAGGACATGTACATGTGTGTTTTATATGTCCTGGTAGTGGAAAACTCCTAAATGCGTTTTCAACTAGGCCTGTTCCTTTCATAGAATAGCATTAGGGCTACCCTCACATATTGTTGTTTGATTGGGAGATTGTGATCAGAAAGGGGTGACCAGGTCATATTTAGAAGGGCCAGAATGCTAACAGAAAATTCTGCTTATTGGTGATGTTGGATTTTATATTAATGTTTTAGAAATGCCACTTTTAGGAAGTGAGCATTTCTCTGTACTCAAAATCTATCAGTGCCTTACAGCCTGCCTCCAATCAATGTCTGGGCAGGGCTGATTGACAGCTTCCTTGTGCATTTCACCCAGACAACCAAAAACACGGGATACTCAGTCACACCTGGTCTCATCTGCATACTGAATGGGTCTTCCTGGGCTGGAAGGGAGGAGGGCCTGACACTTACATTTCAAAAGCTAGTGGCCTTCTCTCACACAATGGGCTGCCAAACCTTCTACTGTTACCCTGGCAGACAACCCTGTAGTGAAAGGGGACCTTGTAAGCTTTAAAACCACTCTTTGAAGTCTTCCCTACTTCAAAGGCATTTTTAGGTATATAAACTGGGTCTCTGACCCCACCAAATCAGACACATCTGGACCTGAACCTGCAACCTCTCAAGAGGAACTGCCTGGCTGCCCAAAGGACTCATCTGGACTGCTTTGCTGAGAAGGACTGCTGCCCTGCTGTTGCCCTGCTGCCCTCTGACTTTGCTGCGAAGTCTAGAGACCCCATTTCTAACAGTGCCAGCGATATAGGCATCTATGGAAACATGGTCCTAACTATAACTACCTACTGGCGTCTGCCAGTAGGTCATATATAACACATATATATATATATGGTATTCTGCCAACTCAAAGCATCTATATCGATCTCTATTCCTCTCCCATCGCTGAGCATTGCTGCATTTGCTGTCTTTCTCCTCTACCCTTGCCTCTCTCACACTCTACCTCTGTGAGCACTCTTTACATGCCATCAGATGTTACAATTGCATCACATGTATTGACAAATACAATAGTGCCAGTGTTGGAAAGTGGTTTATTAGTAGGTGCAGGTAGGTACTTACAGCTATTAATCACACCACAATCACAAAATAGGTCCAGTCAAGTTCTCAATAAATTAATTGTTGGTCAACCCTTGGTAGCTTGGCTCCGAGCAGCCATGCTTAACTTAGGGGACAGGTGTGTAAATAGGAAACATAATTATGAGTAAAATGACACCAACATAACCAAAATCCAATGAATGGAACTAGAGATATGAATTTTGAAAGATTAAAATTAAAACTAGCGCTTAGAAGCAAATAGTCCTCAAAGGGTTCAAAAAGTTCACGCTGGACCAGGACAAAATCAACAGTTCAGGCCGCCTGCCACATAACACTTTTACATCTACTTCGAGAAGTGTTTCTTGATGCAGGAAAGTGGTCCATAGCACCAGTCAATGATATAGAACCGCTGGTTTGCCTCTTGGCATCTGGGACTACAACTCCTGCAATGCAACTGGTCAATCCACGTAAAATCCAGGTGAAGTTTGTCAGCTCGAGTTGCCCTTGCTGCTGATGGTGCAAGTAGCCCTTGTGGCACTTTTGCTGATCAGGGATTTAAGTTCTTATCCTTTAAGAAAGGCAAAGTCCTTTCGTTGTGAAGCCTTATGAGTGCATGAGGTGGTTAGAAGTGCAGTCCTCTCTTGTGCAGTCCAAGGGGCTAGCAGGGCATTCCTTTTTCTCCAGATGTTTATTTTGTGTCTTTAAAGGTCTGCAACAGGAGCCAAGGGTCCAGAAGCTCTGATTTGCCTCTTGGAGGTTTGTGACTACAATTTCCACAATGCACCTGGTCAAATCTTTTAAAGTCCAAGTGGAGCTGGTCAGCTGGGCTTGTCTCTGTGACAAGCTCTTTTCTACCTATTGTTTTCAGGGGGTCCACTCCTTAATCTTGTGAAGCAAGGCAAAGTCCTCTTTTGTGAAGTTCAGAGTGTGGAGCATATTTTTGTCCCAGAAAGCAATTCTCACAAAAATCCAAAATGGAGAATCTCTTTCCTGGGGGTTCAGGTCTGGCTAACCCAATCCACAGGTGTGGCTAACTTTTCCCTGCAGTCCCCTTCCAACCACTCACCCCTTAGTAGGCCTTACTACTCATAAATGCCGGGGCATGCTATTTGATAGTAGGTCATGTAAAAGATAATGTTGAATGTGTACTTATAGCGAAATATCACTAAAAGTTATTTTCACTGAAGCAGGCTTGCTGCTTTCATTGGGAACTATTGGGCAAAATAGTTCCATTCAAGAAATGCCAAATTCACATCAGTAGGAGCTAAGGAAATTATTCAGGGACTCATTTTAATCAACAAGCGCCTCCACTTCCATGTCCCGACTTGCCAACTCCGCTCCGCTCCGCCAACCTTGCCCTCACATCCGTCCTCCGCATTCGCCGTACCACAACCGGCGGCAGATCCTTCTCCCACCTTGCCGCCAAAACCTGGAACTTCCTCCCCGTCAACCTACGTACGACCCAGAACTTCCCTACCTTTAGGAAGCGCCTCAAGACCTGGCTCTTCAAACAGTAGCACCCCCCTGCCCCCCAGCGCCTTGAGATCCTCTGGTTGAGTAGTGTGCTCAACAAATATCTGATTGATTGAATAGTTATTTAATTCTAATTTAATTTTAAATTTGAAATTTCAGCATTAAGAAATAGGTGCTTTTAAAATGTTGCCATTTTCCTGTCTAAAGCTTAAAAGCATTCAACTGTCACCTGGTAGCTTGATGGCTATCTTGTTGTAAGATGTAGATTGCTCCAAGACAGTGGATAAAGGGCCCTGGTTGGTTGAAGGGACAGACTTTCCCTCCTTAACAGGAGGCCTGGGGATCTGCCTATTAACTGGGTTAATTTCAAAGGGGGCTTCTCTGCCACAGGCCTGCCCCCTTCTATTGGCCTTCTAGTCAGGTTGGATCCAAAATCAGTGGGAAGAGGAGCTGCCACAGAACCTGTTTGGAGTGACCACAAGGGAGAGGTTCCCACTGTCCTAGCCACACGCCTGGGTAGGTACAGGAGCTCTGCACAGGAGAAAAAGGGATCCACCATATTGAATTGTTCCAGAATATTGTGCAGGAGGGTTGGGTCAGGGGTGGAGTGATGATATGGCCATCTTAGGATTGTCCAGGAGTGGCTGGCATCTAGAACTTTCCACCCACATTATAAACCCTGCACAAGGGAGAGACATAGAGCAAAACTCTGGGCGGCATGGACACAGACAACATCAGAGTCATGGGAATCTGGAAGGAGAAGCTACCTGATGCCCTGCTAAGGACTTTGGGCCACATTTAAGTAAAGTGGCGCTACATTACATGTGTGCGCTGTATTTAAAATATGGCGCACCATAGCGCAGGGTAGGGGGCATTTAGCTTCCATTGCTTTATCCAAATGACTCTCCAGCTTTTGACAGCCAGCCCAGCTGAGGAAGTAGCCACCTACAAGCTAGCAAAATTTAAAGGGGACACAAATAGTGACAATAAATCCACCAGAGTTAGGGGCGGTGTTGGGTCATTATTTTCCTGTATACAGTCACACAGCTTTTGAAAGTTCTTCATCAGAACTTGAGTGGTATATGTAGCATTTGTACTGGCTCTAATGCCAAAATATGAAGCTGTGATTGCTCTTTTCAGAGTGGACTCAACTTTCCTGTCCACTACCGCAGAAAGCATAGACTCTTCTGGTGAAAGAGCAGACCATGGATAACAACACTGTATTGACCTGACCTTTGGGATCTGTGGAAATGCATCATCAAACATTTCTATGGAATAACTTTTATTTAGGAATCACAAAATGTTTGGCTTGTCATCATCTTTCCACTCTTTTAAAGGGATATCTTCAATAACATAATGTAGTGATGTGTCATCGACTGTGGTATCACTGTACTTTGCATAAAAGCCCTCCTCATATTGTGGCATTTGTTCAAAGCCTAATATTTCACAAAAATAGTTTTGCATCTTCTGAAAACTCTTCTCCAGGACACACACACCCTTGGAGAGCTGTCCTTGTCTTTATAAGGATCCACATGAGAAGATCTCCCTGACCCAGCCTCCCACATGAGCGGAAAGCACGGTAAACAACTTAACAAAGGAAGAATTTCGTGATGTACATTAACGTGGATAATCCCAGACAGGAAACGAATCGGAGGTAGGAGGCGAGAGGATCCGTTTTGAGTGTCATAATGGTGCTGGAAACAAAAGAGATGGCTAACGTGGTTTTCTGGCAGTCTGGGGCGAGACAGTCACATAGCAAAGACTGGGACAATCAGGAGATAGTGATGTGCTATCGTTATCAGACAGTGATGCTGGGCTTTGTTGGCATCAAACAGTCATTGCAACCCTATGCAACTGAATGAGGGTAAGGAAAATAGGCCATAGTGTGGTTGCCCCTACGCCCACCTCGTACGACACACAGAACTCCACATCTTTTACTTAAATCTGGATGCAGTAGCTGAGAGTCAAACCAACAATGCAACAAACATTAAGCCAGCCTCCAATTGTGTCCCTTACACCACACAGAAAATAAGATACATTATAAAAACAAACCTTCTCTGGGGAACTTAACATGCATTTTTCCTGCCACAGCAACGCTGTTGGTTCTTGGGAGATTCCCACTGTGCAAGCCCTCAACAAATTCTGCATAAAGTTCATTTGAATGTAATAACTCCATTTGTATACAAATGAATTTCTGAGCGCAAACATCGCCTCTGGGCCATGAATCTGCTGCCGATTTAAGTGGATAGCACTGTGAGATAATTAGCACAGGAAGACCTCATCCGTTCACAAATGCCTCTTTATTTTTCTGCAAGAGTTAGACAAACAACAATCTGGCAGAAGATCATAAGATACAACTCTGCTTACAGTAATTAGATATAAAAAAAATTGTTCAAACAGACATAATACAATCATCAATTCTCATGTATGGTTGCGTTTGGACAATCAAAAGTCATGTCCTACAGTTATTTTCAATTACGCTTTAGATGTGTTCGCTTGAGAATCAAACTTCGGAAAATAAATGCATTACCATTAGGGACGGCGTTGCTATTTGCTAAAGGAGTATTATGATCAATGTAAATGGGGCAGGTTTAGGAGCCCCTAGCGCCTTCTTGCGCCACATTAGCATAATTATTTTTACGCTAATTTGGCCCAGCGAGGCCAAAATCAGAGCGCCAGATTTACAAAGTCTGTAACCCTGTGCTCTACATTATGACTGTGCCAGGCAAAATGTGTGCAAAGGAGTCGTTCCCCCGTTAGAGGGGGAGTGAAAAAAATTGCGCAGAGAAACGTAAAAGATTTTTTTAGCAAATTTTTTCGGCACTTTTAACACCTGCTCAGAGCAGGCATCAAAGGGAGGCCCACCATTGTTTACAATGGACTCCGTGGGTTTTGCAGGATTAGCGTCAAAATTGTTGATGCTTGTTAGACTTTTCATCCTTGGCGTGGTCTCCCTTAACTTTTTGCCTCTGTTCCCCAGGTTGTGATGTGTGCTGGACTCTGATTTTGCTGTTTTTGTTAACCAGTGCTAAAGTGCAGGGGCTCCTTTACAAAATGTGTATGTAATTGGCTTATCCATGACTGGCATATTTGATTTACTAGTAAGTCCCTAGTAAAGTGCACTGGAGGTGCCAGGGTCTGTAAATCAAATGCTACTAGTGGGCCTGCAGCACTGGTTGTGCCACCCACATAAGTAGCTCTGTAATCATGTCTCAGACCTGCCATTGCAGTGTATGTGTGTGCTGTTTTAACTGTACATTCGACTTGGCAAGTGTACCCACTTGCCAGGCCTCAACTTTCCCTTTTCTTGCGTGTAAGGCACCCCTAAGGTAGGCTCTAGGTAGCCCCAAGGGCAGGGTGCACTGTAGAGTTAAGGCAGGACATATAGTAATGTGTTTTATAGGTCCTGACAGTTAAATATTGCTAAATTCGTTTTTCACTGTTGCAAGGCCTGCACCTCTCATAGGTTAACATGGGGGTTACCTTTAAATCTGATTAATATGTAGATTCCCCTTTGGAGCGGGTGGACATGTGGAGTTTGGGGTCTCTGAGCTCACAATTTAAAAATACATCTTTTAGTAAAGTTGATTTTAAGATTGTGTGTTTGAAAATGCCACTTTTAGAAATTGAGCATTTTCTTGCTTATACCATTTCTGTGACTTTGCCTGTTTGTGGGTTCCTTGTGTGGGTCAGTTTGACAGTTGGGCTGGTTGCACCTCACACTAGACAGTGACACAAATGGAGCTGGGGTGTAGCCTGCATATCCTGATGAGCCATCTGTGCTAGGAGGGAGGCGAGGAGTAGTCACTCACACCTGAAAGGGCTGTACCTGCCCTCACACAAAGCAGTCTCCAACCCCCTGGTGAGTGTCTGGGGCCTGGCCTGGGCAAGGCAAGATTTCACATTCATAAGAGACTTTGCTTTGAAGTAGGCCTACTTCAAAGGAGAAATTGGGTATAAGAAGGGCACCCAAAACCACAGACTTTAGAAAACGTCTGGAAACAAGAGGAACCTCTGTCTGGAGAAGAGCTGCCCTGCCTGTGACTGTGCTTTGTGGAGCTATCCTGCAGTTACTGCTTCTGCCAGAGTAAGAGGGCAAAAACTGGACTTTGTGTGCCTTCCATCTTGTGAAGGAGCTTGCCTCCTGTTGTTTGAAGTCTCAGGGACAGCAAAGACTTCTCTCTACCAGCACCTGGAGTCTCTGGAGAGACTCCTGCTCTGACAAGTGGTGCCCTATCCAGTCCCTGGGCCCTTGAAAGGAAAGCTGGTGGAAATCCAAGGAAATCGACTTCGGACGACTTCGGACCGACGCCAATGCTGAATCCGGTGACGCCGCCTGCACCCGACGCCATGACCTTCTGTGGAACGCAACGATCTTCGCAAGCCCGACGCCGCTGCAGCCCTGCTGAAGTCCGCGACTCCATGAAAGTCGCTGCACCACGTCGTGACCAACGCCGCTCGAAGTGCACGGATTCAACGTTTCACACTGACGCCGCGATCCCCGACTTCGCGCATCGACTTGTTTTCACTCTTCACCAAAGGTACTGTACTTGGGGGTCTACGCGACTCCGTGTCTGGCACCGCTGTTGTCGACTTGTTGGGAACAACTCCATCACAACGTCGTGTTAACATCTCATCGAAGCATTTTTGTGTTTCTAAGCGCTATTTTTGAGTTGAATATTGAAAAATTCATAACTTGACTTGTGTATGTTGGATGTTTGTTATTTTGGTCTTGTTTTGTTTAGATAAATATTTTCTATTTTTCTAAACTGGTGTTGTGTCATTTTGTAGTGTTTTCATTAAGTTACTGTGTGTGTTGATACAAATACTTTACACCCAGCACTCTGAAGTTAAGCCTACTGCTCTGTCAAGCCACCAAGAGGGTAAGCTGAGGGTGATTCTCTTTTACCCTGACTAGAGTGAGGGTCCTTGCTTGAACAGGGGGTAACCTGACTGTCAACCAAAGACCCCATTTCTAACAACGCTATTCCTGCAAAGCTCCAAACTAGCGTCTAGTTCCCCTATCGCCTGGTTAGATACAGCGCACACATGGTGGCTTTAGGGGGGCACTAAGGGATGCCAGTTTTCTTAAACCAGGCCTAATGTGATTTATAAAAAGCACAAGCATTGGTGCTTGACCTTTGCACATGTCCTTGAACAATACTTCTCCTCTGAACAATGAAACATTTCTCATAATAAGATCACAGCAGGATATATATTTGTGGCATTTGGCACGTTTATGAATATTTGTTATGCAAAACCTATGTACTGTGATTCATCTAAAGTAGTAAAGGTACTACTTTAGATGAATCAGAGTACATAGGTTTTGCATAACAAATATTCATAAACGTGCCAAATGCCACAAATATGTATCCTGCTGTGATCTTAATTTCTTGAAACATGTCAAGAATATGTCTTGCATATGTAAAATCAACTAGATAAAGCTTTGTATTGAGATTATGACTTAGGGTCAGATTATGATTTAGGCGGTCGACAGCTGGACCAACAATACGACGGTGAGGAAGCCGGTGGTTTCCCTAGCGCCGTATTACGATCTCCCTGCCAAACTGGCTGGCAGGAACAGTGAAGTGGCTTTGGCTCTTAGGGAGAGCCGAGGGCAATGCCACTGCACTGTTGATGTCCCTGATAGTGCACATTCCAAGTGTGCTGACAAGGTGGCCTCAGCACTGCCCACGACATGGGGATGGGCAGGGCAGGGCCCCCTGTGACATCGGCACCGCCGTGCTTGACCACAGCTTGCACCAGCGCCAACGTGTCAGGATCCATAATCCGTTGCTGTGATGGCTGTCTTGTGGCAGTCCGACCACCAGCATCCAAATCAGGTGGTGGGATCATCAAGGTTGCACTTTGTACTTAGGCCCATATTTATACTTTTTTTTTGCGCCGGATTTGCGTCATTTTTTGATGCAAAAGCGGCGCAAACTTACAAAATACAATTGGGTCCCTCCGTCCTTGGGTGTCATCCTGGGGTGGGCAAGGGTGGCAGGGGGTGTCCCTGGGGGCATGGGAGGGCACCTCTGGGCTCCTTCTGAGCCCACAGGTCCCTTAACGCCTGCCCTGACCCAGGCGTTAAAAAACGGCGCCCATCAGGCTGTGCGCCGTTTTTTAAGGCCTGCCCCCTCCTGTGCGTCAAAATGACGTCAGAGTATAAATATGGGGCACAGGCCTTAAAGTCATTTTTTGGAAGAGAACGCCTACCTTGCATATAATTAATGCAAGGCTGGTTCCCCCTTCCAAAAAATGGCGCACATGGTGGAACTTTGACGCCTGCGGCGTCGGATGTCAAAGTATAAATATGGGGCAGGGTTTGCGCCGATTGTGCGTCAAAAATATTGACGCACATTCGGCGCAAACAGAGTATAAATATGCCCCTTTTTTCATATTTTTTTTGTGGCATAGGGGGGCCTGATTTGGGCCCCCCTACATGCCACTATGCCCAATGGCCATGCCCAGGGGACATAAGTCCCCTGGGCATGGCCATTGGGCAAGGGGGCATGACTCCTGTCTTTGCTAAGACAGGAGTCATTCCCATGGGGGTTGTGCGTAAAAAAAAATGGCGCAAATCAGGTTGAGGCCTGAATTTTGCCTCAGACCTGACTTGCCCCATTTTTTGACACCCAACCTCCATTTTCCCATACGCCGGCGCTGCCTGGTGTGAGTCATATTTTTTGACGCACACCAGTCCGCAGCGCCGGCTAACGTCACTCCATAAATAAGGCGCCTGCATGGCGCGTTGGAATTGCGTTAGCCGGCGTTAAAAGTTTTGACGCACAACTGCGTTGGCGCAGTTGTGCGTCAAAAAGTATAAATATGGGCCTTAATTGGAGCAATATGAATATACAGGCTACCACCTTCTCAGACAATTCTATCATATGTATCCAAGTTAAGCTAGAAGACTTAAATATCACAAGTCCAAGGTGGCAGTTTGATAACACTCCCCTGGTTGACCAGCATTGGTTTTTAGAGGCACAAATGTTCATCAAGGAACTCTTTGAAGAAAATCAGAAACGGTCCTAGTATTTGCAATATGGGAGGCTCTTTAAGTAATATTTCAAGGTCAGATGCTACCATACAAGTGTAAGGCAGAATAAAATACATAGCGTCTGAATACAGGAGGTAACCCATGCAGCCTTAAACAGGGCAAGGTTGTCTGAAAGTGCTGAGTTAAAAGAGCAGTTAGTACTGGCCAAGGGTAATATAAGGTCTTTTTTTTTACCTTTGAGGATTTACATAATACAAGTACTTATCTGCAAAGACAATGTGAAGAGAGCCAGTTGACTGGCATGTTACTTGCCTGGTCAAGCCATATTAAACGAGATTCTCAACATATTTCAAATATCTGTTTCTAATGTAGTCCAGACGGATGATAAGGAAATCACTTAGGTGTTCCTCCAGCATTATAAAAATGTATATGAAAGAGCTCCCTCTGTTCCAGTACTGAGCCTTCAGTGTTTTTTTGGATCTATTAAACTCCCTCAATTGTCCCCAGAGTAGAAAGGTAGTCTCTTAAACTGAAGCTGTACACAAGAGGTGGCTGTCGCTATGCAAAAAATACCCAATTCTAAAGCAAGTGGCAGTGACACAATACCAATAGAGGTGTATAAGGTGTTTGAGAAAGAACTGCTTCCCCTCTTGATGCAAATATTAAATTTAATCAGTGAAGGAGAGGAAGTGCCATCCACTTTCAAAGAGTTAGTAATTGTAAGCTTCTTGAAAAAAGATAAACCCTCTTTGAATGTGAATTCCTACCGCCCAATCAGTCTACTAAATGCAGACTCTAAACTGTTTGTGAAGGTTTGGGCAACGCATATCATTACAGTAGGTCAAGCTACGTATTATAATGATAAGAATTGATTCTTGCCCGATAGGTTGATGACAGCCAATATGCGTTTAAATACAATCTATAGCTTTTTTCCCCAAACTATAAGGAGGCAGCAGCAATGGTAATGTTGGATGCTGAAAAAGCATTTGATTTAATGAGTTGGAATGCCCTGTTTTTCACCATGAGTAGGTTTGGGGTTCCTCATTGCACTATCCATAGGCTTCAGAATCTGTATCAGGGAGCAGAGGCGCATATTATTATCAATGCAGTTAATGGTGGCAGTGTTAACCTAAATAGGGGCACCTGCCAGGGTTGCCAATTTCACCTATTATTTTTACCTTTGTTATCAAGTAGCTCGTACTGAGAGAAAACCATAGTCTTGCTGATAGTTAGGATGTCTAAGATCAGATTGCTTGCCGATTATATGATTCTTTATTTGAGAGCTGACAGGTCCAACATCGAAGGGGCCATAAACCTAATTCAGGAGTTTATGAGGCTAGGGGGATACAAGATTAATCGTAGCAAAAGCCACGTCCTTGTTATTTAACGATCCAACAACAGTGTTGCCACTGGACCATCAGTGCCAATATAATGTCTGGGGACCAATTCATTACTTAGGAAACCAAGTAACTAATATTTGTTCTGAGTTGTTCCAGCTGAACTATAAAGTTATGGTGGACAGAGTTAGGACTCCATTGGTCAGATGTACTCTACTTCTGCTTACGTTAATAGCCAGTGTTACTTTAATAAAAATGTCTATTTAGCCTCTACTTTTTTTCCTGTTCTCTAATCTTCCTATTAAAATAAATAAATATTTTTTAAAGCGCTAGATTCCCTGATCACTAGAATCATATGGAATGGCAAAACCTCAAGGGTGAACAACTCTAAACTACGGCTAGATAGGGAACTAGGTGTTTTGACCCTAACATTGTTTTTTTCTTATTATTAGGCCTCTTGATTGTATATTGCTGTTCAAAGGGGACAGGAGTCTGGGGGCGTGGTTTCATAATTTCCTATTGGTTAGAATGGCTCAAGAATCCGAAATAGAACTACCTGACTTCTTAAAAACTGGCTAGACTACCATAAAGGACAAGATACAAGGTGTTATGAGACAGAAGATGGTTAAAGCATTTTTTAAGACAAGACAGGTACCGTCTTGCCATAGATTTATGAGATTACGTGACTCTATAGTTTTAGGTTTAAGTGTATCGAAACCAGTGCTTTATTTTGGAATTCTCATGGGTATCAAGTTATGGGAGATTTTTATATGGGCTGCTATCAAAATCAAAGTTACTGGGGATAGATTACTGGTATAGCTCCAACAAGCCTCGGATTATTTGAAAAAACTTAAAAGGGGAACTGGATTTAGTGACCATTAGTTAGTGAGATTATATCTCTAGGTTGGGGTATAAGTCCCTCAGGGTGGCTAACTTTAAAAGGATGGCATGTTGCCTGAAAGTGGGGGCATATTATACTTTACAAGCGATACATAAAATGTTTTGATCACTAATCAATGCTTTAGATGTGCACAAAATGATAAAGGTGACTGGCTGCAAATATTTTCCCTTTGTCCCAAGTTGGCACAACTTTGGGAGAATGTATTTCAAGCTCTTAATGGATGTATACAAATTATGATTTTACCTGAGGCACAGCTAGTTCTTTTTGGGTGATCACAAACAACTTGGAGATTAAACAAACATCTACAACATTTCATAACAGCCTCCCTATCAGTTGCATGATCTTTGTTACTCCAGCTCTGGAGGATATCTAACTGTCCTATAATTGGCAGTTGGCTTGATGAGCTGAAGAGAGCCAGTGCCTTTGAGGAGGCATATGCTCAACAGTTGGCAATAGTGAGGTGTATTCAGCTGTTTGACTACAGTTAGCAGTACTAGAGAATCAGATGGTTATTGGGTAGGAGATGGATTTATGTTTATAGGATTAATGATTTATGTTTTATATGCTATATTCTAAGTATGTTACGGATCACTCAATGTCTGTCTTGCTCAATTATTAAAATCTATCTGCTCAGTTAATACACTTAAAAAAAACAGGAGGGTGTAGGCGAAATGTTTTGGGGAGACCACCCTAAGGCAGACAGGTTTAACAGTGGAGTACCATTCATCCTAATTAGTAATTCACTTTAAAATATTGGTGATTAGCAGCGGAACTGAGAACTTTTGTTTAGCGGTACCACTCAAATATTAAGTTGTAAGTTAAAAATCCCTAAATATAAATGGCAGTCAACACTTATTTTTTTATTTTAATTGGCATTGGGTCTTTGATAGCACCATTCTAAAGTTATCCAAATAATTTGTGATTACACCTTCAAAGTCTGAGGGTGGAACATGGAGTTGGATTTGGCTATCCTGCCTACCCATCCTGTAGTGGAGATGAAGGCCCTATGTAAGGAAAGAAAGCTAAAGAGGGTCATGTATGCCAAGAAGGCAGACTGCAACAAGACCCTCAGGGCCTAGGAATAGGTCAGTGAAACACAGATCCCTTGTGCCAAATTGTTTTTCTGGGTTATCCTCTAGGGATGGAAGTATTGTGGGCTCTGCCAACATATGTCCTTTTGAGTTTGGGAGGACAATTTTGAGAGGCTTGCACCAGCGTTGTGCCAATAATGTTGACACAATGGCAGAGCGAGCAGTACCCCATATTTATATGATGCCACATTTGCCAAAATGCGTCCTTTTTGCAGGCTTGCTTCAGTCAAAAGCTGTGCCTAACCTACCCGTGCCACCACCAAAGTTTCTGGAGTAACACTGAAAGAAGTAGTTCTAAATTCCATTTGTGGCATGCAATGTAAGTGTAGGCTCCATTCATGTGTAACTGTCAATTATATGTACCAGCGTGATACCAACAGTACTAAACACGTATGTCTCTGCCATACTGACAGTCTAGGTGCACACATACAGATTGGTATCAAGCTGCATTAACATATGTAACAAATGTGATAGATCACCAGTATTGTGGTATACGTTGGTCAAATTCCCTGCATATGAATCCATCAATTTTAAACTCAAAAACTTGAATGCAATGCAGTCAAAAATATCATGCACCAGTAACTAACATAGAATGAAATGAAACCAGGGTAAGATGCCAATCTCAACATTCTCTTGCTACATCATTGAGCACAGAATCAAGAGATAGAAGTACAGAATCCCCTACAAGGAAGAATCTTATACATACATGTGAAAACCTAAAGTATTGTGGGGTCATGTCTGTAGTAGAAAGCTACTTGTATCTACAACAATGTATCCTACATAAAAATGTCCCACATTGCCATTCCTATGTGTAAATTTAGGTTCAGCATGACAAATTGCCTGACAACAAGCATTAGCTGAAGGCTGACAACAAAATGTATAACTATCCATGTCAGATGTTGGAAATGCAATACATGTAGGCAGTACATTCTCATGCTAAAGTAAGTAAATCAACGGCTGTGTCAATGCCATGTAGACAAGCAACATCATCAAATGATTCACAAGGACATATGTATGTTTGACTGTCAAACAGGTTGGCATTGATAAAACCTACCTAGGGCTGAATATATAACAGAAGATTAGATCACTACTTTATTACTTTGCACATGTAGTGAGTGCACTCAATATAGAGAGGCCAAGAACATTGCAAAATACCTTTCACAGTAATGCACTGCCTGAACATGAAAGTCAGCGTGTAGACATGTGTAAACCAATGGTCAACTGTATATAACATAATATTCCATACAGTAAGAAAAATGTATGAGTTAGTCAGTATACATAACACACATGTACAGGTATGTCTCTTTAACAATGTGCACATTCATTAATAGTTGTATTTTATCTACTTTCAGCTGACCAAGGATATGGTTTGCATCCATAGGTCATGATTCCACCCCCAAATGGAGCCAGAAAAAAGATTCAACCAGCACTGATCAAGACAAGAAATGTGGTTGAAAGGACTTTTGGAGTACTGAATCCCAGGTTCCGATGACTGGAAACGTCAGGAGGACGATTGTGATACCCCCCACCATTTGTATACAAAGTTATACTTGTGTATGCAATCCTTCATAATATATGTGTATGAACTAATGTCCTGTGGGACTCAGAGCCCAAAGAGACCAACCAAATGGAGGAGGAGGATGATAATGGAGGAGACATCCACAACAGAATGGCTGGTCGGCAGCGATCTAACCACATTGTAGTCAGTGTTTTATTGAAATATATGACATGATGGACAGATTGTCTGCATTTGCCTGAAATGTTCAATATGGACAATTAATGTTTGAACTCCTTCATGGTGTTGTCTTTATGTCACAGTCAATGTAAACATCAAGTCACTCACATCTTCTCAAGTAGAAGTAGACCTAAACATGTAGTCAGGACTGAATATGGGGTGATGGCTCAAAATATTTATTAAACCAAAGCAGCTGGATGAAAGGGACAGGCCAGGCTTGCCACATATCCATATCTTAATAGTACATTCTAGTTCTCACATACTTGATCAGTGCAGTGCTGCATAGCTAGCAGTCATGCTGTGTTTTGCAGTAAGCAAAGTGTGTTTCATACGGTACTCAGTGAGTGTTGGAACACATATCACCCAATCTGTCCATACCTGAGAAAAAACACTCATTGTAGTGTGTCTCACCAATGTGGTAGCATGCAAAATGGCAGAACTTTGCAGGAGCAAATGATGTTGCATATCCCATCATAGATCATAGAGTGACAGTTGTCATGAACAAAGGCAGAGTATCATGTGTACATGTAAAAATTTAATTTGTAAAGAAGGCATACATGTGTGTGTGGGGGGGTGGTCATCAAAACATTACACCTGTGAGTCAATTTCTGGCCAGCTTGCCATATATACTACATCAGGCCACAGTTGACAAAATACAAATTGTACATGCATTGCACAGCAATGGGATGAGGCTTAAAGTCCTGTAACACAAAGCTATAAACAGATGACCTTCCAATGTGTGGCATTACCCAGAGAACTAAGACAATGGATATTTGTTTAAAAACATCACAACATCTGAAAAATATAGAGATGACAAAATTGTGAAGTGTCCATGTCAAACGTCACACTCAAATGTATGTGTAACTCATTGAACATGGCACAATGGAGGATTTGGCCTAAGATGCATTGTAAGAGTAGTTTATCCCTGCCCCGAGTGTCTGAGTGCATAGTTGAGGAAATCAATCTTATATTATCCCAAAGGGGAAATGGCATTTGAGTGTGTGCCATTACATAGGCCTGTGCCATTGATTGCAGTCTTCTTGGATCAGGGGGGTCACACCATTACCTGCCCTCAGAGTAGACATACTGCTACTGCCTTTGACAGGAGTAAGACAGTGCTAAAGTGGGGTTGACATCATGGTGAGTATTGAACAGTACTACAGAACATGAACATGTGACTCTGGTTCACTGCAGTGAGGCCTACTGGCTCACTCACCCATTCAAAAAGTCAGTTGCTGTGTGTTACACTCACCCCCGTCCACCATAGTATTGAACAAAATGTGTGTGCACAATAACATCATTGTCAGAATGCATGTGCCTTTGTAAGACATACATAATGCATAGGTTCAAATGAGGAACAGTGTGCACATGGTGGATGTGTGTGTGCTGGTAGTATGTGCTCCCTTTCACATGCTCTAGCACCGGAGTGTCGCACCAAACAGTGTGCGGTTTCTGATTGCGTGCACTGCACATCATGATGTTTATAGTAGACCAGCACATGTGGATCACAGTTAATGTCCTGTGACTGTAAACAGAGAGGCATGTGATGAGCATGGCACACAGTTCTGCATAGGTAGTCACCCTACTGCATGGCCATGTATGAAAGCAAAAGCAAAGTAGTGTACTATATTTAATAGAATACAAATCATTCCTGCCTTTTCCCCTGTGCTGGTGCTGTTTGTGTTTCCTAGGGCCAACATAGGCACACATGCACCATTGAACAAGGGTGCTTGTGTTTCATGCAGGAATGTATTTGTGTATGAAGGTGCGCCTTCCTGCTATGCAAAATATCATGTGAGCCATATTCCGCCATTGTGTGTTACAGAATGCAGCACACAACGTACATTGTAGTAAAGAGGTGTTTTAAAGGTCCAACTCCTTGTAATGCCATTGCTGGGAAGATTGTACTTCCTAGTGCAATTCCAGGTTTACCTGGTTTAGAAAGTAGTGTAATGCTTCTGAAACCATTGGATGTGTATGGGTAGCCCCATGCAACGGTCATGGCACCTCTCTCTGGCGCAGAGTAAGGCAATGCTGGGATTTGCAATGCATTTTGTGTCACTTGAGGTTAATGTCACTTTTCAGGTCTACACAAGGTGGTTTTGGGTGGCTCATCAAATATTAGAAAAGATTTGAGTTGCCCATTTACCACAGTGCATTGTGCAAGCGCCACACATATTGGGTCATACATATAGCCCTGAGTGCAGAAGTGTCTTTACCTTCACATTACTTGGAAAACCTTGCCTAGCTCTGTGTGTAAGACATGTCAGTCTTGCAAACACATGTGCAATTTTGGATTTACACCACATGAATTACGAACGTCCAGTAAATCTGCGAGTTGGGTAGCCCATACAGCGTGGTAGTGGTGAACCAGCCTATCTCTTTGCTTCCCTAAGTGTATGTTACATCAGTGACACAATACATGGAAGGATTCCAGACACACTGCATGAAGAAAGAGATTGAACAAAATAGAGAATACAATAGAATGGGACATAGGCCACAGGAGGAATCTTTACATGCACGTATGACTGTGAGGGACATCCAGGTGTATACCCTTTTAATGGCTGTGACAACTGATGTGTGATCATACAGCTCATGATTCCTGCTTTGCTGTGCTGCATTGCTATTTGCTGTTTGCATGGCTGGGTGAGGAGGAATGCACATGCATTCTTTGAGCCTAGACTGGCTCCACAGCACATGTGCCGGCCCAGTTGTCATGAAGTGACAGACACATGAAAGACTTACAACCACCCAGATTCATCACCTGGACCATGCCATCTGTCACACAGACCTGCCAAGTGGTGTCACCCCTGTCCACAGCTCAGACAAGTACTGCCAACATGGGGTATACTAACCCATTTTGGACAAATCCCTGTATCACTGCAGGTACCTAGGTCCACCCAATACCACTACAAACCACAGAAGGAATTCAACTTTATAATCTGTCTCATTACATGACAATAATTACTTTGTTACCCTCACAATGTCACTCAAAATGTTGCACCTAAGAAGTTGAAATGTCAGACATAAGCACACTGAAAAGTTGGCAGCTATGAGTCCAGGACCAATGGAAGAGGGCCCAAGGTGTGTTATTCTACATTCCACAGTCCTCTACAGTAGATCCCACACATTAGGCAAGTTGCGTTGGGTCGGAATCACTGTATCGTTACTGTTGCATGGTGCATTGCACCAGTTGCACTGGTCCAAAATCACGCATCTTTGCCAATGCGTGGAGCTGACTGCAGAAGTGCCACTGTGCAGTGCAGCCATCACTCATTGCACATTTGTCTAGCGATGTGTCAAAAAAACTACCCAATTGTCAAAAACAGGTGGGATACACCCAGGAAATTATGCAATGGGTGTGGTAGGCTACATACTAGGACGTGTGCAAGTTACTTTCATTTTCTTTTACAGTCTGTTAGTTTGTGCTTGGTGTTGGAGGTGGTTTGGAGAATGGCTGTAAATGATATTCTATTTTTGTCTCCATGATGTCTGATTTGTCCCTTTGTTGGAGATTTATATAGCTTTTGTGTCTTTTAAT
The DNA here is from genome assembly GCF_031143425.1 of Pleurodeles waltl. Lineage (NCBI taxonomy): Eukaryota > Metazoa > Chordata > Amphibia > Caudata > Salamandridae > Pleurodeles > Pleurodeles waltl. Next base: position 102,844,994 of record NC_090440.1, on the reverse strand, counting down.
ATTGCGTTGTCTGAATATGTTTCTTTTTATTGGTGGATGTTTGTCTTTTTATGAACTTTGTAAATTAGGGGTAGAGATAGTGATAGGGGGTGTTTCTTTGGGCTTTTTGTTTATCAGGGTGGAGTAGTGGCATGTCAGGAAGGGGTAGGGGAAAGAATATTTTAGAGAGAGAGTTGGGTGGCCTCCTGTGGCTGATAGTACATTCTCTGTCCAGGATGCTGGCCTCTGGGGGTTGGGTCAGCCAGAGGTACCAACCCAAAGACCACAAGTACAGGTGGAAGCATGTCCGGTTTTATGTGAACAAGTACTTTGGCCAGGATTGGACCGTCATCCACATAAAGGATTGTTGGGCAGACATAATGCCATGGGAGCAATATCTTGTGGACTTGCTCGAACTGAAGATTTGTGGCCCAGTAACTATGTTTATATACCATCTGCTTGCTGCAATGTAGCTATAGCAGTCATGCCAAATGGTCTGACATGATGCTGATTAGCATATTTATAAAAAACATATACCTGAGGCATGCTTTGGGTATGTGATAAAAATATACCATTGACCTTCAGCATCTAGCAAGCTCAGTCCTGCAAGATCAACAGGTGGGTCCCATATTACTACAATGCAAAAATATGTGTGTCAAGACTGTTGTGTACATCTGATATACTGGGATGACAGGTATTAGCATTTAATTTCGACTGTGTGTGACTGCAATACTGTTAGAAATTGTGTATTTGATTGGCAGTCAGGTTGCCCCCTGTCCAAGCAAGGCCCCTCACTTTAGAAAGGGCAAAGGAGAAACACACCTGGTTTACCCTCGCTCACCCCTTTGGTAGCTTGGCACGAGCAGAAAGGCTTAACCCAGACACAATGTGTAAAGTATTTGTACCAACACACCAAGTAATACAGTGAAACACAACAAAATGGACACCACACAGGTTTAAAAAAATAGTTTATAATCAAGACTAAATATGATAAAAATCCACAAAAGACAATTCAAAATATGGTTTTGGAAATTAACAAAATTAAAAATAGTGCCTAGAAGCACAAATGCTGCAATTTGATGTTAAGCAGAGTTGTTTCCCACAATGCGACGCTGCTTGTGCCAGTTACGGAGTTGCATGGACCCTCAGGTACAGTACTTTAGTAAAAGTGTGGAAAACAGGCCGGTGCACAGAGTTGGAGAGTGAGGCATCGCTGCGGGGTGAACTCACAGGTTCGTGGTCACGTCACAGGGTCACAGACATTGCAACGGAGTCAGGTTTCACAAACGTCAGTATTAGGACACTCCAATCTTGCAAGTTCTTGGGACGTCAGGGGCGTGGAGCCTGCCAGGTCGCACTTCTGCGAGGTCCACGGCTTCAGGTGCAGCTGGCGTCATGGGTTCTGGGCAGCGGCGTCCTTTTCAAAGTTACATGGTGTCATCCGGCATCGTTTCACGGGATTTCACCAGAATTTCACTCGTCAGGGGACCAGGAGCCCGAATGGCACCCTCTGACAAGCTAGAGTCCATAGCATGCAGACTCAGAGACTGGTTGGTGAAGCCTTTGCTGTCCCTGAGGCTTCAAAAACAGGAGGCAAGCTCAGTCTAAGCCCTTTAAGATTCTTCTCAAGCTGGAATGCACATCAAAGTCCAGTGTTTGTCCCCTTTCACAGGCAGAAGCAGCAATTACAGGATAACCCAACAAAGCACAGTCAGAGGCACGGGCTCACTTCTACTCGGCTCTTCTCCTTGGCAGAGGGTCCTCTTGGTTCCAGAAACAAATCTCAAAGAAATCTAAAGTCTGGGTTTTTGGGTCCAATACATATACCTCTTTCCTCCTATGAAGTTGCCCAACTTCAAAGAAAAGTCTCTGTTGTTGACAGGATTCTTCCTTTCCCAGATGAGTCCCCAGATGCACACCAGGGTGTTGGAGATTGCATTGTGTGAGGGCAGGCACAGACCATTCAGGTGCAAGTGACCACTCCTTCCTCCACTCAAGCCCAGATGTCTCATCAGGATATGCAGGCTACACCCCAGCTCCATTTGTATCACTGTCTAGAGGAGATTCACAAACAGCCCAACTGGCAGGCTGACCCAGACAGCCTATCCACAAACAGGCAGAGTCACAGAATGGTTAAAGTAAGAAAATGCCTACTTCCTAAAAGTGGTATTTTCAAACTAACAATCTAAACCCAACTGAACTAAAAGATGTTTTTGTTTTTTTTAAATCGTGAGTTCAGAGAACCCAAACTCCAAAATTCTATCTGCTCTCAAAGGGAAACTGCACTTTAAGAATATTTAAAGGCAGCCCCCATGTTAACCTCTGAGAGACATAGGCCTTGCAACAGTGAAAACCGAATTTGCCAGTATTTCACTGTTAGGTCATGTAAAACACATTGGTACATGTCCTACCTTTAACATACACTTCACCAGGCCCATGGGGCTATTGAGGACCTACATAAGGGGTGCCTTACATGTCTAAAAAGGGAAGATTTAGGCCTGGCAAGCTGGTACACTTGCCAAGTTGAATTGGCAGTTTAAAACTGCGCACAAAGGGTCATCGCAGCTGGCTCTCACCCTCCTGAAACCAACTCCTCCCCAAGCGCTATACTGGCCAAACCCTGTGACTGAGCACCAGTGGGTGCCAGTGTCCACTTGTGATATTTGGGATCCCCCTCACATGGCCCACCAGGTCACATGAATAACACTTGCGGGGACCCCCTTCTACAGGTTTCCCTTTAGAAAACCATGGCTTCTTTTCAACTGTGGGCTGGGAATCCTTACCCTGGGAACTAGGTTGGGGCCCGTTAGAGATCTCCTCCTGTTTACCCTTACCTGTCTTTCATCTGAGAGGGACCCTGCCCACCCTTGGTTTGGTCTCCCCCATACCTCCTTTGGGCCTGGGTGCTCTCCCAACGATCTGGTTACTGTGCAAGCTTCCTGTGGTCAGTCAGCTTGCTGTCAACCAGGTGCAGCACAGCTCTGGAAAATAAAGATTGTACAAGTGCTGACAAGCAATTAAGTTGTAAAGCCCCTCATACGTTCTTACCTTACTGCTCTTCACCCAACCACCCAGTGACCTGCAGAAAGAGTTAACACATTCTAACCATGTTTGGGATTCCTTCTTCTTTTAGGACCTAAACTTGTCCTTGTACTGCTCAAGGGTGAGACCATACCTTGTGAGTAGGGTGTCCTTCATTATGGTGTAGGTGAATCCGTGAGGATCCTCTAAGGAGGTCAAGGTATCACTCCCTTCCATCTCAAAGTGCTTCCACAGACCCACTCAAGGACCATGTTCATGTGGAGAGCAAACTCATACCACTTAAACCACAAGTAGATATCATCCTCCCTCTTATAATCCTTCACCAGGTCTTTAGGAATGTGTACACTCCTCTTAGGCTGCACTGCGGTACTGCTACCACCATCTCTACTAGACTGGCACCTCTGATTTAGTTCCCTTAAACTAAGCTCATGAGTTTGCAGGATCTTCTTCTCCTCAATGGCCAGCCTCCTCTCCTCCATCTACATTTTGAGCTTCTCCAACTCAAATTGATGCACTCTCTTTGCTTGGCTGTCCTGCAACTCTTCAGAAATCAGACCCTTAGAGGACCCACTGCTACCTGCCCTGGAGACCCTCCCCCAGGCAGTACAGCTGCCTCTGCTACACCCTCATGGCTGTCTTGCACCTCCTCACCCTCAATCTCCCCCTGTGTGTGTCCCCAACCTCCTTGGCTGTCACCCAGGCTCTAAGTGCCCTTTGCAGCTCCTCCTTCCTGGCGGAGCTCCTAATGGGACAGGCAAGATCTTTACTGAACTGTTTTAGTTGAGCAACTGTATAACTCTCCAGCTTCTCCAACTCAAAAACAGCAAGCTGTGAAAAAATCCATACTTATTTTATGCCAGGGATGTGGGGATACAGCTAGGTTTTGAGAGCAGAAGAGACAGGCATGTACATAGTCATGCAATGCTTGGACAGGATAGACCACCAAAGCCATCTCTGATAAATTGGCTAAGGTCTTGTGAATTCCAGGATGCCCTGTCAATTGGACATCATGACCCCAAGTTAGGTCTTCTTGTCTCAATTCTTTAGTGGTAACAAATAAGGTGGAACCATGATACTAAAGGTTGTTATGAATATGGTTATCTTTGTCATGTTTTGTGAATAAATGAGAATGTCATCAATATATACAACAACACAAACAACTAGTAGATCTTCCAGCACCTCATTTATAAAATACTGGAACGCAGCAGGGACATTTCATGACCCTAAGAGCATGTATATTCAAACAACCTGAATTTGGTTTAAAAGGCTGTTTTCCACCCATTGCCTTCTTTACATGAATGAGGTGGTATGCACCTTGCAGATCTAATTTAGTATACACTGTGAATTTATGAACCTGGTCAAGCAAGACGAGTATGAGAGGCAATAGATACTTGTTTTTAACAGTAACCTTAAACACAGTTTCACTGTTCTCTAACTAGAAGTAACCAAACGGGGTGGTTCACCTCCCCACAGGGAAAGGAACACATAGGTGGTTATTCCAACTTTTGAGGAGGTGGTAATCCGTCCCAAATGTGACGGATTTACCACCAGCCGTATTACGAGTTCCATAGGATATAATGGACTCGTAATACGGCTGGTGGTATATCCGTCACTTTACCGTCACTTTTGGGACGGATTACCACTTCCTCCAAAGTTGGAATAACCCCCATAGTGTATGATAAAGGGAGTAACCACTCTACTGCAGAGCTACTCTCCACTTATCATCACTTAGACAAATAAAGTCACAACTGGCCAAGGTTAGCCTTATTGTCCTTCGTTTGGAGGGGTGGGGGGTTGTGTAGGAAAGTAGCCTCTTTCTGGCACGGTTAACCCCACTTTGTGGCCTGTTTGTCCGTGTGTTTGATCCTGCTAATCAGGACTGCAGTAGTTATGCGCTTTCCCTTAAATTATGGTTATTGAATACTGGTAATCCAGTATTTCACCCACAATTGGCATACTGGTGCCCCTTATAAGTCCCTAGTATATGGTACTTAAGTACCCAGGGCATTGGGGTACCAGGGGATCCCTGTGGACTGCAGCATATCTGTTGGCACCCATAGGGAGCCCATGCAAAGGCTTCTACAGGACTGCCATTGCAGCCTGTGTGAAAAGGTGCATGCACCCTTTCACTGCCATTTACATTGCACCAGGTCACTTGTAAGTCACCCCTAAAGCAGGCCCTCCAGCCCTGAGGGCGGGGTGCAGATTACATGTGTGTGAGGCCACTCCTGCACTAGCAGAGGTGCCACATGACCTCCACCATCATTTTCCCAGACTTCGTGAGTGCTGGGATGCAATTTTACGTGTGTACTATTCATAGGTCACTACCTGTATCCAGCTACATAATGGTAACTTCGAACATAGGCATGTTTGGTATCAAACATTTTCGAATCATACCCCAATGCTTTTGCAAGAATTGGTTGTATGATTCCATGCATTCTGGGGGCTCTTTAGAGGACCCCCGGTATTGCCATTCCAGCCTTCACGGCAGCCCCAGCTGCTGCCACCTCTCAGACCGGTGTCTGCCCTCCTGTTGCTTGAGCAGCTCAAGCCCAGGAAGGCAGAACAAAGGATTTCCTTTGAGAAAGGGGTGTTACACCCTCTCTCTTAGGAAATAAGTGTGAAAGGCTTGGGAGGGGTGGCGTCCCCAAGCCAATGGAAATGCTTTGAAGGTCACATTTGGTGCCCTTCTTGCATAGTCCAATCTACACCAGTTCCACGACCCCCAGGCCCTGCTCTGGCACGAAACTGGACAGGGGCGGTGCTCAGAGCTCCACCAGAGGGTCCCTAGGTTTTGCCATCTTGGATTCTAAGTTGGCAGGGCACTCTGGGAGCATCAAAGTGGCCAGTGCCAGCAGGTGACATCAGGGCCCTCTCCTGATAGGTGCTTACTTGTTTAGCTGACCAATCCCGCTTTCAGGACTATTTAGGGTCTCTCTCTTGGGTGGTTCTTCAGATTGGGACTGCAAGACTCCAGCAGGAATCCTCTGCATCCTTCACTTCACCTTCTTACTGAAGAAACTGCATCTGGTCCCTCCAGGAACTCTACAAACTGCAACAAAGAAGCAAAGATGATGTATACAACATTGTATCTTTAGCTCCTGCCAGTAACTGCAACTGTTTCCCGGTCGTGCATCCTCAGAGGACTGCAAGAACAAAGGAATCTCCCTTGTAGTGAAGGAGTCACTCCCCTGCTTCAGTAAACACTTCTCTGCAACGATGACCGGTTGTGTGGGACCCCTCTTCTGATGGGCTGCATGGATCCTGCATCACGGGTGGTGGGCTGAAGTGGTCCTGCCGGTCCTGACATCCCACTGTCTAACTTTGGTGGGTGTAAAAGCTTTCCTCCCCATGCAAGACAGTACCCCCGTGCAGTGCGTGTTTTGCAGTTGCCAAGGCTTGTTGGCATCCTTCCAAAGGTATTTGTGCACCCTGCAGCTCCGGCCCCCAGCAATCCTTCCTGTGACGCACATTTCCTGCGTGGTTGTCCGGCGTCGTGGGACCCTTTGTTGTAGTGCTGCATCGGCCTCCTTTTGCACCTTCTTTTTCCCCGTGCTGTGGGACTCCTGTGCGCGCTGCCTGGTCTTCTGAGGGCTCTCCGAGTTGCCGTGAGCCCCCTCTGGATCCTCCTCCTGGGTAAAATCCACTAGGTCACTCCTGGTACCAGGCAGCACCATTTTGCACTAACCACAAGTTTTGCATGTGCTAATGGTTGTTGGCAGAATCCAATGACGCAAACCAGACTGCAATCCTCCATCCGGCATGGGACATCATCTGCACCAACCAGGAACCTGTATCCGTCTTCTTGCGTGTAGTACTGACTGTTGTTCTTCACTGGTGGTTCTTCTTTTGCACCTTCATCCGGGTTAGCAGAGGCTCCTGTTCTCCCTGGACTCTTCAATGCTTCTTGGACTTGGTCCCCTTCAGGTCTTTGTTTCCAGGAATCCATTGTTGGTGTCTTGCAGTCTCTTCTGGCTCTTGAATTATCTTATTTCTCTTGTTCTTTTGTGTTCTAGGAAAGTTTCTGTGATTTACTCCTCCTTTCCTGGGCTCTGGGGTGGGTTCTATTACTTACCTTTGGTGTTCTCTAATACTCCAGGTGCCCCTCTACACACTACACTTGCATAGTTGGGAAACTGACATTTACATTCAACTTTCTTAGTATATGGTTTGTGTTCCCCCTCAGCCCATTCCTAACTATTGTGATTTTCACTGTTTGCACTGTTTTCTAACTGTTTTAACAACTATTTCTGCATACTAGTGTATATAATTTGTGTATTACTTACCTCCTAAGGGAGTGTAGTCTCTATGATCTGTTTGGCCATGGTGTCACCAAACTAAAGTACCTTTATTTTTGTAACACTGAGTATTTTCTTTCATGTGTGTGAGTACTGTGTGACTACAGTGGTATTGCATGAGCTTTGCATGTCTCCTAGTTAGGCCTTGGCTGCTCATCCAAACTACCCCTAGAGAGCCTGGCTTCTAGATACTGTCTACATTTCACTAATAAGGGATAACTGGACCTGGAATAAGTTGTAAGTACCTTAGATACCCACTGCAAACCAGGCCAACCTCCTACACCTATACTCTATACATACCCCTAACTCACCATTCTTCTTCAGTTAAAATAGAGCGATGAAGAGGCTGAAGAGGTGGAATGGCAGAATCCCTTAGCCAATAATTCATTATTTAAGGTATGTTGTCTCTAGCTCTGAGAGAGAATAGACGCAATTGAAGGAAAGCAGTGTGTCTGGAATTAAATCTTTGCAGCAATCATACTCTCTGTGGAGGGGGGATAGTTGTATAGCCTTTTGTTCATTATACACATCATACAAATCCTGCTACTCTACAGGAACCTGAGTGGTGCATTTTTTAACTAATGCCACACTCGTCAAAGAAGATTCATCTTCCTGCATCTCCTTACAACAATGGTTTCCACAAAATTGGGAATCTAAGGTAACAAGGTGACAAGACCAATCAATGTATGGATTATGAATCTGAAACCACTGGACTCCTAAAATAATGCTAAAGTTGGGTGTGTTTATGAGGTTGAATACTCTGTATGCCCATTCATGCAGACAAGAGTGAAAGGAACGGTTTCATATGTAGTCATTCTGGAAGAGAGCTCAGAACCATCCAAGGCCCTAACTAGCTCTGGTTCTTTCTTCTTAACACGAGGTAGCACTATATTAAAAAAGGTTTTCAGTAGCTCCTGAATTTAAATGGTAATATCTCCTGCTGTTGAGTTGAAAATATTAGGGTAATAAAAATAGTAAAATGCTGTGGCATAATCTTTGAAGTTTTTGCCCAAAAATGGGGGGTCCGTACTATAACCTTACCTGACTGGTTGACCCCCTATCTCAGCCAGGATCTCTAGTTTCCCTGTTTCGAGCTATACATTACAGCAACATTCTTTTGAATCCTTTAGGTTTGGCAGAACACTCAGGAGAAAAAAGACCTGCATTACCAAAAGACAAACACAGATTCAACTTTCTTCTTCAAACTCTTTCTTCTGTGGTCAAGGGACCATGTAAACCCCCTATTTGCATAGGCTCAGGGTTACCCTGATTCTTAGGGCCAGGTTTAAGAAAAGTGGAGCTACAATACATGTACAGCCACTTTTCTTGTGGCACCTCGCATCATCCTACTGCCACTATGTGTGCGCCAGTCTTTAAAATACAAACAAACAGCATGCAGAACCAATCAAACATTCACCCCAGTTTGGACCCAGCCACATACAAATCAGTCTTGACCCATTTCCCAGTGGGAACAGTCCAGCCTAACTACCATGCCTGGTCCCCCCTGGTATGGAGAGAAAAGCACCCTGGGATGAGTTTTGGAGTATCAACTTTCATCAGCAAGGCCAGCTTGAATCCAGTGGCATAGTGAGCCCGGGACCCACATCTGGGCATACCTGGGTACTTAGGGCAACAGAAGCAAACAAACACAAATGATAGATGGAATACGGAAACAATCCAACATTAACCACCAGTCACAGATCTGGGTTTAATGCATCAATTATTTTGCTCATCATGCCACCCCTGTGTGGATCCAGCCATATGCAAATCAGTCTTGACCCTGTTCCCCATGAGAACAGTCCAGCACAAACTTCCAGGGCAGGTCCTCACTGGACCAGAAAGAAGCATCTAGGGACCAGTTTCAGGGTATCACCTGTCATCAGTTCGGGCTGGACTGTTCCTATGGGGAACAGGGTCAAGACTGATGTGCATATAGCTGGGTCCAAACTGGAATGGCATGGGTAGCAAAAAACAATGAATTTAGGCCCAGATCTCTGTACTGGGGGTGAATGTTTGACATTGTCCAGCATTCCGTCAATCACTTGTTCTTTTTGCATTTGTCACCCTAAGTGGGAAGGGTATGCCCAGATGTGGGTCCCTTGCTCTCCCCCCCCTACCCCCCCCCCACACCCCCCATGTCCCTGGAGTCAATCTAGCTTGGCTGATTAAAGTTATACACTGAAACTGGTCCCCAGATGTTTGTTTCCAGCCCAAGAAAGAACTGGCTTGGCAGTCTGGGCTGGACTGTTCCCATGGGGAATATTGTCAAGACTGATTTGTATTTGGCTGGGTCCAAACTGGAATAGCATGAGTAGCAAAAAATTATGGTTTTAGTCCCAGATCTCTGTACTGGGGGTGAATGTTTGACATTGTTCAGCATTCCATCCATCACTTGTTCGTTTTGTTTTCAGTCCAGGGAGAACCTGGCTTGTCACTTCAGGCTGGACTGTTCCCATCAGGAACAGGGTCAAGTCTGATTTGCATATAGCTGGGTCTAAACTGGAATGGCATGGGTAGCAAAAAACCTATGGATTTAGGCCCAGATCTCTGTACGGGGTAAATGTTTGACATTGGTCTGCATTCTGTCTATCACTTGTTCTCTTTCTATTTAAAATAGGGCACACCATGGTACAGAGTCAGGGGCACAAGCGTGATGTACACAATTCTGGATAACCCCGAACAGTACGGAGGGGCCTATTGAAAACAATGGCATGCCCCTTGTAATGCCTGCTCTTAGCAGGCATTAAAAGTGCTGAAAAAATGACGCAAAGAAACCTTGCAGCATTTTCTCAGCCCCCCTAACTGGGGAACGCCCCCTTTGCATGCATTATGCGTGGTACATGCATAATGTATCGCAAAGGGTTACAAAGTGGTGCAATGCAGGCATTGTGCATCTTAGTAAATTTTTTGTGTGGGGAAAATGCCACCTTAGCGCCACCGTAGCATCAAAAATGTTTGGTTAGACAGTGCTAAAGTGGCGCTAGGCCCTCTTAAATCTGGGCCTTATTCTCTATCTCTCTACATTCTTGGCATGTCACTCTCAGTCTAGGTTCCCCTTAAAGAGCGTTCTCACTTTTGTACGGTTAACCTATAATCCAACTAAACTACTAAATCAATAAACTCAGAACAGTCTTTTAGGAGATTCGCAATGTGTGCCAGGGAGTCAGCTCTCAAACCTTTATAAAAGAGAGAAGTTTGTTTTTCTTCTGACCATTGGGCTTCCTTAACAGTCTACAGACAGTCATGATATGTCAGCAAATCCTTACTACCTGATGTTAATTCAACAACCTGTTGCCACAAGCATGAAAAGTGGTGTGTTTGGCAAAAAAAGGGTGCAACATCTCTGAATTTTCCAGAGTCATGCAATACAGGTAATTGTTTTCAATGAGGGGAAGCATCCATTTAGAAGCTGTGCTCCCAAGATAGGAGATTATAAAGGCTATTTTAGCTGTGTCAGAAGGGAAGGTTATAGTTTTTTACCAAGAATTGCAGATGGCACTGGCTATAAATGGTAGCAAACTTATTACAATCCATAAAACAACTTTTCTGGTGGGGCTAGAGGCATTGGAGTGGAAATAGTTACAGTGATGTTGTAGATGGACTCTTGCTCCTAGGCAAGACTGCTGATTTAGGGATGACAGCACTTTTGTTTGTAGGCGACTAAGCCAATCCTACAACAAGTTGCAACTGTTGGCCTAACCCTCCTGGTTCACAAGCAGTACCTCACCAAAAACCCAAACAGTTAAAGGGGATTTCTGGCAGCCTTACACATGGACTCTAGATTGTGACATCTCAGGGAATTCGTGGTGGAACGGAAATGACCCTTTTCTCATGTTAGTAATAAGTCTCAGGCACACACAGGCAAAAAAGGAGATGCAGGAACGTTTTCAATATTTATTTATACTGCGATCTATGCTAAAATGCATGAGCTGCAATGTTTAGGATAATGAATAATAAAAGAAACACAATTGTGAAGAGGAGAGTTGTGAATATAAAAGTCCCCCACCATCTTACAATAAACATGAAATGTAAAATCCCTAGCATGGTGAACCTAATATCTAACCTAATGAGAGTGATGTGTGATAAACCTAATCTGCGAGTACCACATCCAGGAGAAGCACCCCCAACCCTCATTAACTTGGAATGTGGTCTCTAGGTCAGTATCTGTGGAGGCACAAAGGCTGAGTCCTGCAACAAGGTTACGTGCAACATAGATGGCTTTGATAGCATCTGGTAGAAATCCCACAGATAACCTTGCCTGTGTGAAATGTATTTATACAGATCTTGTGAGACCCCTGATACAGGTATCTTCCCAAACAATAGGTAAGGGCCAGACCTATGGCTGCAATTATGTAAACAATTCCCAACAAGTGTACATTATGTTCCTGTCCCACGTAAGCGAGAAAGGGATATGATGTGAATTCCTGCATACATCACTTGATTATGACACTGATAGTGATGCCTTCACAGTATGGCACTGATAATGCAAATCAAAACATTTCTCTAACTAAAAACAATAGCAGCCATCTTAGTTTAGTTTAGTTTATGGGATTTATAGAGCGCATGGCTACCATAAGGCATCCCAGCGCTGATGGAGGACCGCCAAACAGTGGGAGCAGGACTATACTGAGAACAGTGCAGTTTTCAATTTTCTATGAAAGGAGACTTCGGAAGTATCTTGGCGAAGCTCTAGGGGGTGGGAGTTCCAAATGCTAGCTCCTCTACAAGCAAAGGATTTGCCTCTCCATCTAGATTTCTTAGCGCAGAAAGAGCTGATTAGAAAAGGTGATGAAGATCTAGGGTCCTGATTTATACTTTTTGGTGCAAAACTGCACTAACGCAGTTTTGCACCAAAACGTTTAGCACCGTCTTGCACCATTTCTGTACACCAGCCGGGCACCATGTTTATGGAATGGTGCAAAGGGTAGCCTAGCATAAAAAAATGACGTTAGTCGGGTGGGGCTGGCGGTATGGAAGAAGGGGGTTTTGCACCAAAATATGACATTAGGCAGGTTAGAGTAAAAAAAATAAGACTCTAACCTGCATAGAGTCATTTTCTGATGCAAAACCATCCATACCACATGACTCCTGTCTTATAAAAGACAGGAGTCATGCCCACCACTCCAATGGCCAGCACAGGGAACCAGGGGCCCAGGGACCCCTGGGCATGGCCATTGCACCCAGAGCCATGTAGGGGACCAGTACTTACCTATACTTACCAAAGATGGGATCCCCCATCCTCTGCTGTCCCTCTGGTATTGGTGGGGGTGTCCCTGAGGCCTGGGGAGGGCACCTGTGGGCTTATTCGATGGTGTTCCACCATGGAAATAGGCCCACAGGTCCCCTAACCCTTGCACTGACCCAGGCGTTAAAAAATGATGCAAAGCAAGCTTTGCAACATTTCTTTACCCCTCCTTCACCCCGTGCGTGCTTTTTGCATGGGAGGATAAATAAGGCGCTAGGGCCTTAGACTCATTTTTGCCCGGGAACGCCTACCTTGCACCTCATTGATTCAAGGTAGTTTCCACAGGCAAAAAATGACTTTAACTCCAATATTTTGGCGCTAGACATGTCTAGCGCCAAAATATATAAATATGGTGTTAAGTTTCGTGCAGGATTCTGGCGGAAACAGAGTATAAATATGCCCCTAAGTGTTCTCCGAGGGCTGTAGGGGGTAATAATTCATCTGAGAAAAAGCTGGCCCTGATTTCGAAGGGCTCTGTGTACAAAACACATGGCTTTAAAAATGGTCTGCTGTTCAATAGGAAGCCAGTGGAGAGAAGCTAAGGCTGGTGCTCATAAGTAGGCAGGCGGCGGCATTCTGCACAACTTGTAGTCTCTTTAGGACATAAAAGGGGGAGCTCAGGAACAAAACATTCCCAGTCTTTTAGCAGAGAAAGAAAGAAGCTCTAAACATTTTCTGAGAGTTCTTAGAAGATTAAAGCAGGTAGCTGCAAGTTTCTTGGAATGACAATCCATCGTGAGAAGTGAGTCTACCCAGAAGCCCAGACTCTTTATAGTTTCTTTTGGGGGGAAGGTATTTAATCCCTTCCGTAAAATAAATAATAAAATAAATGGGCTAAGACAGGGCAAGCTAAGTAGGTTTAAAGTCACTAGGTGATGGGGCTCAGGCCTACAAGCCAAAAAGGTTAAGCTAACCTCCTGACTCCTAATAAAAGGTAAATTGGATTCATTATAGTGATATGTACAGGATTAACATTACCCAGGCCTTCTGTCATGCACTCACCTGGTCCCAACAGCGGGGACAGTGCTGGAACTCCAATATGAACTGGGACAGAGCAGTGTAACAAGTTACAACTGTCTGGTTCCACCGACAGCCCGAGGGGAAAGGAAGATAGGGTAAAACAAGAAAAGAACAACCCATGTCACTGCAGGGACTGCTCGACTGCCTTGTATACTGCCTAGAAGGGCGGGCTCCCTGAACATCTATATCTTCTATGCAGAAAGATACACTACAAACAACAAAAAAACTACGTATTTTATCCATGATTAACTACTTAGAACCCCAACAATTATTGATGCTTCCATTATACTTACAAGCATCATCTTAAACATTACTTGAAAGAGAGAACAATAACCATTTGAAGTTTATATGAAGAACTTCTGGAGCTATCTAACTATAGTCTCTCAGAACTTATCCCAACATGCCATATGCAACTTGTCAAGAACACAATGACAAACTTTCAGTTATATCTGAAGAGTTCAGAGCACTACTACAAGTGTTCAAAGCACTGGGCCTTAGAGGGATGTCTAAATACTCCAACAATGTTCAGAGTTCAAAACAGGATCACACATCGGGAAGAAAGTCTTGAAATATAACAAGTCTACGGTCTAGTCACACTAGCTTGAGAGTTAAGTGTAGGAAGCTGTCTCGATATATAATATACCAAAATGAGGTATGCTGTGTACAGAGTTCAGGTGCTCCCTATAGGCTTAACAGAGGTTAAAGTAGATATTAGTAATGCTCTCTTTTGTGGTAGTGTGGTTGAGTGGTTAGGCTAATCAGAGTGCAAAGCATCTGTTGTTCACACACAGTCAAGAAACGAGGTACACACTCAATGACTAACTCCAGACCAATTGGGGGTCATTCCTACCCTGGCGGTCCGAGACCGCCAGGGTAGGGGACGGAGGAAGCACCGCCAACAGGCTGGCGGTGCTTCTGGGGCTATTCTGACCGCGGCGGTAAAGCCGCGGTCAGAAAAGGGAAGCCGGCGGTTTCCTGCCGGTTTCCCGCTGCCCTTGTGAGCAAGCAGCGCCGCCATGGGGATTCCGACCCCCTTCCCTCCAGAACCAGGCTGGCGGGAACGGGTGTCGTGGGGCCTCTGGGGGCCCCTGCAGTGCCCATGCCACTGCTTGGCAGACACTGAAAATCACGACGGGTGCAACTGCACCCGTCGCACACCAGCAACTCTGCCGGCTCCATTCGGAGCCGGCATCCTTGTTGCTGGTGCTTTCCCGCTGGGCGGGCGGGCGGCCTTTTGGCGGTCGCCCGCCAGCCCAGCGGGAAAGCCAGAATGACCGCCGCGGTCTTTTGACCGCGGTGCGGCCTTCTGGCGGGGGAACTTTGGCGGGCGGCCTATGCCGCCCGCCGAAGTTGGAATGACCCCCCAATTGTCTTTATATTGCAAAAATATATGTTGTTACTTAAATACGAGAACCAGAAGAACTTTGTTGCAGGGGGGTCAAGCATATGTATCAATGTAGTTTGTTTGGTTTTTTCAGATAAAGTAGTTTACAAGTAAGTAACAGTTTTCTATTTCCAAAGTTGACAAAGGGAAATTGTTCATAGGAATCAATAGAGTCTTAGGAGAGGAAAAATGTTAGCACAATTATCAGGTAAGTACACGACTTACGATTCCAGTCTTCAGGGGTTAAGATGTCCACAGGTCAAAGTTCTGGTTGATCCCAAAAGTGCACCACCAGCAACACGGGCCAGCTGGGTTCTGAGGTAAAAGATGACATTGGGTTTACAATGGAATTCTAAAAGGACTGGGGGGACCTAACAGAAAATAGATTGCAGGTAAATACCTACAGTTTCAGGACACAGGCCTGGGGGGCTTTAGGTCAGCACCAGGGAGGGTCACACCTAACACACACCCTCAGCGGCACAGGGGCAGCCAGGTGCAAGATGCAAACGCATAGCTGGAAGTCCGATGCTTTTCAATGGAGAACCCCGGGGATCATGTAAAATGCTGCAAGCTGGGTACAGGGCATCAGTTCCAGTAAACCAAAGGCTGGACAGGCAGGAGAGGTAATTGCTGGACGTTGCGGAACCGTCGGTTGGATTCCCCAAGGCCAAGGGGCTACGGGTGCAGTCATCTCCTTGGGCATCTGGAATCTTCGTTGGATCCGGTCGAGGTCAGGGGGTCCTCCAGATTCAGGCTGCAGGTTTCTTTGTGTTGGTCAAGAGAGGTCAACCCATGGTGGTCTAGAGGTCGGAATCACCTGGGGACCTTCTCTCGACCAGTGGGCCATCTAGACTTGGTGCGTGGGTGTCGGGTGTAGAGTGGGCAGGGCTCACAGATCTGGAACGGTTCTGGAGTACTTTTTGGAGGTTTCCTCTGGACAGGGCCACTGTCCTCAGGAGTTCTTGGTCCTCTGCTGGGCAGGCAGTCCTCTGGGGGTTTGAAGAGGTCGCTGGTCCTGCAGGATGCGTCGCAGGGGTCTTTGAAGCTTCTGACAGGTCGGTAGCGCTGGGGCCAGGTCAGCTGTCATCTGGAGTCTTCACTATTGGGGTCAGCTTAGCAGTCCTTCTTTCTTCTTTTTGAGGTCACCAGAAATCTGGTGAGTGAAGTTCAGGGGAGCTCCTAAATACAGTGGTCAGAGAGCAGTAGCCAATGGCTACTGTCCCTGAGGGTGGGTACACTCTTCCCGTGCCCACTCCCTTTCAGGAAGGGATCACGTTCCTAACCCTATTGGTCCCTATCTTCCAAAACAAGATGCAGGATTCTGCAGGGAGGGGGTCACTTCAGCTCTGGACACCTTAGGGGTGGTCCTAGCTGCAGTGGTTTCTCCTCCCTGTGTTCCCTAATTTTCCTGCCGGACCTGCCAACAAAAGTGGGGCTTGGTCTTGAATGCCCTGGAGCACTGTAACAGGAGGCCTAAGCCTTTGAGTCTCACAGCCAAGTGTTACAGTTTTTGAAGGGGGGAGATGTCCAACCCTGATTTTTTGTGGTCCTACCACAGAGAGCACAAAGGACTCACCCCTTGTGGTCAGAAACTTGTCTGTTAGTGGCAGGCTGGCACAGACTGGCCAGTCCTGCTCTAAAGGGTTGTGTAAAATACAGGGGCCATCTCTAAGACACCCTCTGTTTGCATTTTACAATAAATCCAACACTGGCATCAGTGCGGACTTATTGTGCTGAGAAGTTTGATACCAAACTTCCCAGGATTCAGTGGAGCTATCATGGAGCTGGGGAGTTTGTAATGAGTCACAGCCCATGTACTCAATACAGCCACACTGCACTTACAATGTCTAAGAATGGACTTACACATTGTAGGGGCATATTGCTCATGCAGCTATGCCCGCACTGTGCCTTAGGGCTGTAAGGCCTGTATGTGCCAAAGGCAGTGGGTTGTGGGCATGGCACCCTGAGAGGGATACCATGTCGACTTTACCTTTTTCTCCCCACCAAACACAATCTGCAATGGCATTGTGTGGTGTTTGGTGAGGGGTCCCCTAGGGTGCCATATTACATGCTGGAGCCCTTAGGGACTCTCCCTGATCACACAGCCCTTGGTACCACTGGTACCTTTTACAAGGGACTTCGATGTGTGCCAGGGGCGTGCCAATAGTGGAAACAATGGTATAGTTTTGGGAAAGAACACTGGTGCTGGGGCTTGGTTAGCAGGATCCCAGCACACTTTCAGTCAAGTCAGAATCAATATCAGTCAAAATGTGGGGGTGTAACCATGCCAAAAGCAGCACTTTCCTACATTAGGAACTTAGCATTAACAATACTGGAACTAGAATCCAAAATTGACAGGAACCTCAGTGCAAGAGGCTTAGCAGAAGTGGAGTTGTAAGTCTTGGAAGAAAACACTGGAAGTGTTGCAGATGCCAGAATCATAGAGTTATCAGAAGGGCTTGAAAGACAAGAGTGCTGGAAACTCTGGGAGCATCATGGGCCGATCTAAAGGAAGAGACTTGTGCTGGACTGGGTCACAAGAAACTCTGGGAGCATCATGGGCCGATCTAAAGGAAGAGACTTGTGCTGGACTGGGTCACAAGAAACTGAGTGCAGGAAGGATGCTCGTTCACATCAGGAACAGGTTTAGCCAAGTGGTATGATGCAGATTCAAGGAGGGTATTTTGTACAGGATGCAGGAATGTTCCAGAAGGGCACGTGTCCCCCTGGACGCATGGAATATTCCAATGAACCTGAAGAGGGGGAAATACACGTGTTGCATAACAGGAGAAAGCGGCCTGCCCAGTAGCAGGTGCAAACCGTAACTGACATAAGACCATTACAAGGGAACCCAAGTGTATGATGGTACAACCCAGTGGTCTCTAGAGGAAACGTGGCTATTCTAACTGGGCACATGATATCTGAATATGCAAACTAGATGAAACTTGCATAGTAACACAACAGGAGGGGTAAATGGTACAGAATTTATTGACAGCGGAAACAACAGAGAGAGAACAGGCCTGAGAGGTGCAACTGGGGAAGCAAGCATGACTGGGATTCTCCGGGTTATGGAGGTGCCATGAAGAAATGGTGATATGGGCCCAGCGGGTAAAACCCTCCACACATAGAGCACAAGATAGAGTTGTGACAATACCAGAGTCTGTCAGTCAGATTACAGTTCATTTGCCTCAGCCTACTTTTGTGCAATGTACAAATGTAATGTATTGTAGGGGATAAGCCACAACCCCAAATTCACGTTTTGCCGACCTGACAGTGATTAAGTAAAGTCTGCAATGTGTTCTTCCTTGTGTAACTCATGATGAGCTTTGCAATGCATCAACAAACTACCTTGATTGTCTTACCCTTTCATGTTTAACATGTGTAGATGATCAAAATTCTGTCTGCTTGTATGATGCAAGTCCAACACTTAAGTTACAAATTGTGTGCCATGTGGCTAATTTCAATTTTGAAACATCATCAAAAGTGTAACTCAGTGGTCTGAATGATGTGGTTGTAATCATATTATGACTACATTTCCATATTTTGCATCTGCACTGACTGCACTTGACTCATTTTGACTTGCTCGAGTAGGAGATGTCTTAGTAGTGAAGGTATAGTGTCCATATATCTATCTCATCATGTATAGGGTACACAGATTGTATAACAATGTCTGCATATTTTCACACACATCATGTACATTTACAAATTGTGCTAATTTTGTTTGAATTTCTCCTCCCTAGCTAACATGACAGCTGACTAGTTGAAGGCCTTAGAAGCAAGATTGGAATGTTACCTCTATATTAGGCATGCCTCAAAGGCCTTCAGAAAATGTGCCAAGCTTTATGACAGGGCCAAGGAGGTGGGGTCATGGAGGAGCCACACACAAGGACAAAAAAGTGCATCAAGGGTTCCAAAGCCATCAGAACATGTGCAGCAACAGCAGCCACTAGCCCAACCCCAGCAAACCCCAGGACATCTGTCGTCTCTTAACCACCATCTGCCCTACCCAGACAACTACAAAGAAGGTGAGGCTCAGTTCTTAAATATTTTGTACTCTGGGAACTGAAAAAAATATGTAGTGTTTTATATATATATAGGTATTTAGCTTTTCATGTATAGTTAGTGTATGTTTAGGTGTAGTTTATTTTGCATCAATCTATGTTTTCTAAGAGGGCTGGGGTGCTGACATTTACCTTGTCATGTGTGTATGATAGTTAATATAGTTTAAGATATGTTTAGGTAGTATAAGATAAGTTTAAGTAGCTTAAGATTAGTGTTGGTTAGGCACGTGTTTGGTTAGTTAGTATAGGGTAGGGAGGTATATGCTGTAATAATATTTTCAATGCATTACTTTTTCGACTTTCAGTAGTTAATCATTAGATCACATGTAATATTTGGTGCCATCATATAGGTTGAGTTGCATACATGATAGCAAACGACGTGCGCTCTACGAACATATATGTAGCTTTGTCAGAGGCCTAGCGACAACTGTTAGTCTACCTCAGATCTGAATAATTTCTGGAATTTGTTCCATACTTTGGACATTGTAAGTGAGGCATAGTTTGAGATTTCACACACAACACAACAAAGGTAGTCTCCTACCCTTGCACCCTGTGTGAAAGTGTTAGGGTATGGTATTTAGGAAAGTTTTTTAATACAAATTGTTACGCCTTAGCTGCTGGAATAGGTAAGGCCCTGTATATACCATACTTCAATTTTATATTGACATCCAGTAGTTTCCTAGCACACACATTCATCCCCACAGTACAGAACAGTAAACAATGGTCCCAGCCTCTGAATGGGATTGCCAGCATCCAAATTGAAACTATGCAACATTTGAAGGTCATTCCATTTATTTAGGACCCAAGATACTCATCTGCAGAGTCTTTACTCAGCTACAGTCAGTTATACTTGTACATGACTCCTTGGGCAATCGTCATTCAGACGAGACTCTCAGAAGACACAAACACCACCAACATGTGTTCATGTGTTACAGTATGCTGTTGTTCTACATACTTACCTGTATGTGAGAGTAATGGGTCATACATAACTTCTGCAGATGTTAGTGAGGTTAATCTGCAAATGTACCTACCATGTTCATCCACATGTTTAGGCCCAAAACCCTCACCCTCCAACCATGCCAGATACCTGACCAACATCCTGGACACCTTCATCACCCTTACAATTCACAAGTACCTGTTTCACATCTACCTGATTTTACATATGTTGCATAGTCAGAGGTCTCTTTTTCCCTTCTGCCACCAGTGCCATATGCACATGTAGAATGTAGTACACCAACACCCTCTACCACAGCATCTGTGCACAGCTGCAACACAATTGTTAAACAATCATACACAGCAGCACTTACCCTACCTTGCAGCACACACATCACCTGTTGCCTCCTTGAAATACAAGTATGTGTCCTCATTCAGAGATAATGGCCGTTCAATCTGCTCCACCACACCTACAAGGCACTACACTGGCTGGGCCCCACCTAGCTCACACTCCATCTATGCTCCCAAAAAAAAATCATGGACCTCTACTTTACATTACTTGCATTAATTCCCAGCCCAAACCCATATGAGCAAGACTGGATGTATGGTGGTCTCTAACATGGCAGTCAACAAATGTAACTACCTCATCTAGCACATCAGGGCACCTTTGTGCAAAATGGTTTAGTTCAATTGACTATACACCTGGCTCTTGAGGTGATCAGTCTTGGTAAGCCGACACAAAGTCAGCACCTGAATTTCCCTTTGGATGGGAAGTTAGCACTCTAGCAAAGCACATTAGTAAACATTCCATTACATTCCACTTTTGTCTGTGTCTGTGTAGATCCAAGACAAGCACATTTGTTACATGGTGCAAGGGAGCTGGGACTGACACTGACAAATCTACACAGTTCCCAATAGCCATGCATGATTTGCTGCTCCACTCACAGTTTTTTGCTTTGTATTGTGGGATTTGCAGTCTTAAGTCTATCGTGTTGTAGATTAGACCACAAGTCCCAGGAATAATTGGACAACCTGGACTGTACCAACACACAGATGAGTGAAAGTTGGCAGAGCTGGTAATGAACATATTTAACAGGGCAATTATTTCACACTTCTGAGATGTATTAATGCATCTGTGCAAAATTCCTGTCCTTTCACATGCACACAGTGCAGCGCACCAAAGTGACTTTCTGTGTTGCGTTTCATTCAAATCTATTTAATATGCCCCAAGGTCCTTTGTTGTCACTTACCCTACAGCTGTTCCTAGTCCTCAAATGCAGTACTGTCCTACCTGGCAGCTTCTTCCTCCAGTTCTGTTGGGATGAGTGACTCCACCTGCTCCTCCAAAGGGTCTAAGTCCTCCCGGAGATAAGGTCTTCCTCTAGCCCTCTTCGTTGCCCCAAGGTTCATGGCCAGTTTCTCTTTGGTCCTGCGCTTACAGTCATTCCAGCACTGTCCTCTTTGTTTGCCCTGCACAATTCATTTTTTCCACAATGGATTTCTAAATGGCATCCTTCTTCCGTAATGGCAATTTGGAGGTGACAAAGAGAAGGTGTTCATTTTTTGTTACCTCAGCTAATAATGTTTGGTTCTCTTCCTCATTGAAATTGGTCTTCCTCTTCCGCCTGCCCTGGGCTGCATTCTGGTCATCTTGGCTGTGGTTGGGATTGTTGCCCTCCTGACTTGTAGATAGTGCTCCCTCCATTTTATGTAGTTGATTTGATCTGTTCTTCTGAATTTTTTTAATGCTTCATTTTCTGATGCTTACCGCCACACAACGCAATCCTAAGTGACTCAAGGCTGATTTGTGACACTTATACGTGCTTTATGACACAAAATCAGCTTTGCGTCATGTAGGGTCAGTTGCCTTACAACACGTTATGTAATTTTTTTGAAGATGCGTCATAACTGTTGAAGCATCTTTGGACCTTACAACATAATGCCCCGACCATAAATCCAGAGCATCCATTTCACAAGAAAATGGTGCTACACAATGGAAGTTTTTTGACACAACGCTGCTACAATGCAGCATTGCATCACTTCCCATGAATATGTCCCTGGGTATCTGTCAGGTGGAGGTCAGAGAAAACCAACTAGCAATGGAGTTGCAGACCAAACTGGCAGCCACAGCACTGAATGAAAAGAGGTGTGCACTTTAGGAAAATAATCTGGAAGTAGTAGGACTCCTGCAATCTGAGGGGGATGGTTGCACCAATGGAAAGGTTTCTTCAGAGGGGCCACACACACCTCGCTTGACCAAGAGCAGTCTGCCTCTCTTTGTGGTGAGGCCTGACATTGACAAATGGTTCACCTCTATGCACAGAGTAGGCATAAACCCCTGCCTCAAGAAAAGTTGATATATGACTGTTACACTAACATGAGGGATGTTCCTGTGCAGAAGGTTGGCCGTACACCTGAGGAGTACTGGAAAATGTTTCCGGGACACACACAAAGATTCACAACAGTCCTGGGTTGATTTTGTAGCTGTCTTAGTGAAAGCACTGGAGGGCTTGGTGAAAGGCAACATACACATGTATGCTGAGCTGCATAATATGATCATGAAGGGACATATCTTGAATAATTGTCATTATCTTTCAGGCTCTTTTTGAGTCTCTAAATAAGACAATTTGTTTCGGGGTGATGAGGGATTGCGAATGTGTAAGTCATCCCACACTAATTCCACATACCCTTCAAGAATGCAGACATGATGTGTTACCCTCCCATCTGAGTTTACTCCTTTGAATAAACTTACTCTGGAGAAGATGCCATTCAGGGTCCTGGCCACTACAGATGCAATCATTCTCCTTACAGGTATGGTCTCAGGATACATAGTGACACGGTCCACCACCACTGTGATGGACCTGCTCCTTGAGGCTGTCTTCGGAACTAGTGTCCCTACGATGTCAATCCATACCTCAAAATATGTCCCCACACGGATAGTTGGATCAGGAAGGTCCCTCCTTTATCACTACTGTCTTGACAAGTAGTGAAGGACTGACAACTCTCCTTCACCTTTGCAGATATCTGGGGCCAGTAAAAGTTGTTGACCAAACTTTCCAAAATTGTGTTTTGCTCCGGATGTCTCTACCTTGGTCCCATTGATGATTGGCCATTGCCTGTGGTTCACCATGATAGGAAGTAAAGCAGCCAGGGTTTCAACATTCACCGCACTCATGGAGACTAAGGTGGCTTCAGTTCATTCCCTGGTTTCCCTTGGACAACCTCCACCCCAATTCCTACACTTGCTATCCATTGGGACTGACAACCAGTAACATACTGCATGAAGTTGTTAGAGTCTCCCTGAATGTGCCCTGGCATGTGGTAGTCTAGGTACTCCCAGCTTTAAAAGTGTTGAACAGTTTCTATCCCTAATACCCACCCCCACTTAGATTTGAGAAAAGCATGGATTAGATTAGATTCAATTTTTAGGGAACTTATAAGAACTACTTCTTCTTATCTTTCTTCATCTTTGTTGCTCCCTTCTGTTTTATGAGAGGAGAAGGGTACCTCTTTCTTGGGATCAGCCCCTTAGCATTTTTTTAAAAAGCCTAGTATGTACCCATAAAGCAGCTGCATCCCCACACTGCCTGGGAATATTACAGGAGGTTAGTCAAGACATGTGGCTCAACTGCAGCTCTCCTGACAGAGACAACTTCTAAGAAGTAGCCCAAGACAGTAACCTGGACTGATAAGTTTCAGAAGGCCTTTGCGTAGTGTTCTCACATTTGCATTATAATTTTCATATGTGGGTATTGGAATGCAGTTACAAGGACAAGATTGTTGGGGGTTTTGAAAGGCCAGCAGTTATGGTGAGAGCTTTGGCGTGATAGGTGAACTTGGAAGTTTAAGAATAAACGTCTGTGAACACATCCCTATGTTTCCTTTTATTCAGTGGCGATCAAGCCACACCACTTTGATACTTTGAAGGAGGTGCTCTGCACTGCACCTTTCCTTCAGGCACCTGATTTCAGCAAATAGTTTGTAGCCCAAACAAATGCGCCAAAATTTAGCATTAGAGCAGTGTTATGACAGCTCAATGATGAGGGTCACCATTAATCTGTCACCTTTATCAGCAGGCAACTACCCCCTACAGTGCAGAGCTGGAGTGCCATAGAAAGAGAGGCCTTTTCCTGCGGTTTGGTCGGTCAAGAAGCTGACACCCTATGGGGCATATTTATAGGCCCCTAGCGCCAGAGGAGCATCACTTTTCGTGACGCTCCTGTGGTGCTAAGCACTGCAGCTTATTTCCAAGTTGGCATTAAGCCACTTTTTGTGGCCTAACTTCACCTTGTAAATACGTCCACTTCCCACACAGCACTGTGCGAGGAAGAGGCGTGCAATGGGTGTTGCTGTGGGCATGCCACAGCAACACCGATTGCATTTTGACGGTGCCTCAGATTTATGAAATTTCGTAAACCTGAGGCAACGCCAAAATTTAATGCCACCCCCAGGGGTGGCATTAGCAGTGTGCAACAGGGAGGAATACTTTTATTCCTCCTCGTTTTTTGCTTTTTCTATGCCTGCTGCATTCTGCAGCAGACATAGAAAGAGCAAAATGCCAGAAATTATTGTTTATGTACGGGAAGGTGTCCCTTCCTGCACATAAACAATCATTTGAAAATGACGCTTTGGGACTTCTGTGTGTGCTGCATTTGCAGCACACACAGAAGTGCCAAAGCTCCATTAGTAATTGTTTATGTGCAGGAAGGGACATCTTCCCACACATAGACAATCACACCCCTCAATGCAGGCATCTTTCTCATGAGAACCGGCTTGCTCAAGGCGATGTTCTTGCTAGATGCAACAGTGTAATTTGTAACAGGTGCAAGGTTAACTCTCTTAGGAGAAGAGAATGAAGACACTGACTGGAGCACAAAGTGTAAAATTTTCTACCTGACATTCCAACTGTTGAAGACGTCAATAACGAGAACCAATCCATGATGTGGGAACTGTGAACTGTGGAAAATTCTAGCAAGGTGCTTATCAAATTATTGGTCACAGATAATGATGCACCAAACTTTATCCAATGAGGAATTAGGGAATAGTTAGACAGTTTTGATTTAACTGCAGGACCACTTACACTCACACTTTGACTTTTACTTTTGCCATTTGCCATTTGCCATTCCTTTTGCTATGAGACTTTTGCTAGAGTGACTTTTTGCTAGTTGCCATACATTACTTTAGTTGTCCTGTTACTTTAAACCATCCTCTACCCCATTCTTGCCTGATGCTAACTTCTCCTCTATCTGAGGGAAGTAATCCGTTCCTTAGCTATGCTATCTTAAGACTTTGCTCCGTCCTATCTCTGCTGATGGTGAATTGACTGATGTCCTGAGGACGAAGACTGACGCTGCTTGCTGATCTGTTGTACTGGTAACTATCCGATGCAATTGTGATTGTCAGTTTGCCTTTTCTTTCTAGGTACCAACTGCTATTTTGATAGAGGCCTTAGTTTAGATGTTTTCCAAATTCGTGTTCACTAAATGTTTTGCATGAAGCCCAACATGCTAATGCCAATTCGAGGTTAGTTAGGTGGTCACTCATACACAAATAATTGAGATCTTGCTTTGTTGATTCATGTACTAATGAGACGCTGCTAAGTTGTTTCAGATTAATGATGTGCCAAAAATTGAATGAATATAGTCTATGCATTGATTAAGTTGTGTTCTGATTTCTAATCAATAGTGTTTTCTGATGAGTTTCTTGCTGTTGAGATTAATAGACATGATATTAGATTGTAACTAATAGGGAAAAAAAATATCCTAACACTAAATTAAACTGGTGTGGTTATTCATGGTTGAAAGGTCAGGGTGTGTTCAAATTTTTGATTCCTATTGATTGTTCATTGATTGGTGATTGTCATTATTGATTATTTATTGATATTATTTGGTTGATGATTTTTCGAGAAAATACTTTGTACTGGGAAGTCTCCAAACGCGGTCCAAGGGTTTGTCGACCTAGATGCGTATCCTTGTAAGTTTACGTATTACGGCTCTGACGCGCTAACACTGCAAGGATGCCTGCATTGGCAGCTTAATTTAGTGCCAGTGTAGGGGACTACACAGGGGTGCACCATATTCACTTAAATCACTTAAATACAGCGGATCCTTGTGTTTCTAAAGTGACGCAGCGTGGCGCTGCCAATTTAGGCACAAGTTTTCTATAAATCTGGCCCTACATATTTGTAACTCACTTTCGGGTTGAAACCGATCACAGACCTCTCCAGTGGATAATGCAGATGGAAGGAGAGAACCGCAAACTGTTGCAGATATTGCATTTACAGAGCAAAAGCGCACTGGGCATTTTATCTAGAACCACTTCACTCCCAATTTATTGCAAATGTTGTTCATATCTGTCACTAGTGCTGTACATCAAGTTGGGTAATAGTTAAGAGAATACCCAAATGGTTAGTTTTTAGTTGCTTTCCACAGATCTTTTTGTCTGGAGACGCTCCATCATTTGCAAGCATTAAAGTGATATTACAGACGAACTGGAGACGAATGAGGAGAAATCGCGTGTCACATCCGAGTGGAGCCAGCGAACAGTGCTGAAGTTGTTCAATGGCTGCTGTTGAAAGGAGAACCACTTTTGATGTGTTTATAAAAAAGCATGATGCACTTATAAAATCCCAGTGCACTCTTCTAAAAGACAGCAGCATCAGAAAGGCCACATTTATAGAAATTAATTCAGCCTTTCCAAAATTTCCTTGGGATTCATCAAAGCACATCAGACTAGAGCAGAGTGCATGTATGAGCGTGCTAATTAATTTACAACTGTCCCAAGCGTGCGTGCTCTCTCCTTTAGTGAACACAATTTATTCAAGACTGACTGTATGTACGGTTCACATAAAGATATGACACACTGCATGTCCAATTATTATTTTGTAGGTCATGCCATTTCAGCTGCATTGACATAATAAACATGCTCCACATTTTTAACAAAGAACGAATACATTTCTATTTGATCTATAAATGAAAACAATACCACATCTACCCTTGTTGCATCATAGCCAAACTCGTCGAATCTTCGAGTGGACCCACCAAGTACCGTAGAATTTCATAGTAATGCCAAAGACCACGAGAAAGACGGCAGGAGTAAGGAATCGTTGTTTTTTCCTTTTTTTCTGACAAACTAAACTCGACAGTCGGTATAGGGTTTTTAATGTAAAAACGGTCTCCCAAGTCTATTTAGCTCTCTAGGTAGGTTGGTCAAAAATGTCCCATCTGTAAGGAGGTGATGAAGGTTGAGCTGACACAATTAACACAGTTCCAACCAAGACAAAAATCAATCGCCTCATTTGTTATTGTTTCTAAAAGAAAAATGAATTAACGTTACCTAAAAATCTTTAAATCCACTTGTAATAAATATAAAGACAAAATATGCGAATCTTACAAACTGAATGAACAATGGAATAACCCCATGAAGTGCAATCGCAAAAATGGGCACCACTGTTTTAAACAACATATGAAGTTTAGGAATGTTGCCAGATTGCTAAATCTATACTCTATTAACTAAGTAAACATAAATTATAATGACCTTCCTGGCGAAATCACAGGGATTTTTTTTTTAAAACACTGTTTGTGGTTGAGAACTCATTTCAAATACCAGAAAACTCATAGTGCAAACGGTAGAGGTTAAAAAGTGATAGACACATGAGAATCAAGGCCCAGATTTATAAAGATTTTGCCTCAGGGTTGCGTCACCTTTTTGAGGCAGTCCAACGCAGAACCTTTTTTGGTGTTTACACGAATGTTGATTTGTATGGATTTGTCCGAACAATTAGCGCAACACAATGCATTGCACTGTCAAGCGTTACTTTGAGTCAGGTTGGTTTTTCATGGATGGTTCATCGTTCCTGTGCCATGCATTACTTTGAGTCAGGTAGGTGTTCCATGGATGGTTCATCGTTCCTGTGCATCCATCTATGGATTCTGATGCAAACACCATATATAGAAATACTTGTCTGTGTGTGTGCCTAAATGATTGGCATGCCTGTGGCTTGCATTTTTATTTACTTTTTGTATGTGTGCTGCATTGTGCAGCACACATGAAGAGCAAATAGACTGAAACAATATTTTTTGTGTAGGAAAGTGTACTTACTGTCCCAAGTGTGCTAACCTGGCTAATGGTTAGAGATTGATCGTTCCTTCAAAATGAATGTCTCTGTTGATACTGGATTGATGAATGACGATGCGCAAGACAATACATGTTTATACACAACAGTACATTTTCATACATAAAGTTGCATCATCACTGTTAGATTCCTTCGTCGGGAACTCTCTGTCAACTCCAGCATGTAGGTACGTGGTTAAGCAGTCTTTGAGACCCAGGGCTGCAGGTTAATGACTGACAGGTCGCACAAACAGAAAAACTCAGATTAGACATGACAGATAGGCAGCAACACAACAATAGTCCGCGGAGCACTGAGAGCCAGAGGGACGTGTGCATTCCCAAAACACCATAAAGTTAGATGCCACATGTAGTTAGGTACACTTAACTAATCAGGACAGAGCACATGCAGCACATTCAGTGACCACGCACCTCTCAGCCCAGACATCTGGACATATACTCACTGGCCCACATTGTGTCCACAAAAGGTCGAGGCCCACGTGCATTCCCTATCTGGAATTGTATCTATGACTCAGCGAAAATTGTTCACATATTATGGTTTTATTACACATAGATAAATGTACAAAACTCACTTAAATCCAGGTACAACAGGTTCTGTAACTGCTCTCCCAACCATAATGCTTAATTAAACAAACCACTTCCTGTTTTGCCTCTTGTCTTGTTTTTTAAGGTAAATTCTCATTTGAGCAACATCTCATAACTTAGAGGTCCAAGCATCTCTCAGTCAAATGACAACCAGGATGTAGGGGATAAAAATGTCTGTACTGATGGTGGTAGACAACTTTCTATTACACATGAACAATTGCTCCATAAGGCTAGAGCAGACGCTGACTTTGCAGGTGATCTTTCAGCTATTTGATCTTTCGACCATTAAAGCCAAATTTGTCCTCTAGCCTGCAAGACACGCAATGATAACTCTAGATGCTAATTCTTCTTCTTGTGCACAGGCCATTTGTAGACTAATGAGTGACCTACACACTTATCAAGCCAAGTGGTGACTAGAGGAACTCAGTGAAATAATTGGTGAAGAGGAGCAGCACAAATGATAAAATAAGCAACAAGCATTTATGATACATGGAGGGAGTGTGCTCCCCAACCAGAGTCTCCCACAAAACCTGTTATTGTCTCTTGGACAGACATTTTCATGTCTGTGGTGTAGAGTTATAAAGGCATGATGGGCACACTTTTTCTTCATTGTCAAATTACCTGGCCTTTCAGAGGAATTCCATGCAGACAAGGTTAGAAGCCTGGAGAGATTCTGCAGGGCATCAGGCTTAGTCCTAACCTTGAGGAATGGGACACTAAGAAGCTCCATATTCAGTAAGCATGACAGCAAGTTCATCAACACTTTGAATAGGCCTCTTGATCACTTATGAACTGAAGTAGAGCTTCAACTTAAACTCACAGTCCTTGGCAGTAGTCCAGCCATCCAATGCCCTTTCAGCGGCAGAGCTTTTTAGAACAGTGAAAGCCCAAAAAAGTGTGTTAGGGCAGATATTTCTTCCTCAGGGGGGCTTTTCAGAAAACCAGTGTTAGAAACTGTGCTTCTGGTTGGCAGCGATGTGCACCCAGTCTAAGCAGGAACCACAATCCTAGTCAAAGTAAGTCAGATGCAATCTATAAATTATTCTGTGCTCACCCTCTGGTACTTGACTCAGAGTAGTCAGGGTTAACGTAAGAGATAAATGAACAGAGTTGAGATTCCCTTGCGTCACTTTAGCATCACCCTAGCATAATTGTTTTGATGCTAGAGTGGCACTAAAGTGGCCTTTTCCCCACAACATATTTACAAAGTAATGCATGCACTGCCCCACTTTTTTTTAACCCCTTGAGCCACATTATGCCTGCACCAGGCACAATGTATGCAAGGGGGGAGTTCACCAACTAGGAGGCACAAAAAAATGGCTCCGGGAAATTTAAAAGATTTCCCAGCGCCATTTTTTCTGTCATTTTTAATGCCTTCTCAGAGCAGGCATTAAAATGAAGCACCCATTTAAATCAATGTGCCTCCTTGCTCTTTGCTACACTAGCGTCCAAATTTTTGATGCTAGTTTGGCAAAGCTCCACAATAGCAGCAAAGATATTGACACTATTGTTCTAGTTACCGCCGTTGTGCGCCATATCATAAATACGGCACAAAAATGGTGGCATTAGGAGAGTCCAGGAGGGCACAAGAAAAGTGGTGCTGCATTGTATGCAGCAACACTTTTCTTAAATTCAGCCAAATTTGTGAAGTATTTTAACAACACTTCAAACAGTAAAACAGTGAAAAGAACAGACACAAAGACACATAGGAGACAAACAAGGTGGAAACAACAAAATCCAATAACCAGAAGTCAAGATATGTATTTTAAAAGATTAAAATGCAATATAGTGCAATATAGTGCTTAGAAGCACTAAAAGCCAACTGGAGAAACATTGTTGCACTAAACCAGGGTAAATCCAAAAGTTCAGGCCACCGCGATGGAGTGTGGGTAGGATAAATTCCCAGGAAGTCCTGCTGAAGTTTTATCTTCCTAAAAATGGAGCCAGACAGTCGTGCTTGCAGGGAAGAAGTTTGCAGGGTGCAAGGAGAGTGTCGCTGGCGGTGGTCCACGGGTGTGAAGAATCGGCCGGGCATGGCAGATGTGTGGGCTGGAAACTCGGTGGTGCTTGTTGTGCGAAGAGACAAACTTGCAGTGGTTTGCCCTGATTCTTCGTGCGAGCAGCGTGGTTCTGCTGCGAGTGGGCCTATTTGCAGCTGGAAAGAGCCCAAAAGCTTTAATTCAGAAGCCAATAAAAATTTGTAAGGGCCCAGGACTGGAGATGTGCCTCCTTGCGCTCAGGAGCTGGTTGAGAACGTGTCCAGGAGCTGTAGCAGGTGAGTTGGAAGTCCATCAGACTTCAGAAAATGGGAGACAAGCCAGTAAACCCTTGAAGTCACTTTAGTTCTGGGCTGTAGCGATGCAGTTCTTCTCACTCCCAGGCAAGAGGGCAGCAGGTCAGCACAGCAAGGCAAAATCTCACCAGATTCCAGCAGAATGTCAGTCCTTGTATCAGCGCTGCAGCTATTCTTCCAAGCAGGGTATCCGCAGATCCAGAAGTGTACTGAGTCAGTGGTGTCAGAAATCAAGTACCTACATCTAGTTGTGCCTTTGAAGTGGGAGAGATGCACAGAGCTCCTTCCTACCCTGAGTCTAGACTTACTACAGGGATGTATGAAGCCTTTTGTGTGCGGCAAGGCACTACCCATAAAGGTGTAAATGTCAGCCTCTCTCTCCCATCCTGCCCAGGATGGCCCATCAGGATGTTGATGGCTTATGAATCACACCTAAGCTCCCTTTGTGTATGGCTGTCTAGAGGGAATGCACAAGCCCAGCTGTCACCCCACCCCAGACATGTGTTAGAAACAGGCAGTTAGTACCAAATGGCTAAAGTAAGAAAATACCAACTTTCGAAAAGTGCCATTTTCAGAACTACAGTTTGAATTCTGACTTCACCCTAAGCTGTGATTTTAATTTTATTTTATTTTAACTTTATCTTTTCCAGATTTGGAATTACAGTTTTAGGATGGAATAAGGTAATCCAACGTTATCCTATGGGAAAGATAGGCCTTGCAGAGGTGAAAAACGTATTTTTACTACCAGGGCATGATGTAAAACTTAAAACTACATTTACTGCCTGTTAAATACATTGCACCCTGCCCTGTGGGTCATATAGGGCTTATCTTAGAGGTGACTTATGAGTATTAATAAGAGGCAATTTAGACCTGGCAAGGGGTTTAACTTGCCAGGTCGACATGGCAGTTTAAAACTGCACAGACAAGCCTTGTATTGGCAGGCCTGAGACATGGTTAAGGGGTCACTTAAGTGGGTGACACAATCAATGCTGCAGGCCCACTAGTAGCATTTAATTTACAGACCATCTGCACATGTAGTGCACATTAATAGGAACTAAAAATGTAATTAAATATGCCAATTGGGTACGAGTCAGTGTTACCATGTTTTAGAGGAGAGAGCACAAACACTTTGATAGTTCTGGTTAGCAGTGGTAAAGTGCACAGAGTCCTAAATCCAGCAAAAACCAGGTCAGAAAATGAAGGGACGCAGACAAAAAGTTGGAGGAAGACCACCCTAAGGCTGTCAGGAATAACATCCAGCAATCACCAGACTTCAAGACTGCATTGTGAAGGTTCTGGCCTACTATAGACCAAGTTGATGTGAAGCCTGATTTGCAAACTGCATTTTGTAGTACAGAAAGCAGTACTACAGTAGTACTGTCTACTACAAATTGCACTTGACCACCTCTCCTATCATTTCTATGGGAGATCCTCACACATGTCAGTTCACTACTTTGTACGAGGGGGCCAAGGGGCATCGCTGGAAAATGAGAAATGCATACAACTAAATGAGAGAGATTTAAGAAGGGTTACGGAAAGGTTTAGGGAGGGCCAGAAACCCACCCATGAAAGAGTAACCATATTTTTATTCATAAACAAATTCTAAAGTCAAAACAGTGTAATTTCATCTTAGAGTTCTATGCAACATTCTACAAAACCAGATAGTCCACATCTGCTCAACTCAAATTTCAGTTTTTCTAGTAGAATATTTAAGCATAGGATTAGCACAGTGCTATATACACTGAGCTGGAAAGTGACACAACCTTTTGCGATTTTTACAACAAATTTATTAGGCACAGGATTGGCAAGTGTCATCCATGTCAGGTGGAAAAAAGACAAATAATTTTACCATTCTAGGTACAGTATAACATTTTTAGATTGGTTTTGCAATCTTAGGTCACACTAAGGTTGTTCCCAAGAAGCACCAAATTTATGGTTGTGAGATTGTGACGGACCCTAGGCATTAGAGTACACCAAAGTTGATCCTAAGGAGCAAATGATTTATAATTTTGAGGTTGTGGTGGTCTCTAGGCATTATCAATACTTCAAACTAAGTCAGAAAGGGAAAAAACGTGGTAATTACCAGAATTTGTGATAAAAGAGTGAGGTTGAGCCAGCTGCAAAAATGTTTGGGTGCCCTTACATTGACATCACTAAAAAACAGATATTGCTTGTTGGTCGGTTATGAACAATGTGCTACTGGCCAATCCCAACAACAACTTAGAAGACTTTATATAAAAAATGGCGCATTGTGCATGTAGGTGCAAACAACTATTACTCCAAAAACACAATTTGTTTTTTCCACTTTGCATGTTCTTATGTGTCAAATAATTAAGGTGCAAAGAAGGTATTACCACATGTATGAAATTTCTGCTAAGATGTTGGCAAATGCAAAAACAGCAAGGTAGTGGATGGAGTCCAAAGCCACAGTGAGTCTGGGACCCACTTGTGGGCATACCTGGTACACCTAGGTCAGCAAATGGAAAAACAACAAGGTGATGGATGGAATGCTTGAATTAACGTTAACTACTGGCAATCTCTTAGGGATGCATCCCAAGCTATAATTCTTTTGCCCACCATGCCATCCCAGTTTGGACCCGCCATATGCAAATCAGTCTTGATCCTGCTCTCCATGGGAGCAGTCCAGCCCGAACTGCCAGGCCAGGTTTCCCCTATTCTGATGAAGTGGGATGCAGCCCGAGCGATTGCAGGAGACTAGAATGGCGTGGCAAGTAGAAAAAGTATGAAGTTAGGCCCAGATCTCTGAGTTGGGGTAAATGTCTGACAATGTTCAGCATTCCGTCTATCATCTGCTCTTTTTGCACTTGTTGCGCTGGGTGGGAAAGGTATGCTCAGACGTGGATATCATCCTTGCTATGTCACTGATTCAAGCTAACCTGGCTGATGAGGGATATACCCTGAAACTGGTCCCAGGATGAGTGCTTCCGGTCCAGGGAGGACTTGGCCTGGCAGTTCGGCGTGGCTGTCCCCATGGGGAGCAGGTTCAAGATACCCTGAAACTGTTCCCAGGATGCGTGCCTTTGGTCCAGGGAGGACTAGGCCTGGTAGTTTGGGCTGGACTGTTCCCATGAGGAGCAGGGTCAAGACTCATTTTCATATGGCTGGGTCACAAAAGGAATAGCGTGTAAAGCAAAAAAAACAATGTGTTTAGGCCTAAATCTGTGACTGGGGTGGAATGTTTGACAATTTTCAGCATTCCGTCCATCATCTGTTCTTTTTGCAATATAAATGTTGGGGCACACTTACAAATTTTTGCTAGGAGAGAGCAGAGCAGCACCAGATCAAATATTCTTTCATAGTGTATAGCACCACACACACAATACAAAGCACTGTGTGTGATGTCTATTACAAAATATGTACCTTGCAGCATACATGAAGTGCATGAAAAGCTAGAAGTAACAAAAAAAATTCTCTTCATTAGTGTCTGCCTTACATTATTTTGGCACTAAGCCCTAAGTCCCATGCACTACCTTTGGGACGCCGACGGATGCAAAGCTTAAAAGTATCATAAACTGATTTTGTTCCATTATTTTTGGGGTCACTTTTTAACACAAAAATAGTTTGCACTGGGAAGCCACACTGCCCCTTAGTATCACCACAACTGCAAATTAGCACTAACCTTAATTCATTTTGTGCACAGGCACACTTGAATAGATAGAGAGTAGTAAAACAACGTTCCTGGATATTTCAGATAGTACTGCTTTGACTGGCAAATGACCTTTCCACATATGAAACTTATGTGCACTTTCAATAGCTCGTCCCCACAAAACTAAACATTTTGTACAAGCAAACTATCAGGGTTCACATCTAATCAATGTGCCACAACTGCCATGGTTAAAATTAGGAGTGATGTGCTCCACAGACAAGGGAGAGTAGGCAGTGCTATAGATGTTGGATCATGTCACAATCAGGTACATGGCAAATTGACAAATTGAATTGCATTTTAGGAACATATTAGAGCCAAGAATGAGTCTAGACAAGGATTTGTCTTCACCGAATAGATCAAGATGTGAAAAATTTATTTATTATCACTGGAACAGTAAGATTGGTCTTCCCTTTTACCTCAATCCACACCAAACACTTATGGTCGGTCCAATGGAAGATCATTACAAAACACTGATCAATGTCCCATCAAATAGTATGATTTAAAAAATTAAGATGAATTAGAAAGTGCCTGTTGGCAGACTACCAGAATGGAGAAATTTGACTATGTCATAGGAGCCAAAGAGTCTGCACTAGTTGGCAATAATTGATAGAATTATTGTTGCAGGAAATTGGGTTACTGCTGGAGTGGGGTGAAACCCTAATCAAGCAGCAACCACAATACTTGTCAGGGTGAAGTCACAAGCAAACCTCAAATTAACCTGTACTTAATCCTTTGAAAGCTTAGCCTAAAAGCAGTCTAGCTTAACTTAGAGGCAACATGTTTATGCAGCACTTTAAACAGTAATGAAGTGATACACACACAAGAAACATCCCACACAATTTTGGAAAAATAACGCAAAACATAATAAAAGACCAAAATGACAAAAACACAATCAGTGGAATCCGAAATATGGAATTTTAAAGATTTAAGTGAAAATAGCGTCAAAAAGTACAAAGTGCCAACTCTGGTTATCTGGCTCTGCTGAACTGGGACATAGTGACAAGTTCAGGCTGAATGCGATAATCAAGTTGGACCTGCATAACAAAATATCTTAAATACAGGTTACAGAGCAATGCAGAGCCCTGCATCGCTAATGCATCACACAGCAGCAGTTCCTAGGAGCTGTGAGACTGTGATGTTAGGTCCTGCATCATCGTTGAGTAAGGCATCAATGATGGGCTTGCAGTAAAGTCCTTGCTGAAGATGCATTGTGCACTGGCTGACTCCAAAGAAGTTTGGAGGTTTGCAATGTGGAGTCCTGTGTCATTGTCAAGGATGCTGTAGATGAGGGGCTTGCGATGTGAAGGCCTACATCAAGGATGCATCACACAGTGACAGTTCCTAGGAAGCTATTAGCAGCATTGCGAAGTCCTGCATTGGGGAGTCGTCATGCCGAAGCCCAGATTCTGAAAGTTGTCACACAGTGCAGTGCAGTACCCAAAAAACTGGGGTGCATGGCAAGGAGAGAGCAGAAGAGCACTATATTCACAGAGATGAGCCTCTCCCCCCTCTCCCTAGCAGTGGCGAGGTTTTTAGCTGTTGTCCACCACACACACATTTTAGAGCCATAGTGCTATGGTGTTTGCATGAGTCTAGCATAGCTTTTGTACAGGAAGGGTAACCTTCCTGTACAAAATACTATGCCGAAACAAGTGGAAATGCTTTTCCTACTTTTTATGTGTGTTGTACGGTGCAGCACACGTGCAAAGTCGGAAAAGCAGGGAGAAATAAAAACATTTCTTCGTTTAGCACCTGCTTTTCAAAGGCGTTTTTTCTGATGGTTCAGAATAGGGTTTAACATCAAAAACCATGGGTGGTAGCATGGGTACGCCCATGTGCCACCCATGTAATGCCCCCAGATGCAAAGTAATGCAAAGCAGCATTTTGCACTGCTTGTGTTACTTTGCTACACAAGCCAACTCAAATACCTATTTGCATTGGTCTGTGAATGCCAAAAAAGTTTAGCGTTGGTTTAGCATTACAAAAGCAACGCTACACTGATCTGTGACACAGTCTGAAAAAAATGGAGAGGCTTCTGTATTTTGGGTTTTCTTAAACAATTTTCATGAATGTTTAGGCAAATTAGGCATGTGCATAAGTTATAGAACTCCGACTGTCCAAATAGTTGCTTTCCTCTACTGCCTGATATATTTGCACAATTTTCCTTGCAACACTAATTTTACTATCCTTGGGGATTTCGAGCTTCATATGGATGATCCTAATTGCTCTCAGGCTGTCCAACTCAGTTTTACCTTGGAAGGAATAAACCTCCTGCAACTGGTCCTGTCCCGCACTCATAAGGCAGGACCTATGCTTGATTTGCCGTTCTCCAACATCTCTGACCTGTAAGTTGAGTGTATCATTTAGGCAGGTCATTTTTTAGTTCCCTTCTTTTTTAATGGTGTGTTGAATTAGAAGATGCTTGATAAGCCTCTATCTCTTTACATAGCATAGCATACCATCAAGGAGGTGCCTCTCTCCTAAAAGTTACCATATACTACTCCTTCCCTAATAAGCATCCTTGATACTGATGTGTCTAACTTCAACAAATGGATCATTAATGCTCTTGACCTTATGGCACCGCTAAAACCTCAGGTGTGAAAAGAACTAAGGGCCAGATGTAGGCAGGAAAAAATTCGCGAGTCGGAAATTGCAAGTCGTTGCGACTCGCAATTTCCTACTCGCTAAATGGTATCCAAGAAGAAAAACCGACTTCATTTTGCGACTCGCAAATGAAGTCGCACCGCAGATTGCGAGTCTGCTGTTTGCGAGGTCGCTTTTTGCGACCGCACTAAAAACTAACACGCAAATTGCGAGTGGGTGTCGCAAATTGTGACTGTGCCGCAAATTGAATGCAGGTGTAGCAAAACACTCTGTAAAACACTTCCTGGCTCTTGATGATGACATCACAGCCAGGAAGTTTACTAATAGACCTGGGAGGAGGGAGGACCACACCCATTTTAAACTGCTGAACTGCCAACAGGAGGAACAGCAGCTACCATGGCAGACACTCCTAGAAAGCGAAAATTGAAATTTGCTGAGAAAGAACTGGAGGTGCTGACTGAGGAATGCTGCCAGCACCATGAACAACTTTTTGGGAGGGCAGCC
Organism: Pleurodeles waltl; assembly: GCF_031143425.1. NCBI lineage: Eukaryota > Metazoa > Chordata > Amphibia > Caudata > Salamandridae > Pleurodeles > Pleurodeles waltl. The sequence goes on along the minus strand of NC_090440.1, from coordinate 102,807,249 downwards.
CTCAGTGTGCCAGAGGTGGAAAAAAAACGGATTTGGACTGAAATACAGGACAAGGTGAACTCCATGGGTGTGAGCCACTGGAGTATCGAGGAACTGAAGAAACGGTGGTATGACCTGCGCTCCCGGACCAAGGAGAGGGTGGCAGAGCGGCTCCGGGAGATAAGGGGCACTGGAGGGGGGGCCATCCACCACCCACACCCCTGGAGGAAAGAGTGGAGGAGACCTTGGAGCTAGAGGCAGTGTCCGGGATGGGAGAGCTGGACACGTCAGCGCCAGGACCATCAACCGGTGAGTACCATGAGACATGCATGTACACCCATATCTGCCATACCCCCACCCACCTAGTACACAGCAGCATGCACAACCAAAATAGCTCCAGTTCAGAGTAGCAACAACCTGCATGGTGTATTATGGGCAATGTAGTCAAGTAGGCAGTTGATAGGCAACAGTTTATTAGGAAGTAGATAACAGATGGTAGATACTGACAGTGTGTTCCCTATGTCCCACAGGTCTCCCACACGACACCACCTCCAGCCACAGCGTCCAGGGGCCACAGGTCAGCCACCAGCCAGCACAGGACTCAGGACCAGCCACCACAGGGACCTGCACCACCCAAACTCAGTCCCCTCCTGATGCACCAGTGGCCATAGTGGAGAATGAGCCAGCACCCGGTCCCAGCCACAGTGCCGGTGTACAGGACACGTAACCTCCACTGTGTCGCAGGCGACGTCTAAATGTCCCTCCAGTGCCACAGGGTCAGGCAGGGGACAGCTCCATGTCCGCCGCCGAGGCTGCACTCTTAGGTGGTCAGCGCCTGCAGACACGAGAGATAAGGAACACATCAGGGGCCATGCGGCGCATGGAACAGAATCAGAACACAGGGCTGCAACTGGTACACACGGAGCTGCAACAGCTAAATACCCATGTTGATGACCTTGCGCTCTCAATGAGACAACTGGTGTCAGAACTTATCACTGAGATAGAGGGTGCAAGGCGCCGTGACAGGCAGCTCATCCACCGGCTGGACCGCATGTCTGCCTCCATCGTCCGGCTGGCTGTGAACACCACTGGGCTGTCACGGTGCACGGTCAGCCTCCAGGTGGACATGGGCCACTTTGCCAGTGATGTGACATGTGGGCTGGGACATCTCAGCCACGCAGTAGATCTAATGGAGGTACGACAGGTGGCTAGGGGCGTGGCAAACACTCCGCAGGACAGCGAGGAGGGCTCCACAGTTAGCAGTGTCTCAGCCACAGACACCAGGGTGTTGCTCAGTGGTAGCGCAAGGCAGGGCACTGCTGACACACCAGGAACCAGCCATGCTGGGCGAGCACGGCGTCGAGTGTGAGCTACGCACTGTCCTTGAGTGGAGGCACATGAGGTTAATGTGTACTCATGCCAGGTGGACTTTTACAGCCCCTGAACTGTAGTTTATGTAAATAGTTTTTTGGTGCACATTATTAAATTCCTTGTTTGTTCCACTTACCACCTGGACTCTTTGTGTGCGACATTAGTGAGTGTGGTGACAGTTAGCACGTAGCTTCCAAAGTATTGGTTTGCACTGTGGTCCCGTCTCTGTCTGCCTTGATTTGCAATGCTTCTATCCCCATGATGGCGATGTGGTAGCTCTTGCTCGTGATCCTCCGAATCTGGGTCTTCTGGGGTGAGAGGTAGCCCACGTCTGGTGGCAATGTTGTGCAGTATAGCGCATGCGCCAACGATCTTGAAAGCTGTTATTGGGATATACTGGAGGGCACCTCCTCTTCTGTGGAGGCATCTGAATCTTGCCTTCAGCAGTCCAAAGGTCCTCTCTATGATATTTCGGGTCCTCCTATGTGCACTGTTGTATCGCCTCTCTGTCTCATTGCTGGGTGTTAAATACGGGGTAAGTATCCATGGTCGTAGTGCATATGCACTGTCACCTGTTTGGCAAAAATGGACAATGTTAGCAGGGCATGGATGGGTTCCACATTGACCTGTGTGTATGTCTTCAAGGTGTATTCAGCCATACCTAGGAGATATCCGTCTCCAAACTCCCCAAGTTCTAGGCGTTGGTGTATCCCACTGTGCCTGAAAATGTAGGAGTCATGTGTACTCCCTGGAAATTTGGCAACCATGTCAATGATAACATAATGGGCGTCACATACCACCTGGATGTTCAGTGAGTGGGTACACTTCCGGTTGCGGAACAGATATTCCAGATTGGCAGGAGGGCATATTTGTATATGTGTCCCGTCTACACACCCTATGACATGGGGGAAGTTGGCAATCCTGTAGAATTCCAACTTGGTGCTGTTGATTTCTGCCTCATTCCTGGGTAGGTATATGTATCTGGACATGTGTGTGAGTATGGCATCTAGGAATGCTCTGAAGAACCGTGAGAGTGCACTTTGGGATACCCCACCTGCCATGGCAATGACCCCCTGATAGCTACTGAAAAACTGAAAACTTTTTTGATAAAGGCTAGTGCCTTCTGCGCTGCTACCATCTGTTCAGTCTCTCTTAGCTTTTAGCACCTGGACGCTACCGATGAAACAGCCGTGCTCGATATCAATGTCGTTGATTGACTGACTGTTTCTGTGTATGCATACTGTAGGAAGTTGGCTCTCTATATACTATTTCAAAGTGAGAGATAGTGTGCACAGAGTCCAAGGGTTCCCCTTAGAGGTTGATAGTGGCAAAATTAGATAATACAAGTGCTCTTTTTTGTGGTAGTGTGGTCGAGCAGTAGGCTTATCAGAGGGTACACAGTTTTAGCAAAAATGGCAATAAGCTATTTTAATAGTGGACACTGCAAAAATCAACAGTTGCTGGGGGAGGTAAGTAATAGTTAGTTTTTCAGGGAAGTAAAGCACTTACAGGTTCAGTCTCCAGAGCATAGGCAGCCCACCGTTGGGGGTTAAGGTCAACCCCAAACACCCAGCACCAGCAACACAGGGCTGGTCAGGTGGAGAGGTCAAAGTAGGGCCCAAATAGCATTGGTGCCTATGGAGACCAGGGGTGCTCCAGTTCCAGTCTGCTAGCAGGTAAGTACCTGTGTCCTCGGGAAACAGACCAGGGGGCTTTTGTAGAGCACTGGGGGGGTCACAAACAGGCACACAAAATACACCCTCAGTGGCACAGGGGCGGCCGGCTGCAGTGTGTGAAGTAGGTGTCAGGTTTTGCGTTGAAAGCAATGGAGGGACCTGGGGGTCACTCTGGCGATTCAGGCAGAGCACAGGGGGGCTTCTCAGCCAGCCACCGACAGGACCTGCACCGGTAGTTGGTTTCTCTCTGGCCTGTAGACTACGGGTGCAGTGCTTCTTCCAGGCATTGGGTTCTTTGTTACCAGGCAGTCGCGGTCAGGGGGAGCCTCTCAATTCTCTCTGCAGGCGTTGCTGTGGGGGTGCAGGGAGGTCGTCTCAGGGTTTCCAAGTCGTTGGAGTTTCCTAGGGGTCCTCCTTGCAGTGTTGGTTCTTCTGGACACATGCCGGGGGCGTTGGGTGCAGAGTGTTGGAGACGCACGCTTCCGGAGTGAGGCTGGAGTCCCTTTAAAGATGGTTTCTTTTTTGCTGTTTTGTACAGAGCCACTGTCCACAGGAGTTTCTTGGTCCTTTGGTTGCAGGGTAGTCCTCTGAGTCCCCAGAGGTCACTGGTCCTGCTGAATGCGACGCTGTGCAGGGTCTTTGAGTCTGGAGACAGGCCGGTAGGGCTGTGGCCAAGTCAGTTGCTGTCTCCGTCATCTCTGCTGGGATTTCAGGTCAGCAATCCTTCTTCCTGTTGTAGGTCATCAGGAATCGGATTTCCGGGGTTCAGGTTCACCCCTAAGTACTCATTTTGGGGTGTGTTTAGATCTGGGGAGCAGTAGCCAATGGCTACTGTCCTTGAGGGTGGCTACACCCTCTTTGTGCCTCCTCCCTGTGGAGGAGGGGTCACATCCTTAACCCTATGGGGGGAATCCTCCGAAGCAAGATGGAGGATTTTCTAAGGCAGGGGTCACCGCAGCACAGGACACCTTAGAGGCTGCCCTGACTGGAGGTTGACTCCTCCTTGTTTTTCTCGTTATCTTCTCCGAACTTGCTGCCAAAGTGGGGGCTGTGTCTGGGGGCGGGTATCTCTACTAGCTGGAGTGCCCCGGGGTGCTGTAACACCAGGCTTGAGCCTTTGAGGCTCACCGCCAGCTGTTACAGTTCCTGCAGGGGGAGGTGTGAAGCACCTTTACCCAATGTAGGCTTTGTTCCTGGCCAAATAGTACACAAAGGCACTCATTTCATGTGGCTACCCTGCACTCACAATGTCTAAGAGTTTGCTTAGACACTGTAGGGGCATAGTGCTCATGCAGCTATGCCCTCACCTGTGGTCTAGTGCACCCTGCCTTAGGGCTGCAAGGCCTGCTGGAGGGGTGACATACCTATGCCACAGGCAATGGGTTGTGGGTATGGCACTCTGAGGGGAGTGCCATGTTGACTTAGTCTTTTTCTCCTCACCAGCACACACAAGCTGTGAGGTAGTGTGCATGTGCTGAGTAAGGGGTGCCCAGGGTGGCATAATACATGCTGCAGACCTTAGAGACCTTCCCTGGCATCAGGGCCCTTAGTACCAGGGGTACTATGAACAAGGGTCTTATCTGTGTGCCAGGGCTGTGCCAATTGTGGAGACAAAGGTACAGTTTAGGGAAAGAACACTGGTGCTGGGGCCTGGTTAGCAGGGTCCCAGCACACTTTCAACCATAACTAGCATCAACAAAAGGCAAAACGTTAGGGGGTAACCATCCTAACAGAGGATGAGACTAACCTTTCCCAAGAGAGTCTTCATTTTCTGTAAGAACCTGGAAAGGCCATCTGCATTGGCAGTCCCAGGTCTGTGTTCCCTGTAGGGATTTGAACCACCTCAACAGTTTACGGTTCTCTCCTTTAATCTGCATTAATACATCTGAGAGGTCTGAGGTCAGTTTGAACTGTGAAGTGAGTACCAAACAGGTATGGTCTCAATTTCTTCAGGGACCAAACCACAGCTAAGGCCTCCCTCTCAATGGCACTCAAACGCTGCTCCCTGGGGAGTAACCTCCTGCTAATAAAAGAAACAGGCTGGTCAAGGCCATCATCATTGGCTTGGGATTGAACTGCTCCTATCCCATGCTCAGAGGCATCAGTCTGCACAATAAACTGCTTAGGATAATCTGGAGCTTTCAAAACTGGTGCTGAGCACATAGCTTCTTTCAGGGTGTCAAAGGCCTTTTGATAGTCCAGGGTACAGTACACTTTTCTGGGCATTTTCTTGGAGGTAAGTTCTGTGAGGGGTGTCACTATGGATCCATATCCCTTCACAAACCTCCTATAGTAATCAGTCAAGCAAAGAATGCCGTGACTTGAGTATGGGTTTTTGGAGCTTCCCAGTCCAAAATTGTATGGATCTTGGGTTGTAATGGCTGAACTTGACCTCCACCTACAAGGTGTCCCAAGTAACCCACTGTGCCCTGCCCTATATGACATTTGGATGCCTTGATAGAGAAGCCTGCTGCTTGCAGGGCCTGCAAAACCTTCTTCAGGTGGACCAGGTGATCCTGCCAGTTGGAGCTAAAGACAGCAATATCATCTAGAGATGCTGCACTAAAGGAATCCAAGCCAGCAAGGACTTAATTCACCAACCTTTGGAAGGTAGCAGGGGCATTCTTTAAGCCAAAGGGCAGAACAGTAAACTGATAATGCCCATCAGGTGTAAATAATGCAGTCTTTTCTTTTGTTCCAGGTTCCATTTTGATTTGCCAGTACCATGCTGTCAAGTCAAAGGTACTTAAGAATTTGGCTGCACACAATTTATCGATTGATTAATCTGCCTTTGGTATGGGGTGAACATCTGTCTTGGTGACAGAGTTGAGCCCTCTGTAGTCCGAACACATCTCATCTCTCTCTTTTCATCCTTGGTGTGAGGTTTGGGGACCAAGACCACTGGGTTAGCCCAGGGACTGTCAGGGTGCTCTATCACTCCCAATTCCAGCATATTTTGGACTTCCACTTTGATGCTTTCCTTGACTTGGTCAGACTGTCTGAATATTTTATTCTTGACAGGTAAACTGTCTCCTGTATCCACATCATGGGTACACAGGTGTGTCTGACCAGGGGTCAAAGAAAAAAGCTCAGCTTCCTGTTGGCCAGAGAGGGTGTCTCCATCTATTGAGCCATCTTTAGGGTCAGTTGAGAGGAGGTCAGGGAGAGGTCCTGATCATCATCAGTAACCAACAGCATGGTTCAGTCTGCCCTATCATTATAGAGTTTGAGGCGGTTAACATGGATCACCCTCTTGGGTGTCCTGCTAGTGCCCAGGTCCACCAAGTAAGTGACCTGACTCTTTTTTTCTAGCACTAGGTAAGGGCCACTTTATCTGTCTTGAAGTGCCCTGGGAGCCATGGTCTCCAGACCCAGACTTTCTGCCCTGGCTGAAACTCAACCATTGCAGCCTTTTGGTCATCCACAACTTCTGGAGTTGTGGCTGGCCTCAAGGTTTTTGCTTGCCTTTTCCATGTACTCTGCCATCCTGGAGTGGAGGCTTAGTACATAGTCCACTACATCTACGCCCAGCCTTCTTTCACAAGTGCCAGTGGTCCCCTTACAGGATGGCCAAACAGAAGCTCAAAGGGGGTAAACCCTACTCCCTTCTGTGGCACCTCTCTGTTGGTGAAAAGCAGGCATGGCAAGAACACATCCCATCTCCTTTTGAGTTTTTCAGGGCCATGATCATGACCTTCAATGTCTTGTTAAACCTTTCTTCAAGACTATTTGTTTATCAATGGTATGGTGTGGCGAACTTGTAAGTCACCCCACAATCATTCCACATATGTTTCAGGTAAGCTGACATGAAGTTGGTACCTCTGTCAAAAACCACGTCCTTAGGAAATCACACTCGGGTAAAAATACCCATGAGTGCTTTGGCTACTGCAGGGGCAGTAGTTGACCTAAGGGGAATTGCCCCAGGGTACCTGGTAGCATGATCCACTACTACCAGTATATATTGTTTCCCTGATGCTGTGGGAGGTTCAAGTGGACCCACTATGTCCACTCTCTCAAAGGGGAGCCCCACCACTGGAAGTGGAATGAGGGGGCCCTTTAGATGTCCACCTGTCTTGCCACTGGCTTGACAGGTGACACAGGAGCTGCAAAACTCCTTTACCTTATGGAACATATTGGGCCAATAGAAATGGTTGACTAATCTCTCCCAAGTCTTTGTTTGTCCCAAATGCCCAGTAAGGGGAATGTCATGGTGTTAGAAATGGGGTGTTTGGTTGACAGTCAGACTACCCCCTGTTCAAGCAAGGACCCTCACTCTAGTCAGGGCAAAAGAGAATCACCATAGCTAACCTCTGCTTACCCCCTTGCTAGCTTGGCAGAGCAGTAGGCTTAACTTCAGAGTGCTAGGTGTAAAGTATTTGTACCCACACACGCAGTAACTTAACACTACAAAATGACACAACACCGGTTTAGATAAATAGGAAATATTTATCTAAACAAAACAAGACCAAAATGACAGAAATCCAAAATACACAGGTCAAGTTGTCAATAAAAATGCAAAAAGAGTTTTAAACACACACCAACACTGTTAGCGTGAAAATGTACCTTGGATGCGTCAAATATTACCCCGCACGGGCGAGTCTGCGTCAAAAAGAGTCGATTCCACTCATGAGCCAGACCTTGTGTCGTTTCTCCTTTCGTCGGGTTGGGCGCGTCATTCCTTCTCTCCACAGGAGAGCGATGCGTCGATCAAGTCAGCATTCTCAGGTCTGGGTAGGCCTTGCGTTGTTTTTACACACCCAGTGGGACTTGCGTCAGAAATCCAGCCGCACAATGATGAAAAAAACACGTAGCGCGGGTTTCGATCTCCGGGTTTCCGTCAGCGATTCTGCGTGTTGCTTCTCCGGCTCCGTGCGTTGATTTTTCAGTCATGGTTCCGGCTAGTGTCGATTTTCAGCAGCAGAGCCGGCGGCGAGTCGTTTCTTCAGCCGCAGATTGGAGTCACGTCGATCTTTTCCCCGCACAGTGCTCTGTGCGTGGATTTCCTCCTTTTAGGCTGCCAGCTTCTCCTTTTAGGGTCCCAGGAACTGGATGGGCACCACAGGGCAGAGCAGGAGTCTCTCCAGAGACTCCAGGTGCTGGCAGAGAGAATTCTTTGCTGTCCCTGAAACTTCAAACAACAGGAGACAAGCTCTAAATCAGGCCCTTGGAGTGTTCTTCTCAAGATGGAAGGCACACAAAGTCCAGTCTTTGCCCTTTTACTCTGGCAGAAGCAGCAACTGCAGGATAGCTCCGCAAAGCACAGTCACAGGCAGGGCATCTCTTCAGCTCTTCTCCAGGCAGAGGTTCCTCTTGTTTCCAGAAGTGTTTCTAAATTCTGTGGTTTTGATTGCCCTTCTTATACCAAATTTCTCCTTTGAAGTAGGCCTCCTTCAAAGTAAAGTCTGTTTTGAATGTGAAATCCTGCCTTGCCCAGGCCAGGCACCAGACACTCACCAGGGGGTCGGAGATTGCATTGTGTGAGAGCAGGCACAGCCCTTTCAGGTGTGAGTGACCACTCCTCCCCTCCCTCCTAGCACAGATGACTCATCAGGAAATGCAGAATACACTCCAGCTCCCTTTGTGTCACTGTCTAGTGTGAGGTGCAACGAGCCCAACTGTCAAACTGACCCACACAGGGAATCCACAAACAGGCAGAGTCACAGAAATGGTATAAGCAAGAAAATGCTCACTTTCTAAAAGTGTCATTTTCAAACACACAATCTTAAAATTGACTTTACTATTGGATGAATTTTTAAATTGTGAGCTCAGAGACCCCAAACTCCACATATCCATCTGCTTCCAAAGGGAATCTACACCTTAATCAGATTTAAAGGTAGCCCCAATGTTAACCTATGAGAGAGACAAGCCTTGCAACAGTGAAAAACAAATTTGGCAATATTTCACTATCAGGACATATAAAACACATTACTATGGGGGTCATTCTGACCCTGGCGGTCCGAGACCGCCAGGGGAAAAATGACCAAAGCACCGCCAACAGGCTGGCGGTGCTTTTTTCCATATTCTGTCCGCGGCGGTAAAGCCGCGGTCGGACCACCGGGGCCGGCGGTTTTCCGCCATTTCTGCCCCGGCGGCGATAATCCGCCAGGGCAGCACTGCTTGCAGCGCTGCCCTGGGGATTATGACCCCCTTACCGCCAGCCTGTTTCTGGTGGTTTTCACCGCCAGGAAGAGGCTGGCGGTAAGGGGAGTCCAGGGGCCCCCTAACAGGGCCCCGGCCAGCTTTTCACTGGCTGCCAACTGCACCCATCGCACGGCCGCAACACCGCCGGCTCCATTCGGAGCCGGCTTCTGTGTTGCGGCCTCATTCCCAGCGGGAATGTCGTAATGTGGGCCGCGTGAGTGCGGCTGCATTCCGCCGCCCGCCAAGGTCGGAATGACCCCCTATATGTCCTACCTTAACCATACACTGCACCCTGCCATTGGGGCTACCTAGGGCCTACCTTAGGGGTGTCTAACATGTAGGAAAAGGGAAGGTTTAGGTCTGGCAAGTGGGTACACTTGCCAAGTCGAATTTACAGTTAAAACTGCACACACAGACACTGCAATGGCAGGTCTGAGACATGATTACAGAGCAATTTATGTGGGTGGCACAACCAGTACTGCAGGCCCACTAGTAGCATTTGATTTACAGGCCCTGGGCACCTCTAGTGCACTCTACTAGGGACTTACTAATGAATCAAGTATGCCAATCATGGATAAGCCAATTACATACACATTTTGTAAAGGAGCACTTGCATTTTATCCCTGGTTAGCAGTGGTAAAGTGCCCAGAGTAAAAAGAACAGTAAAACCAGAGTACAGCACACATCAACAACCTGGGGAACAGAGGCAAAAAGGTAAGGTAGACCGCGCCAAGAATGAAAAGTCTAACACATGGCCTAACGTCAGAATGAACTCCCTAAACTCCTGAGGCACTACCACTCTCCTAGTGGCACCAGGTTTGGGATTTCTTGCCTCAGTGTAAATGTGTCCATTTTCCCAATAGACCCTGTGGGTTTCACTGACATTACCTTTTTCTTGCTTATCTGGTTGCTGTATTATGCCTTCAAGAGTGGGACAAGTCTTTTGTTTCTGACACATCTGTTCCTTTGAGGGTCCCCCTGGGCCCAAGCGCTCTCCCTAATAAGGCTCCAGGTCCATGGACTCAGTTCCCTCAGGGGATAGAACATCTCCCTGAGAAGAGAGGTTCTGTTTCTTGTGCCCTGAAGAAGCTGGTCCCCCACTCTTCTTTCCTTTCCTCTTGGAAGGTTGGGCCATTATTCCAGACTCCAACATTTATTTTTCATCCTGTGCTCTGCATTGTGCTCTAGTCTTGACACACACCAGTTCAAGGATACCCAGCATGGCTGCATGGGTCTTGAGCTCTACCTCAGCCCATGCTGAGGTCTCCAGATCATTCCTTAGCAGACACTCTACTGGGATTGCAGAGAAGACTACCACCTGTTTCAGGCCAGTGACCCCTCCCCATTCTAAAGTTCCCATTGCCATGGGATGGACTTTAGTTTCATTGTCAGCATTTGTGACTGGATATGTCTGTCCAGCCACGTACTGTCCTGGGAAAACCAGTTTGTCTGTCACCATGGTGACACTGGTACCTGTATCCCTCAGTGCTTCTACCGTATTCCCATTTATCAAGAGCTGCTGCCTGTATATTTGCACGTTAGGCGGCCAGGCAGCAAGTGTGGCTAAATCCACCCCACCCTCTGAGACTAAAGTAGCTTCAGTGTGGACACTGATTTGCTCTGGGCACACTGTTGATCCCACCTGGAGACTGGCTATTCCAGCACCAAAATGTCAGAGTCACCAGATCCTCGGGGTCTGCGCACACTCCCAACATGTCCACCACAAGACAGCTCCAATACTCTGATTAGAATGTCACAGAGTCTAAGAGAGTCCAAGTGGGGAAAAGGGGATTAGGTAGGGAACAGCTGGGTAGGAGACCTGTAGGAAGCAAAAGATTAAACAACACAACATCAGAATAAAATCACTTTTAGGTTCATAAAAACTCTCTGTTGAATCTAGGGTTCAATGATATTCAGAACATGAAATAACACTCTGCTGAATCTAGGGTTCAACGATACTTGGAACCTTGAAATAACACTCTGTTGAGTCTAGAGTTCAATGATACTTGGAAAATGAAATAAGACTCTGTTGAGTCTGGAGTTCAATGATACTCGGAACATGAAATAACACTCTGTTGAGTCTGGAGTTCAATGATACTCGGAACACGAAATAACACACTGTTGAGTCTAGAGTTCAGTGATACTCGGAACATGAAGTAACACTCTTTTGAATCTAGAGTTCTGTGATACTCGGAACATGAAATCACACTCTGTTGAATCTAGAGTTTTGTTGTACTCGGAACATGAAATAACACTTAGACTGAAAGAACATGAATGGCCTAGCACTAGACTTTAACTAGACCTCAAGAACTCTAGATACCTGGAATAAAATCAAGGATGATTAATGTAATGTTTCATAAAAGCTTTTCATAACATGTCACGTAATATCTAGAAATACAAGAACCTTCTAGAATATAGCTTCAGAACAAACTCTGCCTTATTTAACATGAGGACTAAAGGCTGTCTGAAAGCCATCCCTGGAAAACAATTGGAATTATGCTAGGAACTTAATATGCACAAGAACGTCACAGTTAGGATTTGTCATTTTCACAAAAGAAATGTGTGCACATTAAATAACATTACACTTCAGAGTTTTTGTATGGCCATGAAATGATTGCACACACTGTTTCCGATCTGGGAATCAAGTTTTACATGAGAGAAATATGTAATATGTAAATGTCTTGAAATTATTGCGCAAGCCTTTGCCGATCTGAACACCAAGTTTGTCATGCAAGAAATGAATTGCGCACACAGCCAATTCTAACCAGAATATGTAAATGACCTAAAATGATCGCGCAAGCCTTTGCCGATCTGAACACCAAGGTTGTCATGCAAGAAATGAATTGCGCACACAACCGATTCTAACCAGAATATGTAAATGCCATGAAATGATTGCGCAAGCCTTTGCCAATCCGAACACCAAGGTTGTCATGCAAGAAATGAATCGCGCACACGGCCGATTCTAACCAGAATATGTAAATGCCATGAAATGATCGTGCAAGCCTTTGACGATCCGAACACCAGGTTTGTCATGCAAGAAATTAATCCCACACAGAGCCGATTCTCACAAAGTATGCAAATGCCATGAAACGATCGCGCAAACCTTTGCCGATCCGTACACCAGGTTTGTCATGCAAGAAATGAATTGCGCGCACAGCGGATTCTCACAAGGTATGCAAATGCCATTAAACTATCGTGCAAACCTTTGCCAATCCGTACACCAGGTTTGTCATGCAAGAAATGAATCGCAGGCACAGCCGATTCTCACAAAGTATGCAAATGCCATGAAACAATCGTGCAAACCTTTGCCCATCCGTACACCAGGATTAAGATCAAAGCAATGCTTCGCGTACTCTGAAAGTTTTCAAGAGTAGGCCCAAAAATTCAAGAGTCTTTTTAGAGCGGGGCCGGGGGCCCAGCCCGACCACCGTCTTACCGCCCTGCTCTAGGATCACCAAAATAATGCTGTGCAGGCCTGGAACTTCAAAGTAGGCCTCTGGAACAGGAGGTCAGGAAATTGCCGCTGCTCTGTACCGGTACCTCTGAATAGTGAGCACGTGATGCTGGGCTGGCTCCCTTATATGGAGTCTGGCCCAGCCCACAGACCACACCCAGTCATGCTGCAGAGAAAACTTCTAGAAGGTCCCAGAAAGGGACCACACCCTAACACACTCAATAAGTCTGCAGCAATACCTTGCAATTGAACCGTTATCGCAAACATCATTAATAGTGTTTTTCAAGGTTAAAGTCTGCAATGCAAAAAGTTGACAAACTGCATATAAACACAATGCATGAATCATGCTCTTGCATAAAGGCTGGGTTTTTGCATTTTCGTCACCAGTAGAGCGCGCACTGTCCTGATGTTGACACAAAAGTAGTTGTGGGACTTTTCTTGGGACACGCCTTTTCTCCAGTTTGGTGTGCATTCTGTTTACAGTTGTGACACCAAGCCTTCTTGGGATCAAGGTTTTTACCCTTTTCCATTTGTGGACTGTGAAGCGGCTCTGGATCCACCATCCTGAGCAGGTTTTTGGGGCCTGGTAGAAGACTCCTTGTTTTTGTCCTTAGATGTCTCACCACCCTTCCCCTGGGGAGGCTTTGTGACCCCTTTCTTTTGGTCACCCCCTGTGGAAGTCTTGGTCACCCTTGTCTTGATTCAGTGGTCTGCCTTCTTTCCCAATTCTTGGGGAGAAATTGGACCTAGGTCTAGCAGATGTTGATGCAGTTTGTCATTGAAACAATTACTTAACAGATGTTCTTTCATAAATAAATTATACAGCCCAACATAATCACTTACACCACTGCCAGTTATCCAACCATCTAATGTTTTGAATGAAAAGTCAACAACATTAACCCAGGTCTGGCTCAAGGATTTGTGAGCCCCCCTGAACCTAATCCTGTACTCCTCAGGTGAGAATTCAAAGCACTCAATAAGGGTAGCCTTCACGAGGTCATAGGATTCTGCATCTTTACCAGAGAGTGTGAGGAGTCTATCCCTACACTTTCCAGTGAACATTTGCCAAAGGAGAGCTCCCCAGTGAGATCGGCTTACTTTTCTTGTTGCACAAGCCCTCACAAAAGCTGTGAACCATTTGGTGATGTCATCACCTTCTTCATATTTAGTTACAATCCCTTTGGGGATTTTTAGGATGCCAGTATTCTCTCTGACCCTATTAAGTTGCTGCCACCTTTTATGGGAGTTAAACCACTTTTCTTTCCCTTTCTAAGGCTAGGAGCTGCTTCTCAAATGCCAGTCTCTTGGCCACCCTTGCTAAAAGGATGTACTCTTCATTGAGGCTTCTCTCAATGCTTACAGAGGTACTGGTCTCCCTTGTGGAAGAACCACGTTCTCTGACTATGATTTGTGGAGACAGGGTTCTAGGAGCCATTTTCTCCCTAATTAGGACAGGAGGGTTGTGTTCATCCTCCTGTTCACTAATTTCCCCATCTAAAGGAGGATCCTCTATATCAGAGGGGTGGTCCCTTGTAAACTCTGCCAAGAGCTCCAGGAGCTTTGCCTTGGTAGGTTTGGACCCAGTTTTTATCTGTTTTATTTTACAGAGAGACCTTAACTCTGACATCCCTAGATGCAGGTAAGGGCTGAGGTTGAGTTCCATCACCATCTCATCTGTTTGAATCATTATAGGGGTCATTTTGACCCCGGCGGGCGGCGGTCGCCGCCCGCCTGGAGGGAACCGCCATATGGCCGCTCCGCGGTCGAAAGACCGCGGAGGCCATTCTGGCTTTCCCGCTGGGCTGGCGGGCGACCGCCAGAAGGCCGCCCGCCAGCCCAGCGGGAAACCCCTCCCCACGAGGAAGCCGGCTCCGAATGGAGCCGGCGGAGTGGGCATGTGCGACGGGTGCAGTTTGCACCCGTCGCGTATTTCAGTGTCTGCTAGGCAGACACTGAAATACACAGTGGGGCCCTCTTACGGGGGCCCCTGCCGTGCCCATGCCATTGGCATGGGCACGGCAGGGGCCCCCAGGGCCCCGCGGCACCCCCTACCGCCATCCTGTTCCTGGCGGGCGAACAGCCAGGAACAGGATGGCGGTAGGGGGTGTCAGAATCCCCCATGGCGCCATGGGGGATTCCAAGGGCAGCGGTAAACCGGCGGGAGACCGCCGGTTTACCCTTTCTGGCCGCGGCAGAACCGCCGCGGTCAGAATGCCCTTTGGAGCACCGCCGGTCTGTCGGCGGTGCTCCCGTGGCCGGTGACCCTGGCGGTCACCGGCCGCCAGGGTCTGAATCAGGCCCTATGACTCTAAAAGTTGGGATTACTTTTAGGAAACTAAAAACTACTTCTAGTACTTAAATCCAAACTTTTACAAACTTTTAAACTTAAAAAGAAATCCTAACAGAGATTTACACAAGGCCCTAAAAGGACTTTTTAAAAATGTAGAAAAATTGTCAAATTGCAAAAATCTATTTCTAATGGAAATATTTGGAATTTTAGTCATGTGATCAGGTATTGGCTGAGTAGTCCAGCAAATGAAAACTCCTATACCCCACTGCTGAACCACCAATGTAGGAAGCTGGCTCTGTTTTTGGCCGATCTCACCACCAGGGGGGTCGAAACCCACTAGGCCCCCGGGACTGTGTGGTGTGTGTGTTTGGGGGCACCCCTTGGGAAAGGGTCACCTCCGCCAAAGGGGAAAAAATTAGTATTGGCCAGTTCTGCCCCCCATGGGGGCTGATGGGCCTATTGTTTTTAGGCCCGAAACCACCAATACGCCAGGGATTTTTTTTTGTTTCCCTTTTTTTTGTTTTGTGCTAAAGGGGGCACAGAGCTGTTGACCATTTCTGTCCCCCTTGGGGGCAGATGGGACAATTTCTTTTTATGCCTATCTGCCCCCAAAGGGGGCAGAATCCAATTAGGCACCAGGGATCCTGTGTGTGTGTTTTGTGTGGGGGGCGGCACCTTTGGCAAGCGTCACTCCCCAAAGGGGGGCACATTACTGATGGCCATTTCCATCGGGGACAGATCGGGCTATTTTTTTAAGGCATGTCTGCCCCCAAGGGGGCAGAAGCCACCAAGACGTGAGGGCATTTTCTTTTTTTTGTTCCCCTTCGTTTTTTTGTACTGGGGTGTCCCCTTTCGCCCCCTTTGGCAAGTTTCGCCCCCCTAAACAGGGTACAGAGCTGTTGGCCATTTCTGCCTATTTATTTTAGGCCCATCTACCCCCAAGGCAGGCAGAAGCCACTTAGGCACCAGGGACAATTTCTAAGTTCTTGGTGGCGGGGTGTTTGTCAACTGGCGAAGTATTAGTATTTGTGATTATAACAGTTCATTTCTTCTTTTTGTTCTAGTTTTGCCTTGCGGTTTTGGCAGTAGTTGTCCTATGGTTTGCATAGTTGCATGTTTTAGGTAAGTAAAAGCAATTTACTCTAAAGGAGTATTGTTGATATGCACGAATGACATGTTTGTAGGTGGTGTATTAAATGCAGGATTATGTGTGAAATTGTCCTTAGATTTGAGCACAATGATATTTGTGTTGTCATATGTCTAATTTGCTTTTTTATTTTTTATTTTTAGAGGGATATCATTGGTGATTGCTATGTCTGTGCCGAGTAGTTGCTGGTGAGTAGCTGGTGAGTAGCTTTTTCAGGCAAGTGAGTGGTATAGTTTTAGTACATAACTCTTTGTGATAAAGCTACACTTTATTACTTATTTTAGTGTTGGTTGTTGTTGGCAATTCATTTGTTGTTAGAAAGGATCATGGCTAGCCACAGAGTGACCGCTCAGCAGGTTGTTGGCATGCTTTTTGAGTCGTCTTCTGACCCTGATTATGAGACTGACTCTGCATCTGAGGCAGAGGAGGAAGTGAGAGATTCTGGCAGTGAGTTTTCTGTCCGAGAGGATTCTTCTGATGAGAAAGCCACTCTCAGTGGAGATGAAGGGCCTGTTTCAGAGGAGGACATTGATGTGCCAAGAGTGCAGCAGCCTGGGGCTGAAGGGTTTCCCATTAGAAGACCTGACACCTGGATTGCCCCAAACATGGAGCAGCCACAGTTACCTGCATTTACTGTTTTCCCAGGGTGTAGAGTCATTATGGAAAACTTTTTGCCTGTCAATTTCTTTCACTTGTTTATGGACGATGTGTTTTTGGAAGAGATTGTGGAGCAGACTAATTTGTAGCCGGAGCAATACTTGAGGGACAACGCTGCCAGACTTCGGCCTCAGTGTAGAGCTACTGAATGGGTTCCCACATATCTGGAAGAGATGAAAAAGTTTTTAGGTTTGACTTTTTTGATGGGGTTGATAAGGAAGCCGTCACTGGCTTCTTATTGGTCTACTAGTCCCTTGATGGCAACGGCTATATTTCCTGCAACTATGACACATAATCGCTATTTGCTTCTTCTTCGTATGCTGCATTTTGTAGACAATGCTTTAGCCTTGCCACAAGACCACCTTGTTTGTTACTGTCTTTTTAAGATTAGGCCTGTCCTGATCATTTTGCAGATCGTTTTCAGATGTCTATGTTCCAGGTAAAGAGATAAGTGTGGACGAGTCTTTGGTCCTTTTCAAGGAGCGTTTAGGTTTTAAGCAGTACATTCCTAGTAAGAGGGCACGATATTTAATTAAATTGTATATGCTGTCAGAAAGTAGTACAGGATACTTGTATAATTTCCGGGTCTACACTGGTAGGGATTCCCGTATTGACCCTCCTGGTTGTCCGCCCACTTTTTGAGTTAGCAACAAAATTGTTTGCGATCTTGGTACACAACTGTTTAACAAAGGTCACCATTTGCAAGTAGATTATTTCTACACTGGAGTGCAGTTTTTCAAGGAGTTGTTTAGAGTGGATACTGTTGCTTGTGGCACAATCCGTGCTAACCGGAAAGGCTATCCAAGGGAGCTTGTCTGTAAAAAACTTGAGAGGGGACTGTGCAGTGCCTTGCGGAATAATGAGCTGCTAGCTCTGAAATTTTCAGACAGGAAGGATGTGTGCATGCTATCTACCATCCATGATGAGAGTACTTCCCCTGTGACTGTTTATGGTCAGGTGGCCAAAGTGCGCAAACCTGCGTGCATTTTGGACTACAATAGGCACATGGGTGGTATTGATAGAGTAGATCAGAGGTTGGAACCTTACACTGCTCTTCCTAAGTCTTACGTGTGGTATAAAAAGTTGGCCATACATTTATTTCATTTGGCAACTTTTAATGCTTTTATTGTGTTCAAGTATTGTTCACCTGAGTCAAGGATGAAATTTGTTCAATTTCAGGAGTCAGTGATAGAGAGCCTTATTGTGGTGAAACAGGCAGGAGTTCCTAGAGTGGCAGTGGTGGAGGATGTGGCTAGATTGAAAGATTGCCATTTTCCAGATCACATTCCTCCCACTCCCAAAAAAGACTTGCCCATTAAGAAATGTAGAGTATGTGCCCAAAGAGGTATCCGGAGGGAGAGCCGGATGTACTGCCCTGATTGCCCTTCAAAGGCTGGGCTGTGTGTGGCTGGCTGTTTCAGAAGTTACCACACAAAGAAAACGTTTTGGGAAATACGGTGAGTGTAAACTGTCTATTTTATATTTTCATATGTTCAGTTTCTCGGTTGGCATTACTGTCATGTATTTAGTTAGAGCTTTTGTGTTTGTAGTTTTGTACTTATTTTATAATTAGTTAGTGGTTTCTTTGTTGTTTATAAACAAAAAAAAACTGATGGCGGTGTGTGTGGGGTGGTGCTTGGCTGGCAGTGTGCGTGGGATGGCACCTGGCTGGCAGTGTGCATGGGATGGCGCTTGGCTGGCAATGTGCTTGAGGTGGCGATTGGCTGGTGGTGTGCATGGGGTGGCGCTTGGCTGGCGGTGTGCGTGGGGTGGCGCTAGGCTGGAATTGTGCTTGGGGTGGCGCTTGGCTGGCGGTGTGCTTGGGATGGCGCTTGGCTGGCAATGTGCTTGTGGTGGCGCTTGGCTGGCGGTATGCGTCGGGTGGCGCCTGCCTTGCTGTGTGCATGGGATGGCGCTTGGCTGGCAATATGCTTAGGGTGGCGATTGGCTGGCGGTGTGCGTTGGGTGGCGCTTGGCTGGCGGTCCCAGCCAAACTTCAGTC
Organism: Pleurodeles waltl; assembly: GCF_031143425.1. Taxonomy (NCBI): domain Eukaryota; kingdom Metazoa; phylum Chordata; class Amphibia; order Caudata; family Salamandridae; genus Pleurodeles; species Pleurodeles waltl. Next base: position 102,788,532 of record NC_090440.1, on the reverse strand, counting down.
CACACACTCCCATCAGCTAGTGTGACTGCTGTATCAGGCATGTGGGTTTATGTAAGTGATGGGCCCTGTCTGTCGATGCGAGTGTAGTAATGTGCTGGGCCCGTGGCTGGCGGCATGAATGGTCGTGTGCATGTCATGTATGAAAGGTTGGTTCAGTTTTTGGGCCTTCCAGTTATTAACAGTGCATTTCACTTGTTTGAAATCTCTTGTTAAGAAAATTTGATCTACTGAACCATCACTCACCCTCGTGCCAAATCCAACCAGTATGTGTGGTAAAAATGACAAAACCTGCTCCGCTGTAATCAGGCGTCACAGCACACTTGTGACACGCTAGGTGTCTCAGGTGGGACCCCGATGATGAAGCATGTGACCAACTTGGTTGGTGGGTGAGGGGTCTGTACGTTTCTTTTCATAATTTTAGTGTTTGGCACATCGCAGACGTAAGTGGACACATCATAATTATATATTACAAAACTACCTGTGTTTTGGGTGGAGGGGGCACCTATGTTATTGGTCCTGGGTGCGGCCTTCATCTAGAGAAACCTACCAAACCCAGACATGTTTTTAAACTAGACACCGCAGGGAGTCCAGGGAGGTGTGGCTTGTGTGGATCCCCCAACTTTTTCTTACCCAGACTCCTCCACAAAAAAGAATAGTTTCCTGACTTTTTCTGTAGGATCACCGCTCCAGCACACAGTTCCCCAAAGAAGAGTCAGCCTAAAGATGTATAAAAGAAGAATATGCGCTTATCAACTCGCTGTGCTATCCCCTCAATCTCTACAAGTTTTTGGACTTTTTCTGTTGGAGGCACCTAGCCCACCCACACAAGTGAGGTATCATTTGTATCGGGAGACTTGGGGGAACACTGGGAGGAAGGAAATGTGTGGCTCCTCTCAGATTCCAGAACTTTCTGTCACCGAAATGTGTGGAAAAGGTGTTTTTTTAGGAAAATTTTGAGGTTTGCAAAGGATTCTAGGTAACAGAACCTGGTGAGAGCCCCACAAGTCACACCGTATTGGATTCCCCTATGTCTCTATTTTAAAAAAATGCACAGGTTTGGTAGGTTTCCCTAGGTGCCGGCTGAGCTAGAGGCCAAAATCCACAGGAAGGCACAAAAAATACCTCTGTTTTTGGTGGAAAAATGTGATGTGTCCATGTTGTGTTTTTGGGCATTTCCTGTCGCAGGTGCTAGGCCTACCCACACAAGTGAGGTACCATTTTTATCGGGAGACTTGGGGGAACATGAGAATAGCAAAACAAGTGTTATTGCCCCTTGTCTTTCTCTACATTTTTTCCTTCCAAGAGTGTGTGTAAAAAAGACGTTTATTTGAGAAAATGCCCTGTAGTTCACATGCTAGTATGGGCACCCCGAAATTCAGAGATGTGCAAATAACCACTGCTGCTCAACACCTTATCTTGTACCCATTTTGGAAACACAAAGGTTTTCTTGATACACATTTTTCACTCTTTATATTTCAGAAAAATAATTGCTGTATACCCGGTATGGAATAAAAACCCACTGCAAAGTGCAGCTCATTTATTGGCTCTGGGTACCTAGGGTTCTTGATGAACCTACAAGCCCTACATATCCCCGCAACCAGAAGAGTCCAGCAGATGTAACGGTATATTGCTTTAAAAAATCTGACATCACAGGAAAAAGTTACAGAGTAAAACGAAGAGAAACATGGCTGTTTTTTTCACCTCAATTTTAATATTCTTTAATTCAGTTGTTATTTTCTGTAGGAAAACCTTGTAGGATCTACACAAATTACCCATTCCTAAATTCAGGATTTTGTCTACTTTTCGGAAATGTTTAGGTTTCTGGGATCCAGTGTTGGTTTCATACCCATTTCTGTCACTGACTGGAAGGAGGAATCGTAAAAATGGGGTATGTCCCAGTAAAATGCTAAAATTGTATTGAAAAAGTGGGTTTTTAGATTCAAGTCTGCCTGTTCCTGAAAGCTGGGAAGCTGGTGATTTTAGCACCCCAAACCAATTGTTGATGCCATTTTCAGGGAAATAAAACACAAGCCTTCTTCTGCAGCCCTTTTTCCCCATTTTTTAGAAAAAAACTAAATTTTCACTGTATCTTGCCTAATTTCTTGGCCTCCTTCAGGGGAACCCACAAAGTCTGGGTACCTCTAGAATCCCTAGGATGTTGGGAAAAAAAGATGGAAATTTGGCATGGGTAGCTTATGTGGACAAAACGTTATGAGGGCCTAAGCCCGCCCTGCTCCAAATAGCCCAAAAAAGGCCTGGCACCTGAGGGGGAAAAGGCCTGGCAGCAAAGAGGTTAAAGATGGTTTCTCTGTGGCTGTTTTGGACAGAGCACCTGTCCACATGAGTTTCTTGGTCCTTTGGTTGCAGGGTAGTCCTCTGAGTCCCCAGAGGTCACTGGTCCCGCTGGATGTGTCGCTGTGCAGGTTCTTTGAGTCTGGAGACAGGCCAGTAGGGCCATGTCAGTTGTCATCTCCATCGTCTCTGCAGGGCTTTCAGGTCAGCAGTCCTTCTTCGTGTTGTAGGTCTTCAGGAATCTGATTTCCTGGGTTGAGGGTTGCCCCTGAGTACTCAATTTAGGGGTGTGCTTAGGTATGGGGGGTAGTAGCCAATGGCTACTGTCCTTGAGGGTGGCTACACCCTCTTTGTGCCTCCTCCCTGTAGGGCGGGGGCACATCCCTAATCCCTTTGGGGGGAATCCTCCAAAGCAAGATGGAGGATTTTCTAAGGCAGGGGTCACCTCAGCTCAGGACACCTTAGTGGCTGTCCTGGCTGGAGGGTGACTCCTCTTTGTTTTTCTCATTATCTCCTCTGGACTTGCTGCTAAAAGTGGGGACTGTGTCCGGGGGGTGGGCATCTCCACTAGCTGGAGTGACCTGGGGCGCTGTAACACCAGGCTTGAGCCATTGAGGCTCACCGACAGGTATTACAGTTCCTGCAGGGGGAAGTGTAAAGCACCTCCACCCAGTGCAGGCTTTGTTCCTGGCCACACAGTGAAGAAAGGCACTCACCCCATGTGGGCCAGAAACCCAGCTGGTTGTGGCAGGCTGGCAGAAACTGGTCAGTCTAGCACTACAGTAGTAGTTGGACTGGTATACAGGGGGCATCTCCAAGATGCCCTCTGTGTGCATTTCTCAATAAATCCCACACTGGCATCAATGTGGATTTATTGTGCTGAGAAGTTTGATACCAAACTTCCCAGTATTCAGTGTAGCCGTAATAAAACTGTGGAGTTCGTGTTTGACAAACTCCCAGACCATATACTCTTTATGGCTACCCTGCACTTACAATGTCTAAGAATTTGCCTAGACACTGTAGGGGCATAGTGCTCATGCAGCTATGCCCTCACCTGTGGTATAGTGCACCCTGCCTTAGGGTTGTATGGCCTGCTAGAGGGGTGACTTGCCTATGCCACAGGCAGTGGGTTGTGGGCATGGCACTCTGAGGGGAGTGCCATGTCGACATAGTCTTTTTCTCCTCACCAGCACACACAAGCTGTCAGGCAGTGTGCATGTGCTGAGTGAGGGGTCCCCATGGCGGCATAAGATATGCTGCAGCCCTCAGATCTTCCCTGGCCACAGGGCCCTTGGTACCAGGGGTACCATGTACAAGGTTCTTATCTGTGTGCCAGGGCTATGCCAATTGTGGGGACAAAGGGAAAGTTTAGGGAAAGAACACTGGTGCTGGGGCCTGGTTATCAGGGTCCCAGCACACTTTCAATCATAACTAGCATCAACAAAAGGCAAAAAGTTAGGCAGTAACCATGCCAACAGGGGCATTTTCCTACACATACTCCTAATGCCCTGTACATTCTCCTAAGAATTGTTTAAAACATTGTGAATGAAGAATACATATAGCAGAAGCGTGCAGCACAGTTTTTAAATATGTTTTCTCTGCACTTACAAATATTTCCTCTGTCTCCTTGAAAGTGTGAAATTATATGGGTAATTTTATATTCAATTTGGTTACTTATTTCACCTTTTTGGCCCTATTTGTGCAATTTGGTTGAGAAAGTCATTGGGAAAGTTTGTAAATGACGAGATGTATGACGTTTGTGCAATTTAGTTGAGAAAGTCATTGGGAAAGTTTGTAAATGACGAGAGATATGACTTTGTCTGGTGTTTACCATCTTTCAGATGACTAACCTTCCCTTTCTTCTGGAACATCCATTTTAGCCCTAAACGAAAGACTGTATCTTCCATATTGGTAGATTGTCCGTTGACAGTAGTATTTAGTGGCTTAATTATCAATAAAGCACTAGAACAACTGCAAAAAAGTGACACGTAGCACCTCAAAGTGTTGATGTAGTATTTACTTTGTACTGAAAAACACTTTAGTTGCACTTGAAATTAGTCTTTAAGTATAGAAAATATCATTTTGTACTAATTTTGGTTACTTTGCACCAAGAGGCACCCCACGCCGGGTACGTGAGCGTTCCCTTGATAACAGTCATGCTTTTTGATTCGAAGCCTGTCTCCTTACAATTATTGTACCCCTTACAGCTGACATTAGGATAGAGGAATATTTTAATTTCTCTTAACCCTTCCTCACATTGCATGTTGGCTACAGTATCCAGCACACATGCAATGTGAGAAAAGTTTGAAACTTAGTGTTATATTAATATTTTAAAGTCTCCCTGTACAAAACCTTTGCTAAACATTACATACACACACATCTTTGCACTGCAGTTTGAGTGAGTCGCTAGGCAGCCTGCTTGAGCGAAAGCACATGGAATGACAGAAGCAGAGCCATGTCTTCATAAATATGGCTTTGCGCTGTGCAACTTAAAAATAAATCTGCCTCCAGTGGTTGTAAATTCTTGAAATCCTAAAAACTAAGGGACACATTTACGAGGTCCTTGTGCCGCCTGATGCAAGGGCAGCACAAACCTTTAACTCATATCTATGAGGCCATGCAAAGGCACTTTGTGGGGCTTTTAATGGCCTCAAGGATATGGAGTAAGACAAGGCAGCGCAAATCGCTGTGTTGCCTTACTCTGTGCAAGGGAGGCATTCTAAGGGCATTGTGGTGGGTGTTCCCTCGCAACACCCATGGATTTTCATGCATCCTCAGATTTACAAGAGTTGTAAGCCAGGGGATGAGCCAAAACCTTACGCCTCCCCAAAGGTGGCACAACGAGGAGAAACGTCTGTACTTCACCTTGTTTTCTCCTCTTTCTACTTGTGCTGCATTCTGCATCACACATAGAAAGAGGAAAAAGCCTCTCAGAACTATTTTGTGTGCAGAAAGGTGCCCCTTCTTGCACAAAAACAATCCTGTTTGCAACGCATGCATCCTAGTATCATGATGCAAGGGTGCCTGTGTTGGTGCTAGGCTGCCAAAAGGGAGCCAGGAGCCAGCGCACTGGGAAAGGACAGGAATGCCAGAGGTAGAACAGGAATGACACAGATGTGACCGCATTCCTGCCCTTTGATGCACTGCCTCGCAATAAAAGCCCTTAAGTATGGGCTATGTTTTGGAAATTATAACCCTAAATCAATTTGCTGTCTATAAACGTATTTGAATGAAGACCTGAGTAAGCCATCAGGAAAGTTCGAGTAACCAGCCTTTGCTGCCATTGTAGGGAGTGGTACACTGACAGATGCTTCTGAGGGTAAAAGTGCTATCAGTCAAGGTAGATCACAGTTGGTAAAGCTAGGAAACCCATGTGCAATAAATCGATTTAATTAGATGCTTTATAGCGTGATGAGATTTATTGCTGACTGCAACACATTTCAGAACGTCGTAAAAACTGTCTGCCTAGTTATTTAATTTACAGCAGATGCTGCGTGTGGCCTGCCAGCACTAAGCTCTTTCAACACCAACTGGAAATTCAACCGTTCTAACAGCTACAGCCAGATATTTCTGACACAGGGCACCTTCGTAAATCAATAGGTTTTGATCATAGCAATGGGTAAGAAAATATGGCGTTTAAACATAATTATTAATCCATTTGCAGTTTACGTCGACATTTATGGTCAGAAGAAAAGTGACCATTCCCATGCCAACTCTTTTTCCAAGAACATCAGTCATCACATAAAGAAATGCGAGGGGCACCCGGTTGAGTGAGGGGGCGGCCCTTACCCCTCCTCCCAAGCAGACTTTTGTAAATAAATGGAAGCGGGGAACCACAGCATTTTATGTAAACGAATATGGCCCAGGACATAGATGAGTGAATCAAGGAGCTCGGGGTTCTCCCTTATTTGCTGTGAACGCGGGGCCCTCTGTTACTCCCTTGTAAGACATACCAGACTGCTGAAAAATAACTACACAATTCATAGATTCTCCATTGATGTTTGGAGTTCTGTGTGGTCCACAGTATGAGAATTGTGATGCTGATGCAGTACATTTGAGCTGCACCAGCCAGTGATGAAAACCTATCATGACTGTGATCGACACATGAATTTCAGTGCTTAATATCTTGGCGGGAGGACAGGATGTTTCCTTGAACGGGAGAAATCTGATTTAGCCATTGCGAATGAATGTAATACTGTGAAAGTGGCTCAGTCCTACAATCGAAAGGATATTTCATATGGTCACAAAGGGCATGAGTAGGATCATCATAATGGGGGTATTAGTTTGTTGTTGCTTTTGATGTTTAGACAATGTTTACTGGGTTTATGGTCTTCATGCCTGAAATAATGGTCTACCTGTTGAGTACCATTATCAGCATGCCATGGTATTGGACCTCAATAAACTACTGGGCACCAGGTATCCTAACTATCATTCTCATACTTCCTTAAGGGTGGTGGGAATGTTTAATACAAGAGCACCATCAGGTGGCCACCATCCTATGTCTGATAATAACATTACCCACAAGAAGCTACCTTACAAAAATGTACTAGTTACGGCGTAGCATTGCTCTGAGCAATCTCAATGTGGCATAAATGTCCATGTACTTGTCAACTGGACTTTATGTGATCAACATGCACTCACAAATTACTATTGCCTTGTAATGCCGTAGGGAGTATCACTCAAAGGGCAATCCTTCTGATCTGAACAAAGTAAGGGGGAACTGGGTGTTTTGGCAGAGAAGGCATTGCTATTCACAGTCTAGTGCAGCACTGACCCACATCCTGAATGTGGATTATCTCAAATATGAACAATATAATAAAGGGTACATCTATCCAGATATTTTCTCTGAAAGACCTGCCCTGTCTTCAACAGCAATATGAGCTCCACATCTTAGGAGGACATATTATAACCTAATCAAGTGTGGAAGAGATACTGGGAGAAGCGATGATACTATTACTAGTCATCATGGCAGAATCATTGCCAATGCTACTGAACATCATTTGTCCCATTCCGCACACCACCTTCATGAATGTTCTCAAGGCCAGACCGATTATGCCATCCTTACAGAACCTGAACTTGAACCGTGATAACCTAACAAACAATGGAATAGACTCCTGCTATTTTGAGGGAAAATAATCAAGAATTCTATTGTAAGCCAGACACATTCCTTTATTCCTTTATTAGTCAGTCATTCAAAATGTCTTTGTTAGACCTGACAGCCTTAGGGTGGTCACCCCTAACTTTTTGCCTACCTTCCTCCACTTTTTGGATACTGTTTTTGCTGGTTTTAGGACTCTGCACTTTACCACTGCTAACCAGTGCTAAAGTGCATATGCTCTCTCCCTTTAAACATGATGACATTGGGTCATACCCAATTGGACTATTTAATTTTCTTAGAAGTCCCTAGTAAAGTGCAATATATGTGCCAAGGGCCTGTAGATTAAATGCTACTAGTGGGAATGCAGCACTGATTGTGCCACCCACTTAAACAGCCCCTTAACCATGTTTAAGGCCTGCCACTGCCAGGCCTGTTTGTGCAGTTTTACTGCCAATTCGACTTGGTATTTAAAAGTACTTGCAAAGCATAAAACTCCCCTTTTCTACATATGTCACACCTAAGGTAGGCCCTAGGTAACCCATAGGACAGGGTACTATGTATACAAAAGGCAGGACATGTACCTGTGTAGTTTACATGTCCTGGTAGTGTAAAACTCCTAAATTACTTTTTGCATTGCTGTGAGGCCTGTTCCTTTCATAGATTAACATTAAGGCTACCCTCGTATACTGGTTTAGTGGTAGCTGCTGATCTGAAAGGGGTAGGAAGGTCATATGTAGTATGGCCAGAATGGTAATACAAAATCCTGCTGACTGGTGAAGTTGGATTTAATATTACTATTTTAGAAATGCCATTTTTAGAAAGTGAGCATTTTTCTGCACTTAAATCATTCTGTGCCTCACAATCCACATCCGGCTAGGTTCATTTGACAGCTGCCTTGTGCATTCACTCAGACAAACCCCAAACACAGAATGCTCAGCCTCACTTGCATACATCTGCATTTTGAATGGGTCTTCCTGGACTGGAAGGTGGAGGACCTGACACTTACAAAGGACAGTAGCCTGCCCTCACACAAAGTACTGCCACACCACCTACTAGGACCCTGGCAGACAGGATTAAACTGAAAGGGGATCTTGTGCACTTCCAAGCCAGTCTTTGAAGTCTCCCCAACTTCAAAGGCACATTTGGGTATTTAAACATGGCCTCTGCCCCTACCAACTTAGACACTTCCTGGAGAAGAGAACCTGAACCAGAACCTGCAACCTGCCAAGAAGAACTGCCAGGCTGCCCAAAGGACTTCCATGACTGTTCTCTGTGAAGGGCTGCTCCCTTGCTGTTGCTTTCTGCCTTGCTATTCTCTCGCTGTGCTGAGACGTGCTCTCCAAGGGTTTAGGTAGAGCTTGCCTCCTGTTTCCTGAAGTCTCAGGACCAAAAATACTTCATCTGTACAAGAAGAACTCCCTGTGCGGCGAAAATCGATGCACAGCCTGCCAGAAAATGATGCACAGCCTGCATTGCGGTGAATGAAACAGCCCGACTTCACAACGAGAATATCGACGCAGGGCCAGCGTAGTGATCGGAAATTCGATGCACCGCCCACGGGTATGACGCAAGCTGGAATTACGCAGCCTGACTTCCAAAGAGGAATCGACGCAGCACCTGCCGTGCGGTAGAAATTTCCACGCATCACCCACCGGATCGACGCAGTCCCTGTGACTTCATTCTGTCAGCATCGGATTTCAACGCATCATCCCCGGGGTGTCTGAAATCCCCGAGACCCGAAGAGGATCCAAGACTGAGCACCAGAAATTTATGCAAAGCCTTCCATGCGTGAAAAATAAACAACACATTGGCGTGTGCGGCCGGAGAAATCGATGCACACCTCCCTGTTTTCCACACATCTCCTCCTCTGCGGTTGCTTGCAGAGATTTTGAACGCAAACTAGGTACTTTGTGCTTGCAAGAGACATTTATTGCTTTTAAGAAACTAAAGACATTTTTTTATTATTTTTACAGTGATATCTCAACATATATATCGTTTTGACCTGCATTTATCCAGACAAATATTATACATTTTTCTAAACACTGTGTGGTGTATTTTTGTGGTGTTCTAGTGTGTTATTGCATGATTTATTGCACAAATACTTTATAAATTGCCTTCTAAGTTAAGCATGACTGCTCAGTGCCAAGCTACCAGGATAATTTGGATTGTGTGTGACTTGCCCTGACCTAGAGTGAGGGTCCTTGCTTGGACAGGGGGTAACCTGACTACCAACCAGAGACCACATTTCTAACAGTCTTTATTCAGTTGGACCGTGGCGGCTCCGCTACAGTCATAATGTCACAGTCGGACCGCCACTTTGGTGGCAGTCCGACCGCAACCGTGACCCTAGCGGTCTAGTGACTGCCACGGTCATAATGACCCCTAACTCTCAGTAAAGAGCTTAGAAACACACTAGTTCCATTTAGGGCAATTACGATGTCTTGATGGATTAGTTCCCAACAATCTGATGCCACTCATGAGGGAGTGCAAGCCGGTCACAGAGTCACACTGACCCAAGGTACAGTCCCTTTGCAAAATGACAAAGCAAAAGACGTTGCTCAGTTAGAAGGTGTCACTTGGGCCATTGCAGTGTTGATTCCTTAATGCTACCGGGAAGGTGAGGCTTTGGTACCTTACTGATAGGTAGGGTAGGTGAGGCTTTGGTTTCTTATGGTTGCAGGGGAGGTGATGCAGCATCAGTGGTGAGCCGTCGTTTCCTTGCAATCAGGCGGGGTCGATGAATTCAGCATGTCAAGACAGGAGGTGTTGACTTTGTGGTGTTGCAATCATACCACAGGACCACAGGTGGTGCTATGGAGTCAGGTGTCACAGACATCGGTGACCCAGCACTTAGGATTCATGCTGTGGCAGGACTTCAGAGGCACTACAGGCATTGGCCTGCAGCATCAGTCATGGTGACTGCACTCGGCATGGACCACTGATCAGATGCAGGCAGCAATGTGGGCTCAAACAACAGCGTGAGTTCCAAAGTCCCTCTGGAGTCGATGTTCTTCTTGATTACACTCCCAAGGGCCCAGGCACCACTTGTCGAATCAGGACTCTCAGCAAGAGAGCCCAGATGAAGTATTTAATGTCCCTGAGACTTCTAACAGGAGGCAATCTCAGTTGAGGCCCTTGGAGCACCTTGGAAAGCAGGATGTGGAAAGAAAAGTCCAGTCGTTTCACTCCCATGACAGAAAATAAGCAAGCAGCAGGCCAGCACAGCAAAGCAATAGGCAGAGTTGCAGTCCCTCCTACAGCATCCAGCTGTTTTTTCCTGGCAGAATGTCCTCAGTCCAAAAGGATTCTAACTTTGGGGGTCATAGGTGCAGTACTTATACCCATTTCCGCTTCTGAAGTAGGCAAACTTCAAAGAGAAGTCTCTGTAGTGCACAAGACCCTGCCTTTCCTTGCTCTGGCCCCGGATACACTTCAGGGGCTTGGAGATAGCTTTGTATAAGGACAGGTGTAAGTGTCAGCTCCTCCCAGCCCTCTGGCCCAGGAAGAGCCATCAGGATATGCAGGGGACACCTCAGCTCCCTTTGTGTGACTGTCCAAAGTGAATTCACAAACAGCCCAACTATCATCCTGATCCAGATGTGTACTACACAGAGAGGCAGAGGCACAGAATGGTTAAGCAAGAAAATGCCCACTTTCTTAATGTGGCATTTTCAAACTTACAATTTAAATATCAACTTCACCAAAAGATGTATTTTTAAATTCAGAGACCCCAAATTCCACATCTCCATCTTCTCCCATTGTGAAATTACACTTAAAAGATATTTCAAGGCAATCTTCATGTTATCCTATGGGAGAGATAGTCCTAGAAATAGTGAAAACTGAATTTAGCAATATTTCACTGTCATGACATATAAAACACACCAGTACATGTCCTACGTTTTAAATACACTGCACCCTGCCCTTGAGGCGGCCTTTGTCCTACCTTCTGGGTGGCGTATATGTAGTAAAAGGAAGGTTTGGGTCTGGTAAGTGGGTGCACTTGCCAGGTAGAAATGACAGTTTAAAACTGCCCACACAGACACTGCAGTGGCAGGTCTGAACATGTTTATATAGCTACTTATAATAGTGGCAGAATCTGTCAGAGTCACCAGATCCTCGGGGTCTGCGCACGTTCCCAACACGTCCACCACTGAACAGCTCCAAGACTCTGATAGATAAATCACAGAGGCTAAGAGAGTTCAAGAGGGGAAGGGGGGTTTAGGAAGGGAACAGCTGGGAAGGAGACCTGTAGTAAGAAAAAGGTTAGAACACACAATGTGAAAATTATATCTCCTGAAATCAATACTAGACTATGATTCTAAGCATAGTCATTCTGAAAACATGAACAATCTAAGAATTAAGTTTAAAATGACTAAGTTTCAGGTGGCCGGATACCTGTAAGGGAATCAAGATGTATTAAATGAAAACTTTCTTATTTAAGTACTTTCCTTTACATGAGAATCAGAAAAACATTCTGACTAAATTTTAAACCAGTCATATAAATCCTTTTTTGAGAATGCATACTAGGACCATACAATATTGCATCTAGACACTCTGATCTTCTGTGCACTCTTAAAATGTTTCAACACAAATTGGGCATATTGTCGATTTATATATATATATATATATATATACATATATACATATATGTATATATATATATATATATATATATATAGTAAACACCATGAAAGGATTGTGCACCATGAATAACACAATATGGATTCAGGAAAAACAAATCACATAACTTGTCAACTCGAATATTACATGATAATTCGAGTGTCACCATGTAAAAAGCCAAGAAATGGTAGTACGCAATGAATATCAACGTCAAATCATCATTAAACGAATCACGCGTATTGCTGATTCTTAAACCACGATGTAAATACCAAGAAATAACAGCTCACAATGAATAACAAGATCGAAGTACAATGAAACAAATTGCGCGTCTTTTGCCGATTCTTAAGCCACCATGTAAATGTCAAGAAATGGTAGCGCGCAATGAACAACAAAGTTAAAACACCATAGAATGAATTGCGCGTCTTGCCGATTCTTAAGCCACCATGCAACTGTCAAGAAATGGTAGCGTGCAATGAATAACAAGATTAAATTATCATGAAACGAATCGCGCATCTTGCCGATTCGCAAGTCACCCTGCAAATGTCACAAACACTCAAGCGCATATTTCACACGCGCAAAGTACTCTGTCAAATCATAAAAGAATTAGGCCCAAGAACATGAGAGTTCTCGATAACGGTGTCGGGATGCCAGCCCAACCACTATCTTACCGCCCAGAACAAGGATCTCCAAATGAAGAATGAAAGTCAGATGTCTGGAAGATCAAATAGGCCGCCGGGACAGGAGCTCAGGAAGTAGCTGCTGCTCTGCACCGGGACCTCTGAATAGTGAGCACTTGGAGCTGGGCTGGCTCCTTTTTATAGAGTCTTGGCCCAGCCCACAACCACACCCAGGCATGTTGCAGGGAAAGTCTCTAGAAGGCCCTGAAAAGGCCAACCTTAACACAATCTGAAAGCCTGCAGCAATACATTGCAAATAACCAGCATTTGTAAGCACATTAAAAATAAGTCTTCAGGATTGAACTCTGCAATGCAAAAGGTTAAACAACAACATATCAGCACAATGCATAAATTACGTTGTTTTGAGAGTGCTGGGTTTTTGCATTCTAGTCGCCAATAGAGCGCGCACTGCCCTTGTGTTGAAAGAATCAGTGTTGCAGGCCCACTTATAGCATTTGATTTACAGGCTAGGGGCACACAATCATGGATAAACCAATCAACAATACAGTTTAGACATAGAGCACTTGCACTTTAGCACTGGTCAGCATTGGTAAAGTGCCCAGAGTCCTAAAGCCAGCAAGAATGAAATTTAGCACAGGATCAAAACTAGGAGGTCAGAAGCAAAACGTTTGGGGATAACCCTGCAAAAAGGGCAATTTCCAACAGTAATAGATCCTCTTAACCCTCTATAGATCTCCTCAATCTCACAGGAGCGTTCAAAAAGACGCAAAGTCCTTGACACACTTCATAAGTGTTTAGTAGAAGAAGGTGAAACAGGCATTCATACTCTTCCTAAAGCCTTAGGCCCATTTTTATACTTTTTTGCGCCACATTTACACCATTTTGAGATGCAAAAGCGGCGCAAACTTACAAAATACAGCTACAATTTTTTAATCAGTTTTAAAAGGCTTTAAAATATCATCTAAAAAAGTACAGAAAAACATAAAGTCCATCAAGGATTGCTCAGAGTGGTCATCGCAGGTACAGACTGTTTCCAAAGGCGTTGCACAGGTGCCAAGCCTGGGAAAGTCAGAAGCTGCACTGGGAAGCAAACGCTAAATGATCCAAGTCCTTCTGGATCAATTCCTTTTTCCTGCTCCTAATGGTGCATTTGTACCCCTTATGGGCCTCACGCACCACAATGGGGTCCTGGGTTTATCTGACAGAGCCCTTCTAAGCCTGCAGTTGGCAACAGAACAACGGTTTTGAAACCACTGGGGCTTTTATGGCTTCCTCTTAACAGTTTGCAACAAGGACCACCAAATGCACTGATTTAAGGAATTAAAATGACAAGACATCACATCACAAGAGTCTTCTAAAGCGCCCTCTGAGAGCCCTCTGGATTTTTCATGGGCCACACCCACCTTAAGCCATTTCTTGTGAGCTGATTAATGGGGACTGAAACCTCAGGGGAGACCACCCTGGGCACTGAGAAATAGCCCTCCAGATGTAAGGCATTCGGGAATACCTCCTTGAGCAAACCATGGTAAAAGATCACAGGTTAAGAAAATGCAATCAATAATTGAAGGACACTCAATGTGGGCAATGTCCTCTTCTCCTCACAGAAACACCCCATGACCTTCACAAGGTCTAGGGGATCCAGCCCCTAAGCCATTTTATAGGACCACATTGTTGCATTTAACTCCCCCCGAAGGAGGCACATAGGTTGTCTCAATTTGGTGGGACCCCTGGGTTTTAGATCGGCTGAAATTGCAAACAATTATTTAAAAAGGCTGCAGGTAAGATCTGAAAAATAATTATTGTAAAAGTTCACCAAGTAATAGGAAAAAACTGCTTGATACATTCTTAACCATGGCCAGACTCTACTATTCACCTTCAGATTAATACTGACCCAGACAGAAAGCCTCCCCTTAGATCTACCTTGCCTGAAGGTGTGGCTGGGCAAGAGAAACATGTAAAGCAAGGGCAAGAAACTGCATTCATTTCCTATGTTTCCTGAAGTACCACGTAACTATAATGTCCTCCTAAGTTCTGTCAGACTGGGTCGTTAATCTTGTCTTTAGAGCCAGCAAAATTCCAACTCAATAAATTAAAAGAAGGGGAATCTCCGAGGCTAGATCCGATGAAGTTTTTTGACAATTAATTAACTCACCTGATTAGAGTCAATGGCATTAGTTGACATCAGGGAATAAATCCAATCATACAAGGGATTAAAGTCAGTAGGATAAGTTGGCATCAAATAATGACTCCCACCAGCAGTGTCCTTCAAAAGTTAATCCACGCTTAAAAGAACAGCAAACCTGTCTGATGAAAGTATGGGAGCCAAAGCTCTTAAATCCAGCTGTGAAACCAAAGACTGCACCTGTGTCTGAGCTATCCTCAAGGCAGTGACCTCCTTTGTTAGTCAAGTGCCCAGTGAGGGGGGAGGCTGTAGAAAAGAACAAGTGGAACCACACCAACACTGCCCCTAGCTCTGCCAGAACAGGTGGGCCAAAAAAGGACACTCCTCGCTAGAGAAAAGAAATTGAATTTGATGATAATACAGTCAACTTCTAGAGCAACAAGATGAGATCCAATCCACCCCACTCTCCGGTGCTACCATGTGTGCACTGTATCTAAGATATGGTGCGCCATGGTGGTAGGTAGGGAACTAACATTAAAAGTTTTGACAATAGTTCAGAGCTTTGCAGGATTAGCGTAAAACATGTTGACGCTAATCCTGCAAAGCCTAATGGTGTTCCTCCTTTTAATGCCTGGGTTACAAAGTGGCGCAATGCGCAAATTTGGCATGGTAATTTTGGCATGTTTGACCACATTAGCTAATGTGGTGCAAGGAGGCACTAGGGGCTCCTAAATCTGCCCCTTAATCTCCCTGTGCCTACCAAAAAATGAAAGTGTCCTTGTATAATGTAACTGGTGCGCATTTAAAGTGCACCAATATGTTTGGGTTGTGTTCGTGCTATATAAAACTGCAACAACAAAAAATATGGATCATACAACTCGGGCTGACTTGCAAGATGACTCTCAGAGAAATTCTCAATTGCACCAGTAGTGCTTGAATTAACTATATTATCCACCTGAAGGGGAATAATTCCAACCCCCAAAGTGTGGTGATTAGTAACAGAGACTGAGGTAATCAGTCAGGAAATCCCATGCTGTCTAGTATTTTGGGGGTGAGAATGGGTTTCCATCAACTTTTCTAATTTTCAAAAGCACTCCATTACTGGTGAGAGCTCAATTCTGACCAGTTCCTTAATTTTGTCACAGCCAATGCCCCAAAATGTCTCACCACTAACATGCATCAACAAGGAAGCCTCCAAAAAACCCTTCATACATGCAGAATTAGAGGGGGGCAAATTTAGGGGGGCAGCTGCCTGCGGGCCGACTATGTGTAATCGACTGACGTGGCTGAGCAACCTTTAACACAGGAGCTTTTTTTCTCTGAACCCCCGATTTGATTTAGTGGGGACCAATGGGGATTGAGCATCAGACAGACCTAAGTCAGCAGATAGTATGTTCACAACATCTGTAGAACTAGTTGCACCGCCAAGGGCAACAGGTGATGGACTTAGGGCCTCATCACGATTCTCGCTGTCACTTGACCTCCAGCCGGATGGCGTCAGACAACCGCCACTTCCTCGGTCCGTGCGCCATATTTTGACCATGGCTGTCATGCTGCGGTGGGCTTTGTAGCATTTTAGGCCCCCCTCGCAACCCCAAAGAGAGTCCTTGTGCCTCTTACTACAATGGGGCTGCTCAATCAAACAGTTCACAAATGGTGGCTGATAAGGCATTTCTGGTCATCGTAAATATAGCACGCCTTGAGGTCAACCTCATCATGGTGCTTTCCTTTTCTTTCAACAGATGGAATCTAAGGACAAAAGGGAGCCCGGTGTTCCAGCGCACTTCTCTTACCCTCCTGCTCCCTGAGGCCCATATTTATACTTTTTGACGCAAACCTGCACTAGCGTCAAAAAGTTTAAAGCCGGCTAACCCCATTCCAACGTGCCAGCCGGGCGTCATATTTAATGAATGATGGTAGCCGGTGCTGCAGCCTGGTTAGCGTCAAAATAATTGACGCTAACCGGGCAGTGAGGTGTAGGGAAGACTGGGGGTTGTGCGTCAAAGAATGGTGCAAGTCAGGTTAGAGTCAAAAATATTGACTCTAACCTGACTAACGTCATTTTTTGACACACAACCCCCATGGGAATGACTCCTGTCTTAGCAAAGACAGGAGTCATGCCCCCCTTCCCAATGGCCATGCCCAGGGGTCTTCTGTCCCCTGGGCATGGCCATTGGACACAGTGACATGTAGGGGGGCCAAGTTGGGCCCTCCTATGCCACTTAAAGAAAAAAAAAAAAATACTTACCTGTACTTACCTGTACTCACCATAGATGGGTCCCCCATCCATGGGTGTCCTCCAGGGGTAGGCGAGGGTGGCAGGGGTTGTCCCTGGGTGCCTGGTAGGGCACCTGTGGACTGCTTCCTTAGTCGAAGACCATGGAAATTAGCCCACAGGCGGTAAAAAATGACTCTAAACAGGCTTAGAGGCATTTTTTAAGGACCTCCTCCTCCTGTGCGTCATTTTTGCACGGGAGTATAACTAAGGCACAAGTGCCTTTGAGTGATTTTTTGCCCGGGAACGCCTACCTTGCATCTCATTGACGCAATGTAGGTTTCCACGGTAACAAAATGACTCTAAATCCATAAATTTGGTGCTAGACGGGTCTAGTGCCAAAGTATAAATATGGATTTGGGTTTGCACCAGAATTGTGTCAAAAGAAATGACGTAAATCCGGCGCAAACAGAGTATAAATATGGACCTGAATGTTCTACAGGTGTAGGGGCAATAGCGTGCCCCTGCCTGTCGGCTTGTCTTCTATGCCACCAGCCCATGAAGGAATGGCTCCGCAGCATCCAGCTTAGGAATCTCCTAAGCTACTTTTATCAACTACAAAACCTTTCCACAGGTCGCCTAGTAGAGCATCAGGCTGTATCACAGAAGTAAAGATGCAGCCTAATGCTCATGACCTGATTAGTTTCCTGGACAATAGCAGTTTTTTCTTTCCTACAATGCTCAGTACCCATTCTTCATCCAATGTTTCAATCAGCTTGTTACTAGCTAATCATTAATGGTTAACCCGCTGCTGTATACATGTATTCGTGCTTTACCCAGCAAAAGTCCTAGGCACTGATTCTGAATGTGTTGGACAAGAAGGTGTTATTTACCGCGCCAGATAAATCCGACACCAGAATGTATGACTTGGGATATTTATTGGCTTATCCAAGTTTTTGGGGAAGAAAGCATCAAAATCACATGCTACGGTAAATACAATACTGTTTTTCCTGTTATGTTCTGCCAGGTTCCACCAGCCAAAATTTAACAAAGAATAAGATATTAAAAACACCTGGTAAAATACAAGGAGCCTGATTTAGGAAAAGTGGTGCTGCACACAGTGTAGCGCCACTTTTCCTGCACCCCTTAGCGCCCCCCTAATGCCACCATGTTTGCATCTCATCTAAGCTATGGCGCACCATGGCGGTCGTTAGGGAAACTACCATCAACATTTTTGATGCTAGTTTGGAGCTTTGCAGGATTATTGTCAAAAATGTTGACGCTAATCCTACAAAGCCCAGACGCCCATTGTAAACAATGGTGGCCCTGATTTAGGATGGCCGAGCTCCACTTTAGCGCTGCCTTAGTGTCATTTGTTTAAGCTAAGGTGGCACTAAGGTGGCCTTTTCCCCGCTACATATTTACAAAGTGGCGCAATGCATGCACTGCACCACGTTGTTACCCTTTGCACTGCATTATATGAGCCAGGCATAATGTATGCAAAGGGGGAGTTCCCCCACTGGGGGGGGGTGAAAAAAATGGCACTTTGTAAATTTGGCGCAGCGATTTTAGCCTCGTTGAGCCACATTAGCGTACAAAAAAATTACGCTAATGTGTCTCAAGGAGGCGCTAGGGGCTCTTAAATCTGCCCTTAGGTGTGGTAAATACAACCAGATAAAAAATGACTAGCCTTGCATAAATAGACTTTTGCACAGCAGCCGGAAAAACTCCAACCTTCTTATAATGAGGCCCCTAGAGAATTCTCTAAAACTTGCAAAAACAAAGTGTGCTGTTTTCCGCACAGAAAACAAACAGTAAACGGATTGCTCGCATTATTATTCTAGTCCTGTATTGTCATTAAAAGTGTGTAACGAACCAGTGTTCAAACTTTGAGCCTCTGAGAGTGTTAATGTAACTTGATAGGATATGTTTCAGAACTCAGTTTTAGCTTTTTTGCAAATTTGCCAGAGGTAATTATTGGTTTCCCACTGTTCTATCAATAATAATGAAATAGTAGACAATATTTCAAGTGCAACAATAATGACTGATTACTTTGTTTTTTTTTAGTGTAGTGCATAAACGGTGAATTTGCATCCTACAAAATCAATTAACAAATCTCCATACATCTGAATCAAACACAAAAGAATAAGCACATCTTCCATTTCATTTAAAATACAGCAACTCATGTTATCTTGTAGATCTTTAAAAATATTGCTCTTCAATTAAAGAAAGCATAACATACACATATGTGGAACTAGGAGACTAATTTAATCTAAAAAAAAATCCTACCTCACTTCTTTCAGAAACTGCTGCTGTGTAAAAAGACCTGACCAATAAGATCGTTCTTTACATTTTGTATAGAAATGCAGAAAAATACCAAGTGTACAAGTGGCACAGTCTCCGGGAAAACGTAAAAGCAATTTATGGACAGCTAAAGAAATTCCACTAGTTTATCAGTCTGGATAAACTTTCGCATGAACTTCTTTTCATGGTCAATATCTAAAAAATAAAGTAACTCTTGTAGAAATTCACCCAAGTGATGATTTCCTATTACATTTCTAATTGTTTGCAGATATCTACACCATATGTTCCTTTTACTTTCACAGAAGCTATTGTTAGCAGTGTTTTACACATGTGCAGTATTGTTCAAATCAACAACATCTACACTCCTGTATCAACTTCAGTGGAAAGGTATTTGCCTTCAAACACAAAAGTCAAGATTGCTTAGGAACCATGAGAGGTAAACTCAGTGATTAATTTGTAAATTAAGAGGTGCCGGTGCCCAAAGCCCTCCTCTTAAAAACGCGGCTGCTGCAGTTAAATGTGTGAACACGGAATACAGAGGCAGCGTAATCCTTAAGCCATCTCGGGCCTCTTAAATCCATTTAAAGCAACTACCTGCCCCTCCAGCTCACTCTTGCAGCTTTCTGCTTTCTCTCTTTGTGACGCTTTTTCGTTTTTCCCTTCCTCCGTCTTTCCCATATGTGTCTTTTGCTTGCAGCAAATGCTTGAGACAGAAGAGGAAGCCCCGACCCTCCAAAATAAGTGTCGGTGCACAGCACCAGAAACAACAAGCACAAATTAAGCACTGGGTAAACTATTCCTCTTGACAACTATGGCCCACCCGTCCAATCACCTGTCCTGTAATGATGAATCATAAACAGCGAAAGAGCTAAGCATCTTCAGCGCCTTGGACATTCAGAATCTGACCAGCTTTTACTAACATTCTGTCTCTATTGAGTACTGGTACTCACCTTGCCAAGCTAAGGTGCCAGCACTTCTGCTTCCAGGTGCAGGACTTCAGAGCACCAAGAACTTACAAAAGCATGTTAGATAGTTGTTGGACTTGGCACTCACTGCAGGGTTATCCCCAAATGTTTACTGGACCTATTTTTGTTTGTCTTTAGGAATCTGTACTCTACCAATGTTAACTAGTGCTAAAGTGCTTGTGCTCTTCCCTTGAAGCATAGTACATTTGGTTTACACACAAATGGCACATTTACTTTACTTGCAAGTACTTAGTGAATTGATACCAAAGGTACTCAGGTCTGGTAAATTAAATGTTACTAGTGTGCCAGCAGCACTGATTATGCCACCCAGTTAAGTAGTTTTATAAAAACATGACCCAGGTCTGCCATTGCAGCCTGTGAGTGAACTTTTAAACTGTTATTTTGACGTGACAAAATCAACGATTTGCTAGGCATATATACCTCCCTTTTCTATGTATATGTCACCTCTAAAATAGGCCCTAAAGAGACCATAGGTTAGGGTGCATTGTAAATAAAAAGTTGGGAAAGTACTGTTAAGTTTTAAATCTCTTAATAGTGAATAACTAACAAATGTGTAATTCAGTAGTGAAGCCTACCTCTCCCTTTGGATAATTCTGAGTTACCTTATCACACATAGGCCCTCATTCTGACCTTGGCGGGCGGCGGAGGCCGCCCGCCAAAGTCCCGCCGTCAGGTTACCGTTCCGCTGTCGAAAGACCGCGGCGGTAATTCTGACTTTCCCGCTGGGCTGGCGGGCGGTCGCCTTCAGACCGCCAGCCAGCCCAGCGGGAAAGAGGCTTCCACGATGAAGCCGGCTCGGAATCGAGCCGGCGGAGTGGAAGCTGTGCGACGGGTGCAGTTGCACCCGTCGCGTATTTCACTGTCTGCGCAGCAGACAGTGAAATACATGTAGGGGCCCTCTTACGGGGGCCCCTGCAATGCCCATGCCAGTGGCATGGGCACTGCAGGGGCCCCCAGGGGCCCCGCGACCCCCCCCTACCGCCATCCGGATCCCGGCGGTCCGACCGCCGGTATCTGGATGGCGGTAGGGGGGGTCGGAATCCCCGCGGCGGTGCAGCAAGCTGCGCCGCCGCGGAGGATTCAATGGGGCGGCGGTACACTGGCGGGACCCCGCCAGTGGTGCCGGTCCGACCGCGGCTTTACCGCCGCGGTCGGAATCCCCATTGGAGCACCGCCAGCCTGTCGGCGGTGCTCCCGCGGTCCTCCGCCCTGGCGGTCAAAGACCGCCAGGGTCAGAATGACCACCATAATAAGTGATATCATTTGATTGAGGCTGGTAGGAAAATCATGTTTGTTGTCTGAGGGATTGTAATTTAAAACTCTCTCTTAAGGGAAAGTTGTATTTTAAGTCACAATTCTGTAAATTCCACTTCTAGAAAGCTGACCTTTTCTTGTCCTAACTACTAAGGGCCTTGTAGGAAAGTCCTCCTTTTTGCCCTGCTCACCCCCAAACCTTTTGGAAAGACAATGGTAGTTACTGACTCTTGGCTGTGCCCTGGGTACTGCTTACCAGTCCTAGGGCCAGTGCTCTGCTTAAAGTGGATATGCAAATTAGGCTAAGTATAATTGGTAATATTAACCTACCTATAAATCCCTAGTATATGGTAGGGCATGTAGGTTTAGGGACCCCAGCATGTGAAGTGATCCCATAGGTGCACTCCTGAGGTGGCCAGTGTTATTTTAAAGGCAGGCCTGCCTTGCTGGCTGCTTTTAAACTAAAGTTATATGCAAATTCGACTTTGGAATTAAAAGTACTTCCAAACTCTTAAAATACCTTATTTTTACATATAGGTCAACCCTAAGTTGTGCACTGCGTTCACCTAGGTTTAAGTGCCATGTAACTATAAGCAGGGACCTTATAAAAATAGTTTTATAAGCGCTGGTGAGGTAAAACAGCTGAAATCGTTTTTCCTTCATTGGAGTGAATGGACTCCATAGGCTAGAATGGGGGGACTTTATTTTAATTTATAAAGTCCCTTTAAGTGTCAGATTCCTCAAGTTTGGTATCAAATGAATTGCTATAATAAATACCACAACGTACAATTGTTGGATTTAATATAACTTGTTCAAGTAAAGAGTTTTAAACTCTACCTAAAAAGTTGTCAACTTCAGCCCTGTAGTGCTCTGCTCTGATTGGCCGGCCTCTGGCAGTCTGTCCTGGCTGCCTTGATGAGGTGTGAAATAGTCTGGTCTGAACATTTAGAGATGTGCCTGGCGGAGGACAACTTCCCTCAGCAGATGGAGAAGCAGGAAGGGGGATGGCTGCCAAACTGGTCTTCAAAGGCAGGGAAGTACATTTGGAGAAACCCATCACATCCTTCACATCCTCCAAACCCAGACAATTAGGTGCCCCCTTGATTAGATTATGAGAGGGCAGGAGAGGGGCGTTTTAAAGATTTTTAGTCACACCAGTGGGTGGGCTCAGCCAGATGTAACCTCCAAAAATCAGTTTCAGCCATGATGGATTTTTGAGAAATGTTCCTCCCTGGGATTTACTTTCGCTACACTTCCCAGGAAGTGCTCATCACAGAGGGGAGGACCCTGCACCTGACTGGAGAACCAGGACCCCCCCAGGTTTTCACCCAGGAGCAAGGATAAAACTGACAGACATGCACCCACACCTCAGATCCCTACAAGGAAGAACTACAGGAGAAGAAGGACTGCCCTGCAGGACCCCTGACCTCCACCTGGACACTGCACTCTGGAGGACTGCACCAGCTGCACACTTGGGCTTCACCACAAAAAGGACTTTGCCTGGCTTCAACTGGTTCAAGGAGGGACTTCCTGTTTGCTACAGGTGAAAAATTGCTAACCAGTGTTCCCGGCACAAACTCCTGAAGAAACTGACCAGCTAACCACTGTCAAGTGGCCAATTTCGAGATTGTGCCAGGTGCATTCTGGGAGTTGTAGTCCACACCCTCAAGGAGCATCTCAGAGCTTCTGGAACCTTGGGGTGAGCTGTGGACCTCAAAAGAACCTTAAAAGAACATCTGGGAGAAGATCCAGAAATTTGGAGAACTTTTTGGAAAAAGCTCCATAAAGGGACCGACCCACTGCGGCAACTCTAGCCGGCTTGCCTCAACAGCGACCCGGTCTGACTTTCAGGGTCATCCTGGTAAAGAAAATCTTCAAACAAGTGACTAAGTCCGAATGTAGAAAGTTGACCAGGACCTCCCACGCAGTGTATCCGAAGAGGGCTCCATGGACGTCAAATCAAGATTCAGGCTTGCCCCAGTCAAACTATTTTCATCTTGAAAAAAAGACTAAGGCCCTCATTACCACCCTGGAGGTCTGTGATAAAGCAGCGGTAATTCCGCCAACAGGCCAGCAGGAAAAAAAATGGAATTATGACCACAGCCACAGTATGAAACTGCCAACACAGACAGCCACTTTAACACACCGACCACCACAGCGAAAGCAACAAGTACCGCAGCGGTAACCGCCAACAGCCAGGCGGAAGACAATGTACCTCCCACACTATTACAACAAGCCAATCTGCCACCTTTTACGGGGCGGTACCAACGCCATCAAAAGCACGGCAGAAACAGTACACAGAAGGGAAAAGAGTCACCTCTGGACACTCAAGGTAGAACCATGACGCCATGGAGCCCAAACTACAGGTGTTACCCATGCTGGTTTACCTCCTGCTACACCAGGAATACCAACAGCGGGGAAGACGACCACGGTGAGTACCGCACCTGGCACACAAGGGAGGGGGGAGGAAAAAGAAAGTGACACACACAAAACACACAAAACCCCAACCCCCACCCCCAGCACCATACACACAAACAGATGCAACAACATTACATATCAACTCCATACCCCTCAGGAATAACACAAGGACAAAAGGAAGTGAGTAAAGTCAGTGTAATAATATAAAGTTCTAGAAATGTGTCCACAGAGTACAAAACAGTATCTACAATATATACAAATGGAGGGACACTGTCCAGTCCATAATGCCACAGGGCCATATCACATAGGCCAAGGCCCCAATTGACTCCTGCCTCAATACGGAGAGAACACTGCTGAGGCATCAGGTCAAAAATACACAGGCACCTCAGGGGAAGGGGAAGGGGGGCACCTCAGTCAGAAGATGGTACAACACCACTGCTCCTGGAGGGGGCCACATGCCCAGCACTCTGTCCTGGGGAGTGCAAAGCCACAGTCTCTCTAGTGGGTGGTCTGCCCACTGCTTGGTCCTGGGGAGTGCAACGCCACAGCCTCTCTAGTGGGTGGTCTGCCCGCAGCTCGGTCCTGGGGAGTGCAAAGCCACAGTCTCTCAAGTGGGTGGTCTGCCCACTGCTTGATCCTGGGGAGTGCAAAGACACAGTCTCTCAAGTGGGTGGTCTGCCCACTACTTGCTCCTGGGGAGTGCAAAGCCACAGTCTCTCAAGTGGGTGGTCTGCCCACTGCTTGGTCCTGGGGAGTGCAAAGCCGCAGTCTCTCTAGTGGGTGATTTGCCCACTGCTTGGTCCTGGTAGTGCAAAGCCACAGTCTCTCAAGTGGGTGGTCTGCCCAGTGCTTGGTCCTGGGAGAGCAAAGCCAAGGTCTCTCAAGTGGGTGGCTTCTCCACTGGTTCTGTAGGGGTCTTTGTGCTCAGTGTGCTTCATCCTGGCAAGGAGGGGGTGAGTGGATGCCTTCTTCCACTGGTTCTGGAGGGGGCTTTGTGCCCTGTGATGCAGATCAGGGGGAGTGCAAGGTCACAGTCTCTCACCTGGGTGTCACACCCACAGTTTTTGCATGGGCCAGGACGCACTACAGCCCATGGAGGCACGACTACACACTGCCCAACGGCTGTGACGGCTGCTCAGTGGTGGCAGTAGCAGTGCTGGCAGCGGTGCTGCCTGTGGTGGGGGATGCTCCAATCCTTCCCCTGCAGCCTCGGACAGCTGCCCACTGAGGCTGCTGCTGCTGGCAGTGGTGTTGCTGGCTGTGCCGGTGGTGGTGCTGGCAGCGGTTCAGGTGGAGGTGCTGGCGGCGGTACTGGCAGTGGTGCTGCCTGTGGTGGGGGGCTGCCCCAGTCCTTTCCCATGCAGCCTCAGACGGCTGCCCACTGGGGCTGCTGCTGCTGGCAGTGGTGCTGCTGGCAGTGCAGGTGGCGGTGCTGGCGGTGGTGCAGATGGCAGTGCTCGTGGTGGTGCTGCCGGTGGTAGGGAGAGGCTCCAGCCTATCCCCTGCGGCCTCGGACTGCTGAAGTTCCATGGCTGGTGTTGTTTGTTCAGATGCTGCTCCAGCACCAGGCTCCATATCTATCCTGCCTGCGGCGTCTGTGCCTTTGTCATTGACCTTGGCAGCTGATGGTCCCTTCCTGCCCTGGGTAGCTGGTGGCCCCTTCTTGCATTTGCCAGCTGGTGGTGCCTCCTTGCTTTTGCCAGCTGGTGGTGCCTCCTTGCCTTTGCCAGCTGGTGGTGCCTCCTTGCCTTTGCTAGCTGGTGGTGCCTCCTTGCCTTTGCCAGCTGGTGGTGCTTCCTTGCTTTTGCCAGCTGGTGGTGCCTCCTTGCTTTTGCCAGCTGGTGGTGCCTCCTTGCCCCTGCCAGCTGGTGCGCCCTATTTGGCTTTGCCAGCTGGTACTCCCTTTTTGCCCTAGGAAGCTGGTGCAGGCACACTGGCTGTGTGGACGGGTGTCTTCTCGTAGCCTCTCACAACTGCAGTGGCTGCAGAACCAACAGTGGCCGTGGGCTGGGTGGCTGAGGTGCTTGCCTGGGTCCTGACCACCCTGACCCGAAGTGAAGGACGGGAGGGGAGGGGCAGGGAATAGGTCAAGCATGGAGAGGAAAAGTTTTTAGGGACACTGGGGCTGGAAGAGGGTGAAGGTTTGGGAGTGGAGGAAGAGGGAGTGGTGGTAGGAGGTGTCTTTCTGCTGTGTTTGGGTGCAGGTGCATGGTCTGGATGCTGTCGTGAGGTGAATGGCTATTGGGTGTTTGAGTCCTTGCGTTTGTGTACTTTGGGTGAGGGGGCTAAGACACAGTGGGAGAGGACACAGGGGATGTGTGCATGGATGTGGGGGTGGTGACTGCCAGTGAGAGGCGTGTACTGATAGGCGTGATGGTGATGGTGGTAGTGGATGAGGATGTAGTGCATGCAGGTGTGAGTGGAGATGCCACTGGGAGGGAGGTGGACAACAAGGAGGAGGGGGACACAGTGGAGGCAGTGGATGTTGGTGTGTCTACATCTGGATGGTGCTTGTGTGAGTGCCTGTGGGATGAAGTGTGGTGCTTGTGTTTGCCTGAGCCACTTCTGTGTGTTGATTAGGGTGCATTCTGATCTGATGGTGTTCTTGGGATAGGCTAGGGTTGAGGGAAATGGGACTGGGTAGAGGAAGTTGGAAGAGGGAGGCTAGAGACAGGGACAAGGGCTGCCATCAGGGAGTTGGCCAGAGCCTGGAATGATCTCTGTTGGGCCACCACGCCAGAGTGAATGCCCTCCAGGAATGCATTTGTTTGTTACAAATGGCCTGCCAGACCCTTGATGGCATTCAATATGGTTGACTGCCCAACAGAGATGGTTCGCAGGAGGTCAATAGGCTCCTCATTGAGGGCAGCAGGGCTGACTGGGGCAGGGCCTGAGGTGCCTGGGGTGAAGGAGATGCCCACCCTCCTGCTTGAGGGGGCACGGGAAACATGCTGAGGGGCTACTGGGATGGCGGTGCTGGTACAGGGGTGGCGGCTGTACCTGTAGTTAGGGTGGCCACAGAGGTGTCTGCTACCACCAGGGAGCTTCCATCGGAGGAGGTGTCGCTGTCCGAACTGTCCCCTCCAGTCTCTGCCGTGGTGCCCTCACCGTCAGTGGATTCGGCCTCATAAGCCATGTGGGATGCAGCTCCCTCCATCGCCGGTGCCTCTGCTCCTCCACCAGATGATTCTAATGCACACAAGGCCAGGGTGACAAAAAAAAGGGGGGGGGGAGAGACAGAGGATACACTTGATCAATCCCAGCAACAACACCACCATTGGCGTACACAACACACAGGGAACAGCCCTATGCACTAGGCCATGCACTACCAGTTACAATGCTAGTCACCAGGCCATGGAGTACAATGCCTAACGCCAATAGCAGCACACCTGAAAGCCACAGGACCCTGCCCAGTAGTAGATGCCCACTAGCATATTTGGGGCTGGAGTGCATCAGAGCCTGCCCAACATGGGACCTACCCTGCTGTGTTCATCCTGGCATAGGGCACCCACAGGCCCACATCCCCCACCCAGATAACACCTTACCACGTGCAAATTTCAGATTCTGAAACTGTACTCACTCTCTTGTGGCTGCTGTGATGCCTTCAAGCTCCCATCCAACTCCGGATAGGCCACTGCCAGGATGCAGAACATCAGGGGGATCAGCGTTCGACGAGCACCCCTTCCTCGTTGGTAGGCCATCCCCAGCTGGGTCTCCGGCGTCTTCCTTGCCCAGCAGTGCAGGTCCTCCCACGGTTTGACATAGTGGGTGCTCCGCCTGTCAAAGAACCCCGGGGTCCGCATGTCCTTGGCAATGGCACGCCGAATACACTTTTTTCTGATGGGAGCTGACCTGCAGACAATGATACATAGGAAATGGGATCAGCCATAACGTCCGGCCTGTTACACTCATGGCCCACCAAATCCCTCCCATTCCCTTATGCACAGACATTGACCACCATACATGCAGTGCTCTGCCCAGGACCCCTCAGCCACCCCCTCCTTTCACGAGGCTTACACACACAGCACTCCATGCATTCATGCCCCATGCATCATGCTCACAGTGTACTCACCTATTGGTTTGGAGGACCATAAAGTAAACGGTACTGGGGTAGGACCCCATTCACTAGTCTCTACAACCTCTGAAGTGAGGCAGGGGCCCTTTCCCCGGACACTCGAGCCATGGTCGGTTCCAGACACAGGTCACAGCAGCACTTGCAGTGTAGGTCCTCTCCTGTTGAAGGTCAGGTAGCAAATGAGTGAACAGACAGAAACACCGCCAGCATACATCACCATTGGCTACTGGAACCCATAGGGCCCAATGATGACCAATGAGGTGTTGCACAGCGGTCCTCAACCGCCTCCCGCAACGGTGCACAACGTCAGTGGAATAACCTAATTTCCACTTGTCCCTCCACACAGGTCAGGCGGTCGCCATTTCAGGGGGGAACAGGCCATGGCACCTAACAGCAGACATAGGCACATTTACAGGACTACACGTCAACTTCACTGTTTCTGTCACAACATGCAAGGCATTTTACTCTGAGGATATGTTCGAATATGACCATCTGCTCACCGTTTTTCACCCTAGAGTTCAACTGCTGAGGATGAATAGGAGATGGAGACATACCCCAGTGTACAGACCCCTGGTGGACCTGGCAACAATGGAGGACTGGCACATTATCCTCACCTACAGACTTGATAGGCCCACAATCACAGAGCTGTGTGCCCAATTTGAGCCTGACCTGATCCCAGCTATTCGTCACCCCACTGGGATCCCCCCTCTTGGACAAGTCGTACCAGTGCTCCATTTCTTACCAAGTGGCTCCTTCCAAGCGACAGTGGCCGTGGCAGCAGGAATGTCACAGCCAATGTTCTCAATAGTACTGACCAGAGTTTTGTCTGCCCTGATGAAACACATGCACAGCTACATAGTTCTCCACCAGGTGGAGGATTTGGCCACAGTGAAGGCTGACTTCTATGCAATGGGACATATCCCCAAATCATTGGTGCTATTGATGGTACACATATTGTATTTGCCCCACCCCCCCTGGAGAAATGAACAGGTGTACAGAAATTGAAAGAGGTTTCACTCTATGAATGTGCAGATAGTGTACCTGGCGGACCAGTACATCTCCCATGTCAATGCAAAGTATCCTGGGCCTCTGCATGATGCCTTTATCCTGAGGAATAGCAGCATCCCATATGTGATGGCTCAACTCCAGAGGCATCGGGTGTGACTAATAGGTGAGCCCATTGTCCCCACCCAGTGTATTTGGTATATGGGTGTAGGGTTGGGCCAAAGGGTTAGTGTCTGGTTAACATGTATTCCTCGATATTTGTAGGTGACTCTGGTTATCCCAACCTCTCATGGCTACTGACCCCAGTGAGGAATGCCAGGACAAGGGCAGAGGAACGTTACAATGAGGCACATGGGCGAACAAGGAGGATCATTGAGTGCACCTTTGGCCTCCTGAAGGCAAGGTTCAGGTGCTTCCATCTGACAGGTGGATCCCTGTGCTACTCACCCAAGAAGGTCTGCCCGATAGTGGTGGCATGCTGCATGTTGCACAACCTGGCCCTCAGACTCCATGTCCCTTTTCTGCAGGATGATGAGGCTGGAGATGGTTGTGTGTTCAGCGGTGGAGCCTGTGGACAGTGACGAAGAGGAGGAAGAGGATGTGGACTACAGAACAACTATGATACAACAGTACTTCCAGTGACACACAGGTAAGAAACTGTAACCTCACCTTCCATTGCTGTTTTGTATTGTGAATTTCCTCTGGCTGGCACCTGTTCCCACTACAAAGGCCACTTATTGTACCCTTTAACATGTCTATTTTCAGATATTTGTGCCCTCCTGTGGCTCCTGGTGTATTGACTGCAGCACATTACAGGTCATACCTATGTATACATCATTGTACTGTCTATTTGCAATGTCTACCGATTGTTAAACAACTACATCCTTAAATCATTTGACATACTCCATACTTGTTTTTTGCAAGGGTGTTTATTTCAGTGCTGAGAAGTAAATAGGCATGTGCAATGGGCTTGGGTGATGGTGGAGGAAAGTCCAGGATAGAGTCCAGGCTATTGGTATCACAGATGCATTGTCCAAGGGGACATAGGAAGGGGAGAAATGCCAGTTGAAGGTGGACAGGGTGACAGAGTGGGACACAAGGGTGACAATCAGAGTCTTATTTCCTGGCGGGGGTCTTGGCAATGTTCTCTGGCTGGATCGCAGGGACCATTTCTGGGGTGGTTCACCTTCTTCGGGGGAGGGGTGCTGGTGGCCTGCTGGTCCTCTGGCGGGGACTCCTGTCCACTAGCATCAGCAGTGGTGGAAGGCTGTTCATCGGTGTGGCTAGTGTCAGGGGCTAGTTGGTGTGCCACTGCCTCCCTCATGGTGTTGGCCATGTCTGTCAGCACCCCTGCAATGGTGACCAGGGTGGTGTGGATGTCCCTCAGGTCCTCCCTGATCCTCAGGTACTGTCCCTCCTGCAGCCGCTGGGTATCCTGCAACTTGGCCAGTATCTGGCCCATGGTCTCCTGGGAATTATGGTATGCTCCCAGGATCCCTGCAAGTGCTTCGTGGAGAGGCAGTTCCCTGGGCCTGTCCTCCCCCTGTCACACAGCAGTCCTCCCAACTTCCCTGTTGTCCTGTGCCTCTGTCCCCTGAACTGTGTGCCCACTGACCCCAGGTCCCTGATCATCCTGTGTTTGTGGGGTTGCCTGGGGTCCCTGTAGTGGTGGACACACTGCTGATTGGCGTGTCCTGGGGACAGTGGCATTGGCCCACTGGGTGGGTGCTTTGGTGGTGTTTCCTGAGTGGGGGGCTCTGTAGTGGGATGGGACTGTGCCTGGGTAACTGACTGTCCAAAGGTCCCTGATGGGCCAGGTTGGTCATCCTGATCCAGGTGTGCAGAGCTGCTGTCATCACTGTGGGACTCTTCTGTGGGGGGCTGGATGTTGATGGCACCTCCTCTCCGGTGACGTTATGTGGGGGTCCTGTGGGGATGTAAATGCAGTGTTATTGTTTCTGCGTGTGACATCTTGTGCATGGGTATGTTTCCCTCTATGGTTGTTATTACCAAGGCAACTTTGGCTTGTGTGAGTTGTTATTTGGTTGGCTAAGTGATTGTCACTAGTATGCATGCTGTGGTGATGGGTATCCAAGCAGGGCTGTGAGTGGTGTCCATGCATTGTTGTTGCATGCAGTGCTGGGTACTGGGATGGGTGGGTTGTGATGATGGGGTGTATGTGAGGTGATGGGGGCAAGGGTAGGGGTGGGGGTATGTGATGACATGCAGGTAGAAGGGGTGACAGTAGTAGAGATTTGACTTACCAGAGTCCAGTCCTCCTGCTACTCCTGCCAGGCCCTCAGGATGCAGTATTGCCAAGACTGGCTCCTCCCATTATGTTAGTTGTGGGGGTGGAGGTGGGGGTCCACTGCCAGTCCTCTGTACTGCTATCTGGTGTCTTGCAACCACGGAAAGCACCTTCCCCTGTAGGTCGTTCCACCTCTTCCTGATGTCATCCCTTGTTCTGGGGTGCTGTCCCACGGCGTTGACCCTGTCCACGATCCTCCGCCATAGCTCCATCATCTTTGCAATGGATGTCTGCTGCACCTGTGATCCGAATAGCTGTGCCTCTACCCAGATGGTTTCCTCCACCATGCCCCTTATCTCCTCCTCTGAGAACCTGGGGTGTCTTTGTGGTGCCATGGGTGTAGTGTGTGTGGGGTGATGTGTTGTGGTGTGTGCTGTAAGGTGCGTGGATGTAGTATGGGTGATGGTGTTCTGTGGCTCTGCTTTTGTGGGTGCTCCTGGTGTGTGTCTCTCTCTCTCTGTTGTAAATTGTTTATAGTGGTAAGGGGTTATGGGTAATGTGGGTGTTTGTTTTATAGTGGTGTGTGGTGTGTATAGGTGTCAGGTGTATGTAGTTTGAATTGTCCAATGTGGTGTTGTTTTGTATGTGTGTATGTATTTTGAGCGTGGCAGTATGTACTGCCAATGGTTTACCGCGTTTGAATGTCCAACGCAGTGATTCGTGGATCATAATGTTGTGGGCGTAGTTCTGTTGGCGTAACAGTGTGGGTTTTGGTACTGCCAGTTTATCACTGACCTTTGGTCTGGCGGACTTGTGTGTGTGTCTGTATATTGGCGGATTTCTATGTGTGGGTCATAATACGGGTAGCAGTATGTTGGCGGCAGTCAGCATGGTGGTAAGCGGCACTTACCGCCAATGTCATAATGAGGGCCTAAGCCTGAAGGTAGAAATCTCTGCGATGCATATCTGAGAAAGAGTTCCAGGAGGTCGGATTGGACTGGCGACTTGGTCCCGCTGAAGAAAATAATCAAGAAAATTACTAAGTCTGAAGGTAAACTTTTGACCGAGGCCTACCACGGGCTGTAGCAGAGCAGGGCTTCATCACGGTTGGCCTTAAACTTTGACTTTGCCACGGTTGAGATGCGATCAGATGACTAGATTGGCGCTAAAAAGCATTAATTCTTTAAAAATTCATATCTCTGGTTCCCTTTATCTGATTTTATTCATTTGGTGTCATTTTAAAGCTAAACATATTTCCTATTTTTATAAATTGGTTTCGGATTTTTCAATGTTTCATGTGTTTTATTTAATTACTGTTTTTGTGATATTTGAATGCTTTACGCTTTGTCTCTTAAGTTAAACCTTGTCGCTTATTGCCAAGCTACCAAGGGTTGAGCTAGGTTTAATTTATTGAGACCTATCTGGACCTAAGTGGAGGTTAGGTGCCTATTGCTAAATGTAGGTACTTACCTGCCCCTACCAATAACCCATTTTCCAACAGGCCTCATTACGAGTTTGGCGGTTGGACTGCAGACCACCATGTTGGCAGTCCTAAAAAGACCGCTATGTTGGCTGTCCTAAAAAGACCGCCATGTTGGGGGTCTTACAGACCACGATATTATGAGTCAGACAGGAGGGACCGCTATCCACCAACCAAAAAAGGCAGACTGGCAGCAGCTCAGAGGCCCGGAAATAGGCAATCCGACCTCCAACCATCAGCAGCACAACGACCAACTACTGACCATTTTCCAAGTTCAAAGTAACACACAGCAGCACATTGGATGGATTTGAAAATAATACAGCTGACACATATTGCCACACTGCACAAACCAGCAAAGGCCACTGTAAAACACATCCCTTCATCTACCATAATCCTCTGCATTTTCACAGTAAGACCCAGCAAGACAGAGTGACTCTTTACTACACTGCACAGATAGTAGGCACCATTTTTTTTTTGCCATAGCATAAAACACCCTGCACACACTTTTGTCCCTTTTGTACTTCCCCTTTTTATTAAGTCACTGTCACTATTCTTTACTTCTTGTTTTCCACCATGCCGCATTCGAAAAATCAGTTTTTTTCAGAAGTTGAGTTAAGAGTCATGGTGGATGAAATCATAAGTGGAGCCACAATTGTTTGGAGCCCAAGTCCAGCTCACTCCTTTCAGTAGGAAAATGGAAATATGGGACAGGATAGTCGACAGAGTGAATGCTGTAAGGACCACCCTCTGCAAAAAAAAAGGACATCAGGAAGAGGTGGAACAACCTCAGTGGCAAGATCTGTTTTCTGGTCCCCAGGAACCAGCTGCAGGCCAAGAAGACTAGTCGTGGTCCTCTAAGTGCCCCATTACATCTCTTTCCCTCGGAGGAGAAGGTATTGGCCATCCTGTGGGCTTGACAGGAATACCTGGGGGAGTGGAGTCTGGTAAGTCACAACACTAACATGTCACCAAAATGCCATCTCATGCATGCTCATTGCTCACATTTTGCCACATTTACTGTCACTCTACTCACCAGCCCTGTGTCCACCAGTCCAAAGCCCCCTGTTTGGCATCTCTTAATTTAAGTGTTCTCACCTGGGGGAATAATATTTGTGTATAGTGTGTCTACTACAGGGAGTTACATGACTACAACTCCCAGCAGGCACCGCTCTATAACTCCAAACACCATACCAGTTTTCCCTTCTCCAAATACCCTGTTCGAAACTCCCAATTGATGTGTACTCACCTGGGAGGATAACATTTGTCAAGTTTTTGTAGTACAGGGACTGACATTACTATAACTCACAGCAGGCACTGTTACTGTTATCAAACCACAAGCACAGTGTTTCCTTCTCCAAATACCCTTGTTTGTTAACTCTCAATTGTAGTGTACTCACCCGGGCGGATAACATATGAATAGTTTGAGTAGTACAGGGACTGACATGACTGCTTAGGCCATGAGGCACTGTTTTAAAAAAAAAAAATCTCTTTGTTCATTTTCCATATACAATATTTATCATCGACACTTGATGTGAGTCACTGTACACAAATCAGGTGATCATTTACAACAGGAGGAAGGAAGAGAGGGCCACTTACGATATAAGTACGATCACGTTTAGTTTTATTGAAAGATGTGGTATGTAACATTCATGGGCAGAGATGTTATTTTTAAGGAGGCAGGAAAACCTCTGTTTCACAGTCTACGTATAGTACAACAACAGAGGACTGCAATCCCATGTTCCATCTCTTTTTCATAAGTGGTGTACGTTTTAATCAACACTTCACCTACGTCCCATGCTTTCATAAGGATTGTTGTATGTAAAGCGTTGATGGCTGCATGCAAGTATGGCTGGTGATAGGTCAGTCCTGGGTGGGAAACCCCATTGCTCCCCAGGGGTAATTGTGCTAGGAGTTCCGTCCCATAACCATGGCTTCTCGTGTACAACTATTATTTGCTATTTCAGTTAAAGTTGTAATATATGATTATGTTGCCTAATTGTTGCATTGTGCTCCGGCGGGATCATGGAGGACGAATGTCATCTTTGGTTTTGAGATGGGTCATAGCACTATCCCAGAGCCCCAGACCTTTAGTCATTATTCCCCTGTCTTTGAGGAAGTGAAGTGTTTGTGCTTCCGCTCTCGCCCACTTTAAGAAGTCTCCCTGCCAGCTGCGTATAGTTGGTAACCCAGGTGCTTTCCATTGCATTGCTATGAGGTGTTTGAATACTACAAAAGCTAGATCTACACACCTATGTATTTGCTTATCTTCTTTTGATTTGAGATGTATTCCCAGCAGGCAGGTTTCCGGTGTAGCGTGAAGTGTGTGATTAACCAGTTCGCCTGTCAAGGAAGTGATGTCATGCCAGGTTCTCTGTATTGGTGGACAAGTCCATACCATATGATAGTAAGTGGCATCGGGTTCCCCGCATCGCGGACAGTCATAATTAGTGTGGGGAAATATACAGAGAAGGTGGTAAGGGAACAGGTAAGTCTGGTGCAGGTAGTTAAATTGAGTAAAGCGAAATCTGGAGTTCCGCGACACCTCCCTTGTCATTTTAATCACTGCAGACCATGCAGGTTGTGACAATGGTACATGGAGGACCTTGTCCCAACGCACCTGAGCCACCTCCTGCTCTGAATCAAGACTCTCCAGTAGAGAGCAATATAGCTGGGATACAGTGTGTTTGGGTCCTATGATGGACAATATGGTATGTAGTATGAGCGAGGACAAAGGTTCAACGTCTCTGCTTTGCCAAATGTTATGTATTAGCTGTTTTAGCATGCTGTAGGTTAGAACTCACCCAGGATCTATACCGTAAGTTTCATCTATTTTTGTATGTGACATAATGTGCCCTTCCTTGAATAAGTCACCTATGGTGTGTATCCCCAGTTCTAACCAAGGTTCCAAGGTGTGTTGTGTATGTAGTTTCCTCGCACTTGGGATATCCGGCAGCGGAATCTTGGGTGAATAAGGTGGGATTGGATCTTTCTTACATACAAAGCTGTTCCAACACGCGCGAGCCACTGCCATTAGAATATTTCCATGTGAGGGAGGAGTCATGTGATCTAGTAACCATGCAAGTGTGCTGATTCTGCCCAGACTGGCCTGTACTACCAATTTCTCTACAATTAGTGATTTCTTAAACCACTGAAGAGGCCATTGCAGCTGTGCTGCAGCATAGTGTAATTCATAAATTGGTATGCCGAGGCCCCCCCTCGCCAGAGGCTGATGTGTCATATTGAGTGCAACCCGGCGACGACCGTTTCCCCATTTTAAGCTTAGCATCGGGCCATTCAAGGTTCGGAAGAAGGAGCGAGGTATAATCAATGGTAGGGCAGTGAAGAAATACAACAGTTTTGGGAGTATTATCAACTTGTCAAAAGCTACTTGTCCTAAGGGCGACAGTAGCAATGACCCCCAAAAGGGTAGGGATCCCTTAATCAGGTGCATCGCCCGTCCCGGGTTACCTTCCAATAAATTGTATTTTGTTTGATAGATTTGAATGCCAAGATACTTAAAAGTGGAGTGGCACCATAGAAGCCAGATCTCCAAAATGAGAGAGATCTCACCAAAATGATCTAACAAATGTAATAGCTCTGGGAGGGATGAGATGCAGTTGTGTAGGTATAGTAACACATCACCCATGTAAAGAGAGAATATATGTTGGTTGTCACCATCAGTTATCCCCCATGATTGCGCTCGCGATTGGAGCTGAGCCGCTAGTGTTTCAATTGCCAACGCGAATAGCAGGGGTGACAAGGGGCATCCTTGTCTGGTGCCACGACATCTAGGAAAACATTGGGTTATGATCTGGGCTGTTTTAACGCGGGCCGTGCGTTGGAATATAATATACTCATACATTTTAAAAATTCTTGCCCAAAACCCATTCTGCGCAGAGCTTCTTTTAGGAAAGGCCACCCTAGGGTATCAAAGGCCTTTTCGATGTCCAGTGATACTGCTATTCTATCGTGTTCCCCCTCCGGAGTGTTTGTCATTAATCTTAAAAGTCGTCTGATGTTTAGGAATGTATTCCGCCCCAGGATGAAACCCGATTGGTCTTCATGTACTGTGTCATCAACGGAAGCAACCAGTTTGTAAGGACCTTACCTAGTAACTTGCAATCCAAATTAAGCAGTGATAGAGGCCTATAAGATCTCACATCTAGGGTGTCTCTGCCTCGTTTTGGTAAAACCACAATTAGTGCTTTGCATTGCAAGTCTGTAAGTCACCCCCGCATTTGTGCTTCTTGTAGCACTTCTAGGAAAGGTGTAATCAACTGCTTAGCAAACATTGCGTAATATTCTATTGGTAGTCCATCCATACGAGGAGTCTTATTATGGGCCAATGGACGTAATGCTGTTTGGATATCATCAATCGCTATTGGTGCATCTAGCTCTACTTGCTGTAATGGTGTAAGGTGAGTTAGGGGGATTGAGCCAAACAAATCCGCTAGTTGTGTAGCCGGGGGATCCGGCTTTGCTGCATAGAGCGAACTATAATAATGTCTAAAGGCATCATTTATGGCCATTTGGGTATTGACCACAATTCCCGTGTCAAGTCTTATTGCCCCAGTGGGTGTTCGATGTTTCTTGTTCTGTGTCAGCCATGCCAGCAGTTTACCAGACTGATCGCCCTCTGCATGTGCTTTAGCGATGTAATGGTGATAATCATAGATGGGGAGGCGCTTATCTATCTCCTTGTGCTGTGCACGTTGTTCTCGAAGAACATCGTGATCTGAGAAGCCCCCTGCTAAGCTGCATTCTGCCTTATGCAAGCCTGTCTCCACTGCAGTTAGATCTCTCAATGGCACGCATCGTACTGCCCCGGTAGCAGAGAGCTGTCCGCGCACCACCACCTTATGGGCATCCCATTCCACAGCACGTGGTGCAGCTGTCCCTCCATTCAGGACAAAGTAAATAGAGATGCAGTTGAGCACCTCCTTGCAGAAGGGAGGATCTGCCAACAAGTCGGGCCGCAATTGCCAGGTAGGCACAGATGTGCTTGGCCTGCCCAGTGAATGCTGACTTTCAGTGGGCAGTGGGCTGATAATGTTTTAGCCAAGTAATCCACCCTCAAAGTATTATGGGCCATACCGGTAGAGCTTAAAATTAAATCTTTACGAGCGTGTTATGCATGGACTGGGGAGTAGAAAGAATATTCTCTATCTTGGGGGTGTAAGAAGCGCCATATGTCTTGGAGCCCTCGCTCTGACATCCACTGAGGTAATTCACTAGCCATTGTACGGCTGGGAGCACTCGCCAGCGGCAGGTGAGACCTATCTATATCCACATTCGGTACACAATTAATATCGCCCCCCCCCAATATGCATAGGCGTAATTGACTTCAGGAAATCCCCTTGTTTTGAATTGGGGGCACATATTCCAGCTATGGATATGGAATAGCCATCTAGGGAGCCCTCCAACAGTACATATCTGCCATCCCTATCCTCCACTGAGCGTTCAACTACATAGGTAACCTCTGGAGCCACCCAAATCAGTACCCTTTTAGCAAATGCTGATGCAGCTGTACCGTATACCATAGCTCGCCATTTAGGTCTAATGTTATGCAGGTCTTTGTCTGTGAGGTGCGTTTCTTGCAGGAACGTTATGTGAGTATTGTGACCCTTT
The DNA here is from genome assembly GCF_031143425.1 of Pleurodeles waltl. Taxonomy (NCBI): domain Eukaryota; kingdom Metazoa; phylum Chordata; class Amphibia; order Caudata; family Salamandridae; genus Pleurodeles; species Pleurodeles waltl. The sequence continues at coordinate 102,750,149 of NC_090440.1, read as the reverse complement.
AAGAGAGCATGTACTCTATTGCACTTGCTGGGGTTGGCCATACCTCTAACATTCCACGTTACTATGTTATGGTTGTGTGACTGCATCTGTACTTGAATATGTTATGCAATATGTGGTTTGTTGTTTCGTGATCTCTTACCATAGCCCCACCAATGACAATTGGGATACTTGTCCCTCATCCATAATGTCCCTCCTTCTCAGCTACTCATCATCAGTGTTGAAACCTTTGCTGCATTGGAGAAACAATAAACAGTATGACGCCCAACAGGGCAGCGGCCAACAGGGATAGATTCGCCCAGTAACAGGTGAGCACAACAGGTGCAGTTTAGAGCAATACTATTAACAGTTTCCATTTGAAGGTCTACTCTAGGTAGGGGGCGGTGGTGTGAGAATCAGCAGCTTGTTCCTATCAGCCCCCATCAATGACAACAATGTCCTCGTCCACCCAGCCCCCCACTGTTAGCTGCCATTGATGTATGTCCTCAGGGCACACATAGGAGAGCAGGTGTGATGGCCGGCCAAGGAGCAGAGCCATCTTTATCGACACATCGAACACAAGACCCAGGTCTCGGTGGCCAGACCCGTAAAGATGTGTTTGTCCCTATTCGCAGTGTGGCAACCAGATGGTAGCTTCCAAAGCCTGCACATAAGGCTAGAAGCCGTCAGCTGTTCGTGGTGCACAACCTGGCCCTCAGACTCCATGTTCATGGTGAAACCTCTGGGCCCAACGAAGAGGGAACCGTGGACCCTCCGGCGTGACCCACGGACGAATCAGAGTCCAATACTCTGTCATCATGGAGGGCAGCATATCGGTTAGAAGAAAGTTGGGTCGCTTCAAGTAGTGCCTGTGCTTGGCACATAGCCTTTTTGCTTCGGGGTTGGGGTGTCAGCCACGTTCCCTCTGGGGGGTCCCCTCTGTGAGTTTCGACCAAGCCCTTGGCATGTGCTCACATCCATGCATCCTCAGGAGTTGGGAAAATATGGATCGTTCCTTCATCTACCATGCTCAAGCATGCTGGAAAGAGCAAGGAGTAGGCAATGTTACAGTCGCATAAGAGCTGTTTAATCTTTATGTAAGAAGTACATTTGCGTTGCACCTCCATTGTGTAGTCAGGGTAGGCCGTGATGGTGGCATTTTCAAACTTCCAGAGGCCCTGTGTGCCGAAGTGTTGGAGTATCAGGTCACTGTATCGGAAGTTAAGGAGGCGAGCTATCAATGGCCTAGGTGAAGCTCCAGGTCTTGGTGGCCTTCTTGGAATCCGGTGTGCACATTCTATAGAGAAGAAAGGCGGTACATCGTTGCCCAAACCATGCTCTTCAACCATTGTTCTATAAATAATTCAGCATTAGGTGTCTCTGCCTGTTCCGGGAATCCTAGGACACGAATGCTGTTTCTGCATGAACGCCCCTCTGCATCTTTAGCTCTTCGTTGCAGGAGAGAAACATCTGCCTTCAGCTGCGACACCTGGTTCTGAATGTCTCTAACCCCCGGTTGTACCTCAGCTACTGAGGTCTCATTTGTATGCACCCTTTCGGCTAATTTATGATGCTCTACACAAAGCAAGTTAACCTTCTGTGCTACGGAGTCTATTTTGACTTCTAGAGTTTCTTTGGCGTCCAGCACTGCTTGAAGAAGCTTATCAAATTGAGCCGAATGTACTTGTAGGGTCTCATTCATCTACTGGAGTGTCACCGCATTATCCTTAGGGATGGCAGACAAAAGAGGCATCATTCCCTCAGCCAATGGTAGCAACTTCACATTCTTTGGATTGACCATGATTGCAGCCGTTGAAGCGGGTGCCCCGGCTAAAGTGAAGTTGCTCCTTTGTGTGCGCTAGATGAGCAGGTGCTTATGAACAAGGATCAATCTTGTGCCTGCAGCAAGAGGTATGCTGCCCCTCCCTTGCTTGAGTTGTCACTCTATATTTATCAATGTACAGATAATTTGTTTAGGAGCAGCATCCTTAACCCCTTCGTTGCCAGGCCTTTTCCCCCTCCTGTGCGGAGCCATTTTTTGGCTATTTGGGGCAGTTCGCACTTAGGCCCTCATAACTTTTTGTTCACATAAGCTACACACACCAAATTTGTGTCCTTTCTTTCCAACATCCTATGGATTCTAGAGGTACTCAGACTTTGGGGGTTCCTCTGAAGTAGACCAAGAAATTAGTCAAAATACAGTGAAAATGTAGTTTTTTTCAAAAAAATGGGAAAAAAGGGCTGCAGAAGGCAGCTTGTGGTTTTTTCCCTGAATATAGCATCAACAAAGAGTTTGCGGTGGCAAGATCACCATCTTCCCAGCTTTCAGGAACAGGCAGACTTGAATTGGAAAACCCAATTTTTCTATACAATTTTGACATTTTACTGGGACATACCCCATTTTTACTATTTTTTGTGCTTTCAGCCTCCTTCCAGTTAGTGACCAAAATAGGTGAGAAACCAATGCTGGATCCCAGAAAGCTAAACATTTCTGAAAAGTAGACAAAATTCTGAATTCAGCAAGGGGTCATTTGTGTACATCTTACAAGTGTTTCCTATAGAAAATAACAGCTGAAATAAAAAAAATATTGAAATTGAGGTGAAAAAAATAGCAATCTGTCTCCACGTTTTACTCTGTAACTTTTTCCTGCGATGTCAGATTTTTTAAAGCAATATACCTTTACATAAGCTGGACTATTCTGGTTGCGGGGATATATAGGGCTTGTAGGTTCATCAAGAGCCCCAGGTATCCAGAGCCAATAAATGAGCTGCACCTTGCAATGGGTTTTTATTCTATACCGGGTATACAGCAATTCATTTGCTGAAATATAAAAAGTGAAAAATAGGTATCAAGAAAACCTTTGTATTTCCAAAATGGCCACAAGATAAGGTGTTGAGAAGCAGTGGTTATTTGCACATCTCTGAATTCCGGGGTGCCCATACTAGCATGTGAATTACAGGGCATTTCTCAAATAGATGTCTTTTTTACACACTGCCTTACATTTGGAAGGAAAAAATGTAGAGAAAGACAAGGGGCAATAACACTTGTATTGCTATTCTGTGTTCCCCCAAGTCTCCCGATAGAAATGGTACCACACGTGTGTGGGTAGGCCTAGCTCCCACAAAAGGAAATGGCCCAAAACACAACATGGACACATCAATTTTTTTCACAGAAAACAGAGGTGTTTTTTGCAAAGTGCCCTCCTGTGGATTTTGGCCTCTAGCTCAGCCAGCACCTGGGGAAACCTAGCAAACCAGCACATTTTTGAAAACTAGACACCTAGGGGAATCCAAGATGGGGTGACTTGTGGGGCTCTGACCAGGTTCTGTTACCCAGAATCCTTTCCAAACCTCAAAATTTGGCTAAAAAAACAAATTTTCCTCACATTTCGGTGACAGAACGTTCTGGAATCTGAGAGGAGCCACAAATTTCCTTCCACCCAGCATTTTCTCAAGTCTCCCGATAAACATTATACCTCACTTGTTTGGGTAGGCCCAGTGCCCGCGACAGGAAATGCCCCAAAACACAACGTGGACACATCCCATTTTTTGACAGAAAACAGAGGTGTTTTTTACAAAGTGCCTACCTGTAGATTTTGGCCTCTAGCTCAGCCGGCACCTAGGGAAACCTACCAAACCTGTGCATTTTTGAAAACTAGAGACATAGGGGAATCCAAGATGGGGTGACTTGTGGGGCTCTGACCAGGTTCTGTTACCCAGAATCCTTTGCAAGCCTCAAAATTTGCCTAAAAAAACACGTTTTCCTCATATTTCGGTGACAGAACGTTCTGGAATCTGAGAGGAGCCACAAATTTCCTTCCACCCAGCGTTTTCCCAAGTCTCCCGATAAACATTATACCTCACTTGTGTGGGTAGGCCCAGCGCCCGCGACAGGAAATGCCCCAAAACACAACGTGGACACATCCCATTTTTTGACAGAAAACAGAGGTGTTTTTTGCAAAGTGCCTACCTGTAGATTTTGGCCTCTAGCTCAGCCGGCACCTAGGGAAACCTACCAAACCTGTGCATTTTTTAAAACTAGAGACCTAGGGGAATCCAAGACAGGGTGACTTGTGGTGCTCTGACCAGGTTCTGTTACCCAGAATCCTTTGCAAACCTCAAAATTTAGCTAATAAAAACACATTTTCCTCACTTTTTGGTGACAGAAAGTTCTGGAATCTGAGAGGAGCCACAAATTCCCTTCCACCTAGCGTTCCCCCAAGTCTCCCGATAAAAATGGTACCTCACTTGTGTGGGTAGGCCTAGCGCCCACGAAAGGAAATGGCCCAAAACACGACATGGACACATCAAATTTTTTCACAGAAAACAGAGGTGTTTTTTGCAAAGTGCCTTCCTGTGGATTTTGGCCTCTATCTCAGTCAGCACCTGGGGAAACCTAGCAAACCAGCGCATTTTTGAAAACTAGACACCCTGGGGAATCCAAGATGAGGTGACTTGTGGGGCTCTGACCAGGTTCTGTTACCCAGAATCCTTTGCAAGCCTCAAAATTTGCCTAAAAAAACACGTTTTCCTCACATTTCGGTGACAGAACGTTCTGGAATCTGAGAGGAGCCACAAATTTCCTTCCACCCAGCGTTCCCCCAAGTCCCCCGATAAACATTATACCTCACTTGTGTGGGTAGGCCTAGCGCCCGCGACAGGAAATGCCCCAAAACACGACATGGACACATCAAATTTTTTCACAGAAAACAGAGGTGTTTTTTGCAAAGTGCCTTCCTGTGGATTATGGCCTCTATCTCAGTCAGCACCTGGGGAAACCTAGCAAACCAGCGCATTTTTGAAAACTAGACACCCTGGGGAATCCAAGATGAGGTGACTTGTGGGGCTCTGACCAGGTTCTGTTACCCAGAATCCTTTGCAAGCCTCAAAATTTGCCTAAAAAAACACGTTTTCCTCACATTTCGGTGACAGAACGTTCTGGAATCTGAGAGGAGCCACAAATTTCCTTCCACCCAGCGTTCCCCCAAGTCCCCCGATAAACATTATACCTCACTTGTGTGGGTAGGCCTAGCGCCCGCGACAGGAAATGCCCCAAAACACAACGTGGACACATCCCATTTTTTGACAGAAAACAGAGGTGTTTTTTGCAAAGTGCCTACCTGTAGATTTTGGCCTCTAGCTCAGCCGCCACCTAGGGAAACCTACCAAACCTGTGCATTTTTTAAAACTAGAGACCTAGGGGAATCCAAGATAGGGTGACTTGTGGTGCTCTGACCAGGTTCTGTTACCCAGAATCCTTTGCAAACCTCAAAATTTGGCTAAAAAAACTAATTTTCCTCACTTTTTGGTGACAGAAAGTTCTGGAATCCAAGAGGAGCCACAAATTTCCTTCCAACTAGCGTTCCCCCAAGTCTCTCGATAAAAATGGTACCTCACTTGTGTGGGTAGGCCTAGCGCCCACAAAAGAAAATGGCCCAAAACACAACGTGGACACATCACATTTTTTCACAGAAAACAGAGGTGTTTACCTATGGATTTTGGCCTCTAGCTCAGCTGGCCCCAGGGGGGGCAGAAATGGCCTAAAATAAATTTGCCCCCCAACCCCTCCGGGGAGCGACCCTTGCCTACGGGGTCGCTCCCCCTGCGTGACATTGGGGCAGATTGACCTAAAATCGGCCGATTTGCCCCCAAGGGGGGCAGAAATGGTCTAAATACAATTTGCCCCCCCAGGGGAGCGACCCTTGCCTAATGGGTCGCTCCCCATCTCTAAAAAAAAAATAAAAAAAAAATGTAGTCCTGGCGCCTAGAGGTTTCTGCCCCCCCCGGGGCAGATCGGCCTAATAACAATAGGCTGATCTGCCCCCAGGGGATTTGCCTAAGGGGTCGCTCCCCATCTGTAAAACAACAACAACAACAACAAAAAAACTGTGCCTAGTGGTTTCTGCCCTCCTTGGGGGCACATCGGCCTAATTAAAATAGGCTGATCTGCCCCCCAAGGGGGCAGAAATGGCCTAAAAAAAAATGTGCCCCCCAGGGGAACAACCCTTGCCTAAGGGGTCGCTCCCCTTGCGTGAAATTCGCGAAAAAAAAAACCTCCCTGGTGTCTAGTGGTTTCTGTCCCCCTTGGGGGCAGATTGGCCTCATAAAAATAGGCCAATCTGCCCCCAAGGGGGGCAGAAATGGCCTAAATATAATTTCCCCCCTAGGGGAGTGAAGGGTCGCTCCCCACCTCAAAAATACAAAAGAAAACAAAACAAAAACAAAAAAAAAAACATCCTCCCTGGTGCCTAGAGGTTTCTGCCCCTCTTGGGGGCAGAAAAGGCCTTTACAAAAAATGCCCCCCCTGGGAGCGACCCTTGCCGAACGGGTCGCTCCCCTTGCGTGAAAATCGTGAAAAAAAAACAACTCCCTGGTGTCTAGTGGTTTATGTCCCCCTTGGGGGCAGATTGGCCTCATAAAAATAGGCCAATCTGCCCCCAAGGGGGGGCAGAAATGGCCTAAATATAATGTACCCCTTAGGGGAGCAACCCTTGCCTAAGGGTTACGAGTGCTAGCTAGTAACCATTATGTCCTGGGCACAGAAGGGGTTAAATACCCCAAAGCAGGCTGCCTTTAACAGGTCCTCAATGGCATGCTGGGTATTGTGGGTCGTCACAGTTTGATGTCAGGACCTTTTGTTCGGCCTTGCTAGTGGGCAGCCTTTAATTACTGAACGTATGTCCCCCCGGCCGTGACATCCATCTTGGCCAAAGGGATTAGGAGCTCTTCCTTACCACCTCTAACATGACATTGCAGAGTTTGCTTGTGGGCATAAAATGCACGGCTTCCCCTACACCAGGGCTGCACCAGTTGAGTATAGCCCCTCTAGGACCTTGCCAGGGGCTCTCCAGAATATCAGAGGGGGGCCTCTTTTTTAGTTCCTGGGAGAGGCACTTAACTAATAGTAAATGCTCACCTCCTTTCCAGTTCGCGATGAGCACAGCTCGGTCTGGGCTGCGGGCGTGTGCTCACTATAGTGTTTCTGCTATGACTCGGGTTGCTCAGGCAGCGCAGTGTCTTGAGTCCGTAGCGCGTTTACTTCTCCGTTGCTTCTCGCACCACCGGTCACATCAATCCCGTCTTCCCACATTCGCGGGATACCCTCCGGTCTGTCAGACGGAGGTGTGCCTCGCTTTGTCTATCCGCCCACCCTTGGCATGGGCCGCGCAGGCCCCACTGCTCTTCGATGCGCTGGTCATTGTCAAGAGGCAAAACGGTACCCCACACTTCTTCTATGCACCCTTGGGACCCTTAAATCCCAGTTCTGGCGTCAGGGGGGGTCTGCATGGGGTGGAACAACAGGATAGATTTGGGGCTGGGAGTGGAGCTGCTCAACTAGCGTCCACGCCAGTCGCCATCTTGGCCATGCCCCGCCATGAGGCACTGTTACTGTTACTCCACTCAGCCAACCCAGTGTCCTCTTCTGCAAAGAACCATGTTTGTGAACTCCCAATTGAGGTGTACTCACCTGGTAGGACAACATTTGTATATTGTGTGTACTAGAGTAAGTGAGATGACTGGAACTCCGAGCAGGTACTGCTACTGTTACTCCAACTACCAGAACAGTGTTTCCTTCTACAAATATCTTTGTATGATTACTCTGCATTGGGGGATAACATTTGTATAGTGTGTGTACTAAAGAGAATAACATAACTGCAACTCACATCAGGCCGTGTATCTGTAACCCCATGTCATGTTTGGGAACTCAAATATGAAGTGTACTCACCTAGGTTGATGAAATTTCTTAAATGTATGAAGTGGACGGAGTGACATGACTGCCAAGGCCAGGAGGCTCTGTCTCTCCAACTCCAAACACAAGCCCCGTGTTTACTTGTCCAAATAGCCTTGTTTGTTAACTCTCAATCAAAGTGCACTCACCTGGGAGAATAACATTTATATAGTGTGTGTACTACAGAGAGTAACATGACTGCAGCTCCCAGGAGGGCCTGCCCCTGTAACTCCAACCACCAGCCCAGTGTGCTTTTGCCCCAATTCATCTGTTAGTGAACTCTCAAATGAAGTTTACTCACCTGGGAGGATACCAATTATCAAGTGTTGAGAAGTAGTTAGATTGGCCTGACTGCAACTCCCAGGAGCCACTGTTTAAGTGAATCCAAACACCAGAACAGTGGTCACTTGTTCAAAAACCCTGGCCTGCTAACTTTCAATTGAAGATAACTCACCTGGGAGGGATGTGTCTTACTGCCTAGCTCCATCTTGTCATGCTGACCAAAGATGAAACTATTGAGGACAGGAGGGAGCACTTACCCTGTATTCACAACAAGGATCCCAAAGGCCTCAACATGCATTACCAGAATGGTATTGGCAGCAGACACATTCACAAAGCACTGACCATATGATGACTCCAATCAAATATACAACAAAGTCCTAGGTCTGCCTGCATGACAATCAACTAGGTTTCAAACTGGTCAAAGCCACATCTTGCCTAGCCACTGTTTTGCCTGCACTGGTGTCAAAATGCATTTCTCAGCCCATCATCCTAAGTGCTAAGTACCGGCACATTTCTGCATCTGCTTGATGTAAATGGAATTGGCATGGTTCACAAATGCCAGGTCAATACAACCAATATCATAGGTACCTGTCACAATAGGATAACCTGCAAATCAACTTTGTACAAGGTCTTTGCAAAATGTCACTGTAAAAATTTGGAGGTAGATGTCACAATACAACCAGTAACGTATGTTTCACATCAAAAGGTCAACCTGCCACTGAGCACACAGAAGCCACAGAAAAGACTGCCACTGCCCTCATGGATGAAGCCCTCAGTGAAGAAGACACTCCTGGATATCTGGATGTGGAGGATGGTTCAGGTCCTAACTGTGAGTCTCACTGTACCCACATCAACACCTCACAGCCTGTTTGGCTCAACATCACAAGCAGTTATTCTCCCCCCCAACTTGTTTCCCTAGAACAGTGTCTACCATTTTGTGCCTCCCAATCCAAAATCCATGAGTTGCAGCACAACACCTTGGACATTGTTGGTTCTGGAACAGGGGAAGGGGGCACCCTGTGACAAGGGCACAGGCCTTGGGGGTGGGTTCGTGGGAGAGATGCTGCGGGCCACTGGGGCTGCTCCTGGCCAGGGCACCATCAGCCATGTCTTGAGGTTTAGGAGACCCAAGATATGATGGGCCAGGTACTTGCAGAACTCAGGGAAATCAAGCAGCTGCGGATGGACATCCATAGGGATATGCATGAGCAGCGGGAGGCCCACAATACCAACATGGCCTCCCTAACAGGGTTGTTGAGGGACATTAACAGTGCCCTGATCAGGGATTGTCAACAACATTCTATCCCTTCCTTTGGCGCAGGGAGGCCATGTAAAGGGAACAATCCGCCCCAGAAAGCCCTGCCTCTGTAGTAGCAGATTTTTCCCTCTCAAAGGGGGACATCCAGCAAAGACTCTAGGAGGTGTGGATGACAAGACACTCACCACTGCAAGCAAGTGATCTCTTCCTAAAGGACCTCCTTTGTGTGCCACATATTCACTCTGTTGACTGTTCTTCAAACACCTTCCATTTGCAATGAGAGGGGTACACTGGACTTTGGGTTTCCAATGGTCTATCATCTACTCCAATGATTTAATTCACCATTACTAAACCTTTCACTGGTCTTTTCAGCCATGCCACAATATTATTTTATGCACACTTTTTCAATAAATCCACCTATTACAAACTCAGTGTCTACCTGCTTCTGTTCCACATTTTTCTATGTAGAGATGTAAGACCATGAGAGACAAATGAGGAAAACACAAGATATTAATGCAGGGAGGGATATGTTACAGGTACAGTGTCCTGCTAAGCATCACTACCAAATCACACAAACTCATTGCTACAAGTGTCTGGCTCACACCTAACATTTTATTTTACTGTACAGCACATAGGCTGTCAATATGTCTGGATTGTCATAGGCAAGAATGGCTGGTTCATATAGTGTTAAGGAAAACACATTAAGGTACAGCTGCCCAGACCACAGAAGGAAGGGTCTTGCCAGACATTGTCCTATAGAACAGGCAAACAGAAAAGTGAATGATGGAAAACCAAGTAATCCAACATCACACAAGCCAAGGTACAGACAGAGGGCAGTACAACAGTCGCTGATCACACTTCCATCATAATCTAATGTCCATGCATCTGATGGTATGACACAAACATATGTCATTGTTGTGGCACAAGCACTGTGGCCTGCAATAATGAAACATATTTACAGTTATATACAGGTCATACAATACTAGTGCTTAGCCTCTGTGAAGGGTGAATGCCTTGCTTGTACTTGAAGACAGCATATTTCAGGACCAAAGGATCACACACATGATGCAATCAGCCAAACACAGCACACTAAACAAGTACAATGTGCACTTCTGACCTTCCACCCAAACACTGTCAAGCTGCTTTGGCACAGGTCTCATACAACCCAAATCTGTGACCTACATTACCTGGAACAATCTATGTTCACTCCGTATGTCAGAACTGAATTAGATACTTGCCCATGTCACAACTTTTAAATGCCCACATGAGGATGTCATGATGAAGGTGCCTGTACAAAGAGTATAGGCTTGAAAAATACCTATTACACAAATCATATGGCAAGCATCTAGAAAGGAAATTACATTTCAATGAGACTGACACAAACAAAGTAGCTACTCTGAATAGTAGCTTAATATGTCAAAGGCTAACCCATCACGCGCCCTTGGGATGAATATTGCAGAGTATTAGCTCCCTAGTTGTTGCCAAAATCCTCTTCTACACATATTAGAACAACTACAGTTCTTCGTACAGTCACAGTCGTTACATCACATGACATATTTACACTCATGAAAAGTAGCTATTGATGAGATATTCCTGCAAGTCAGCACCTTCCTCTTTTACCACTGTCACCCTCACTTGGAATTTCATGAGTCTCACCCACCAGCCCTACAGGCTCCCCCTCCTCTGAGATGTACGGGACATTCCTCCGCAGGGCAATGTTGTGGAGCATGCAGCATGCCACAGTGATCTGGGACACCTTTTTTGGGTGAGTTGAGGAGGGCTCAACCTGTCCAGTCCAGACACCTAAATGTGTCCTTCAGGAGCCCAAAAGCCCACTCCACTATTTACCTTTTTCTTCCCTGGGCTTCATGGAAGCAGGATTCCCCTGGTGCAGCTGGATTCCTTATTGGCGTCAACAGCCAACAATGGTTTGGATATGCAGAGTCTCCGGTTAAGGAATGGGACATATGTGCAACAATGAGTCCCTCTTTTAAGGATTGTAACACCAGACATTGCACACACACAAACAGAACAGATGTGACTTACTAACCAGTCAGGCCCTCTCTGGGTACAGTGGTGACATCTGCTGGGGTATAGTGCTGTTTCTCATCATGAACAAATCATGGGCTGAACTCGGATAACGGGCACAGACCTGTGAAATGTAGAGATCCACCAAACAGACAACTTGCCATTTGAATGAATGGAAGTTCTTTCTGTTGCAGTATACTTGTTCATTGGCATGCGTTGGGACCAATGTGGGTCATCAGTGGTCCCCACCACATGTGGGATACGTGCAAAACCATAAAAGTCAGCCTTCACATGGGCTAAATCCTGATGTCGGGGCAACTGGATGTAGATGTCAAGGTGTTTCAACATTGCTGAGGACATCCTTTAACACCTGACTGAACATAGGTTGGGATATGCCAGCTGACAGGGCCACTGTATGTTGGCAGGACCTTGTGGCTAAGAAGTGCAATACTGACATGACTTGTACAATGAGTGATTTGCTGGTTGGATAACTAGTAGCTGGCATCGGATATGGCTCCAACTGATGACATAAGTCCACTAGTGTTTGCCAATTCAGATGATGTAGGAGGATGATGTATCATTCCTCCATGGTCTGAAAATCTGGCAGTGGACAGAAGACAGGTGGTTGTTGCATCCTCCCTCTTTCTGGGTACTTATGCATGACAAGAAATGAGTTCAAACATTAGTTATTTTGTCTTCAGCAACATACATAATGCTTGTCAATTATATCATGTGACAAGGCATTTTAGGATGGATAGACATGGTAACCAGCACATATCACAACTGCTAATAACACAAGGGTCACATGTGACCCCCATGGTTTCCACACATGTGTCCACAACATATATCTGGACCAAACTCAAAAATATGCATCATCATTTTCCTTCGAAGTGTGACTAGATATCCCAACCCCAAAAATGACATTGGGCGGGGGTGGACTGTACCCCACTGTTAAATGTCATCCATGCCCTGCAACATACTGCAATGTTGTTTGAGTATTAGGACCTACTGACAGACAGGATAAGAATATTTGTGAGCTCAAAACAACATTTTCGGAGGCGTTTTAAAGCCCAATACTGCATTTCAGGCCTCTAAAATGGTGGCTGCCTGACCTACTCCACTGGGCATAAGGACCACCCTCTATCGCCGGATGAAGTCGTAATGGGGGTAGGCGGTTGCAACCGTGGCAGATACAGTCATAGGCATACCAGTGGCAGTCGCAGTGACGACTGCATATGTGGTAGATGTAATCGCCATGTTCTGCAGATTCATTCACTTGACTGCTGATACTGCTGCCAGCAAGAATTCCACAACCTGAGCTGCTGTGTACCACCTCTGGGAGCAATCATGCTATGTCCAGCAGGGGATAGGGCCCTGCCTTCTCTCCAGAGGAGCTGGAAAGGGTAGTAGATGAGGACCTACCCATGTGTGGACAGATCTATGGTGCACCAGAGGAGCAGATAAGTACCTCATGTGCACAGTTTTCTCTGTACTTCACCATCCTTTCCCTCCTCACAGGTTAGAATGTGTCCACGTGTGCCAGGTTGACTACTCATGTGCATGTTGTTGCAGTCTGTGTGGCATCAATGGGATGTACAATTTGCAGGTATTGGTGGCATGTGCCAAACGTAAAGTTCAGTCACATTGTGTTGTGAGAGGTTTTTGGTTCCTTATGGTGGATGCACATAAGTAGGTGAGGATTCATTACTGCCATCCACTGACATCTTCTTCATGATTGTTGTCCATGTCAGACAACATGTATGTGCATGATGTCATGAGCTGATTATGCAAGTTGTATGAGTCAGTTGAGAGTAGGCTGAGCAATGTGTATGGTACCACTGAGATTTCTAAACACATTTCCACTTGTTAAATTGTTGTTTGGAAGGCATATCATGACTCACTCTGACCTTCAGGTTTCCACACAGAGTGCATGCCAAATAGTTGTTGGCTACATGATATACTACCATGCATGGAAGTGATGGGATTCAAGTGTCATGTAGGTACAGTCTGCTCAGCCTGTAGAAACCAGGGCCTGACAAATGTATCTCCCAGTATGGGTTCTAGTCTAGTAGGTGATGGATCACTGTCCTCTGCAATGTGTCTGGGTGAATGTGTATATAGGCATCTGCCACCCAAAAGCTAGCTGTCTTCAGCATATGATTAGTGCTGGTGCCTCACTGTAGTCTGTATTGTGAAGATGTCCAAAATACCTGCAACAGGGCTTACATTGTTCTTTGGATGCAGCCATGGGTCAATACTTTCCCTTGGTAAGTGAGGAATGCCCATTGACATGATTTATGTGCCATCACTGTTGCCAGCAGTCCTTGTGCCTGCATGTCAGCATGTGTCCCTTTCTCTTTTAGAAAACATTTGTAAGCTGCAATTGCATGCATGGTTTTCTTATGTTGATGGGATGATGTCTGTATTCCCTCACCTATATGTGCATGGCAAACTGTTTGTGGAATAATACATTTACAGTGGGGGTACATTTCATGTTGTGCCACATACAAGTGTGTGTGACCATTGTTTATAGGCCCACACATTCCCTCACCCATCATATCATGTCATTTGGCATGTAAAACTGCAGTAGTAATGAGGGATATGCCAGGTAGTGCTGAGGTTTAGAGCCACAATGTGAATATCCATGCCCTTGATGTGGCATTTTGTGGAAAAGTGCACTACACATGTACAATGGGTAAGGTTTGTGCCCTGACTGTTAGCAGCATCATGGAGTGACTTGCAGTAATGTTGAAATCACATGTGTTTTGGTATATCCATTCATCCACAAACATCTAAATTTGAAGTGGTGGGATTCAAGTGTCATGTAGGTACAGTCTGCTCAGCCTGTAGAAACCAGGGCCTGACAAATGTATCTCCCAGTATGGGTTCTAGTCTAGGCTCGGGTGAATTCACTGTGGCTATGCAACTGTGGCACTGTGGCCACTCCATGTATCCCAGCAGATCCTGTCAATATAAGGAACTGGTGGCAATATGGTGCCACATGTATGCAATATAAGGCACTGGTGTACAATTCTGCCCAGAATGCCTCATTCCTTTAATTAGATTAGAAATGGGCACAGAGGTAAGTCATTATGGTACTTCATATGTGCACTTAGCATCATTGTCAATGTGTGCCTTTAACTCATGATAGGTTCTTTACTACCACAGTCCTGTTGTCACCTTCCCACAGGTCACATTTGTCCTGTACAGGCTTATTGCATAAATGATAGTCCCACAGTACAGACAGTGTGTTGATTCCTGGGAGGCCATGATATGTGACTTGGTAGTTTGGTCATATAGCAAAAACTGTACAGCACATACCCTTGTTTGTTGAATGTCATCTCTGTAGGATGAACACATATGTCCAAAAAAGTGTTCTGTGGTACAGGTACATAGCACAGAACCCCCCTCCCCCATGAAGTGGCATGAGTTGGCATTTGTTAGTGCACATGTCCACACATGGACAGGGAAGACACTTTGATACTTTCTGTACCCACCATGCCAGTCCCTTCATTGTTACCCTTCACTGTTACCCATGTGTAATTTTGGAGGTTGTACTCTGGCAGTTGCTTGTATGCACTGTATGCCGAGTCATTCTCACAGAATGTGAATGTGTTGGTCCATTCTTGCATGAAGAGTTTATACCTCAAAAGCCACAGAGGTATGATGTGTCTCATAGTGGCTCAGATCTCAGCCAGTTTGCTACTACAGCATGGCCTACATCATGTCAGTAAGCTTGCTTAGTCAGTGTAGGGCCTGAGCAGGATAGTGAGTCAGTCTGCAGATGGAGAAATGTATGTCTGTAGTCATGTCCCTGTACTTATTGGCTTGTATGTGTCTCACTTGGGAAGTATTGACAAACAGGAAAGTTCTAGTTTGATGTAACTGACTTGTATGTGACTAAGCCATTAGTGATGAGACTTGTGATCAGGATCTCTTGAATTGTCTTTAGTATCATTGCAGGAAAACACCCATCAAAAGAAGTGATTGTAGAGAGCCATCGGCAAGAAGGCGCGGAGCTGAGGGCTCGCAGCAGAAGGAGCTCCCACTGCAGAAAAAGGTGGGAGGAACTGAGATGCTGGGTCCAAAAGATCGCAGAGGTCCAGCTGGGGATGTCCTCCCAACGTGGGAGGGCTGCCCGTCAGAACATAACCCCAGTGATGGCCCACATTCTGGTGGTGGCCTATCCAGAGCTTGATGGGCATTTGAGGGTAGCACAGCAGCCACAAGGGGGTCAGTACAGAGCATATTCCTGCCTGTCCCATTGCCAAGTGAATGAGTTAGGTTCTGAAAGATCCCCCTGACAATTAGAGATGAGCCATGTATCACACATTAGATGTGTGATTTTTGTGTGGACATGTCCTGTGGTGCATACCGATGGGCCACAACTGGGTGGAATCCACCAACCACTTGCTCTGTAGGGACGACATATGGCTGTGTACATTGATCAATCAAGAAGTGTTTGTTTTTGTAGTATGTGTAAGGTCTATGCAACAGAACACTGCTCCTAAATGTTCTAGGCCAAAGGTAAGTAGGTGATGGATCACTGTCCTCTGCAATGTGTCTGGGTGAATGTGTATATAGGCATCTGCCACCCAAAAGCTAGCTGTCTTCAGCATATGATTAGTGCTGGTGCCTCACTGTAGTCTGTATTGTGAAGATGTCCAAAATACCTGCGACAGGGCTTACATTGTTCTTTGGATGCAGCCATGGGTCAATACTTTCCCTTGGTAAGTGAGGAATGCCCATTGACATGATTTATGTGCCATCACTGTTGCCAGCAGTCCTTGTGCCTGCATGTCAGCATGTGTCCCTTTCTCTTTTAGAAAACATTTGTAAGCTGCAATTGCATGCATGGTTTACTTATGTTGATGGGATGATGTCTGTATTCCCTCACCTATATGTGCATGGCAAACTGTTTGTGGAATAGTACATTTACAGTGGGGGTACATTTCATGTTGTGCCACATACAAGTGTGTGTGACCATTGTTTATAGGCCCACACATTCCCTCACCCATCATATCATGTCATTTGGCATGTAAAACTGCAGTGGTAATGAGGGATATGCCAGGTAGTGCTGGGTTTAGAGCCACAATGTGAATATCCATGCCCTTGATGTGGCATTTTGTGGAAAAGTGCACTACACATGTACAATGGGTAAGGTTTGTGCCCTGACTGTTAGCAGCATCATGGAGTGACTTGCAGTAATGTTGAAATCACATGTGTTTTGGTATATCCATTCATCCACAAACATCTAAATTTGCAGGACTAAAATGGAGACAGTGATGTAGCTTTCCGTTGAGCAAAATGTTGAGAGCCTTCAACAAGTTCTCAGGGGCTATCCAACATACCAAGGACTATTGGCTTCTACTGATGCACTTGGAGTATGTCATTGAAAGGGGTGCCAACCATTAGTGGTGATTACCCCTGGGCTTGCTGGATCATTGTGTTTTGTATTTTGAGGACATATCTCCCTGACACCTTGCACATGATATCTACAGTGTCCTTTTCCATGCCACAAGTGTGGCCTATCTGAGCAACATTAACACTACCTCCATAACTCTACTGGGACAAATAACACTTGGTGAAATGTGCATTGTTGATATGTTTCCAGTGTGGCATAGGTATTTCCATGTCACTTTTTCCAGGATGTTGTACTTTTGTCATCAGCATGGCATGATTGTGCAGCATCGTCTCTCATTGCTAGATCATCATGTATGTGACCATTACATGTGTGCATGACCTTGTGTGGGATCTATGGAAATGCATTTAGCATTGTATGCCAACAGGTGACTGCGGTCTTCTCCCTGGGGCAAAGGTTTGAGGGTGATGGTGTTTCCTACTTGTTGAATGGGCAGTGTGATTGCACAACTTCAGTCATGCAATTGCAGTTGTATGAGATCCAGATTTCCCTGTGGGCAACTGCTAACAGTTCATAAAGCATGCATGCATATGGTATGGCACATGTATGGGCCACTTATGTGGCGTTTGTTTCTGGGGCTTACTTGACATCAATGGTAATATATGCTAATCAGGACTGTTGTTCACGTGTGATCATGATTATGAGATGACCCTATTTCTCTTTGTATTTGCAGAATCTGCACTGACAGGCAAAGGATATGGGGCACAGCCGAGTGGGGAAGCATCAGGCCACGGGACCCGTGGTCAAGACACCATGAACACAGAGGGAACCAGTTGCCTGGAGGGCCAGACGAGTGCCATCGGGGAGATCTGGACATCCTCATCATCAGATTCGTTCTCCAATGGACAGTGCGTAGATGTGGCGGGGCCATCGGGGCATTTCCCCTGCACAATCCTTTTCTGCCACCCCCCATTCTAACACTGCCCTCCCTGATGCCCCCCACCCAGTTGGCCGTGCCCGCTCATCCAAGAGGATGAGTGTCTCCTTTGATGTAGGCACTTCCGCCTTAGCCCCTGTTATCCCTGCTGACCTCTGTGAGGATACTATTGACCTCCTCAGAATTATCTCTGTGGGTCAGTCAGCCATTATGAATGCAATCCAGGGACTGGCAACTCAGGTACAACAGACCAATGCTTTCACCACTTCCTGAGACACCCCCACCACCCACAGCATCACACACACAACATCCAGCATACTCACAGGCACTACAACAACAGTCAGTGACACACCCAACTCACCCATCATACTTGCAGACACGCCCCAGCAGACCCCTAGATATCCACCACAAGCACCATAACCACAGACATCACACCTACAGACACAGACATCCACTACATCCAGCATACCCACAGTCACCACCCCTTAGACATACACACATCAACCATTCCATCCCCCAGCACCTCAACCTCCCAGTCCCCCAAGGAACACAAACACATTCACCCACCCACCCAACAGACACCCACCAAACACAAGCATACTACTCAGAAGCACACACTCATGACATCCATGCAGACAACAACTCCCTTAACCTCCAAATCCTGCCACCATTCTGCAGACTGTCCCCTGTCCCTAAGAAAGTTTTTTTATTTGACCTGGACCTTTCCCCCGTTCCCTCCACCCTGTCCCAAACCAAACCCAAGAGGCTCCCACTCAGCCCCTTCCTTCTACCTCCAAGCCCCACCTGCAATAAACATACACACATCCACCACTCCATCCCCCAGCACCTCAACCTCCCAATCCCCCAAGGCACACAAGCACACTCACCCACCCACCCAACAGACACCCACCAAACACAAGTATATTACTCAGAAGCACACACTCATGACATCCATGCAGACAACCACTCCCTTAACCTCCAAATCCTGTCACGCTTCTGCAGACCGTCCCCCTGTCCCTAAGAAAGTTTTTTTATTTGACCTTTCCCCTGTTCCCTCCACCTTGTCCCAAACCAAACCGAAGAGGCTCCCACCCAGCCCCCAGCTCCTTCCTTCCACCTCCAAGCCCCCCCTGCAAGAGCCCATTCCTCTCCTCCCCAAAAAGAAGCCCACCCCTCCCAAAAAGCAGACCATCCCTTCAAAGCCTAAGACCAAACCCCACTCCCAAATCCAACCCTCCTCCCCCAAGGATGATCCCTGAGGTCCCTGCCTGCCCCCTTGATGCCCCTTCCTGTGGAGATTCCATGGCAGTTAGGAGTCAAGTGAGGGCACCATGAGGCACCTGGGCATCACACAATGGGCTGGCCAATGGCCTTGGACTTTGAAGGTTTAGTATTAATAAACCCAAACATTTCTTTTTTGGGGGTACATATTTGTCCTGCACTTCCTTTACTACCATAATGTTGTTCCTGATTATTTTGTGTTGTGTGCTTCCAAATGCGTGTGTTTCTGCCTGCTTGCTGATCCATGTGCTGTTGTTTTGCAGTATCTGACTTTATAGGCAGTGCCGGTGTCCCCCAAAAGACGGGTATATGTTGTCTGTATGGATATGTGGGTATAAATGCAATGGCTGTGTCATGGCATTGTGTACTGTTTGTTATTGTAATTATTTTATCCTGTGTTGTCCAATGTGAGAGAGTATGGTGTTAGGCTTGTCCCCCTGATATGAATTATGTATTCATTTGGTGTGTATCAGCTTGAGTACTGCTTGTGCAGAAATGGAATGTGTTCAGTTGTGCTACCTCTGTTCACATTTGACTGTGCATGTGTGCATTTAGCTGTGTGTACCTTGCAGCTGCTTCCTGTAGAGGTATGTCCCATGCAGTTGTAGTTGTATGTGCTTTGGTCACTTGCACTTACACATTGTGCAAATAAGCATGTCATTTGGGTCTAGTATTGTTTGTCCCTGAGACAACTGTAGGGCCATTTCCTGTGCAAATGTTGTTTAAGGGGCATGTGCAAAGTGATATGTGTCCAAGTACAGCCTCCTTCCCTAATTGTTCCAGATAACCCTATCCCTAGTGTGCAGGATTGTTTGTATAGTGATCTTTGTATATTTTTATCTCTATTGTGAATGCCATTGCCTTTCCATTGTGCTGTGATGTGGGTGATGTGTGCGTCCACTGCAGTGCTGTTTCTTGGGAGTGGTGTTTGTGTTCTATGACATATCCATACATAGGTGTGTTGTATGTGTTGACAGTCCATGGCCTGCGGGGAATGTGTATGTGCGCGTGTGTGAGTTGTATTTGAATATGTGATGTTGGTGTGTTGTTGGTGTGGTGTGAGACAATGTTGTGTAGTCTTCACTATCCCAGCAGTGCCTGAGATGAGTGGACGCGTGTTTTTGTGTAGTGTTGCAGTGCAGTGTGAGTGATCCGCCCAAAGGGGGCATATTGTGACTGTGAATGTGTCCATCTTTATGAATCATTAACACTGTGCACACAATGAGACTTGGTACTTGGTGCCCATAGTGTGACCCCCATGTTATGTGGACGACAGCACAATGATCTGTTGTTGAGCGTAATGACACAGGTAGGTATGTGTACTTATGGTCAGATGAGTCCACGGTGGCGTTGATTTTGTGCTCCATCAATGATCTACAACAGTGGCAGGTCGTGCGTGATGGCCTCCATAGCGGCACCGGACCTGTGAGGCTGCCTGCAGGTGTGTGTCTCACTTTATGTTCCTTATTTCTGCCTGCTGAGATGTGGTGGTTGGCAGTCTTTGCTCCATAGGACCACATGGCTCATAACCCGGCACTCCGAGCGCCAACCTGATGGCAGTCGGACTGCCACCACCATGGCAGTCAATGGCTCACCAAGCTCATAATGAGGCCCTAAATGTCCCAACACTTTCCGTGCTCTTCGCAGCCTCCTCCATCAACAATGGAATACTTTGTGTTGGACTTCAGAAGGTAACTTTTACAGAAGGACTAACCCTGACCCTGTATCAGACACATGCTCCAGCACGGTTGGCCTGAACTTGTGGCTTTATTCTGGTATCACACAACTAGATAGTCATGAGTGGAGCTTTGTGCTTTCAGACACTATACTTAGCTTAAATCTCGGAAATTGCATACCCCTGGTTCTACTGATTGCATTTTTGTTCTTTTGGTATCAAATAATTGATTAAATTTCACTCAAATGTTCTAAATTATTCTGGAATTTTTCTTGTACTGTGCTTTCACTTTATTACTGTTTGTGTGCTGCATTAATACATTACATATTGATTCTAAGTTAAACATGGCTGCTTTGGTGCCAAGCTACCAGAAGGTCAAGCACAGGTTAATTTAGTGACTTTTGTGGTTCACCCTGACCACCCAATTTTTTGCAGTACGGTAATAGTGCCTCTCTGTAACCTGTTCAGAGTTGTAGCGGAAATAGTGAACAGATTTGTTTTGTTTTTGCATCAGACTTGTCTCACGGAAGGGGAGCAAGGGCGACGTAAAACCTAAGTGGGATTTATCAAACCATGCAAGGCCACCTTGCATGGCCCTGCATGGCTTGATAAATCTAAGAGTAGTGAAAGGCAGCACAAATCTCTGTATTGTGTTACTCTGGGGCAGCAAGGTGTTCCATGGGTGGGTCATGGGCATTCCATGCATCCACCCATGGATTTTGGCACAATCCCAGATTTACCACTAGTGGCAGACCTGGGAATGAGCCAAAATGCTACAACTTTGTAGGTGATGCTTAACGAGTGGAGAAATATCTTTATTTTTCCTCATTTTTGTCTTTCTACATGTGCTACATTCTGCAGCACACCTAGAAAGAGCACAATGCCCCTGAGGACTATTTTTGTTGCACAAAAACAATCCTGCCTACAACGCAGGCACCCTTTAAACATGATGCAAGTGTGCCCGCGTTGCCACTAGCCAGACAAAAGTGCACTAGGAAAGCACAGGAATGTGTAAATACAGCACATTCCTGATCTTTCTTTTTCTCACAGTGCAGCAAGATGGCTTGCTGCATAGTGCTGAGTGAAAAATTGAACAATCTGCCCCTCTGTGTTTATAGATTTCAAAACTGTACATGGGCTACATCCACCAAAAGAAAACAAAGTTATATGAATTCTCTCGGTGTATGTACCTTCAAGAGATCACCAAGAGCATACTGAGCTCACCTCTTTGTTGAATTATTCCAACCTGGCTGAATAAATAATCTGTATATATATTTTAAAGTTGTGTCTGCAAAATGTGTGACGGATTCACATATATTTTTAACTGTGCAGAAATGTCAATTGTGAAACTTAGAAAATGCTCCACTGCATCAATAAGCAATTCTTTGACAAGAAATGTTACTGTAATTGTTAGAAATGGGGTCTTTTGTTGACAGTCAGGTTACCCCCTGACCAAGCAAGGACCCTCACTCTAGTCAGGGTAAGTCACACACAATCCAAACTATCCTGTGCCCACCCTCTGGTTGCTTGGCACTGAGCAGTCGCGCTTAACTTAGAAGGCAATGTGTAAAGAATTTGTGCAATAAATCATGCCATAACACAGTGCAAACAATACAAAAATACACATCACAGTTTAGAAAAATTTAAAATATTTATCTGAGTAGATTAAGGTCAAAACGATCGAGATTTGATAAGTACAAGTTGAAATATCACTTTTGTAATGATAAGTTTTACATTCTTAAAAGCAAGAGTGATCTCTTGCAAGCACAAAGTACCTAGTTTGCGTCTAAATTATCGACACAGGACTGCAGAGGAGGAGATGCGTGGAAAACGGGTAGGTGTGTGTCGGTTTCGCCGGGCGCGCGCAGACAATGTGTCAATGCTTTTCCGCACAGCAAGTACTTTGCGTCGATTACTGGCACGCAGGCTTGGATCCTCTTTGGGTTGTGGGTTATTTGGACGACCCGGTCACAGGAGCTGCATCGATCCGGTGGGCGATGCAGCAAAATTTCTGTCGCACGGCAGCCTCTGCGTCGAATCTTCTTGCAGGAAGTCGGGCTGTGTCATTCCGCTCAGCAATGCGGCGATCCGGCGGGCCGTGCTTCGAAGTTCCGGTCGCAGCGCTGGTGATGGGTCGATCTCCACTCGGGGAGCTGAACTGCATTGTTCCGGTTCGGTGATGCAGTGATTTTCTCACCGCAGGGCAGACTGTGCATCGATTCTGGCAGGCTTTGCACCGATTTTCGCCGCACAAGGAGTTCTTTGCAGAGATGGTGCTAAGACTTCAGGAAACAGGAGGCAAGCTCCATCCAAGCCCTTGGAGATCACTTCTCAGCAGAGCTAGAGGGCAGCAAAGCAGCAGAGGAACAGCAAGGCAGCAGTCCTTTACAGAAAAGCAGTCAGGTGAGTCCTTTGGGCAGCCAGGCAGCTTCTCTTAGCAGGTTGCAGGTTCTGGATCAGAGTTTCTTTCCCAGGCGGTATCTTGTCAAGAAGTGTCTGAGTCAGTACCGTGGCTTAGAAGTGCACAATGTCCCCTTTCAGTTCCATCCTGTCTGCCAGGGTCTCAGTAGGGGGTTTGGCAGTGCATTGTGTGAGGGAAGGCCACTGTTCTTTGACATGTAAGTGTCAGGCCCTCTACCCTCCCAGCCCAGGAAGACCCATTCAGTATGCAGATGCGTGCGGGTTGACTGAGCATCCTGTGTTTGGGGTTGTCTGAGTGAAATGCAGAAGGGAGCTGTCAACTTAACCTAGCCAGACGTGGATTGTAAGGCACAGAAGGATTTACGAGCAGAGAAATGCTCACTTTCTAAAAGTGGCATTTCTAAAACAGCAATCTTAAATCCAACTTCAGCAGTCAGCAGGATTTTGTATTACCATTCTGGCCATAGTAAATATGACCTTGTTATTCCTTTCAGATCACAAACTACCACTCAAACAGCATAGGAGGGCAGCCCGAATGCTATTCCATGAAAGGATCAGGCCTCACAGTAGTGGAAAACGAATTTAGAAGTTTTACACTACCAGGACATATAAATTACACAGGTACATGTCCTGCCTTATACCTACATAGAACCCTGCCCTGTGGGTTACCTAAGGCCTACCTTAGGGGTGACTTATTTCTAGAAAAAGGGGAGTTTATGGGTTGGCAAGTACTTTTAAATGCCAAGTCGAAGTGGCAGTGAAACCGCACACACAGGCCTTGCAGTGGCAGGACTGAGACATGGTTAAGGGCTTCTTATATGAGTGGCACAACCAGTGCTGCAGGCCCACTTGTAGTATTTAATTTACAGGCCCTGGGCACATGTAGTGCACTTTGCTATGGACTTACAAGTAAATGAAATATGCCATTTGGGTATGAGCCAATGTCACCATGTTTTAGGGAGAGAGCATATGCACTCAACCACTGATTAGCAGTGGTAAAGTGCACAGAGTCCTAACGTTAGCAAAAATAAGGTCAGAAGGAGGAAGGCAAAAAGTTTGGGGGTGACCCTGCAGAAAGGCCATTTCCTACAATAATTAATGAAGCTTCTGTTAATAAGGGAACCTATTACATAATGTAAGAAAGTTGAAATAAGGAGGTGATTTAATCAAGTTAGATGAGTTAATATCTGTGTAAGAGATGAAGGGCAAAATGAACAAGATCATTTTATGGGTAAAACTTGTGGTAAGAAAAATCACAGTTTGCAATCACAAAATAGTTTTTTTAATGTTCTTAATCCAATTTGTGAGACAGTTTACTAATTTGCAAAGTGGGTGTAAAAAAGTATAACAACTCACTATTTGAAAAGGGTGTGTTTAGGTCATCCCTTCCAAAGATTTGTTATGGTATCTGTCAATGGTGTGCACCCTCAATATCAGTCACAAATCGTTGATAGGTTACCGACTCTCAAAAGAAGCAACAACCCAGTCACAGTTGGAGCCCTTCTCTGAGAATGTAAAAAAGTTTGTTTGGGAATGAGCAGTGGTTCAGAGGTCCACTGCCAACTGTAAAACATTTGTTTAAAAAAAAAAACATTACTTTAAGGAAAATGAGCTGTATTAAAACTCTAGTACTCTATTTAAATGCAGTCCTAAGCATGGTGATCTGCTCACCCCAGCAGCTCACTATTCCTGTGATGGCATTCAGAACATCTCATGAACAGTAATGAAGTAGGTCAAATTGCAACCCACACCAATTAGTAATTTTTCAAACGTACCTGATAATACATGAGTAGGTTCACAAAATCAATTCTCAAAAAGTCTATGTGCAATTTACAACTACTTTTTGCAATTTGGTTCTTTGTACATCTGGCTCTAACTTTGACAAATTAAAGTTATTGATTACTTTTTTGACTCTTCCCAACTTGTCTTTTAGGTCTTAATTCAATTGCTTTAGAAACCTTAGCCAATTCAATTGCCATGTGACTCACATTTCACAGAGCATTTCCCACCAGGCACTACTTACTCCATAGGTGCCATTAGTGAAAGCCATTAAAAATCTGAAATCGTGCATGGATTAGCACGCCTTTGCTTGTAGTTGAGTTGGCTTTGCAAGTTTATTATCAGAGCAAGAGCACCTCTTCCTATATAAAGTTTAAGAAGTACCAGCTGAAGGTCCTGAATGAAAAATATAAATAGATTCTTATTCATCTGAGTTCAACAATATGGGAAAAGTCCATTTTGGGGATATCATTAATTTGGATACTACTCTGTAGGGCCTTTAGGTGCTGCTGAACATGATAGGCGTGGTGTAGCTAAACTCTTGTTATTATTTGTTTACAACACTTTCTGTGCTTAAAATATCTTCCTGCTTACATTATTTGATTAATGATACTTCTCAGTCTCAAATATCTGTTTTTTCTTAATCCTACTTTTTGCATTTCTGTTCATAAGGTGAAATGTTGGCAATGCATAAAAAACCTATGCAAACAAAAAAACAAGAATTTAGATAAAATATCTTATGAAATCGCAATATAAAAAAGTTGCAATGGCATTGATTAGGTAGGATTGGAGGCACCTCATTAAAGTGCAGTATCAGCTTCAAGATTTGAGGGTAATTTATTCTGTCTACTATATGCCCCCACTAGGTAGTTCTGTAAGACCCTCTTGGTGACAGAGTGAAACTACATGTATTTTCCTTCTAAAGAAAATAAATCACAGGCATCTGAGTTAATTCATGGAGTATGAGCCAAAGTAAGTAAGTATGCAAAGAATTAACATTTAGGGTGTAAATGAGATCCCTCTCCAACTCTCCTGCTTCTTTAATACAGTATGATATGGACCCCTCACTACAGTACGTAATAGGTGTTAGTTAACATTTTAAATAATCTGAAGAAGGAACAATAGGTCCCTCACAATATTTAGCTGGACCCCTATTGTATAATATAAATTCAAAACATTCTGCTAAGTGCAGATAAGCCAGGGAAATGTTACCCTTCTTTACAGGTATAATATTTTATCATGATTTCTAGGACCATGCCATAGTGTTTCTTGAAGCCTGTAAGGGAATAAGGCTGAGAGAGAAAACTCTTCCTTCCAGTTCTACATTCAAAACATAAATTATGATTTACTTAGAGGGAATCCAATTTCTAATATCTTCTAACAGATCCAGACACAGTTCTTCTGATAAACTGATGTGCTTGTGTTTTCCCATTGAGGTACCTTACAGAAATGTGGATAATATATAAGAGGGGTGATGACCTACCTTAAAGAATAACAACACTCCTTGTCAGGGTGAACAACTGAATTACTAAATTAACCTGGGCTCAACCCCCTGGTAGCTGTGGCATTGAACAGACAGACTTACCTTAGAGGTAATGTGCAAAGTATTTATGCAGTAGCAAAACAGTAAGAAAGTTAACACTCAGCAGAAGAAAAATCCCAACAGAACTTAGAAAAAATAGTGTACATTTTAATAAATAAAAAGATGACAAATGTCAAAAATCCAATTAGGGGAGCTGGAGATATGAATTGTTAAAGTCTTAACTAAAAATTGCTCCAAAACACTTTAAGCACTAACCATGGTCAACTCGTCACAGTAGAGTGGGATCCAGGTGCACTTTGAGGCCAATGGCTATGGAGCCCTGAGTGACTACAGAAACCGAGTTCAACCAGGGCAGATGTTCTATCTTCTGTCTTAGTTCTGGAAATCGAACTCCAAAATTTTCAGCAGGGCAAGACAGAAGTCTGTGATTAAGAAGATCTCCATGAGGTCAGATAAATGTTGGAGGAGGTCTTGGTGAAGCCGCTGACTTTTGGCGGTAAAGATACAAACAGGAGAAATTCAAATTCTGTGCCCTGGAAAGGTCCCTCACCAGCCCGATACTTTTGTCTCCTTCATCTAGTGAAGATTTCCACGTTTGCACTAGTCACTTTTTGGAGCTCTGATTCCTCCAGTGGGGCAAGGCAGGAGATTGTAGCTGAAGAGGGCTCCACAGGAAAGGATTCCTTCTCCTCCAGGTCCAACTGTATAGAATTTGCTGCTAAAGAACAGCTCAGAGCAGCAGTGTAATCCTAAATCTTCAGCCCAGCTGCAATACACCTTCAACCCAGGTTTGTCCCGATCCTGCAGAGGCCTTTGTTGTGCCCCTGTAGCTTGAACAGGAAGTCAGACGTATTACCCTTGGAGTTCAGTTTTTTGTCTTGTGTACAAGAGGGAGAGCAGGTACAATCCTCTTCTGATCTTCCAAAAATCCATTAGTGTTCTGAGGAAGGTAATATGGATGCCACATTTATGAATGGCACCAGTTTTTCAGTTCAGTTTACTCTTACGTACTCCCTAAGAAATAAGGTTGAAGTTTCTAGCACCCCTATCCACTAGCATTTCTAGCATTTCCTGAAATTTAGGCATCTAGCTGAAGATAACCTTACTAAGGCCCGCCCTCATTACAACCCTGGCGGTAAATGCCGCTTACCGACGTGCAGAAGACTGCCAACTTACCGCTGCGCCAGTGGAATTCCGCTACAGGGATTACGACCCACAGCTCGGAATTCGCCATAATACAGACACCCACACAAGTCCGCCACTCCAAAGGTCAGAGATAAACTGGCGATAACAAAACCGACACCGTCATGCCAACAGGAATACGCCCACACTATCACGACCCACAAATCAACACGGCGGTCTTTCAACCGCGGTAAACCAGTGGCGGTACACACCACTGCGCTCAAAATACACACACATTTACAAAACACAACCACATTGGACAAATCGAAATACACACACCTGATACACATACACAAACCACACCACACCCACACACCCAATCCAATATAAAGCACACACCCACATCACCCAAAAACCCTTACTACCAGAAATTTGAAACCACGCCAAAGAGAGACACTACCTTAAGCAACACCAGCATCCACAGACATACAACACCACCACTTACACAACATCCACGGACCTCAAACAACACACACCAACACATCCCCTCACACATCACAACACACACCACCTCACACATCACCCACACCACATCATGGCACCCCAACGACACCCCAGGTTCTCTGAGAGAGAGCTCAGGGTCATGGTGGAGGAAATCGTCCGGGTAGAGCCACAGCTATTCGAATCACAGGTGCAGAACACCTCCATTGCAAGGAAGATGGAGCTATGGCGCAGAATTGTCGACAGGGTCAACGAAATGGGACAGCATCCAAGAACGCGGGATGACATCAGAAAGAGGTGGAACGACCTACAGGGGAAGGTGCGTTCCGTGGTCTCCAGACACCAGATTGCTGTTCAGAGGACTGGCGGTGGACCCCCACAACTAACAACATGGGAGGAGCAAGTCTTGGCAATACTGCATCCTGAGGACCTCGCAGGAGTAGCAGGAGGACTAGAGACTGGTAAGTCAAAGCTTTACTACTATATCCCCCACCCTACCTGCATGCCATCACATACCCACACCCTCACCCCCATCACTCCAAAACCTCACATATGCCCCACTATCACAACCCACCTATCCCAATACCAAGCCCTGCATGCAACACCAAAGCATGGACACCCATCACCAAAGCATGTCCACTACAGATACCCACACAGACCCCAAACCAAATATCACACAAGGACCAAGCCAAGAATGCAAGCACTGGAGTACAGGGTCACTCACCCATTGCACATGATGGCACACACAGATGCAATAATCATGCAGTTACACCCCTGCAGGATCCCTACCCAACGTCACCGGACAGGAGGTACCAGGCATATCCAGTCCCCCCACAGAAGAGACCCACAGTGATGACAGCATCTCTGCACAACTGGATCAAGATGACCAGCCCGGCCCATCAGGGACCTCTGGACAGTTGGTTCCCCTGATACTGGCACAAGCCACCACAGAGCCTCCCCCACAGGAAATGCCACCACAGCACCTATCCAGCGGGCCCATACCTCTGTCC
This sequence comes from Pleurodeles waltl, assembly GCF_031143425.1. Taxonomy (NCBI): domain Eukaryota; kingdom Metazoa; phylum Chordata; class Amphibia; order Caudata; family Salamandridae; genus Pleurodeles; species Pleurodeles waltl. The sequence goes on along the minus strand of NC_090440.1, from coordinate 102,721,245 downwards.
CCAGAACACGTCAATCAGCAGTGTGTCCACCACTACAGGGAACCCAGGCAACCCGACTAACACAGGACGATCAGGGACCTGGGGGCAGTGGCAGTGGGAACACGGTTCAGGGGACAGAGGTTCAGGAAAACAGGGAAGCTGTGAGGACAGGCCCAGGGAACCCACTCTCCACGAGGCACTCTCCAACTTCATGGGAGCTTACCATCATTCCCAGGAGACGATGGAAACGGTACTGGGCAAGTTTCAGGAGACCCAGCGGCTGCAGGAGGAACACTATCTAGGGGTCCGGGAGGACCTGAAGTCCATTAACAACAGCCTGGTCACCATTGCAGGGGTGCTGCAAGACCTTGTCAACACCAGGATGGACACAGTGGCACAACAAGGGGCCCCTGACACTAGCCTGGATGATGAACAGCCCTCCACCTCTGCCGGCGCTAGTGGAGAGGAGGCACCGCCAGAGGAACACAACACCAGCACCCCACCCCCTGCAGATGGAGAACCACCCTGGAAATGGTCCTTGAGATCCAGGAACAAGACAGAGAACATTGCCAAGACCCCTGCCAGGAAATGAGACCCCCCTGAATGTTACCCTTCTGTCCCACTTTGTCACCCTGTCCATCCTTCAACTGCCATTGCTCCATTTCCTATGCCCCTTTGGACAATGCACCTGTGAAACCAATAGACTGGACATTTCTCCACCATCCCCCGAGCCCATTTTACAACCCCCTCCACTTATTTGCACACACTTCAATCACAAAACAATCTGGAGCCAGTCTGTGCTTTCACAAACGTGTAATTGCAAAAACCATGGAATATAGCAATGTCAATTTACTTGTGCACATACCGATGTAACACAGCTGTAGGCCTGGAGGAAATATAGCAGAGGGCACAAAGTGGGACCCACATCTATGAAATGGAAAGCCAAAGTGACAAGTCAGGGTCCCTACACTGAGTGAAAATGACAGACTAATGCTAGCTCCAATAATAGTATGAGATATGGGAGGCAGTGACATCTTCTTACCTGTGTCTCACTGGAAGTATTACATGATAATGTTGTTTCTGTTATCAATATCCTCCTCTTCTGTCTCCTCTTCTTCACTGTCCACAGGCTCCACAGCTGCCACAAGATCACCAGCTGGACCATCCTCCTGCAGAAAAGGCACCTGGCGTCACAAAGCCAGGTTGTGCAGCATACAGCAGGCCACGATGGCACACCTTCTTCGTTGAGTAGTAGAGAGAACCACCTGTCACATGGAGGCACCGGAATCTGGCCTTCAGAAGGCCGAAGGTTCGTTCTATCATCCTCCTAGTTCGCCCATGTGCCTCATTGTAGCGTTCCCCATCCCTTGTCCTGGGATTCCTAACTGGGGTCAGTAGCCATGACAGGTTGGGGAAACCAGAGTCATCTGCAAATATCGAGGGACAACTGTTAGACACACACTAACCCTTAGGGACAACCCCATACCCAGACACCTATTCTCACTGTATAGGGTCCTTGGCCTCACCTATTAGCCACACACGGTGCCTCTGGAGTTGCCCCATAACATAAGGGATGCTGCTATTCCTCAAAATGTAAGCGTCATGCACAGAGCCAGGAAACTTGGCATTGACATGGGAGATGTACTGGTCTGCCAAACACACCATCTGCACCTTCATAGAATGGTAGCTTTTCTGGATTCTGTACACCTGTTCACTCCTGCGGGGGGTACCAATGCCACATGTGTCCCATCAATGGCACCAATGATGTTGGGGATATGTCCCAGGGCATAGAAGTCACCTTTCACTGTGGGCAAATCCTCTACCTGAGAGAACCCGGTGTAGCTGCGCATATGTTTCAGCAGGGCAGACAACACTCTGGACAACACGTTAGAGAACATTGGCTGGGACATCCCTGATGCCATGGCCATTGTTGTTTGAAAGGAATCACTTGCCAGGAAATAGAGTACTGACAGGACCTGCACTAGAGGGGGTGTCCCTGTGGGATGATGGATGGCTGACATCAGGTCTGGCACCAATTGGGCACACAGTTCCTGGATTGTTGCACAATCAAGTCTGTATGTGACTATGATGTGTCTCTCTTCCATTGTCGACAGGTCCACCTGCGGTCTGTACACCGGAGGATGCCGCCATCTCATCACCTGCCCCAGTAGACGTGCCCTATGGAGGAGTACAGCGAGCAGAGAGTCAGCCAACACTGAGGTATCACAAAATGTCATTTGCACACATTTATTAATCCGCAATGTGGCTGTAACTGTGTGTATTATAGGCCTACACTAGTGTGACACAGTTATTATTAATGCCATGTGGCCTCCTGAAATAGCGGCTGCCTGACCTGTAAGGTGGGACAAGGGGATATGAGGTAACTCAGCTGGCGTTCTACACTGTCGCGGTGGGTGGTCGAAGACCGCGGCACAAATCTGCATTGGTTAACATTGGGCCCTATGGGTCTCAGGAGCCAATGACGATGTACGCCGGCGGTGATAGTACGTACCGCCGCAGACGTGACCGCCATTTTCTCTCTGTTCACTCACTTGATACCTGACCTTCAACAGGAGAGGACCTACACTGCTGCTGTGACCTGTGTCTGGAAGCAACAATGGCTACAGTGTCAGGGGAAAGGGCCCCTGCCTTCACTTCGGAGAAGTTGGAGAAACTAGTGGATGGGGTCCTCCCCCAGTACACACAACTGTACGGTCCTCCAGATAAACAGGTGAGTACAATGTGAGCATGCTGCATGGGCAATGCCTGTTTGGAGTGGTGTGGATGGAAGATACATGGGGGGGGCTGATGCCTGCATGTGCAGATGGTGAGTGTATGTGCGTCAGGGAAAGGGTAGGAAGGGGGGCCAATGAGTATGACGGTCCGGACGGGTAAAGAATTTCCTTTCCCCCTGTACTATTCCTCCAGGTCAGCGCCCACCAGAAGAAGGCTATTTGGCGTGCCATCGCCAAGGACGTCCGGACCCTGGGGGTCCACCACAGACGGAGCACCCACTGCTGCAAAAGATGGGAGGACCTGAGCTGCTGGAGCAAGAAGACGGCGGAGGCTCAGCTGGGGATGGCCTCCCAATGTGGAAGGGGTGCCTGTCGTACCATGACCTCCCTGATGTTCCGGATCCTGGCTGTGGCGTATCCGGAGTTGGATGGGCGCTTGAGGGCATCACAGCAGCCACAACGGGGTGAGTACACTCTCATTCAGCTGACTCTGCGCGCATTACGAGGTGTCTGGGTGGGGGAGGTGGGCAGTGGGTTCCGCTAGGCCATGGCAATCTTGGTAGGCAAGGTCCCTTGTGAGGCAGTCTATGTGGCACCCCAACCCCACTAGTGGTTAGAGCCATCTACACCTAGTCAGGCTCCTGTGACTTCCAGGTTTGCAGCAATCGGGCTTAGGCCTTGTACCCTATGGGCATGTGATTAATCTAGGAACTATAAGTGCATGGCGTAGTGCAGAGGGCTGCTGTGTCTGTTGTGACCACCAACGGTTGTGGTGTTGTATGCACTGAACATGTCTTTCTCCTGTCTTACCCCCCCTTTTTGTGGTCTCCCTGTTCATGTGTGCAATAGCATCATCAGGCGGAGGAGCATTGGCAACGGAGCAGGAGGGAGCTGCATCCCACTTGGCCCTGTAGGGTGAAGCAATGGAGTCTGAAGCCACCAATGTTATGGAAGGCGAGGGGAGCTCCACAGCGGGGACAGGAGCAGAGACCAGCGACAGTGACTCCTCTTTTGGGAACTCCCTTGAGGTGGCAGGCCCCTCTCTGCCCACCGCATCAACAGGTAAAGCCGCCACCCCCCTACCAGCACCGCCCTCCCAGCAGCCCCTCAGCGTGTGTCCTGTGCCCGCTCACCCAGGAGGGTGTGCATCTTCTTCGCCCCAGGCAGCTCAGGCCCTGCCCCAGTGAGCCCTGCTGCCCTCAGTGGGGAGGCTATTGACCTCCTGAGATCCCTCACTGTTGGGCAGTCTACCATTCTGAATGCCATCCAGGGTGTTGAGAGGCATTTGCAACAAACAAATGCATTCCTGGAGGGCATTCATTCTGGGCAGGCAGCCCAACAGAGAGCATTATAGGCTCTGGCCTCAGCACTGATGGCAGCCATTGTCCCTGTGCCCCACCTCCAACCTCCTCCACCCAGACCCAATCCCTTGTACTTCAGCCTATCCCAAGCACAGCACCAGACCAGCATGCACACACCAAAACACAAGAGTGAACATGGCATACATAAGCACCACACATCCCACAGGCACTCACACAAGCATCATACCCATGCACACACACCAACATCAACTTCCTCCACTGTGTCCCCCTCCTCCACACCTCCCTCCTCCCTCCAAGTCTGGTGCATGCACTGCATCCTCAGCCACTACCTCCATCACCAGCACGCCCACCACCACACACCGCTCACGTGCACTCACCACCCCCACCACCATTCACACATCCCCAGTGTCCTCTCCCAGTGTGTCAGTGAGTCCTCCTCTACACAAACACAGGCACACACCCACCCAACAGCCATCCACCTCACAACAGCATCCAGCCCATGCACCCTCACCCAAATTCAGCAGACGTATACCTCCTACAACCACTACCTCTCCCTCCACTCCCAAACCCCCTCCATCTACCTGTCCCAGTGTGTCTAAAAAACTTTTCCTGTCAAACCTTGACCTCTTCCTTTCACCTCCCCCCGTCCTTCCCCTAGGGCCAGGCTTTCCAGGTCCCAACCCAGCACCTCAGCCACCACATCACCAGGCACAGTGGTGCCTGCAACTGCGGGGTCATGGAGTGCGCCAACCATCAGCGCTGCCAGTGTGCCACGGAGCGAGGGCAAGGACATTCCGCCACCTGCCAAGGTTTAAAAGGTGCCCACATCCCGGAGGGAGAAGCCGAAAACACCTGCCACCAAGGGGTCAGCGAAAACGAAAGGGGATGGTGGCAAGACAACTGCTCCACCATCAAAGGTGGGGAAGGGCAAAAAACTGAAGGGCAGGTCAGGAGAGGGCATGGTGGCACCTACTGAGGGACCAGTGTCACACCTTCAGACCACGTCCACGCCAACCTGTACGGCGGTGAACACCACCACGTGCACTGCCTCCGGTACATCTACAGCCGCTGCAAAAGTCCCCAGCCTCTTCCCCGGTGGGCAGCCGTCTGAGGCTGCAGGAGACATCCTGCTTTCTCACTCAGCAGGTGCTGACACAGGCTCCGCCGCCACAGACCCCGCTGCCAGCACCGCCGCCACAGACCCCGCAGCCAGCACTGCTGCCACAGACCCCGCCACCAGCATCGCCGCCACAGACCCCGCAGCCAGCACCGCTGCCACAGACCCCTGAGCCAGCACCGCTACGACTGACACCGCCACAAGCACTGCCAGCGGCCCGCGACGTCCTCAGACAGTGGCACCACCGCAGACATGCCTACCATCCATCCATCAGTCGTCCGAGGCTGGTGGTGAGTTCCAGGACCCTGGCCAGCTTCCATGAAGCATCACTGTCATCACAGTTCTCACCTGCATATGGACTGCGAAGCCGCAGCACTGTGGGGTATGTCTCTGCCTCCATGACGTATCATGCTACCTGTACCTCGGCAATCTCGTGGCACACACACCCAGGAGAGTGTATTGTACCGGCCACACTGCACATGGAGCACCCTGAGCACAAAGCCCCCTCCAGAACCAGTGGAGAACTGCATCCACTTCCTCAGTCCTTAGCAGGATGAAGCACTCAGGGCACAAAGCCCCCTCCAGAACCAGTGGAGAACTGCATCCACTACCTCAGTCCTTGGCAGGATGAAGCACTCTGGGCACAAAGCCCCCTCCAGAACCAGTGGAGAACTGCATCCACCTCCTCAGTCCTTGGCAGGATGAAGCACTCTGGGCACAAAGCCCCCTCAAGAACCAGTGGAGAACTGCATCCACTTGAGAGACTGTGGCTTTGCACTCCCCAGGATAAAGCAGTGGGCAAACCACCCACTGGAACGACTTGTAAGACTGTGGCTTTGCACTCCCCAGGATTAAGGAGTGGGCAAACCACCCACTGGAAAGACTTGTAAGACTGTGGCTTTGCACTCCCCAGGATAAAGCAGTGGGCAAACCACCCACTGTAGAGACTTGTGAGACTGTGGCTTTGCACTCCCCAGGATACATCAATGGGCATGGAGCCACCTTGTGCAGCAGTGGTGTCATGCGTTCATCTGGCTGAGGTGCCCCCCCTCCCCCTGAGGTGCCTGTATATTTTCGGTCTGATGCCCCTGCAGAGTTCTCTCCGTTTGGAGTCAGGTCTCTAGTGTGGGCTTGGCCCATGCACTTTGGGCCCAGTGGTCCAGGGACAATGATTGGTGCACTATCCGGACTTGTGTAGTTGGTGTACATAATTGCGTTTACTGGATTTTGAACTTTGATAATGAGATTCCACATGATTACATTCGTTCAAATCAATTCCTTTTGTCCTTGCGTTCTTCCGCGGGGGTGTATATGTAATGTTGCTGCATGCATTTGTGTGTATGTTGTTGTGGGTGAGGGTGGGGGTGTTGCGTGTTGCGTGTGTATGTCACTCTCTTTTCCCTCCCCTGTGTTGTAGGTGCAGTACTCACCGTGGTTGTCGCCGCCATCGTTGGAGCTCCTGCTGATCGAAGAGAAGAAAGACCATCATCTGCAGTACCTGCAATTCAGGCTCCATGGCGTCCTGGTTCCTCGTGGCGTGTGGAGAGGTGAGTGTTTTCCCTTCTGTGTACTGTTTCCGCCGTGTTTTTGTTCGCGTTGGTTCGGCCCGGGAAAAGGTGGCAGATAGGCCTCTTGTGATACGGTGGGCGGTACATTGTCTTCCGCCTGTCTGTTGGCGGTGTCCGCCGCGCTGTTTGTTTGTACCGCCGTGGTCGTCGGAGTGTTAAAGTGGCTGTCTATGTTGGTAGTTTCCGCCACGGTCGTAATCCCATTTTTTTCTCCGCCGGCCTTTTTGCGGTATTACCGCCGCTTTAACACCGACGCCAGGGTTGTAATGAGGGCAAAATTTAATATTATCTGCTAGTGTTTTCTTATGTAACAGCTAGCCTTGCTAAAGTGAAAATAGTCTTTAGGTTATTTTCACTGTACTGACATGCTTACTCTTACGTTTCTACATGTTGTACAGTTTGATAATATGCTCCCTGCCTTATGCACAGTACCGTCTACCTGAGGTGACCTTATAATACTTAAACAGAAGGTTCAAACCTGCCAAAAGGGTTTATTTTGTCATGTTGAATTGCAGTTTAAAAACTGCTTTCGTCACACCGAATGTAATGATTTACACTGTTACTTTCTTGGATAGCCCAATGAGTCCCCTAGTAGCATTAACTTACAGGCTATGGGTACACTTCATACAATAAACTAGAAACTTAAAGATATGTTAAATATTACAATTAGGGGTACACCAATTTCATCATGTTTAAAGGAGAAGCACAGACATGTCACCTCTAGTTAGCAGGGGTAAAGCACAGAGATTTCTACGGCTAGCAAAAATAATTAGGCAAAAAAATGGCCGTACACCAAGCAAAAGATGTTCATTTCCGACACCACCTGTTAGGTGGGAATGTCCTGATTGCCTGCCAGGGCCACTAACATAATAATGACAATATATTAACAACTAGCCAATTATACACCAATGGTAAAAATACATGTCACCCCGCCTTATCTACGTGGGTCATTTATGGAATTCTGGTAGATGATATCAAGGATATCAAAATTCATGTCATCGGGCTTACAAAGTGGTGCTGACTTCTAACATCTCTGACTTATAATTCATAGGGATGACTATGAATTAGGCATAGTTCAGATTTTGGGACTAGTGGAGATGTTTTATATGAAATTAATTTAGTTGTTTATGTTTTGGCACTTTGTACATATGGACATGATGGCCCTCATTATGAACATTGGTGGCTGCGACCGCCATACCGGTGGTGGCGGTAATAGCCGCCGTCTCAGACGCCAAATAATGAAGGCTGTGGGGACCGCCACAGGCGGCCTTCCACCACCACCAGGTTACCGCCAACAGGCAGCCTGACAATGGCGGAAATCATTATCCGACAGGGCAGCGCTGCCCTTTGGATAATGATCCCTTTTCCTCCAACCTTTCCTTGGCTGTTTCCCCTGCCAGGGAAAGGCTGGCGGAAGGGGTGCTCCGGGGCCCCCATGCAGTGCCCCATCGCACAGGTCACTGCCCGGTTTATGGGCAGTGATCTGCGCGACGGGTGCTGCTGCACCTGCCGCACACCAACATTGGCGCCGACGTCAATGTTAAGGCCCTGTTCCCTGCTGGGCAGGCAGCCGGAAACACTGTTTCCACCCACCGGCCCAGCAGGGAAAGCATTAAACGGCCGGCGGAGGGGTCGTTGCGCTGGCGGTCTCCTGTTGACCGCCAGCGCTGTTCTCAGCGTTTTTTACCACCGAGATTATAAAGAGGGCCTATGTGTCTGAACTAAATTAAATGGATTACTGAGATTCATACATGTGACTGAAATACTTCCAATGCTTCAAGCCCCTACACACCTATTATTAATAAGACTCTCAGTTTTCCACTTTTACTGATTTGTACAGGTAAATACAGACACACAAGAATCTGTTTCCTGTCTGGATGTATTTTCAAAAGTGAAAAAATACTGGAAGTTGTGCCTCTTGTGGGTGACTTGCCATACTGTCTTTTGCGAAATCCAAGCCAACAGCTGCGCAGATAGAGAGCATGGGGAGTTAAAAACAGAATTAGAATTCCTTTAATATAGGCATCTGTTAATGTATATATAAATTATAATGGTAATATTTAACTGTGGGTATACATATATATTTTTTTTATATTTGGTTGCTCAAGTTGCTAAAACATGACAGGCATCAAGGTATCAGTGTATGTCATCAGTTAAATAAATGTGGGAATGTACCATTTTACGACTCCATTTAGTCTCAAAACACAAAATAAATATAAATAAATATTAGTAAAATGGCTAAAAAATAAATATGGATAAATAAAGATGGAAATGTTAAAAAAATAAATACCATAAAACAGAAAGCCCTAATGATTAACCCTCCTCTTCCATACTCACCTTTGCTACCGCGTAAGGAATGTCAATGAGAACCCTTAAAATTCCAATGCAAAAAGAACAGATGATGGATAGAATGTGGAACAAATCAAACGTTCACCAAACTGGGGTGCCATGGTGAGCAAAAGAATTGATGGATTAAACCCAGATCTGTGATTGGGGTGAATGGTTGATTGGTTCTGCATTCCAACCATCATTTGTGTTTGTTTGCTATTGTCGCCCTAAGTGCACCGGGTGTGCCCAGACATGGGTCCCGGGCTCCTTACGCCACTGGTTTTCAGCTAGACTGGCTGATGAAGGGTGATACCCTGAACCTGGTCTCAGGATGCTTCTTTTTGGTCCAGGGAGGACCTGGCCGTCCGGGCTGGACTGTTCCCTTGGGGAACAGGCTCAAGACTGATTTGCATATGGCTGGGTCCAAACTGGAGTGGAATCGTGAGCAAAAGAATTAATGGATTAAACCCAGATCTGTGACTGGGGGTGAATGTTTGATTGGTTCAGCATTTGGCCCATCATTTGTGTTTGTTTGCTTTTGTCACTCTAAGTGTGATGGGTACGCCAGGGAGGACCTGGCATGGCAGTTCGGGCTGGACTGTTTCCAAGACTTATTCACGTATGGTTGAGTCCAAACTGGGGTGGCATGGTGAGCAAAAAAGTTGATGGATCAAACCCAGATCTGCGACTTGGGGTGAATGTTTGATTGGTTGGTAGCTTGACAGAACACAGCACATAAAGAGAGAAAAGTATTTAACCTATCACAAAAATTCAGAGGTTTTGTGCAACTGCAAGGTGACATATAATGCAACTCAAACCACTGTATTAAGGAAAGTTCTGTAAGATGGTAGCCTACTTGCAGAGTGCTACAAGATTGTAATTGCAAAAGGCAGTAGTATTTATGTTAACAAACACTCATAAAACCCTATAGGTAAAGACGGAAACTCTTGTGCAACAGTGGATGGCTGTAGGAAAATGCCCCTTTTTTATTGTGGGCACCCCCCTTTTTATATCGCTGGTTTTTGTACTATGCACAGCAAAAACACTACTGTCTAGTGCCCAATGAATGTGCTCTGACCTCTAAAACATGTCAAAATTGGCAATATCCTTTATTGGCATATTTAACTTACCTTCAAGTCCCTAGTAAACGGTAAAAATGTGTACCAAGGACCTGTAAGCTAAATTTCTATAGTGAAATGCAGCACACATTACATCACAACTGAAGTGACTGTACAAAACATGCCTGCAGGCCTACCACTTTAGCCTGTTTGTACAGTTTTAAAGCTGCACTTTCTACCTGTCAAAATAACCCCTTCTTGGTAGGCCTAAAACCGCCTTTTGTTAAAATCAACTGTAAGTGGTCCTTAAGCGACCATAAGTCTAGGTGCATAGCATTTAAAAGTCAGTCCTGGAAATGTTTAATGGTAAACATGCCCTTACAATTGGAAGGCCCTGAAAACTATTTCTACTGTAGCAGGATTAGTTGTTCCATATAAAATCATTAAGATACGATATTGCAGGTAATCTATCTGCCTAGGAACCAGATAAAAGGTTCATTTTTTGACTTTTTAACATATTTATTGACAAGCAATTTTCTTTTGCCTTTTTCAATTTAGATTTTTACTACACATATTTTACCAGAGGCACTTTTAAAAAGTCACCTTTTACCTGCCTAACGCCTCTAGGGTCCCATTTGCATGAGCTTCCAACTCTCACACAGGAGCAGAATAGCCCCTTTGATGAGATGAGAACTTGTCCCAGTGCTGAGACAAAGGCCATGGGTGTTGGGAGGTGTTCTTTTCCACTGACAAGGTGACCATCAGATAATCATACCCTGTCACAAGCAGATGGAGCTTATAGCAGGAGCTGTCCCTTTAATCAGACAGGCACTAATCCCAGTGGGTGAGAAGCTGCCCTGAGAATTGATTTAAGTTACCATGGTGGGGTTGCTCATTTCCCTGGACACATGTCTAAGGTGGGCCCATGAGCTTTGCACAAGGTAAGAAAGGTTCTGCCATGTTGGATTTAGGTATTGAGGGTACTGTGGGAGTCTTTGCATCTAAGCACACAGGAACTACTGCAAAAGTGGATAGGGTGCTCTTGATGTTTATTGGTTAAGGAGGGGCCATTAGTAATCTCTGCCCATGGGCTAGTGACAGGAATAAATATGGGCATCCTCTTCAGAAAGCTACTATATCTGTGGAATACGGAAGACGTGCAGTGCTGTTGAGACTTATGGGGAGACCTGAAAGGCTGGACCAGCACCACTTGTAACCAGGCAAACAAGGGGACTCCAGAGGTCAGTTGGATGACTCCCTGTTAATCTACAGGGATACAACAAACTGCTGGAAACCCTTTTCTTGAAAAACCCGGCAGACCAGTTTAAACTGGACCTGCCATGAAAACAGCTGGTCACTTCTGCTGGAATGAGTTCTGACCCCCAAATAGTGGTCCTGAGGGCTGGAACCAATGGAGGGTGTCAGTGTGTACTCCTCCTGTCTAGCCTTGAAACTTGAGACTTAAAAACGTTTTTTTAACTTTGTGTCTGAATAACTGTCAAGGGACAGAGACTAACGTGCAAGCCGACCCGCTGATGGTGCAATGCCACTCTCCCTGACTTCACTGTAGCTCCGTCTTCTTGGCACTGAGGGGGTCATTCCGAACCCGGTGGGCGGCAGGCGCTGCCCGCCGGGCGGAGACCGCCAGAAGACCGCACCGCGGTCAAATGACCGCGGCGGTCATTCTGACTTTCCCGCTGGGCGGGCGGGCGACCGCCAAAAGGCTGCCCGGCCAGCGGGAAAGGCCTAGCAACGATGAAGCCGGCTCCGAATGGAGCCGGCGGAGTTGCTGGTGTGCGACGGGTGCAGTGGCACCCGTCGTGATTTTCAGTGTCTGCTAGGCCGACACTGAAAATCATTATGGGGCCCTGTTAGGGGGCCCCTGCACTGCCCATGCCAGTGGCATGGGCAGTGCAGGGGCCCCCAGGGGCCCCACGACACCCATTCCCGCCATCCTGTTCCTGGCGGTTTTTACCGCCAGGACCAGGATGGCGGGAAGGGGGTCGGAATCCCCATGGCGGTGCTGCGAGCAGCGCCGCCCTGGAGGATTCTTTGGGGCAGGGGTAAACCGGCTGGAAAACGCTGGTTGCCTTTTTCTGACCGCGGCTTTACCGCCGCGGTCAGAATTGCCCATGAAGCACCACCAGCCTGTTGGCGGTGCTTCCGCAGCACTCTGCACTGGCGGTTTTCAACCGCCAGGGTCAGAATGACCGCCTGAGTCCTCATCACCTTCCCACCTGCAGTTCCATTGGCGCCGACATCCATGGAGTCCAGATAGACACCTGAAACTTGAGATTCTCCCACCTGATCTTTTCACACCTAAACCAATGGTTCAGCTGAGGTGCTTTCTCAATGCCCGAAAATATTGATGCTGAGCCCCCTTCTCTTGGTGCCATCTCAGTGCCTGCTTTCCCTGAAGGTTTTTAACAATGAGAGGTGCTTTCCACCAGGATAAACTTGTTAATTGTATCCAACCTCCACTCCATCGTGGTCCACCTTAAACCTTACTCTTGGCCTGGTCAAGTTCAACCAGATATCTGAGATTGGTGCTTAACGATTTTTTAGCAGCATTTTCATTTAAAACTTAAACATTTTAAATCTCAAGTTCCCTTTTTGTATTTTTGTTGTTTTGGTGACATTTTGGTCATTAATATATTGTCTGCTTTTAGAAGGTGGAATAGGATTTTGGAAGGTGGAATATGATTTTAGAGGGTGGAATAGGATTTTTGGAGTGTAAACTGTTTTTGTACTTCTAAATGCTTTACATATTGTCTTAAGTTACCCCTGTCTGCTCTATGCCATAGCTGCCAAGGGTTCAGTTAAGGTTTAACCTGTACTGGACCTAACAATAATTGTGACTTTATTACTTGTGCTGTACTACATCCCCCCAAACTAATAATACACGTTCTTGGGATGCTTTAAGAAAGTAATGGATTAACCAAAGGTTCATAAGACTAATTGCAAAGTAAATCAAAAGAAAGCATAAACAAAGATGAAGTGTGTAAATTTGCAGTTGTGCGTCTTACAACATTGTGACCGTTGTGACTTTTTTAAAGATTGGAAGCTTCAGGAAGTTCAAAGTTTAAGTAAAAAAGAAACTTCTTTAGCAGCCATTCACTAAATCAGGAAATCATTCCTGCTGTAAAGAAAAGACTTGGAAGCCTGCTGGGGGAAAGTGCTCATAACCTTTTGAAAAGTCCTTTGTCATGCCCCATATTCACACTGTCTCCTCCCTACTTTTAGTACTCAGCCCAACTGCCCTATGCTGGGTTACCTCCGACTTCCTACCAAACAGCTCATTATGGGAAGGTTTGTAGGCCTCTACAAGATACTGCCAGATAACTCACTGATCAGGTATCAAACTTTCACCTTTTCTTGTGAAAACGGAATGGGGCAGAAAGCCAGTTAAACTGTCAAAGAATCCAAAAAGGCTTGCATCTTCATTTGATCCCCTAAGAAAGGTAGAATTGCATTCTGTCAGACCTTTCTGGAGACGTACATTCAGGGACCAACCACAGAATACAATTGCGATGGAAATACATGTTTTGTTCTACCAGAGATAAGGGCACCACTTTCCAGTATCCTTGTGCTCCTGCCACTTGAAAGTGGCTAAGCAGATCGTGCCATCCAGAAGAGTCCCGGAGGAGGCAAAAACATCCTAAAGGAAGAACAATGCTACAAACAGATGATAACCAGAAGACGGACCCTCCTCCCCCACAAGGCAGAATAGGAGACACAGGACAAAGGAGTTCAGGAATGCTTCACAGGAATCTCTAGAGGGAGGAGAACAAAATCCAGGAACAAAGAGGTGTTATGATGCAAGACCTAAAAGGTTAAATAGCCTTTTATATTTGTAGAAGAGGAAGTGCTTCACATGAAGTTACAAATGCCATGATAGATTGGGAAGGTAAGCTAAAGGCAGGTGGACCCACCATCTTGGATGTGGCAACTCAGTGACCCAGAGTTCCTCTCTAGAGGATTCTGGGAAGAAGAAGAACTAAAAAGAATATGTTGATGCCAACCAGCCCCCCAAAGAAGAGGAATGGATTTGCAGGAGAGTATGTTGACGGGCTGGCCGCAGCAGAGTATGTTTAGAGGAAAGGAAATGCAATGGCAGCTGACCTCTCCCTCTTTGCCTAGAAGACACTCATCCCACCCGCTCGGTACTAGAGAGGTGATTGATGGAAGGAGGGAAGCATGAACAACAACATGAGGTCTCATTCACTGAACATCCTGCAGCAGCACAGTGGTTTTAACTTCACCTCCTGTGAACGCAGGTGAAGTCGGGAATCTCTACCCACTTATGGCCTGATTTAGTATTTGGTGGAGGGTGTTTACTTGGTCACAGAAGTGATGGATATCCCGTTCATCCTATTGCAATCCCATTATAGCCTCTGGAGATCGGAATACAGTTGATGGGAAATACGTCACGTTTGGAATGGGGTAAACTGTCGGGCAAATTCTAAATAAGGCCCTTAATCTTTGCCAGATCAGATTCACTAATCAGGACAGTAGAGTACATTTTTCAAAAAGTCCCACACATAAGAAAAATATCTTAAATGCGAAATTGACCAGTTTATGCACTCTATAGTTCAAATTCATAAGTAATATTTTTCAAATTCCTATAAAATTTAGCATATTGTGTTCATTAGACAAACTAGGATCGGGAAATTATTTTGCCAGTCTGAAATTTAAATGTGTTTACCTGCTTTTCAAGGTTTGACTCATGAGCTGAAGTCGAGTGTGCATAACTAGCGTGAAAGACAATTATTTTAATTGTGGTGCTGGTCATAAATGCAACAAATCCTATTAGCACTTCCTCTCTGCAAACAACAACGGCCCAGAAAACGCTTTCTTAGCCCGCAAGGACTGCGTGAAGGTCCTTAATGTACTGATGACAATGCCAGTTGGCATCCATTGCTGGTAAAACATTATCATGTCGCTATGTTTAGAGATGTGGTAAGATACCTTTGTTGTCAGGCAGAGCCACCACTCTAGAACATTTTAAATAAAGTTCTCTGAAACAAGCGTATGTTAGTTTAAAAACACCAATGCATGTCCACTCGTATCATTTAGCGTCAAAACCGTATGATTAATGCAAAACAAACGTAACATTTGTTCAAGTGCAACATATGTTTCTTCAGTGTTCACAAAGTGATCATGTTTATTTTAAAATTAGTAGGAATATACTTTCCTAGAAAGAGTGCAATTGTGGCATCTTAAAAAGGGTGAACCTTTCAATCTTCTAAGGAGAAACTTTCATTTGGGACGATTGCTTTTGACTGAGAATTACTTTCAGGACAGGGCAAGACAGCATATTATAACCAGTTAATGAAATATGTTCTATTTCGCCATCTACTCTCCTTGTTCGGATTAGCCCTTCCGTTTTTCATTGTTTCCAGTTAGTTATCTGAGCTGTTACTGTTCATTTGCAGTAAGAAGACAGTGCTGATTGCTCTTGGACGTCTGCAACCTTCCTCTGCCATTATTTTTCTAATGAGACAAATCGTTCTTACGGAGTTCAGTTGCAGAGAGCAACCTCTGGCCTAAACTGTCCTGTATCTTGCAGCACAATTTCATACCTGACCTAGGAGACGCCCCTGCTGTCAAATGTTCCTTGAGGCCGTTTTCGGAATGCAGATACTTGAGGAATGAGTGTTTTGTAGCAATTGCTCCTCCGTGTTTCCCTGGGTCATGCTGATGCAATGCATTTTAGCACATTTTATAAACATTTTCTCGTAGGCATTTTAACAGTAATAGACAACAATGATTATAGTGCACATTATTAAGTCTTGGACTTCCTGATGAAAGCCTGAAAGAAGCAACTATTGAAACAAACGATTGCAATTCTAAACAGTGGTCTCACTATTACTAATAACATGTAGTACCAAAATAATGTGATCGATCAACACCCAAAGGGAATGTTAAGACTGGCTCAAACAATCCAAAAACTTATAATGAAAACATGAATTACTGTTTTTCTTCTGCATTCAGTTCAGTAAACGCTGGATGATGATAGGTCAGATTTAGAGGCGGATGGTGTTGTGATACACTTCAAAAATCGGATGATCCTTCTGTTCTCTGTGGTTTGCGAACCTCATTTTGAGGTGAGGGAATCACTTTGTTTCCGACAGCAAAAATCGGAATCCTTTTGTGGTGAAGGAATGCATCAGGACCACATCTCCATAGAACTGGCAGGCCTGCGATATTTGTTGCTGGGTAAGTAATTTTGTGTTGGACCCCCATGAGTGGCATGCAGTCGCGGACTCGAAATAACTTGTGATATATATATGTAGCAAACTAGACTTTTCTGCATGGTCACCCCAGATTTTTCTGTGCCCCTGTTTGCTGATGTTAGGACTTTACGTGTTGAGATATTGCTATTCAATTTTTTTGTGCTTTGGCCTTAAAGTGGTATTTGGAAAGTTAGTAGTATTTGGAAAATTGGTTTCAGCCAATTGCGTTATTTACCTTTTCTTGGAGCCCAAATTAGATGGCACAGAACACGCACAAAACGCATTGGGCGTTAAATATTAATATGTGGCTGCCTTATGCATTAACACCGCCCAAATACATGAACACACCTGTGCTTTGGCTGGATTGCACTGTAAAGCGGCAGCACTGACATGTGGCAAGGAAAAGAAAGCAATGTTGACAAACAACGGGTGAACAACAAAAAAGTCATTCATCCTTCTAAATAGTAACTATTATACTATGGTGGATACATCAACGACAAAAAGATACAGGATAACGTAAAACTGCCCAGTACTATTTGAAGAGGAACCCTCACCTCTTACCCATTTATCGTGGCATTCTTCAACACGGGGTACTCCACTTAGACAGAACTGTCAGCTACACAGGCTAACCAGAATCTAGGAGCTCTTATATACCAAATATTCTTGGCTGTGATACAAAGAAAGTAGAAGTTTAAAATGACCTAGGAGAACTTGCAAGGTATTTTATTAGAGAGGTTCTTGAAGATTTACATAGGTACATTTAAACTTCTGTTTTCTTTGGTTCCAACTCAAGAATATATGATATATAAAGATGCTAGATTCTGCCCAGCCCAAGCAGGTGGCATACAGTCAAAAGTTAGCACCTTTTATAGCTAATAAGATAACCAAATGTTACACTATTAGCTAGGTAGACTTGTATAAGTAAAAAACAAACTTCAGAATTGTTCACTACCAGGACATGTAAAACTTAAAGATGCAAACCCATTTTCTTAAACACAATGCACCCTGTTCTAAGGGCTGTTTAGGGACTATCCAAGGGGTGATTTCTAAGTATTAAAAATGTAGGTTTAGGCCTGGCAACAGGTTTATTTTGCTAGGTTGAAATGGCAGTTTAAGACTGCACACGCAGGCTGCAATGGCAGGGCTGAGACACATTTCAAAAGGCTACTTAAGTGGGTAGCACAATCAATGTTGCAGGCTCACTAGTACAATTTAATTTGCAGGCTGAGACCTGGCTTAAAAACAGAACGACTCTACCACTCATCACACCTCTTGATTTGGAATACACATTGTTGTTTGAGACAGTACATGATCTTAGCTCAGAGGACAGTGGTTTGCCTCCAGGTCAGTGAAGTACTTCTCCCTCCCATCACCAAGCTTTTCAACCTTTCCTTGAGTCTGGATACTTTACCTTTAGAGTGGAATATAGCTAGGGTTGAACCCATTTTTAAAAAGCAGTTTTGCTTTTCACAAATGACCGAGCTGACAAAAATCTCTGGAATGCACTTCATAGTTCAAAGAAGACATTTATTATTTCACAACAAAGTTCCTAAAAGGAGATTAGCATGTTGAAAGCACACGTTTAAAAACATTCACAGCAATGAAAGGAAAACATACCAAAATGATTCTCCACTGCAATTTACATAGCAAGTATATGTATATATATTATAATGCAAAGCAAATAATGAAGTAAAATTGCATCACCGTAGGGCCTGCCAAGTTCTTCATCTTTCTCATGCCAGCAAGACGATGACCCAGTTCGACTGCAAATGAGAACAAGATCACTACCCTCACGGAAAATATATCAGGCATCTGACGTCTAGAATCGTGATTGAGGCCATTGCATCTCCCACTGCCGATCTGGGTCTGTTATATATTTTAAACAAATGAGGAAGGAGCTTTATAGAAAAGCCCCTCATGCTTGCGCAAGAAGTAAAAAAATAAAAATGCTCGCTATTTTAGGTCATGGTTGAAAGAAACAGATTGGAACTGGACAGTTGCCCAAGGTGTCTCTCCCAAGCCTAAGTCGTTCCCTGCTGTACCATAAACATCAGTCTAGTTCATCCTTATCATGCTGACTAACTCTTCCATATTATGTCCTAACTCTTTGGTGATATTATTTCCTGGCTGTACGGTGAGAAAGAGAACACCCAGAATGGAAAAAAACGTTGCATAACATGTTTGTACGGAAAACTAATCGTACCCTAACGTGGCAGTGAAGCTAAGGATAAGCTGAAAACAACATGGAGTCTGTAACTGGTGATCACTAATGTGACAGTGGACAGCTGAGCCAAGTGCAAAGTGGTGCAACACAAAGTCAGTGGTCAAAAACACATATTTCACTACAAAAGCCCACAGCAGATCCGAAGGAACTGGTAAGTTATAGACCATCTCAATACTCCATTTCCTCTGTAAAGTTATAGAGGATCTGGTGACTAACCAACTTACAGCTTTTCTGGAAAGCCATTCTCTGTTTGACCCCTCCCAGTCTGGTTTTTGAGCCTCATGCAGCAGGAAAACAGCATTGCTAGAAATCTTAGATAATATAAGACTTTCTTTGGATGATGGACACTTAGCAATGGTAGTATTATTAGATCTATATGCAGCATTCAACACCACCTCACACTCAGGGGCAGATTTAAGAGCTGCTCCTTGTGCCACATTAGCATCATTTATTTATGCTAATGTGGCCCAATGAGCCAAAAACCACAGCGCCAAATTTACAAAGTGGCGCAATGCATGCAATGGGCCACTCTGTAACTCTTTGTAACCCTTTGCACCACATTATGCCTGACAACTATTTTGATAAACCTTACAGCATTAGGATTGGCTTCCCCCAATATTTGCCTGCCTGTCTCCATTTTTCTATTTTGTTTTTGCTGGTTTCAGGACTCTGTGTACTTTACCACTGCTGACCAGTGCTAGAATGCTTGTGCTCTCTCCCCTAAACATGGTAACATTGGCTCTTAAGCATATTTAGTTTACCTATAAGTCCATAGTAAAGTGCACTATATGTGCTCAGGCCTGTAAATTAAATGCTACTACTATGCCTGCAGCACTGATTAACTCACCCACATAAATAGCCTCTTAAACATGTCTCTTGTCTGGCATTGGAAGGCCTGTGTGTGCAGTTTTACTGCACCCTCAAGGTGGCATTTAAAACCCTTTGCCAAACAATAAACTGCCCTTTTATTTCATAGAAGTCACCCCTAAGGTAGGCCCTATGTGTCCCACAGGGCAGGGTGCAGTGTAGCTAAAAGGCAGGACATGCATGTGTACGTTTTACATGCCCTGGTAGTAAAAAGCTCCCCAAATTGTTTTTCATTACTGTGAAGCTTGCTCCGCTCACAGGCCACCATTAGGAATTCCCTTATATACTTTTAAGTTATTTGAGATCTGAAAGGAGTGGTGTTGTCATGTTTGGTATGTTTAGAATGGTAATGAGGAATCCTGCTTAATAGTAAAATTAGTTTTAATATTACTATTTTAGAAATGCCACTTTTAGAAAATAGACATTTTTCTGCTCTTACTTCTCGCTGTGCCACATCTGGTCTGTGTTTGGTGACAGCTCCCCTTGCACACTACATCCAGACATCCATAAATACAGGACACTCAGCTGCATCTTTATTAATCTGCAGACTGAGGGTTGTTTCGTGGGCAGCAAGGGTGGAGGGGCTCTCAGTTACACTTCAAAGGGTAGGGAACTTACCCCACACAAAGGACTGATAACCCCCACATATCTCCTGAAAGACAGGACTGGGCTGGAAGAGGAACTGCTGTACTTCAACACCGCTCTTTGAAGTATTCCCTAGTCCAAAGACACATTTGGGTATAAGTATTGGGTCTCTGATCCCATCAAATCGGACTCTCCTGGACCTACAACAGGACTCTGTCAGAAGGACTGTGGTGCTGCTCAAAGGACCCAACTGGACTTCTTTTCTGGAAGGACTGCTTTTATGGTTGTACTGCTGCCTAGTGCTCCCTGACTCTGTTGGAAGGATTCTGCCTTCCCACCACAAGTGATCTCCAAGGGCTTATTTGCTTTCCACCTGTCCCCAAGTCTCAGGGGCATCAAAGACTTGAACCATCTGCACCTCGACAATATAAGTTGAGAGTTTGCCCTGCTTTGGAAGTGGGCCGAAGGTGCTCCACCTTCTGTGGTACTCATCGGAACTACTGTGAAGCAATGCAAAGCCTCGCCATGCAGCTGCCAGCCTTAATGGACGTAATGCCGGACAGCCCAAAGCCCGGGGATCAATGCAAAATGACACCACGTCCCACAAAGCCTTGCCACATCAGCTTCTCTGAACCGACGCCAGATGACGCAAAGCCACACAAAGCAATGCCGCGCAGACACCGCACCAGGATTTAAGGTACTGTGTTCAGCTGGCACAAGTGGGTCCTCATAGCCGGCCTGAAATTGTGACTTTGTCTCGGTCCAGCACAACCACAGGTGGCGGTTTGCACTTCTATGCACTATTTTCACCTAAATCTTTATCTTGATCTTTATCTTTTAGTTTACTAACAACATTGCCATCAGGGCAGGAGTGTTTCTCAGTTTGTTTAAACACTCAATTTTAATAAATATATTACTAAACCATGATGTGGTAACATATTGTCATCTACACATAGTAACTTTCAATGAAATGTCCAAAAACCTCTCCACTAACTTGCAGCTTTACTGATAAAATTATATAGTGTATTAACAATCTGTGAAAATTGGGTTTCAGAAAACATATCCTTTGCACATCAACATGTAAAGTATTCTGATTTGTTTTCATCCTATTAAAATATTTTTTCATCACACAAAAATATGAAAAAAGGGCTTTCACAGCTACTGAAATATATTTTGAAATGTTTGCACAGTTGACTTAGTCATTTAAATGTTGTGTGTTAGAAAAAACCTGACACCCTATATCCTTTCATTTTACATTCTAAACATCCAGTCACCCAGTTCACCTTACAAAGTCCTGGAACTCTGCAGTCAGAAGGACATATAATTGTAAGAAAAACTGACTTTTGACTTCTGTCTTTGAACACAGAGCAAGTGTGACATAAAACCAAGATTTAAAAGGCATCTTTTATTGCCCCCTCCACTTTTCAACTTAACAGAACACCTGTTCAGTGTCAACTCACCAGAAAGAACGAGTAAGTATTAAAAATGCCTTGACCTGAACAAATAAGACTCGCCAATATGAGTGGTCAAGTGGATTTTTCGGGCTCGATCATAAGAAAGCCAGTTTTGTACTCCAATGCATAGAGTGCACTAAGCATGGTCACTCTAAGGGTCCCAAGAAGACACAGCCCCCTACTGGAGGGCAGACATCTGGGTTGGCTAGTCTAGCGCTCAGGGAGGAGGTCATCCCAGATAGTTTTGGGATATAGATAGACGTAACCCTAGTGTCCCTGGGGGATGCAGAGATGGTGCCAAAAGCCCACATGCCTTTCAATACTTCCAAGGTTAGGCAGTGGGTCACCATCAATGGGCAATGGGTGGAGGCTCTGCGTGACACAGGAGCCAGCATGACTACTGTCAAGGGTCAGTTGGTGTCATCAGGGCAGGTCCTCCCGAATACATTCCACTAAGTCATAGTCGCTGACAATCATGAGAGCCACCTACCGGTAGCTCAGGTTCCCTTTGAGAGGGAGAAGGGTCTCTGGTACTCTAAAAGCAGCTGTGAGTTATGCCATGCCTGTAGATTGTCTGTTAGGCAATGACCTTGAGCACACTACCTGGAAGGAGGTAGAGCTGAGGTCTCACTTGGAAAATGCCGACTGACTTTGCCCTGGACGCCCAGGATTTCCACGCATTGTCCCAGGGCATCAAAAAGATCCCCGCATCGCAGTGAGAAACCTAGACTGTGCACCGGAAATCAATGCAAAGCCCCTTGCAGAGGGAAAGAAACGATGCATCCCCTGTTCACGCCAGAAATTCTGATGCACACCCTATTCTTCCACACAACTCCTCCTCTGCGGTCTACATGCATGTTATTTTTGATACAAATGAGGTACTTTGTGCAAACAAGAGACAACTGTTGATTTCTAAGATTTAAGACTTTTTTCAATCTTGCAAAAGTGATATCTCAACGTTTCCTTATTGAATCTTTATCGTTTTTTACTTTAATTTAACCAGATAAATATCTATATTTTTCTAAACCTGTGTGGTGAATTTTTGAGGTGTTTTCACTGAGTTTCTGTATGATTTATTAAACAGATACTTTACACATTGCCTTCTAATTTAAGCCTGACTGCTCAGTGCCAAGATTCCAGAGTTTGGGCACGGGATAATTTGGATTGTGTGTGACTTACCCTGACTAGGATTGTGGTCCATATTTAGACAAGGGTGTATACCTCTGCCAAGTAGAGACCCCATTTCTAACAGCTACCAACAGTACAAAGGGCCCAGGCAGCTGAATTAGTGGCTCTAATGAGGGCTTGCAAGTTGGCAGAAGGAAGGTCAGCAAATATCTACACAGACAGTCAATAAACTTTTGGAGTAACACATGATTTTGGCCATTTGTGGGCAATAAGGTATTCCTCACCTCAGCTGCCCAAAACATACACCATAAATCATTGATTGCAGAACTGTTGCAAGCATTGTTTTTACCAAAAGGGATTGTCATTGTAAAGTGTGCATCTCATACCTCTGCCAATGACTATGGCCCTCATTTCAACCCCGGCGGTAAATGCCGCCTACTGCCGTGCTAACGGCCGCCAACATACCGTGACCGCGGCGGTAATCTGCCACAAGTATTATGACCCGCACATAGAAATCCACCATTATACAGACACCCACACAAGTCCGCCAGACCAAAGGTCAGTGATAAACTGGCGGTTACAAAAAAAACAGGAATACACCCACAGTGTCACGACCCACAAATCACCACAGCGGTCCTTCAATCCCGGTAAACCATTGGCGGTACACACCGCCGCGCTCAAAATACACACACACTTACAAAACTACACCACATTGGACAATTCAAACTAAACACACCTGACACACATACACACACCACACACCCAATCCAATATAAAACATACACCCACATCACCCACAACACCTTACATTGAAAAAAAAGATAGCAAGCAGAGGGAGACAAGCAAGGAGCACCCACTCAATCAGAGGCACAGAACACCATCACCCATAAACCATTCACGCACATCACAGCATACACCACAACACCCCACACATCACCCCACACAATCTCACTCATATCCATGGCACCCAAAAGACACCCCAGGTTTTCTGAGGAGGAGCTAAGGGTCATGGTGGAGGAAATCATCCGGGTAGAGCCACAGCTATTCGGATCAGGTGCAGCAAACGTCCATTGCTAGGAAGATGGATCCATGGCAGAGAATCGTGGACAGGGTCAACCCCGTGGGACAGCACCCAAGAATCAGGGATGACATCAGGAAGAGGTGGAACGACCTACGGGGAAGGTGTGTTTCGTGGTAGCAAGACACCAGATTAGTGTACAGAGGACTGGCGGCGGACCCCCACCTCCTCCCCCACAACTAAAAACATGGGAGGAGCAAGTCTTGGCGATCATGCATCCTGAGGGCCTCGCAGGAATAGCAGGAGGTCTGGACTCTGATAAGTCAAATCTGAACTACTTCATCCCCCCCACCCTACCTGCATGCCATCACAAACTCCTTACCCCATCACTCCAACACCTCACAAATACCCCACCATCATAACCCACCCATCCCAATACCAAGCCCTGCATGCCACACCAATGCATGGACACCCATCACAGACCCGCATGGACACCCAGCACCCCAGCATGCGCAGTAGAGAGACTGACCCAGCCCACAAAATCACCACTCACACAAGGGCAAGCCGACAGGGAAATCACAATCATAGATGGAAACACACCCATGCACAATATGGCAACCGCAGATACATTAACAATGTATTTGCATCCCAACAGGACCCCTACTAAACGTCACTGGAGAGGAGGTGCAAGCTACATCCAGTCTCCCCACCTTAAGAGGCCCTCAGTGACGACAGAAGCTCTTCACGCCTGGATCAGAATGACCAACCTGGCCTGTCATGGGCCTCTGGACAGTCGGTTCCCCTGCCACAGTCCCAACCCACCAGAGAGCCTCCCCCTTCATGAAAAACCAGCACAACACCCACCCAGCGGGCCCATGCCACTGTCCCCAGGGCACATCAATCAGCAGTGTGTCCACCACTACAGGGACCCAAGGCAACCCCACAAACCCAGGACGATCAGGGACCTGGGGTCAGTGGCAGTAGGCACACAGTTCAGGGGACAGAGGCACAGGACAACAGGGAAGCTGGGAGGACTGCTGTGTGACAGGGGGAGGACAGGCCCAGGGAACCCACTCTCCATGAGGCACTGTCCAACATCCTCAGAGCATACCACTATTCCCAGGAGACAATGGGCCAGATACTGGCCAAGTTGCAGAAGACCCAGTGGCTGCAGGAGGGACAGTACCTGGGGATCAGGGAGGACCTAACAAACATATACACCATCCTGGTCACCATTGCAAGGGTGCTGGCTGACATGGGCAACACCATGAGGGAGGCAGTGGCACAACAAAGGGCACCTGACACTAGCCAAACTGAGTAACAGCCTTCTACCTCCGCCAGGGCCAGTGGACACGAGGCCCCGCCACAGGACCAACAGGCCACCAGCACCCCACCCCCTGCAGAAGGAGAACCACCCCACAAACGGTCCCTGCGATCCAGGCAGAAGACAGAGCACATTGCCAAGATCCCTCCCAGGAAATAGGACTCTCCTGATTGGCACTCTTCTGTCCCACTCTGTTACCCAGTCCACCTTGAACTGCCATTGCTCCCCTTCCTATGCCCCCTTGGACAATGCACCTGTGATACCAAGAGACTGGACAATACCCAGGACTTTCCTCCGCCATCACCCCAGCCCCTTGCACTTACCCCTATACTTATTAGCCCCTAAATAAACACCCTTGAAACAAATACCAATCTGGAATCAGCCTAATGATTCACACATGTATTAGTACAACATTATCAAAGCATTGCAACATATATGTACAGTGAAAGATACTACAGGATTACCTTTGGTGGGCAGCAGTACATCACAGATCTA
The DNA here is from genome assembly GCF_031143425.1 of Pleurodeles waltl. Taxonomy (NCBI): domain Eukaryota; kingdom Metazoa; phylum Chordata; class Amphibia; order Caudata; family Salamandridae; genus Pleurodeles; species Pleurodeles waltl. Next base: position 102,695,807 of record NC_090440.1, on the reverse strand, counting down.
AAAATAGAGAATCCAAAGGGAACAGTCAGGGGCATAGACCTAGGGTAAGAGGCTGCCTTTTACAATGTCCAACAGATTACTGAAATGTTAAGTGGAGTTACAGTCTCTGAACTGTGTGTCACTGGAAGTACTGCTGTATTATTCTTGTTCTGTTGTCAAAATCTTCTTCCTCTGCCTCTTCTTCCTCACTGTCCACAGGCTCCACTGCTGCCACAAGACCATCTCCAGGCACATCCTCCTGCAGAAAAGGCACCTGGCGTCTCAAGGCCAGGTTGTGCAACATGTAGCATGCAACGATGATCTGGCATACCTTCTTGGGTGAGTAGTCCAGGGAGCCACCTGTCAGATAGAGGCACCGGAACCTGGCCTTCAGGAGGCCAAAGGTTCTTTCTATAATCCTCCTTGTACACCCATGTGCCTCATTGTAACGTTCCTCTGCCCTTGTCCTGGCATTCCTCACTGGGGTCAGTAGCCATGAGAGGGTGGGGTAACCAGAGTCACCTGTAAATATAGGATGACAACTGTTAGACACACACTAACCCTTAGGGGCAATCCCATACACAGACATCAACATATACTGGTTGTGGACCTTGGGCTCACCTATTAGCCACACCCAATGCCTCTGGAGTTGGCCAATCACATATGGGATGCTGCTATTCCTCAATATAAAGGTGTCATGCACAGAGTCAGGATATTTGGCATTCACATGGGAGATGTACTGGTCCGCCAAACACACCATCTGCACATTCATCGAGTGAGAGCTTTTTCTATTCCTGTAAACCTGTTCATTTCTCTGGGGGGGAACAAATGTTACATGTGTACCATATTCTGCCTCAGTGGTTGAAGCCTATGGAAGAGAACGGTGAGCAGAGGGTCATATTCCCACATCTATTGCACTTATGTTGAATAATTTACTTTACAGAAGCAGTATGTGAATTTGAGAGTCAGTTGATGTGCCAATATCTGCTGTGACGCTTTTAGGTGTCATGCCCTGTGCCCCCCTGAAATGGCAGCTGCCTGACCAGTGAGGAGGGACAAGTGGAAATGAGGTAATTGCGCTAGCACTGTGTTGTAACCGCAGCGCAACTTCGCATTGGTTATTATTGGACCCTATGGGTTCCAGGAGCCAATGGCGATGTACGCCGGCGGTGACGGTATGCACCACAGCGGACGTAACCCCCATTTTCTGACTATTCACTCAATTGCTACCTGACCTTCAACAGGAGAGGACCTACACTGCAAGTGCTGCTGTGACCTGTGTCTGGAAGGGACAATGGCTAATTTGTCCGGGGAAAGGGCCCCTGCCTTCACAGCGGAGGAGTTGGAGAAACTAGTGGATAGGGTCCTATACCAGTACACATTACTCTACGGTCCTCCAGACAAACAGATGAGTACACTGTGAGCATGATGCGTCAGGTAAAGCCACCACCCCCTCTACCAGCACCACCCTCTGAGCAGCCCCTCAGCGTATTTCCTGTGCCCGCTCAGCCAGGAGGGTGGGCATCTCCTTCGCCCCAGACACCTCAGGCCCTGCCCCAGTCAGCCCTGCTGCCCTCAGTAAGGAGGCTACTGACCTCCTGAGATCCCTCACTGTTGGGCAGTCAATCATTCTGAATGCCATCCAGGGTGTTGAGAGGTATTTGCAACAAACAAATGCATACCTGGAGGGCATTCACTCTGGCGTGGCGGCCCAACAGAGAGCATTTCAGGCTCTGGCCTCAGCACTGATGGCAGCCATTGTCCCTGTGTCTAGCCTCCCCCATCCAACTTCCTCTATCCAGTCCCAATCCCCTCTACCTCAGCCTATCACAAGCACACCTTCAGACCAGCATTCACCCAAATCAACACACAAAAGTGGCTCAGGCAAACATAAGCACCACACTTCATCTCACAGGCACTCACACAAGCACAATGCTCTTGCAAACACACCAACATCCACTGCCTCCATTGTGTCCCCCTCCTCTTCGTCCACCTCCCTCCCAGTAGCGTCTCCACTCACACCTGCATGCACTACATCTTCATCCACTACATCCATCACCAGCACACCCATCACAACACAGCCCTCACAAGCAGTCACCACCCAAACAACCATGCACACATCCCCTGTGTCCTCTCCCAAAGTACACAAACGCAAGTACCCACCCATCCAACAGCCATCTACCTCACAACAGCATCCTCCCAACCCCTCTCCATCTTCCCATCCCAGTGTGTCTAAAAACTTTTCCTGGCAAACATTGACCTCTTCCCTAACCCTTCCCCCCTTTTATCCCCTCGGGCCAGGGTGTCCAGATCTCAGGCCAGCACCTCAGCCACCAAGTCGACGTTCGCTGTGGTACCTGCAACTCCCAGAGGATCAAAGGGGGCACCCGTCAGGCCAGCCAGTGTGCCACTGACCCCTAAAAAGGACCAACCCATTTGGCCACCTGCCAAGGTGAAGAAGTGGCCAGCATGCAGCACGGCCAATGAGCACGACCCACCAAGCAAGGCCTCCTCCAAAACTCCAGCTGCCAGTGCCAAGGTCCCAGCAGCATCTGTGTTAGAAATTAGGTATTTGGTTGGCAGTCAGGTTAACCCCTGTCCAAGCAAGGACCCTCACTCTAGTCAGGATAAGTCACACACAATCCAAATTATCCTGTGCCCACCCTCTGGTAGCTTGGCACTGAGCAGTCAGGCTTAAATTAGAAGGCAATGTGTAAAGTATTTGTCCAATAAACCATACAATAACACAATATAGCACCACAAAAAACACCACACAGTGTTTAGAAAAATATATAGGCCCTCATTTTGACCTCAGCGTTCTTTTTGAAAGACCGCTGAGGTACCGCCGGGCTGAAGACCGCCAATGAAGGCGGTTTTCCACACAGTGTATTATGACTGCTGGCAGCCCTCTGTCCTTTTTTGGATGGAGAGCAGCCAGCAGCCATACTGGCGGTTGGCAGGGAAGTGGAGGATGCTCCACCTCCACCGCCCGTCATCAGAACACAGTTCACTGAACTCTCGTCCCATGATTCAGTGTGGCGATGTTCTGGTGACGGGGTGCTGGCGGCAGAGCAGCCCCCATGGATCCCGTCCCCTCCCGGAGGATCACCGGAACAGGTAAGATGATCGTCCGTTAGGGGAGGGGGTAGAGGGGTGTTGTGTGCGTGCATGGAGGTGTGAGTGTGAGTGTGTAGAGGGGGTGTGTGAGTGCGTGCATGCATGCGGGGGTGTTGTGTGTTTGGAAATGTGTGTGTGTCTGTCTGTATGTTTGAATGTGAGTATGTGTGGGTGTATGTCTGTGTGTATGTGTGCGTGTATGACTGTGTGTGTCTGCTGGAATGTTTGTTAGTATGTGTGCGAGTATGTGTGGTGGTGGTGTCTGTGTGCGTGAAAGGGGGGGTGTCGCAGGGGGGAGTGGGGTACTACCACCTTTGGGGGTGGCAGGGGGATCAGCGGTGGGGGGGAGGACTCAGGGTGGGGAGGGGGCGGGGGAGACCCCTGTCAGTGCCAGGGAAGGAATTCCCTGGCACTGATAGTGCCTACTGCCATGGATTTTGTGGCGGTTCCAAACCATACCAAATCCATGGTGGTATGCAGGGTCATGATACTGCCGGCGGTCTGGTGACGGCCGCCAGGCTGGAGACCGAAGTCTCCAGCCCAGTGGTCGTCACCGCCCTGGCGGTCGGAGTGGAGAAGTGGTGACTGACCATGGCAGTAACAGCCATGGGCATAATTCCATTTTTTTTTCCGCCAGCCTGTTGGCGGTATTACCGCCACTTCTCCCCCGTCCACCAGGGTTGTAATGAGGGCCATAATATTTATCTGGATATTTGTAGGTCAAAACGATCAAAGACACAATAAGTAAATGTAGAGATATCACTGAAAAGTGATATAAAGTGTCTTAAATCTTTTTAAAGCAAACAAAGTCTCTTTAAGCACAAAGTACCTGGTTCACGTGAAAAATCTCCGCAATAGGCCGCAGAGGAGGAGAAGTGTGAAAAAAAAGGGGATGTGCGTTGATTTCCCGGGCCACACACGGTGATGCGTCGTTTAGTTTCCACGCAGGGACGGCTGTGCATCAATTTCCGGCGCTCAGTCCTGGATGCTCTTCGGGTTGCAGGGTTTTCTGATGCCCCGGGGTCTGTGCATGTAATCATGGGCTCATGGAGCGAAGTCACAAGCGCTGCGTTGTTCCGGTTTCGTCGTGCAGTAAATTTCTCACCGCGGGGAAGGCTGTGCGTCGGTTTTAGCAAGCTGTGCATTGAATTTTCGCCGCACAAGGAATCCATTTGTAAGAGAGAAGTCTTTTTGGTCCTGAGACTTCAGGGAACAGGAGGCAAGCTCAATCCAAGCCCTTGGAGAGCACTTGTTCACCACAGCCAGGGAGTCTCAAGGCAGCAGGGCAACAGCAAGGCAGCAGTCCTTCATAGAAAGCAGTCAGGTGTGTCATTTGGGCAGTCAGGCAGTTCTCTTTGGCAGGATGCAGGTTCTGGTTACAAGTTCCTTCTCCAGGAAGTGTCATAGTTGGAAGGAGCAGAGGCCCTGTTTATATATCCAAATGTGCCTTTGAAGTCAGGGAAACTTCAAAGAGGGGCTTAGAAGCGCACCAGGTGCCCTTTCAGTTCAATTCTGTCTTCCAGGGTCCCAGTAGGGGGTGTGGCAGTCCTTTCTGTGAGAGAAAAACAAATTTGGGAGTTACACTGCCAGGACATGTAAACTACATAGGTACATGTCCTGCCTTTTGCCTACACAGCACCTAGGTATACCTTAGGGGTGTCTTATATGTAGGAAAAAGGGAGTTTTAGGCTTGGCAAGTACTTTTAAATGCCAAGTCGAAATCACAGAGAAACTGCACATACAGGCCTTGCAATGGCAGGCCTGAGACAAGGTTAAGGGGCTATTTAAGTGGGTGGCACAACCAGTGCTGCAGGCCCACTAGCATTTAATTTACAGGCCCTGGGCACATATAGTACACGCTAATAGGGACTTGTAAGTACATTAAATAGTCCAATTGGGTATGATCCAATGTTACCATGTTTAAAGGGAGAGAGCATATGCACTTTAGCACTGGTTAGCAGTGGTAAAGTGCGCAGAGTCTAAAAACCAGCAAAAATTAGGTCAGAAAAAGAGAACGAGGAAGGCAAAAAGTCTGGGGATAACCCTGCAGAATGGCCATTCCCAACAATCTGCCAAGGTGAGGAGGAAGGGACAGAAAATCCAAGGCAAGGCACTTTAGGCCTTGGAGGCCCCAGGTGAGGGCCTGGTGCCAACCATCAGAACCGAAAGCCCTGCCACCTGTACTGCAGCAAGCACTGCAGCAAGCACCGCCATCTGCACCGCCACCTGCCCGCCACTGCCACAACAACTGCTGGCAGCAGCATCCCCAGGGGGCAGCTGTCCGAGGCTGCAGGAGACGGCCTGGAGCCTCCCACCACCACTGGAAGCACCCCCACCAGCACCGGCACTACCAAGAGTTTGCATCCTTAGTCGCTGCAGGATGGAGTTTGGCCCTGCCTCCATGGAGTGTCATGCTACCTGTTCCCTGCAAATCACGTGCCTCAGACACCCAGGTGAGGGAATGTGAACTGCCACACCCCAAGTGCTGCATCACTGGGCACAAAGGGCCCTCCAGAACCAGTGGAGAAAGGCATCCACTCCCCCTTTCCTTGGCAGGATGAGGCAGACTGGGCACAAAGCCCCCTTCAGAACCAGTGGAGAAAGGCATCCACTCCCCCTATCTTTGGCAGGATGAAGCAGACTGTGCACAAAGGGCCCTCCAGAACCAGTGGAGAAAGGCATCCACTCCCCCCTATCCTTGGCAGGATGAAGCAGACTGGGCACAAAGGCCCCTCCAGAACCAGTGGAGAAAGGCACCCACTCCCCCTCTCCTTGGCAGGATGAAGAAGACTGGGCACAAGGCCAACTCCAGAACCAGTGGAGATGACACCCCCTTGAGAGACTGTGGCCTTGCACTGCCCAGGGCCAAGCAGTGGACAAACCACCCACTAGAGAGACTGTGGCTTTGCACTCCCCAGGACATCGCTATGGGAATGGACCCCCCTCCAGGAGCACTGGCATAGCACCATCTGCCGGGTGAGGTGCCCCCCCCTTCCCCGTCCCCCTGAGGTGCCTGTGTATTTTTTGACCTGTTGCCCCTGAGGTGTTCTTTCCATATTGAGGCAGGAGTCAAGTGTGGGCTTGGCCCATGATTTTTGGCCCAGTGGGCCACGGACATTTGCAAAGGACAGTGTACGGCCTTCTGTACATATTGTAAATATTTGTATGTACTGTTTTTCTATTTGTTAAGTATATCTGCCTATTTCTAATATATCACTGATTTAACTCAATTCCTTTTGTCCTTGCGTTCTTCCAGGGGTTAACGGGGTGTAAATGTAATGTTGAGGAATGTGTTTGTGTGTATGGTGTTATGGGTGGGGGTGTTGCGTGTTGCGTGTGTGTGTCACTCTCTCCCCCCCTGTGTGCTATGTGCAGTACTCACCATTGTCATCACCACCGCCTCCTTTGATATTCCTTGTGTATGAGGAGGTATACCAGAATTGGCAGGACCTGCAGCTCGGGCTTCATGGCATCCTGGTTCTTTGTTGGTTGTCGGAAGGTGAGTGGTTTCCCTTCCGAAGACTGTTTCCGCCGTGCTTTTGATGGCGTTGGTACCGACTCGGAAAAGCTGGCAGATTGGTGGGTTGTAATAGGGCGGGTGGTACATTGTCTTCCGTCTGTCTGTTGGCAGTGACCACTGTGGTATTTGTTGCTACCGCTGTGGCGGTCGGAGTGTTAAAGTGGCCGTCTGTGTTGGCGGTTTCCGCCGTGGTTGTGATCCCAGTTTTTTTACCACCAGCCTGTTGGCGGTATTACTGCCGCTTTAACACCGACCGCCAGCATTGTAAAGAGGGCCTATGTTTCCACAGGTAATGCTTTAATTGATAAGGAAGCTAGGGGAATAGCCTTAAGTGGGTGTGAGTATGAAATGGTGCAGTTGCCACCCACCCCACTGGCTTAAGAAGAATGTGCATATTTTGATCCTAAATGCTTTAGCAACAGGCTGGGAGCAGGACTTAGAGGAATGGAAGAAGGGAGGTTGTACAAAAAACAGGGAGGGGGTTGGGGTAGCCCCAAATAGTAAAGTATGCCTGCCATAAGTGTTGCCCCCCTCCAAGACCCACCTCTTCCGTGGCCCCTCACATGTGCGGCGAGATGGAATGACCCGTCTGTTCTCTCAATGTTTGTTTAGCTCGAAATGTCGTCAGTATGCAGAACATTTGTGTAAACAGTGCACTGTTTGTGCTCAGTATAACACAGACAAGGGTACATCCACTGCATCAGGTAATTTCCCACCGGACTTTATCGAAATGCCCCCCACGCACAAGTTCACATATGTTTTGGTCATTGTGTGCATGTTCAGCAAATGGACAGAAGCTTATCCTACCAAGAACTGTGATGCACAGACAGTTGCTAAGTGCCATGATTTGGTGTTCCGGCGCTCCTGAGCTCTGACAATGAACTAGGGTTTGTTTGTCAGGTAATACAGGGGCTCTACAAACCCTAGGACAGCGTTTTTCAACCACTGTTCCGCGGCACACTAGTGTGCCGCGAGATGTTGCCTGGTGTGCCGTGGGAAAAATTCGAAAGATTTTTTTTTTTTTTTTTAAATGTCAAATTTTCGCCCACATGTGATTGTGCACTGACACCGACTTGAGACTCGACGTCTGAGTGTGTACTGATATCCCGGTACACTATAATGGTACAAAGGTTGCCCGCTCACTGACGGCCCGTGGCAGAATGGCAGCTGAGAAAACTCTGACACGTTCGCATGGTAGCACCAGTGCACGGGCACTTTTTCACTTACGCGTTGTGCATGGATGATGGCACAGGACATCTGATTGTGCGCTGACACCTCCTGCGTAAAGGCAGCTCAGTGCATGATGGAACAGCAGTGGTTTCTTGTGTGGTTCGTCTATTGAGAGTGGTCCCAGAGTGAACAAGCAGAATGCACAGGTGCACTTATGGACAGACACGTTTACGGGCCCTGGGGCGGCTGAATGGGCGTGATCACAGAGATGTATTTCTTCTCTGACACTTGTATTTATTTGTGAAGGGTTTTGTAAGGCGCTGCGGGTTACCTGTTGTACTTCGGGGCGCTAATTGCTGCACATGGCACACACCCATCTCATTTACTATTGGCACGGCTTGCACTGCACAGAGGGATGTAATTTTACTGCTTGGCGGAGGCTGAGTGTGCCGGATGCTGACAGTTACAGCAGAGCGTGCAAGCGCCGTGACTGCACGGGGTTGGTCAGTGTGGACAAACACTGGGTCCTAAGTGCGTGCACAGATGACAGTGGACTTACAGTTGGCACGTACTATCCGGTACACGGACAATCGCAGCTGACTGTGCACAGACCCTCTACACATGGGCACTGTGACTGGCGATCGTGCACTCAGACCTTCTCCATGTCACTATCGGAATGTGCACTTTTAGAGCTGATGACGCACTGGCCTGACAGCGTCACTTTTACTGAACATGTAGTTGTGTGCTTGTTGGTATAATTAAGCATCACTTCTGCATAGGACTGTGCCCTGGTTTACTTAATGCCCTGTACAGTTTTTACGTCCGCTTTCGCGGAGCAGCAAATATCAGGGCAAGCGTATTTTCATTTTACGGATTTGACTAAACCTCAGTTTACTCTAGATTTGTTCCTCGTGAAGAAACCATCAGATTGGCCTCTAGGGGTGTTCCCTTGTAGGAGTAGTAAGATTGTGCTCCTGATAGCCATCGTGAGGCCTGAAAACCTCAAGTAATTTATAATATATAATACCATTGTAGCTTCCTTATGACGAAAGGCGAGTCGGTCACCGTCTGATATAGTTTCTTTTTAGGTTTATATCTGTCAAAGGCAGCGAGTTTGAGCTCCACTAAGGGAGCCGCTGTTGTGTGTCTTACGGAACATTGTGACACCTCAGCTTTTCTGCTCCAGTCAATAAAAAACTTCTTAAATTGTAAACACAAACGCATATTTTTAGTATATATAGTTACATCACTTAATATAAGGGACGGTTCTTTCTCTACGCGCTTCCACGTTCTGGCCGGTCATTTAACCAGGGAAGTGTGAGCTATAGTTATTTGTCCACAATCACACGTTGCGTTCGTTAACGCGGAGAAGCTGGGATCGTAAAGCAGGGCAGCTGGTTCCAGAGCCTACAGTGTAGACTGGATCACATTACTGTACAGAAAAAAAGATTATTTGCAGTGCATGTTAGCTCAGATTGTCGTTTTTCAACCCAAACCACGGACGGCCTCTGCCAGTGAAGGAACGTTGTCCGGCCTCATGAAAAAAACAGATTTCATATAATAGCAAGAAGAAAAAAAAAACAGGCCCGGCGCTGTGGAGTTGGCCCGCGGCCTGGAGAGTTGGGGATTTCTTTGCACAGATGTTCAGCTCTTGCCTGGACTGTGGGGTGACGTGCCTCCACCGGGGCTGCAGGGGGCAGTGTAGGTTTTCATGGGTGTGTCTCTCTCCCACTGCGTGTGAACCAGATGTTGAAGGGTCCGTTAGCTGCAGGGACCGGGCCAGAGGGTCTTTGCTTCTAGGCGCCTCCCTCGGTCGAACAAAGGGATGTCCTATTCCAGCTGCGGGGCCAGCGCTGGCCTGGGCTGTTCATCTGAAGGGGGGCCCCACTCCCACGGGACTGGACCCCTCAAGGCTCTGAGGAGACAGACAGTTGTTGTCCTCAGCCCCGACAAGCGGGCGGTGCCTAAAGGCAGGCCTCGAAGCACTAAACCAAGGGGACGCGTCTGTTTAAGTAACTTGTTATTTGCAGTTTCATCTCATTTTCAGAACTGACGCCTTTGAAATTCTAGTCATGGTGGGAAAGCTACGGAGAAGGGAAGCGCGTTGGCTCGAAATTCTTTAGGACTAAATGAATACCACTTTTCCGGATAACTTTAGAACGGGTCTAGAGGGGAGCTGCTCAAACATGTAATCTTCCCCTTTTTTGATTTCCTTTAGCGGCTCAGGGTTAATTTAATTCTCTATTTTGGTTTTCGTAATGCATCGCGTGTGCTCATGGCAGCCTCTTTCCTGCATTCAGATGTCCTGAGGAAAATAAAGTTTGGCGACGCTTTGGCCTGGGGCATCTGATGTCCATGGGATGACACTGACGTCATCTGTCTCGCGCTCCTTGGTAGACATCCCGTGCTTGTCCCTTCTAAAAAACACCCTCTGAACAGTTCTGTTTGGAAAAGTGTCTCGCGACGCATCTAGAACGTTCCAGATGTTGGGTTCCTCAGCACTTATGCAGGTTTTTTTTAACCGATGGAGCTGCAGCCATGGTCGGTGCAACTCTGGCATCAACACGTGGAAAGTGGCAATCTTGAAATGTTCACACTCACCAAGCAATGGCAAGGTGTTCACCCTGCTGCACTGTGTGAGATAATAGTTAAACATTTAAAAACTCTCGAGGAGAAGTTGTCATTTTATTTCTCTTCAGTCTCCACTGAATGCCTTGACTGGGTTAGGGACCCTTAAAGCTTAGCATCAGTTGGTGGAAAGGACATGACTTTACAGGAGCAGGAGGAACTAACTGAACTGAGACAAAATCGTGGTTTCAAGCTAAGATTTGCTGATCTACCTTTGGACAGTTTTTGGTTGGATACTGCCAAGGAGTTCCCCCTTCTGGCAAACAAAGCTATTTTGACATTGCTCCCATTTTCCACTACATATCTGTGTGAGATGAGCTTTTCAAGCATGATTGCTATAAAAACTAAATACAGAGAGAGACTGAGAGCTGTTGACGAAGAGCTACGTGTGTGTCTTTCTTCGATTCCAGCCAGAATATCAGCTTTGTGTTCAGCCAAACAGGCCCAGGTTGCGCACTGAATAAAGTATTTTATAATTTTTCATATTTCTGTTTACTTACTATTTCATAATAAAGTAATTATAAAATACTTTCTTTGTGTTTATTTGATTCCTATTCAAGAGAATTACTTTATATATAGTCAATATAGGCACAGACTTAAATTTTTTAACATTTTCTAATGGTGGTGTGCCTTGTGATTTTTTTCATGAAACAAGTGTGCCTTTGCCCAAAAAAGGTTGAAAAACACTGCCCTAGGAGTCACCAAGAAATTGCACTGTGCATACCACTCAGCAGCAGGAGCTGTGGAGATTGCCTCAGTTAAACAAACTTAGACAAAATAAGGGTTGGTCCCAAAAGGTTGTCCGTGGATCGTTCTGGGCCCAGGGGGATTTCTTTGTATGTGGTAATTACACAAACTTCAGAATACCGGCTGGATGTTGAGGTAGCTGTAATCCAGCACTTGTGTTGCCATGCATAACACATGTGACAAGTCTGTCTCAGATATTAGATCTAGCACGCAGGAAAAAGCGCAAAAGGAGGACTCCTTCTTGGATAGATCAGTCCTTAGCAATTATGGGAGTGATAGTGCCACCATTTGGGCTTATGCACTCAGAATATAAAATACACAAATTGGCAGGACTGGTGGAGACATCGGCGGACTCTACAGCGACAGCTCTGGGAAATATTACTGAAGAGCTCACTGATCTGAGAGCTGTTGTAATACAGGACAGAATGGCGTTTGACATCATGACATAATTCAGAGCATGGTTCAGCAATTGGGGGTCATGGTTCATAGAGGCACTGGTAATAAGGACAGTGGAGCTCATAACAATGTGCATGCTAATAAAGGTGTGTCCCACCTGCATAAGGGTAGTGCTAGACAGAGGCTGTAATAAGACTGCTGCATATCATCAGCACCACCTTAAAGAGGATGCCCCAGAGGAAAAAGTCACTCCTGAGACAACTCTGCTAAAGATGGAAGTGTAGGTTGTCATTGAGTATCAGATCGGCGGAATGTGGGATTGCATTTTACCTTGACTCCATTTTGGGTCTGCTAGGCCCTGTGATACTCAATGATAACAAGGCCTATTTGTTGAACAGGTCATGACCCAGATTAACTTAGTTTACAGTTTGTTTCTGTTTGCTCAGAACACATCATGATGCAAGGCTGAGCTATCAAGACAGCCCACATGAAATGTCACTGCAAGCTAGCTGAAGCAATATGTATGAAGAAATGTACTATCCTGTGTATGTGTTGTCTCTGTTAGTTGGAACGTTCCACCTCGCAATGTGAGACACATAGCCCTTATTCTGTAACTTCCTTGCTGTATTGTTCCTTACCTTATTTGGTGCGAAATAAAGGATTAACAGTAATACCTTCTGCAATGTTCGAGAAATGATCACATGCTAATGTTGAGATTTAATGAGATGCACAAACACGCCTTGTGGTTTACAGAAATAAAAGATCATGTATGACTTCCTTAATTTGATCTGCTTGGGATTGGCCTCTCAAGCCACAGTCTCTGTGAATGTAAATAAATTGTTTTTCTTTATACTCTAAGGCTGGCTGGTCTCTAGTCTTGTTCCTGATCTGAAGGAGGCTTCAACACTGTTGAATAAGAAAATGTTGAACATGAGTAGGGAAAAATGGCCATTTGGGACAACGTTCTTTTGTGTAACTTTTTTTCATGATGGCCAAGTTACAAAAAACAGTATACTGTTATATCTACTAAATCCTTCTGGTTGTGGGTATATATAGGGTTTGTAGTTTCAACAACAACCCGAGGTACACATAGAAACATCTGAGCTCCATTGTGCAATAGTTTTTCTTTGTGTACCAAGCATAGGCCGATTCATATGTTGAAATATGTAGAGCAAAGAATGGGATTTAAGAGAAAGTATGTATTTCTGACAGTGGCACAATATATGGAGTTTAGGAGCAGTGGTTATTTGTACATCTCAGAATTTTTGGGTAATCATCCGAGCATATTTTTTAGAGGGTATGTTTCAAAATATCTTCTTTCTTGCATGCTGGCTTATATTTGGAAGACACAAATGTAGTGAAACCCAATTAGTAATAACAAATGTTCCACTATTCTATGCTTCCACATGTTTTCCAATAAAAATGGTAGCTCACTTGTGTGGGTAGGCCTAGGGCCCGTGACAGGAGTGGCCAAAAACACAATGTGGATGCATAACTCTTTTTCCACTCAAAATCAACCCTTTTTTTGCATAGTGGATAGCCATTGATTTTAAGTCCTAGCTCAGCTGACACTTAGAGAAACCTAGCAAACTTGCACATTTTTTAAAAACAGACACCTAGGAGAATAGTTCAGGGTGGGGTTACTTGCATGGTTCTCACTAGTTTTTTTTTCTGTAGACTCCTTTGTAAACCTAATACTTTGATTGAAAAACACATATTGTCCTCACATTTCTGTGATGGAAAGTTCTGGAATCTGCAGGAGCCAGAAACTTCCTTCCACCCAACATTTCTTCAAGTCTCCCCACAAAATGGGACCTCACGTGTGAGTAGGCCTATTGCCCATGATAGGAATTGTCCCAAAACACTCATGGATACCCAAAAGTGGGTAGCTTTGGATTTTGGGCCCTACATCAGTCAGCACCTAGAGAATGCTAGCAAACTTGCACATTATTGAAAACTAGATACCTGGGGCAATCCAGGGTGGGGTGACTTGCGTGGTTCTCTCTACAGGTTTTTTTCCCAAGTACCCCTGCAAACCTCAAAGTGTGACTAAAAGAACACATTTCCCTCACATTTCTATGATGGGACTTTCTGCAGGAGCCATTGCATGGGGACTCCCATCGATGTTTGTTTGATCCATTTCTGTTGCAGGCACTAGGCACAGCATTTTTATCGTCAAAAGTGAATCCATACAAAGCACACCACCCTGGACTCCCCCTGATTTCTGCTCTTCAGAACTATATGGGTTTGTTTGGTTTCTGTAGGTTGTGACCGAGGCAGGCCACAGATAACACAACTATGCCTATTTGCCAAATCAGGTTTGTTTTTTGACAGTAAGTGTTGATGTTTCCATATTACGTTTTGGGGTGTTGTGGACACTAGGCTTGTCCGTCCAAGAGTAGTTTTTTATCTTAACAAGATTGGTAATGCTGGGCAGTAGGAAGTTTGTGGATCCCTGTGTATTCGGGAAGTTTACATCACAGAAGTGCAAAGAAAATTAGTGATATTTTTGTGAGTGTGAGGTATGCAAAGCATTGGGGGTAAGAAAACAGCATGGGATCCACATAAGGCATACCCCTGGACTCCCCTTGATGTCTAGTTTTCTGAAATCTCTGTGTCCTGTAATTTTCTTGATGTGGTGCCAGGTGTAAGGTAGGCTTTGTACCCCTGGGGAGACAGATTTATGGCAACCTCCTCAATGAGTAAAAACATCCTAGCTGTTCCTTTCTGGTGGGGAGGTATGACTCAATACCAGGAAAAAAACGCCACCTCCTTATTTTGCTTGTTTTGGTGCCATTTTGAAAACCCTGGAGTTTACTGTGCTTTCGTGAAAGTTGCATGAACTGACATGGAAATCTGCTGGAGCAGGGGTTGGAAAAGAGAGGAAAGTTTACTTTTACAGGACTGGATTACAGCCAGCTGTCCTGTCCAGTTCTACTCTGTGGAGCATTCAACATATGAAACACTTGCTAGCACTTCCTTACTCTTTACAACAGGCATCAACTTAAGCAGGTCACATTGCCTATTACTTAACAAGAGCCCTATGTAGTCCCCTCATCAAGTATTCAGTTGTTTATCGTGTTTCAGTTTGATGCATGCCCAGGTGAGCAATAAATTCAGGTGGACAGAAAAGCTGAGGTCAAATCCATTTACTCTACAAAGGTGGAGGTATTAATGGTATCCCATAGCCCTGTAGGCCTTCCTCCAAAAACACAGAAGATAAAATGCTCCTGGAAACACCAACAAATGCTCACAGGAAGATGAAGGGAAAAAAGTCCTGGGTGGCCTGCTGACCCCATGAGAGCAAAAAGAAACCCTGGGCCTCATTTGCCTGCTTTTAGTGAGACTCTGGGGGTTCAATGCTCTGCACCATATTTACAAGATGGCGAAAAGCCACTTTCTGTGGCTTGGCGCCTCCTTGTAAATATGGCCCCTTACACACATCACTTTGCATGAAAGGGGTGTGCAATGGGTGTTGCTGTGGGCGTTCCACTGCAAAACCCATTGCATTTTGGCATTGCCCCAGGTTTATGAGAAATTGTAAACCTGAGGCAGCAACAATAACTAACACCACCCCAGGGGTGGCGTTAGCATGGCACTACCAGGAGAAATACTTTTTGTATACTAATTTCTGCTTTTCCTATGTGTGCTGCATCCTGCAGCACACACAGAAAGAGCAAAACACTATTAACGATTGTTTATGTGCAGGAAGGTGACTCTTCGTGCACATAAACAATAATCAATTAATGATGATTTGCTACTCCTATGTGTGCTGCATTCTGTAGCACCCATAGACTTAATAAATCACCATTATTGATTGTTTATGTGCAGGAAGGACATCTTCCTGCACATAAACAATCGTTCCCTGCAAAGCAGGTACCCCTACACTATGGTGCAAGGGTGCCTACATTGGTGTTAGGCAGCTACTTTTAGCACCAGTGCTAGAGTAAACACAGGGGTGAGCCATATTTTTGTGAATACAGTGAATTCCTGTATTTCTGAAGTGACACAATGTGGTGCTCTCAATTTTGGTGCCTAGTCTTCCCTACAGAGCAAAGGGGGGCAGCATCATTGCACTTTTGTTTTCAAATAGCATGCTGCACAACATATACAATGATCTACTGCATGTCTAAAAAAGATTTGCAAACCCAGAAGGTAATGTAGGCAAGGCATATTGCCTTTGCCAATGCTTGTTTTAATTGCTTGCAAGAAGGAATGCAAATGTTTTGATATCAAATTAGTTGAGAGACGTATGCAAACTCTGCATTGGAGTTTATTGTGCAAGAGATATATGCAAAAGTAGTGTGAGGTCTTTCCTACTAATGTGATTTTGAATTCATCAGCTTTAAAGCTGGGAGATTACTGTGGGTTGTTGTGTGTTGTTGCATTCTTCGAGGTACAGATTTGTGTATGCGAGTCTGTAAGTGACAGAAACACCAAGTTAGAATTTGTTTTACACATTTGGAAACCTGTTCACTGTGGGCTCCCACAAGGCTCACAACTTTCACTTCACTTATCCAATGTATATAGGCTCAGAGCATCAACTTATACCAAATCCAGTTTCACTGGTGTGCCTAAACATTCTTCCACTTAGAAGAAAATATACCACATCTTAACAGCATCCCTATCTCCTTGAGATATTATTTCTTCAATGAAAGAAAGTTTCCTAAGTCATAGCAGGTATAAAACAGAGAATCTCATCTTCAACTTTGGGAAATTGGATTATTGATTGAGGGGTGGCTTAACCCTTCTCAGGCAACAACTTCAATTCTTGTCAGGGTGTACCTCAAATGTCAATATATTAACCTGTGGTTAACCCTCTGGTACCGTCAAACAAAAACAGTGAGGCTTAACTTAGAGGCAATGTGTAAAGTATTTATGCAGCACTCAAACAGTACTAACATGAAGAACACTGCACTAGAAAAATCCCACACCAATCTAGTAAAATACATTTGAGTATGAGGATTCTTGGTGTATGCAGGGACAAAGGACTTATAGAGAATGGATTTAATAAAAACAAGAGAATACCTGTAGGCTTGGAGGAAAAGAGGACAGGAGCAGGAAGGGTGCAGGGTAAACTATCAAGATAATACAAGTACAAACAAGAAAGTATAGCAGGGACACAATAGAGAACTATTAAAAATTAGATTGTGCATCCTCCTTTGAAGGTGATCTCTCTGCATGGGGAAAAGTATCTTGAAAGAAGACAAAGAGCAGATTAATGTCACAGAGTTCAGGCTGACACCCAGCAGCTCCAATGAGGAAGGATTGCTGGGTAGCTTTCTATGCCAATGCAGCCTTGGAATCTAACTGGCACCCTTGGAACCGGTGAACACCAGGATATAATATAAACACACAAGACGGCAAAGGTGAACACTGGAAGTAAACCAGAAACAGGGATTGCGCTCTGGGAAAATCTGGCCTGACATATGGCACAGGAATAAGACTGGAATACCCAAAACTGAATATACTTGAGATCTGCACACTAACTATGACAGTACAGGCAGGATAAGGACTGCATGTACAATACAGCTCTGGATGTGTGCAGTCAGAATTAGAGTCAAGGCAACAGGGACACAAAGAGGCATCTGCACACCGACTAGGACAGGTCTCACCTGCTGCAATGTTCTTTAAGCTTGCGGACCTCAAGAGAAACACGTGGCTGAACTCAAGGTGTTTTGCCAGGAGAGGGGACTACCCACTGAAAGGAGCACTAGGAAGGCAAAGCTCCAAAAAGGCCTTGAGGGCATGGACAAAGGCTCACTGGTTGCCAATAACAACAGAAGACCAGGAGGGTGAGGATAATGTAAAGGGATAAGAACAGGACCTGTAGGAGATTCTTGAGATGGGGTAACTGACGGAGAGGAGGGAGGAGAGAGAGTTCAGGCTGGAGATGGCCAGACTCAGGGTGAAGGAAAAGTAAACGTGCCATTGAGGCAAAGAATGCTGAGAGGGCTTTGCCAAAATAGAAATCTGAGGCTGAGAGGGCCTTGGTAAAGGAGAAAGGATGAGGCAG
Organism: Pleurodeles waltl; assembly: GCF_031143425.1. Lineage (NCBI taxonomy): Eukaryota > Metazoa > Chordata > Amphibia > Caudata > Salamandridae > Pleurodeles > Pleurodeles waltl. The sequence goes on along the minus strand of NC_090440.1, from coordinate 102,678,234 downwards.
AGAGAGCCTTGGAGGAGAAGAGACTAGACATGGAGGAAAATAGAATGGCCCATGAGCTAAGTCTCAGAGAGCTGCACATTAGAGCCAAGCAGTTGGAGCACAGCAATATTGGGAGTACAGTGCTCGCTGGAGACAAGAATGTCCATGTTCCTAAAGGTCTGGTGCCTTGACATTGCTGTGTAGGATGACATTTGCAAATAGTTTAAAGTAGGGGTGGGTGAAAAGTCCACTCCGTCATGGAGTTTGGGGAATTTTCCCACTCTTTCTGCTTGGAACATGAAGTTCTGGCAAAACTCCACCAACCTGCAGCAAGGTGAAATTTTTTCACATGCTCAGCTTCTAATGTTAAATTGGCTAGCATGAGAAAGAATTTGTGTCCCCCGGAGTTGAGAAAACTGCCTCTTGAGTACAAAATCAACTTGAGCAGCAGAAATACACAGTACCCTCTGGCACACTGCCTGGTGTGGTGTGAGCTGATTTTATTGCACAGAAGAAGCTCCCAGGCCTAAAAAGTAGCATGAGCAGTGCAATGTGCCTGATTCCACCCGCTCGTGGAACTCCGCAGAATCTGGAGTCATTTTATGTCACCTTAGTTTGAAGGTTATGGGGTGGTTTTACAGATGCACAGGATCCCTAAGGAGAATTGGGGGACTCATCTGTGGAAGCTCATTCCTAGCAAGGTGATGGACACCTTACTGGCCCTAAAGAAGAGGAACAGGATGAGGTATGCCCTCATGAAGGAAGCCCTCGTCAGAAAATGTGGCCTTACCCAAGAAAAGTACAGGCAGAAATTGCTACTCCAAATAGCGATTCAGTGCAGAGTCGCACCGCAATTTGCGACCTCCCAAAAAGCGAGGTCGCAAATTGCACGAAGGGTGTGGTCAGGTGTCGCAAATTGTGACTGACTCGCAAATTGCACACAGGTGAAAATTAAACTTTTGAAAAACCCACTTCCTGGTTCTGAGTGATGACATCAGAACCAGGAAGTAACCCCATGGAACAGGGAGGAGGGAGGAGCCCACCCAGCCCAAACTACAGAGCCACACCCAGGTGAGAGGAGTTGCAGCAACAATGGCTACACAGGAGAAGGAGACACCCAGTGGAGGCAGAAAACGGAAACTGAAGTTTTCTGAGAAGGAGTTGGAGGTGCTCACCGAGGAGTGCTGCCTGCACCATGAGGAATTATTTGGCAAGGCAGCAATGAGTGTCCCTGACAGCCACATAAAGAAGATCTGGCAGGACACCCAGAACAAAATTAATGCCATTGGTGTCAGCCACCGCACCCTGGATGAAATCCGCAAAAGGCGGTATGGCCTTCGCTCCAGGACCAAGGAGAGGGTGGTGGAGCACATGAGGGAGATACATGGCACTAGAGGAGGGCCATCTACTGTACCACCCCCTACAGCCATCGAAACTATGGTGGAGACAACTCTGGAGCCGGAGGCTGTACTGGGCATTGGAGACCCAGACAGTTCTGCACCAGGAACATCAAAAAGTAAGTACCAAAATTAATGTATTTACACCAGCCTATGCACTATGCACACAATCACAGTACACATCAGCAGGCACCTCCAGATTAGCTCCATTCACAGTTTTGCAACCTATAGAACAGTGCATTATGGGCAATGTAGTGCAGTAGTCCAAATATAGGGAAATGTTTATATTGAGGCATCAAACATATGTGCGATACTGACAGTCTATCCCGTATGTCCCACAGGTCTCCCACAAGGCCCCCCCATCAGCCCCACTGTGCAGGGAGAGGATCATGGCACAGACACACAGGAGGAGGCTGCCACAGACACGGCAGGGGAGTGCAGGACAACACCACCTGTTCAATCGGCACAGTAGACCATGGACGATCCTGCTCTGGGTATGGAGGCAGTCATTGGAACACCAGGGCCAATGCCTAGGGAGAGCCAACCACAGGGATCATCTGGTGCGGTGCGTAGATGACGCACAATGCAGTCTGTGCGTAGGGAGGATGTTTCCGATGAGGATTTGTTGAGACTTGAGGCATCCTTATTGCAGAGTCAGCACCTGCAAAATAGACAAATGCAGTTAATGAACCGTAACCTCTCAAGACAGCAGAACACAATCATGTATGGGCTGGCACATGTGGACAACCAGTTAACTACAATGAACACTCACTTGGGTAACTTGGCTACCTCCATAGACAATTTGGTCAGGGAACTGGTGGCTGACAGGGCATAGGCACGGCGCAGGGAGTGCAACAATGCTGCCCGTTTAGACAGGCTAGGTGTGTTCATAGGGCGCTTGGCTACCAATACAACCTGCCTGTCAAGGTGCACTGCCTGCAAGTGGAACTAGGGCATTTTGCAGGAGATGTGGCTCGAGAACTTGGCCGCATCAGCCATGTGGTGGACCTGCTGGAGACCAGACAGGCAGCAAGGGGCATTGGGGATACCCCGCAGGACAGTGAGGAGGTCTCCAATGTGAGTAGTGTGTCTGCCACTGATGCACGTGTGTTGCAGAGTAGCAGTGCACGGCAGGGCTCAGGGGACCAACCTGGAGTGAGCCATGGTGGCCACAGTCGCAGGAGGCTGTGAGCTACTGACATGTGGTGTTACAGAGGCGCATGGACATAATGTGTCAGATTACACTTTCTTTTTGCATATTGTAGTATAGTTGACAAATATTTCCACATTATAGATCTGCAGTAAAAGAGTTAATTTGTTGAACTACACAACTGGTGTAAGGAAATGCCTCCTTGGCATGGTTGCCCCCTGACTTTTTGCCTTTGCTGATGCTATGTTTACAATTGAAAGTGTGCTGAGGCCTGCTAACCAGGCCCCAGCACCAGTGTTCTTTCCCTAACCTGTACTTTTGTATCCACAATTGGCAGACCCTGGCATCCAGATAAGTCCCTTGTAACTGGTACTTCAAGTACCAAGGGCCCTGATGCCAAGGAAGGTCTCTAAGGGCTGCAGCATGTCTTATGCCACCCTGGAGACCTCTCACTCAGCACAGACACACTGCTTGCCAGCTTGTGTGTGCTAGTGAGGACAAAACGAGTAAGTCGACATGGCACTCCCCTCAGGGTGCCATGCCAGCCTCTCACTGCCTATGCAGTATAGGTAAGACACCCCTCTAGCAGGCCTTACAGCCCTAAGGCAGGGTGCACTATACCATAGGTGAGGGTACCAGTGCATGAGCATGATACCCCTACAGTGTCTAAATAAAACCTTAGACATTGTAAGTGCAGGGTAGCCATAAGAGTATATGGTCTGGGAGTCTGTCAAACACGAACCCCACAGCACCATAATGGCTACACTGAAAACTGGGAAGTTTGGTATCAAACTTCTCAGCACAATAAATGCACACTGATGCCAGTGTACATTTTATTGTAAAATACACCACAGAGGGCACCTTAGAGGTGCCCCCTGAAACTTAGCCGACTATCTGTGTAGGCTGACTAGTTTTAGCAGCCTGCCACAAACCGAGACATGTTGCTGGCCCCATGGGGAGAGTGCCTTTGTCACTCTGAGGCCAGTAACAAAGCCTGCACTGGGTGGAGATGCTAACACCTCTCCCAGGCAGGAATTGTCACACCTGGCGGTGAGCCTCAAAGGCTCACCTCCTTTGTGCCAACCCAGCAGGACACTCCAGCTAGTGGAGTTGCCCGCCCCCTCCGGCCAGGCCCCACTTTTGGCGGCAAGGCCGGAGAAAATAATGAGAATAACAAGGAGGAGTCACTGGCCAGTCAGGACAGCCCCTAAGGTGTCCTGAGCTGAGGTGACTCTAACTTTTAGAAATCCTCCATCTTGCAGATGGAGGATTCCCCCAATAGGGTTAGGATTGTGACCCCCTCCCCTTGGGAGGAGGCACAAAGAGGGTGTACCCACCCTCAGGGCTAGTAGCCATTGGCTACTAACCCCCCAGACCTAAACACGCCCTTAAATTTAGTATTTAAGGGCTACCCTGAACCCTAGAAAATTAGATTCCTGCAACTACAAGAAGAAGGACTGCCTAGCTGAAAAACCCCTGCAGAGGAAGACCAGAAGACGACAACTGCCTTGGCTCCAGAAACTCACCGGCCTGTCTCCTGCCTTCCAAAGATCCTGCTCCAGCGACGCCCTCCAAAGGGACCAGCGACCTCGACATCCTCTGAGGACTGCCCCTGCTTCGAAAAGACAAGAAACTCCCGAGGACAGCGGACCTGCTCCAAGAAAGGCTGCAACTTTGTTTCCAGCAGCTTTAAAGAACCCTGCAAGCTCCCCGCAAAAGGCGTGAGACTTGCAACACTGCACCCGGCGACCCCGACTCGGCTGGTGGCGATCCAACACCTCAGGAGGGACCCCAGGACTACTCTAAGACTGTGAGTACAAAAACCTGTCCCCCCTGAGCCCCCACAGCGCCGCCTGCAGAGGGAATCCCGAGGCTTCCCCTGACCGCGACTCTTTGAACCCTAAGTCCCGACACCTGGGAGAGACCCTGCACCCGCAGCCCCCAGGACCTGAAGGACCGGACTTTCACTGGAGGAGTGACCCCCAGGAGTCCCTCTCCCTTGCCCAAGTGGAGGTTTCCCCGAGGAACCCCCCCCTTGCCTGCCTGCAGCGCTGAAGAGATCCCTAGATCTCCCATTGACTTCCATTACAAACCCGACGCTTGTTTCTACACTGCACCCGGCCGCCCCCGCGCTGCTGAGGGTGAAATTTCTGTGTGGACTTGTGTCCCCCCCGGTGCCCTACAAAACCCCCCTGGTCTGCCCTCCGAAGACGCGGGTACTTACCTGCAAGCAGACCGGAACCGGGGCACCCCCTTCTCTCCATTCTAGCCTATGTGTTTTGGGCACCACTTTGAACTCTGCACCTGACCGGCCCTGAGCTGCTGGTGTGGTGACTTTGGGGTTGCTCTGAACCCCCAACGGTGGGCTACCTTGGACCAAGAACTGAACCCTGTAAGTGTCTTACTTACCTGGTAAAACTAACAAATACTTACCTCCCCTAGGAACTGTGAAAATTGCACTAAGTGTCCACTTTTAAAACAGCTATTTGTGAATAACTTGAAAAGTATACATGCAATTTTGATGATTTGAAGTTCCTAAAGTACTTACCTGCAATACCTTTCGAATGAGCTATTACATGTAGAATTTGAACCTGTGGTTCTTAAAATAAACTAAGAAAAGATATTTGTCTATACAAAAACCTATTGGCTGGATTTGTCTCTGAGTGTGTGTACCTCATTTATTGTCTATGTGTATGTACAACAAATGCTTAACACTACTCCTTGGATAAGCCTACTGCTCGACCACACTACCACAAAATAGAGCATTAGTATTATCTATTTTTACCACTATTTTACCTCTAAGGGGAACCCTTGGACTCTGTGCATGCTATTCCTTACTTTGAAATAGCACATACAGAGCCAACTTCCTACATTGGTGGATCAGCGGTGGGGTACAAGACTTTGCATTTGCTGGACTACTCAGCCAATACCTGATCACACGACAAATTCCAAAATTGTCATTAGAAGTTGATTTTTGCAATTTGAAAAGTTTTCTAAATTCTTAAAAGACCTGCTAGGGCCTTGTGTTAGATCCTGATTAGCATTTCTTTTAGAGTTTAAAAGTTTGTAAAAGTTTGAATTAGATTCTAGAACCAGTTTTAGTTTCTTAAAAAGTATTCCAACTTTTAGAAGCATAATGTCTAGCACAGATGTGAATGTGGTGGAACTCGACACCACACCTTACCTCCATCTACAGATGAGAGAGCTAAGGTCACTCTGTAAACTAAAGAAAATAGCAATGGGCCCCAAACCTACCAAAGTACAGCTCCAGGAGCTTTTGGCAGAGTTTGAAAAGGCCAACCCCTCTGAGGATGGCAACTCAGAGGATGAAGATAGTGACTTGGAGGGAAATTCCCCCCCTCCAGTCCTACTTAGGGAGAGCAGGGCTTCTCAAGCCCTGACTCCACAAATAATAGTCAGAGATGCTGGTTCCCTCACAGGAGGGACCAACAACTCTGAAATCACTGAGGATAACTCCAGTGAAGAGGACATCCAGTTAGCCAGGATGGCCAAAAGATTGGCTTTGGAAAGACAGATCCTAGCCATAGAGAGGGAAAGACAAGAGATGGGCCTAGGACCCATCAATGGTGGCAGCAACATAAATAGGGTCAGAGATTCTCCTGACATGTTGAAAATCCCCAAAGGGATTGTAACTAAATATGAAGATGGTGATGACATCACCAAATGGTTCACAGCTTTTGAGAGGGCTTGTGTAACCAGAAAAGTGAACAGATCTCACTGGGGTGCTCTCCTTTGGGAAATGTTCACAGGAAAGTGTAGGGATAGACTCCTCACACTCTCTGGACAAGATGCAGAATCTTATGACCTCATGAAGGGTACCCTGATTGAGGGCTTTGGATTCTCCACTGAGGAGTACAGGATTAGGTTCAGGGGGGCTCAAAAATCCTCGAGCCAGACCTGGGTTGACTTTGTTGACTACTCAGTGAAAACACTAGATGGTTGGATTCAAGGCAGTGGTGTAAGTAATTATGATGGGCTGTACAATTTATTTGTGAAAGAACACCTGTTAAGTAATTGTTTCAATGATAAACTGCATCAGCATCTGGTAGACCTAGGACCAATTTCTCCCCAAGAATTGGGAAAGAAGGCGGACCATTGGGTCAAGACAAGGGTGTCCAAGACTTCAACAGGGGGTGACCAAAAGAAAGGGGTCACAAAGACTCCCCAGCAGAAGGGTGATGAGACAACCAAAACTAAAAATAGTAAAGAGTCTTCTACAGGCCCCCAAAAACCTGCACAGGAGGGTGGGCCCAGAGCCTCTTCACAAAACAATGGGTACAAAGGTAAAAACTTTGATCCCAAAAAGGCCTGGTGTCATAGCTGTAAACAGCATGGACACCAAACTGGAGACAAGGCCTGTCCCAAGAAAGGTTCCACTCCAAACTCCCATCCAGGTAACACTGGTATGGCTAGTCTCCAAGTGGGATCAACAGTGTGCCCAGAGCAAATCAGGGTTCACACTGAAGCTACTCTAGTTTCTGAGGGTGGGGTGGATTTAGCCACACTAGCTGTCTGGCCGCCTAACATGCAAAAATACAGACAGCAACTCTTAATTAATGGAACTAGAATAGAGGGCCTGAGGGATACAGGTGCCAGTGTCACCATGGTGACAGAGAAACTGGTTTCCCCTGGCCAATACCTGACTGGAAAAACTTACACAGTCACCAACGCTGACAATCAGAGAAAAGTACATCCCATGGCAATGGTTACTTTAGAATGGGGAGGGGTCAATGGCCTGAAACAGGTGGTGGTCTCCTCAAATATCCCAGTGGACTGTCTGCTTGGAAATGACCTGGAGTCCTCAGCATGGGCTGAGGTAGAGCTAAAAACCCATGCAGCAATGCTGGGTATCCCTGAACTGGTGTGTGTGAAAACAAGAGCACAATGCAAGGCACAGGGTGAAAAAGTAGAGCTGGAGTCTGGAAAAATGGCCCAGCCTACCAAGAGGACAGGAAAGTCAGTTGGGAAACCAACTGCAACACAGCAAAAGAAAGGGAACCTCTCTTCTCAGGAAGAAGTTCTGCCCTCTGAGGGAACTGAGCCTTTGGAGCTTGAACCTTATCAGGTTGAGCTCTTAGGCCCAGGGGGACCCTCAAGGGAGGAGCTGTGTAAGGGACAAGAAACCTGTCCCTCTCTTGAAGGCCTTAGGCAGCAAGCTGCTGAAGAGTCCAAAGGCAAGAAAAATGGAACACATAGGGTCTATTGGGAAGATGGGCTCCTGTACACTGAGGCCAGAGACCCCAAACCTGGTGCCACTAGGAGAGTGGTAGTGCCTCAGCTGTTCAGAGAGTTCATCCTAACATTGGCCCATGACATTCCCCTTGCTGGACATTTGGGACAAACCAAGACGTGGGAGAGGTTAGTCAACCACTTCTACTGGCCCAATATGTCCAACATGGTTAAGGAGTTTTGCCTCTCCTGCCCCACCTGTCAAGCCAGTGGTAAGACAGGTGGGCATCCAAAGGCCCCCCTCATTCCACTTCCTGTGGTGGGGGTGCCCTTTGAAAGAGTGGGTGTGGACATAGTTGGTCCACTGGAACCTCCCACAGCCTCAGGAAATATGTATATCCTGGTAGTAGTGGATCATGCTACCAGGTATCCTGAAGCTATTCCCCTTAGGTCGACTACTGCCCCTGCAGTAGCCAAGGCCCTCATTGGTATCTTTACCAGAGTGGGTTTCCCTAAGGAGGTGGTGTCTGACAGAGGTACCAACTTCATGTCAGCATACCTAAAGCACATGTGGAATGAGTGTGGAGTGACTTATAAATTCACTACACCTTACCATCCACAAACTAATGGCTTAGTTGAGAGATTCAACAAGACATTAAAGGGCATGATCATGGGGCTCCCAGAAAAACTCAAAAGGAGATGGGATGTCCTCCTGCCATGTCTGCTTTTCGCTTACAGGGAGGTACCACAGAAGGGAGTAGGGTTCTCACCCTTTGAACTTCTGTTTGGTCATCCTGTAAGGGGACCACTTGCCCTTGTTAAAGAAGGCTGGGAGAGACCTCTCCATGAGCCTAAACAGGACATAGTGGACTATGTACTTGGCCTTCGCTCTAGAATGGCAGAGTACATGGAAAAGGCAACCAAAAACCTTGAGGCCAGCCAACAACTCCAGAAGTTTTGGTATGACCAAAAGGCTGCACTGGTTGAGTTCCAACCAGGGCAGAAAGTCTGGGTTCTGGAGCCTGTGGCTCCCAGGGCACTCCAGGACAAATGGAGTGGCCCTTACCCAGTGCTAGAGAGGAAGAGTCAGGTCACCTACCTGGTGGACCTGGGCACAAGCAGGAGCCCCAAGAGGGTGATCCATGTGAACCGCCTTAAGCTCTTCCATGACAGGGCTGATGTGAATCTGTTAATGGTAACAGATGAGGATCAGGAGGCAGAGAGTGAACCTCTCCCTGATCTTCTGTCATCAGACCCAAAAGATGGTACAGTAGATGGAGTGATCTACTCAGACACCCTCTCTGGCCAACAGCAAGCTGATTGTAGGAGAGTCCTACAACAGTTTCCTGAACTCTTCTCCTTAACCCCTGGTCAGACACACCTGTGTACCCATGATGTGGACACAGGAGACAGCATGCCTGTCAAAAACAAAATCTTTAGACAGTCTGACCATGTTAAGGAAAGCATCAAGGTGGAAGTCCACAAGATGCTGGAATTGGGAGTCATTGAGCGCTCTGACAGCCCCTGGGCTAGCCCAGTGGTCTTAGTCCCCAAACCTCACACCACAGATGGAAAGAAAGAGATGAGGTTTTGTGTGGACTACAGAGGGCTCAATTCTGTCACCAAGACAGATGCTCATCCAATTCCAAGAGCTGATGAGCTCATTGATAAATTAGGTGCTGCCAAATTTCTAAGTACCTTTGACTTGACAGCAGGGTACTGGCAAATAAAAATGGCACCTGGAGCAAAAGAAAAGACAGCATTCTCCACACCTGATGGGCATTATCAGTTTACTGTTATGCCCTTTGGTTTAAAGAATGCCCCTGCCACCTTCCAAAGGTTGGTGAATCAAGTCCTTGCTGGCTTGGAGTCCTTTAGCACAGCTTATCTTGATGATATTGCTGTCTTTAGCTCCACCTGGCAGGATCACCTGGTCCACCTGAGGAAGGTTTTGAAGGCTCTGCAATCTGCAGGCCTCTCTATCAAGGCATCCAAATGCCAGATAGGGCAGGGAACTGTGGTTTACTTGGGACACCTTGTAGGTGGAGGCCAAGTTCAGCCACTCCAACCCAAGATCCAGACTATTCTGGACTGGGTAGCTCCAAAAACCCAGACTCAAGTCAGGGCATTCCTTGGCTTGACTGGGTACTACAGGAGGTTTGTGAAGGGGTATGGATCCATTGTGACAGCCCTCACTGAGCTCACCTCCAAGAAAATGCCCAAGAAAGTGAACTGGACTGTGGACTGCCAACAGGCCTTTGACACCCTGAAACAGGCAATGTGCTCAGCACCAGTTCTCAAAGCTCCAGATTATTCTAAGCAGTTCATTGTGCAGACTGATGCCTCTGAACATGGGATAGGGGCAGTTTTGTCCCAAACAAATGATGATGGCCTTGACCAGCCTGTTGCTTTCATTAGCAGGAGGTTACTCCCCAGGGAGCAGCGTTGGAGTGCCATTGAGAGGGAGGCCTTTGCTGTGGTCTGGTCCCTGAAGAAGCTGAGACCATACCTCTTTGGGACTCACTTCCTAGTTCAAACTGACCACAGACCTCTCAAATGGCTGATGCAAATGAAAGGTGAAAATCCTAAACTGTTGAGGTGGTCCATCTCCCTACAGGGAATGGACTTTATAGTGGAACACAGACCTGGGACTGCCCATGCCAATGCAGATGGCCTTTCCAGGTTCTTCCACTTAGAAAATGAAGACTCTCTTGGGAAAGGTTAGTCTCATCCTCTTTCGTTTGGGGGGGGGTTGTGTAAGGAAATGCCTCCTTGGCATGGTTGCCCCCTGACTTTTTGCCTTTGCTGATGCTATGTTTACAATTGAAAGTGTGCTGAGGCCTGCTAACCAGGCCCCAGCACCAGTGTTCTTTCCCTAACCTGTACTTTTGTATCCACAATTGGCAGACCCTGGCATCCAGATAAGTCCCTTGTAACTGGTACTTCAAGTACCAAGGGCCCTGATGCCAAGGAAGGTCTCTAAGGGCTGCAGCATGTCTTATGCCACCCTGGAGACCTCTCACTCAGCACAGACACACTGCTTGCCAGCTTGTGTGTGCTAGTGAGGACAAAACGAGTAAGTCGACATGGCACTCCCCTCAGGGTGCCATGCCAGCCTCTCACTGCCTATGCAGTATAGGTAAGACACCCCTCTAGCAGGCCTTACAGCCCTAAGGCAGGGTGCACTATACCATAGGTGAGGGTACCAGTGCATGAGCATGATACCCCTACAGTGTCTAAATAAAACCTTAGACATTGTAAGTGCAGGGTAGCCATAAGAGTATATGGTCTGGGAGTCTGTCAAACACGAACCCCACAGCACCATAATGGCTACACTGAAAACTGGGAAGTTTGGTATCAAACTTCTCAGCACAATAAATGCACACTGATGCCAGTGTACATTTTATTGTAAAATACACCACAGAGGGCACCTTAGAGGTGCCCCCTGAAACTTAGCCGACTATCTGTGTAGGCTGACTAGTTTTAGCAGCCTGCCACAAACCGAGACATGTTGCTGGCCCCATGGGGAGAGTGCCTTTGTCACTCTGAGGCCAGTAACAAAGCCTGCACTGGGTGGAGATGCTAACACCTCTCCCAGGCAGGAATTGTCACACCTGGCGGTGAGCCTCAAAGGCTCACCTCCTTTGTGCCAACCCAGCAGGACACTCCAGCTAGTGGAGTTGCCCGCCCCCTCCGGCCAGGCCCCACTTTTGGCGGCAAGGCCGGAGAAAATAATGAGAATAACAAGGAGGAGTCACTGGCCAGTCAGGACAGCCCCTAAGGTGTCCTGAGCTGAGGTGACTCTAACTTTTAGAAATCCTCCATCTTGCAGATGGAGGATTCCCCCAATAGGGTTAGGATTGTGACCCCCTCCCCTTGGGAGGAGGCACAAAGAGGGTGTACCCACCCTCAGGGCTAGTAGCCATTGGCTACTAACCCCCCAGACCTAAACACGCCCTTAAATTTAGTATTTAAGGGCTACCCTGAACCCTAGAAAATTAGATTCCTGCAACTACAAGAAGAAGGACTGCCTAGCTGAAAAACCCCTGCAGAGGAAGACCAGAAGACGACAACTGCCTTGGCTCCAGAAACTCACCGGCCTGTCTCCTGCCTTCCAAAGATCCTGCTCCAGCGACGCCCTCCAAAGGGACCAGCGACCTCGACATCCTCTGAGGACTGCCCCTGCTTCGAAAAGACAAGAAACTCCCGAGGACAGCGGACCTGCTCCAAGAAAGGCTGCAACTTTGTTTCCAGCAGCTTTAAAGAACCCTGCAAGCTCCCCGCAAAAGGCGTGAGACTTGCAACACTGCACCCGGCGACCCCGACTCGGCTGGTGGCGATCCAACACCTCAGGAGGGACCCCAGGACTACTCTAAGACTGTGAGTACAAAAACCTGTCCCCCCTGAGCCCCCACAGCGCCGCCTGCAGAGGGAATCCCGAGGCTTCCCCTGACCGCGACTCTTTGAACCCTAAGTCCCGACACCTGGGAGAGACCCTGCACCCGCAGCCCCCAGGACCTGAAGGACCGGACTTTCACTGGAGGAGTGACCCCCAGGAGTCCCTCTCCCTTGCCCAAGTGGAGGTTTCCCCGAGGAACCCCCCCCTTGCCTGCCTGCAGCGCTGAAGAGATCCCTAGATCTCCCATTGACTTCCATTACAAACCCGACGCTTGTTTCTACACTGCACCCGGCCGCCCCCGCGCTGCTGAGGGTGAAATTTCTGTGTGGACTTGTGTCCCCCCCGGTGCCCTACAAAACCCCCCTGGTCTGCCCTCCGAAGACGCGGGTACTTACCTGCAAGCAGACCGGAACCGGGGCACCCCCTTCTCTCCATTCTAGCCTATGTGTTTTGGGCACCACTTTGAACTCTGCACCTGACCGGCCCTGAGCTGCTGGTGTGGTGACTTTGGGGTTGCTCTGAACCCCCAACGGTGGGCTACCTTGGACCAAGAACTGAACCCTGTAAGTGTCTTACTTACCTGGTAAAACTAACAAATACTTACCTCCCCTAGGAACTGTGAAAATTGCACTAAGTGTCCACTTTTAAAACAGCTATTTGTGAATAACTTGAAAAGTATACATGCAATTTTGATGATTTGAAGTTCCTAAAGTACTTACCTGCAATACCTTTCGAATGAGCTATTACATGTAGAATTTGAACCTGTGGTTCTTAAAATAAACTAAGAAAAGATATTTGTCTATACAAAAACCTATTGGCTGGATTTGTCTCTGAGTGTGTGTACCTCATTTATTGTCTATGTGTATGTACAACAAATGCTTAACACTACTCCTTGGATAAGCCTACTGCTCGACCACACTACCACAAAATAGAGCATTAGTATTATCTATTTTTACCACTATTTTACCTCTAAGGGGAACCCTTGGACTCTGTGCATGCTATTCCTTACTTTGAAATAGCACATACAGAGCCAACTTCCTACAACTGGGCAATGTGTGTCTTACATTAGTAAGTTGCCACGGTTGCTACGTACCTGCCAAAGTAGTGGGTTGCAATGTGGTTCTGTCTCTGTCTGCCCTCCATTGCGATGCTTCTATCCCCAGGCTGGCGGTGTGGTAGCTCTTGCTCCTCATCCTCCGAATCTGTGTCGTCAGGGGTGAGATATAGCCCACGTCCGGTGGCAATGTTGTGTAGGATGGCACAGGTGGCAACTATCTTGCATGCTGTTTCTGGGACATATTGAAGTGCTCCTCCACTTTTGTGCAGGCATCGGAATCGTGACTTCAAGTAGCCAAACGTCCTCTCAATTACAGCTCTGGTCCGCCGATGTGCAATGTTATATCGCCTCTCATTCTGACTGCCAGGTGTTAGGTATTGGGTGAGTATCCAGGGTCTCAGGGCATATGCACTGTCACCTATTTGACAAAAGAGGCAAATTTAGCAGGGCATAGCAGGGTTACGCAGTGACATGTATGTAAGGCTTCAGAGTGTACTCGCCAGTACCTAATAAATATCCTTCTCCAAACTCCCCATGTTCTAGGCGTTGGTGTATCCCACTGTGCCTGAATATGTATGCATCATGTGCACTCCATGGATATTTAGCCACAATGTCAGTAATGACATTACGGGCGTCACATACCACCTGGATGATTAGTGAGTGGGTACATTTCCTATTGCAGAACACATATTCCAGATTTGCTGGTGGGCACATTGGTATATGTGTCCCGTTCACACACCCTATTAAATGGGGGAAGTTGGCAAATCTGTGGAAGTCCAACTTGGTGCTGTTCATTTCTGCCTCATTTCTGGGAAGGTGTATATATATCTGGACATGTGTGCGAGTATGGCATCTAGGAAACGTCTGAAGAATCATGAGAGTGCACTTTGGGATACCCCACCTGCCACTGCAATCACCCCCTGATAGCTACCCGAGGCCAACAGGTGCAGTGAGCAGAGCACTTGCACATGTGTGGGGATGGCCTTCCGCGCATTGTCTGGCGTTCGAGCTGAGGTTTCAGCAGTTCAATTATCTCTAAGATAACAGCGCTGCTCAGTCTGTATTTCTCATATATCTCCTCCTCAGTTTGTTGAAATAGTGTCTGCCTGCTTTGGTATATCCTCTCCTGTCTCTGCCTCCACCTCCTCTGCTGGGCAGCCTGGACTCTCCTCCATGCAATCATGTATAGTGCAGCCATTTTGAGTAGCCCTGATGCCTTCTGGGTCTCCTTTTATACTTTGGTTCTGGTTACCACCTGCTCTGAATCAGTGGTAATCTGGGTGTGCAAAACGGGCTTTTTGCGACTAGTCGCAATTTGCGACTGGCTTTTGCATACGGTTTGTGACTTGCAAATTGCGACTTCCTAATTGCGGGTCGCAAAATCAGGTTGCAAATTTTTCATGTCGGTAATGGGTCGCATCGCTATTTGGTACTCCGAAATGGGATTTGAACATCCCATTTCGCAGTTTGCGGGGTCGCAAATAGCGCTGCGACCCACTTGCGACTCGCAAACATTTGCTACATCTGGCCCTATATGATCTGTTTGACGGAGAGCACATATTCGAGCTGCAAAGACACTTGATTGATAGGAAGCTCACTGACCCCAGAGAGTTTGCTAAGTAGGTAGACCGCTGGCTCAGCACCAGAGTCGTCAATAAGGAACCTTGGGGTATCACCACAAGGGTGGGCAGGGTCCCCATCAAAAGAAAGAGGGGAAAGACAAACCTGAAAAACAAGGATTCTTTAAAAGTCCCCAAACTAGTTCCATGGGTCAGAACTCCCAATCACAGAATCAGGACCTTGGAGATAATTTCTGTGAGAAATGGGGTAGTTAGATCGGGGGTGAGCCATACTCAAGCAACAACCACAATACTTGTCAGGGTCAACCACAAAAAGTCACTAAATTAACCTGTGCATATTACTCAGGTAGCTTGGCATAAAAGCAATCAGGCTTAACTTAGAAGCACTGGGTAAAATATTTATGCACCACTCAAACATAAATAAAGTGAAAACACAAAACAAGTAAAATCCCAACAATTTAGAAACTTAGAGTAATTTATAATACATTATTTGAAACCAAAATGATGAAAATACAATCAGTAGAACCAGGGATATGCAATTTCAAACATTTAAGATAAGTATAGCACCTAAAAACACAAAGAGGGTCATTATGACCCCAGCGGTAGGTGATAACGTGGCGGTAGTACCACCAACAGGCTGGCTGTACAAACTGCCACATTAGGATGTTAGCGGGTTGGCTGCAGCCAACCCGCCAATATACCATTCCTACCACCATGGCGGTAGCAACCGCCGGGCCGGAGATAACAATCTCCCACCCGGCGCCCGCTATTGTACAGCCGGCGGCATTTTGACCCTCCCTACCGCCATGGTTTTCGTGGCGTTCGCAACCATAGGGGTAGGCCCTACCAGTGACAGGGAACTCTTTCCCTGTCACTGGTAGGAGGCTCACCCCCCCACACACTCACAGACACGCACCATATATAAACACACTCAATCACATAGGCATACACGCATTCATTCATGCATGCATCCATTCATTCTCGCACACATCCGTACGCACATTCACACTTACATGCAGACACACATTCACATTTTCATTCATACACGCATTCTCACACATGCATACACCCACGCAAACAACGCTACACACACATTCATGCACACTCTCACACATTCATGCACGCACCACCCTCTCCCCTGACGGAAGCCCAACTTATCTGCATCCAGGGGGTCTTCTGGCAGGGAACAGGATGGTGGGCTTCTACCACCAGCAGCACCCGCAGCAGAACATAGCCAGGCCGTATTTGTCATGGCGCTGCTGGTGGTAGCAGTTCCACCTTAACACCATCCGCTGGTATGGCCACAGCCGTTTTTCCTCCCTTCTTGTGGTGGAAATCCAGCTGTGGTCATAATTTGGCGGACTGATGTTAGCCGTGGCGACGGTCTTTTGGCGGCCATCGCTGTGGCGGTAGGCGGCATTTAGCGCCAATGTTAAAATGAGGGCCAAAGTGCCATTTGCGTTATCTGGTTGCTTGAGCCCGGGTGAAAGCCACAAGTTCAGGATGAACTGCAAATGAGTACAGGCCGGATACAGAGACTTGGTAGCCCCACTGAAAAGTTACCTTCTAAGGTGCAGTGTCAAGAGTCCCGTTTGAGATGGAGGAGGTCGCAAAGAGTAATAAGAGCTGAACAGATGGTCATCAATGCAGTACAAAGAGCAGGTCAAGCATCGCAGAAGTTGTTGCTGCAGCATGAAGATCCTGTCAGGCATCATGGACGGTCGTTGACAGTCACCAAGTGCTGTTCACGCTTCAACACGAAGTCTGGGACGTTATGGGGCAGTTGGTGTCAATGCTGAGGCCTAGGTTCCTAGCTTGGTTGGTTGGTGTGGGTGTGGGTCCAAGTTTGGCAGGCCATCAGGTGGAGTCCAAAGGTGAGCATTTTTTGCTGAAGATCAGCACTTCAGTTTTGTCAGTGTCGAGCTTGAGTCTGTTTTCTTTCATCCAAATGCCGACACTGGTCATGCATTGTCTTGGTGGTGACAGTGTCATCTGAGATTGAAAAAATTAGATGGGTGTTGTCAGCGCAGGGGATGATGTTGATTCCATGGGAACTGATGATGTTAGCCGGACGAGTCATGTACATGTTGAAAAGTGTTGTGCTGAGTGATGGTACACCACAAATGAGGTCTTTGGTTTCTGATGTGAACGGCTTGAGCCTGACTCGTTGAGTTCTTCTGGAGAGGAAGGAGGCTATCTATTTGAGAGCTGGTCCTTCCTGCAGTTTGTAGTCCGGTGATAAGTATGTGTCAAAGGCAGAATAGAGGTCACGGAGGATGAGGGCAGTGGTCTACTGATGTTTAAGGATGGCATGTATGTCGTCTCTGGCTAGAGTGTGGGCTGTTTCAGCGCTGTGGTTGATTTGGAGTCATATCGACTATGAGTTTGTGGCACTCTAGGTGGTCGGAGTGTTGTTGGTTAATAGTCTTCTTGATGACTTTGGCTGGGAAGGAGAGAAGTGGTTGGGAAAAGGAGGAACAAGGAGGGTCAGTAGCTGCTGAGTACTTCAGGGTTGTCTGAGGGTTTTTTGAGGAGAGTGGTGGCTTTAGCATGTTTCCAGCCATCTGGGAAAGTGGCTGTTTTGAGGGAGGAGTGAAGCGCCAATCATGCTTATATGGTGGGGCAGGGATCTGTGTGCACTCCTGAGAGGACTGTCTTCATTATTGCTGTAGCATCTTCGATGAGAATGCTGTCAGTAGGTAGTCTTTGGTGCATGAAGTTAGCAGGCTGGAAAGGTCAATGGGGGTAGCTGGGGTTCAAAGTTGCTTTAGATCTTTGTGATTTCTTCATGGAAATTGTTAAAAAGGTTGTTGCAGAGTTCTGGTGTAGGGGTGATGGTGTTGGTTTGGTTGAGGCAACTGGGTTGGTGAATTCCTTGACAATAGCAAAATTTTCCTTGAAGTTGTTGGAGCTAGTTTTGTTTCTCAGGGTCAGGGCCTTTCTCTTGGTCTCTTTCACTTGATTATGCATGCTTGGGTATTTAAGAGTAATGAGGAGGTAAAAATCGTACAATAAGAGTCTATTTAGAAAGCACGTGCAACAGCTCGCTACTGTGTTCTATTTCATTTAGCACTATTTCTGTATCTTTTGTTATGTTATGAAGATTTGTAAAACACAGGGAAAGTATCCTAGCATTCAGTAGATGTAAGTCTAGAGGAATGAAGGGCCTACTGGGAATACTGAAAAAGCCAGGTTTTCAGCTTCTTGCGAAATTTAAAAAGTGGGGGGGGGGCTATTATGTATTGTGGCAGGCCATTCCATGCTTTCAATTTAATGTATAAGAAGGCTCAGATTTTCTATATGCATTGGATGTGTGCAAGGAGTCTGGACAAGCAGAAGTGTGTGGAAGGTTGGAAGATCAGGTGTGACTGTTAAGGTCTGCTAAGCCAGTACTATTTAGTGCCTTGTAAGTGTAGGTGAGGAGTCTCAATTGTACTTGTTTGAGAATGGAGAGCCAGTGGAGCTCCTCCAGGTGTGCCTTGATATGAGTGTGTCATGGAAGTTTGTGAGTGACTTTGGTCACTGAGTTCTGAATGGTCTGCAGCCTTCTGGTGAGTTGTTTGTTGAACCTGACACAGAGAGTGTTCCCATAGTCCAGCTGGCCTGTCACCAGAGCTTGTATGACTGTTTTCTTGACACCGAATGGGAGCCATTTAAAAATCTACCTCAGCATCTTCAGGGTATTGAAACGTAAGGGGGTC
The DNA here is from genome assembly GCF_031143425.1 of Pleurodeles waltl. Lineage (NCBI taxonomy): Eukaryota > Metazoa > Chordata > Amphibia > Caudata > Salamandridae > Pleurodeles > Pleurodeles waltl. The sequence continues at coordinate 102,659,781 of NC_090440.1, read as the reverse complement.
ATGTCAAGTTTGTTGTTGATGATGATTCCAAAGTTTTTGGTGTGGGTGGTGCTGGGGGTGTTGGTGTATCTCTCCTGGTCACCATCTGAAGTTCCACAGTGATGTGTTCTTCCCGAAGAACATGATTTTTGTCCTGTTGGTGATCAGCTTTAGACAGTTAGGCCTTCATCATGACATTGGCAGGTGGTGGAGGCCACCCGCCAATGTCATTCCGCCATCAGGCCACATAGGTGGCCTGAACCCCGCCAGCCCTAATATGAGTTTCCTGCTAGGGCAGCAGGGAACAGGGTCTTACATTGCAGCCTGCTCCTAATGGAGCCGGCAGCAATGTGGCACTGCAGCAGGTGCAGCAGCACCATTGTGCATTCCACTGCCCGTAATTCAGGTAGTGGAATGCGCGATGGGGCACTGCCCATGCAAAGTAAATGGGCCGTGCAGGGGCCCCCCGAGTTCCCCCGTTCCACCAGCCTTTCCAGGGCGGAGTAAACCGCCATGGTCAGGCTGATGGATGGGGACTCGGAATCCTCAGGGCAGCGCTGCCTTGGCGGATTACAACTGCAAGGACCTCCAAGTACAGGCTGGAGACAGCCTGGCGGTGACGGTGGTGGGACCGTGGTGGCTCCGCCTCAGTTATAATGTGGCAGTTGGACTGCCACGACCACAGCGTTCTGACGCCCACCGTGACCCCAGCGGTTTGATGACCGCTAGGGTCATAATGACCCCCTTAGTCTTCATCCAGGGGATATTTTAGTCATGAAGGCACTGAACTTGATACAGGTACTAAGCAGCTTGTCTGTGAGAAAGGAAATGCGTTGTGTGTCATCTGCACAGGAGAGAATGTAGATGTTGTGAGAGCGGTGATACTGGCTAAAGGGATCATGTATGCACTGTAGAAGGCCCGGCTCCAAAAATTAAGTTGCCTGCATCTGAGGTGTATGGTGTCAGGCTCACTGACTGGATCCTTTCAGCTTTCAGTCAGAAATTTGCTGATCCATCATAATGAGCATCTTTGCATTCTAAAGCCATGTAAGCATTGGATGATGACGGAGTGGGAGACTGTGCCAAATGCTTTGGAGAGGTCCAGGAAGATTGCAGTGTCTCCTCTGTCCAGAATCATGTGGATGTCATCAGTAGTGATGATGAAGGCAGTCTCCCTGCTGTAGCTGGGCCTGAAAGCAGATGGAATTATGTGGATAAGTTGATAGTCATTGAGGTATTTGGTGAGGTGTCTGTTGATGGTTTTCTCTAAGGCTGGAAATGGCTGCAGGGAGATTGGTCTTTAGTTCTAGACCATTGAAGGGTCTGTAGAGGGTTTCTTTGGCAATGGCAGAACAGTTGTACGTTGCCAAGCATCTGGGAAGGCCGTGGAACAGATGGAGGCTTTCAGAATGGGTGTGAGCATGGAGATGATGGGTTGCAGTCCTCTGGTGTAGGTATCGTGGTGGTGGGAGTCTGATGAGGCCCCTGAATGAATGGACTTCATGGTGGCGGTATCTTCTTCTGGGTTGATGATGGGCCAGTGTGTGGTTATCATTGGTTCGTTGGTTAAGATTGAGAGGCATTTGGTGAGGTTTGTTGGTTCCATTTGTGGGTTGAGGTTGCTGTAATGTCAATTATTTTGTTGCTGAAGGATTCAGAGAGATTGTTACAGAGGTCCTGTGAGGAGGTGATAGACTTGGAGGTGTTCACTGGTGAGGTGGAATCTTTCACTATAGTGAATATTTATTTGCTTCTGTTTGTGCTAGCATTGATGCTGTTTGCTAGAGTGATGTGTTTGGTTGTCCAGGTCATTTGGTGGTAGCGTCTTAGCTCAGATTTGAACGGGTTCCAGTCTGTACTGTCCTGGCTCATTCTCCATTTGAACTCCAGTTGTTTGTAATTGAATTTTATCAGTCAGAGTCCCTCTGTGCATCAAATGGCTTGGGGTCTGGCTCTTGCTGTATTGCTGGGTTTGAGGGGTACCAGGGAGTTTGTGCAGGAGTTGATCTAATTGATGAAGTTCTGGATGACTTTAGGGAGATTGTTGCTGTGTGCGGGTCAGTGGATGTTGAAAGTGGTGTTCCAGTCTCTGTTAGTTATGCTGTTCCGGTTTCTGTGGGCTGGCTTGGTAGTGGTAGGTGCCTATTGGACCAGGATGGGGATGCTGAATTTGACAAGAGTGGTCAGTCCAGTAGACTAGTTTGGGCTTGTCAACTCTGATGGTGTTGAAGTTGGGGACAATAGGGTCCTGGAGGTGTCTGGTAACATGGGTAGGTTATTTTATTCACTGGGTGAAGCCCAGGCTTCCAAGGTCTTGGATGAGTGCTCTTGAGTTGGGGTCAGCATGGTTTTCCAGGTGGAAGTTTAGGTCTTTGAGTAGGAGCAATACGTTGCATCACGGTCGAGTGGTGCTATGAAGTTCGTGACAGTGTAGGGAGGATGGGGTGCACCTTCATGGTGGTCTGTGGATGAGACTGCAAGGATGAAGTTGACTGTAACATGGAGCTTGAACGACAGGTATTCTATGTTGGATGATGACGAGTCCACAGATGTGGTGCAGCTGATGGTGTTCTTGTGGATGATGGCTGTTACAATGTCTGGTGCCTATGCAGGGTTCAGTCAGGATTCTGTGAGGAAAAGTATGCCCGCACATTGTTGTGCAGCAGATCCCAGATCTCTGTGGCATGTTTGGTGAGTGAACCGGTGTTGAGAAGCATGCATTCAAGTGAAGATGGTTACAGGACTGGCCTGTTGAGAGAGAGGGGTGCGGTCGGTGCAGATGTGGTGAGTGTTGTGAGGGGTAAGTGCAGGAAAACCTGCAGGAAACACAGGAGAAATATCTCACAGTGTTGTATGGTGGGACAAGGCAGCAGAGTGTGGTGCGATGGCCAAGGTTGAGGGTATAGAGGGTTGTATTATGGTAGCGGTGGGATGGGGGAGGATCACAGCTCCTGGAAGTGGCTGTTATCCAGGCACAGATGGATGCAGAAAGGCATGCCTTTGGCACACCAGCAGCAAATTTCCTCCTGAGCATCTGTGCTTTGGCAGCCATTATTTTCATAGCGCAAAAGGCATCCTTGCGTATTTTTGGAATACAAAGTGGCATTTTTGTAAATAGAAATAGGAAATAATTTAGATGCAAAATGACTCCTAAACATTTAATCAATTATTGGGTCAGACATTCTAACTACCAAACTCTATGAGCTTTGCAGATGCAAAAATTAAAAAAAGACAAAATGTATTTTGGAAAACATCTAACTTTGGTGCTAACAAAAATGTGGGTAGATTTCTAAAGGGAAAAACCTGCAAAGGAAAAACAAATGCACATTGGTTAAACTTTTCCTAAATGAGACAGCAGCTTGCAAAGTCTTCATCAACGGAGCAGAGGAATAGCAGTTCTACAGCAATGAGCATCAGGAATATGAAAAAGGCAACAATTCAGTAATATTGGGCATAATGTAACTGAACTGCTAAAATCATAAGTAGCTACACATAAGAGCTGCAAAGAACTGAACAGAACCTAACTGCACGGAAAGTTAAACAGAAACTGCCTCTGAATGGAACTGAAAGGAAACTGACTCTAAATGGAACTGAACACACACCATCTGAAACTTGGTAAATTAAAGTCCCGAAAGTTACTAGCTATGCCTCTCTTGGACAAGACGATGAGGTGTGTTAGTACTCAGCCAATTACATTTAATCTGGGCTTCAGTTGAATTCTTCTTTATTCTTTTTACGCTCCTCTCTGGTCTGCAGATTCCATGTAATAATTGCATTGTTAAAAACAACACAAAATACAACATTTAGCGTTGCTTCCTTTCAGAAACTAAGGCTCATTGTTAAAACTTGCAATACTTATCACAAGGAAGTGTAGAATGAGCAGGACAGAGAAAGCAGTAGATGACCAATGTGGATAAATAATGTTTGCAATGCATTTCAGTAAAGTCAGCATTACATTTCAAAGTTGTGCTTCTGGAAAAATACTAAAATGTAGGCCTTTTTACTTATGGTAATACATAAGGAATAAAACTATTCTAGGAATTTCAAATCATGTTTAGTACATTATGGTGGTCATTCTGACCCTGGCGGTCTTTGACCGCCAGGGCGGAGGACCGCGGGAGCACCGCCGACAGGCCGGCGGTGCTCCAATGGGGATTCCGACCGCGGCGGTAAAGCCGCGGTCGGACCGGCACCACTGGCGGGCTCCCGCCAGTGTACCGCCGCCCCATTGAATCCTCCACGGCGGCGCAGCTTGCTGCACCGCCGCGGGGATTCCGACCCCCCCTACCGCCATCCAGATCCCGGCGGTCGGACCGCCGGGATCCGGATGGCGGTAGGGGGGGTCGCGGGGCCCCTGGGGGCCCCTGCAGTGCCCATGCCACTGGCATGGGCATTGCAGGGGCCCCCGTAAGAGGGCCCCTACATGTATTTCACTGTCTGCTGCGCAGACAGTGAAATACGCGACGGGTGCAACTGCACCCGTCGCACAGCTTCCACTCCGCCGGCTCGATTCCGAGCCGGCTTCATCGTGGAAGCCTCTTTCCCGCTGGGCTGGCGGGCGGTCTGAAGGCGACCGCCCGCCAGCCCAGCGGGAAAGTCAGAATTACCGCCGCGGTAATTCTGACTTTCCCGTAATCTGACGGCGGTAATCTGACGGCGGGACTTTGGCGGGCGGCCTCCGCCGCCCGCCAAGGTCAGAATGAGGGCCTATGTCTTACTTAATAATAATGAATCATTAGTTTTGCAGTACATCTGGTTATAATTCATCAAAATACATTTTCACAGTCATGTATTATTTCACATTGAACTCCAAGTGACTGACACCATTTCAACCACACTTAAGGATACATATTTTCTTTTTCTAGGGCACGTTTCTCTATTTAGGCCTTTTAGTACACGTTATGGTTTATGTTTTGGTTGCTCATTTTTATTAATAATGTTTGCTCTCTAACAAACCCTTTCTAATGTAAATGTGTGCCATCACAAAAGAACATTTTATTAATGAGACAATTCAAAACTTAGGCACTCATTATGACATTGACGGTAAATCCCACTTACTGCCACGCTGACGGCCGCCAACTTACTGCCGCCCCGGTGGATATCCATTCACCATATTATGCCACACACACCAATCCATCAGTATTCAGCCACATACACAAATCTGTCAGACCAAAGGTCAGTGATAAGCAGGCGGTATCAAAACCCACACCATTACGCCAACAGAACAACACCCACCACATTATGACCCTCAAAGCACATTCAAAGGCAGTAAACCATTGGCGATACATATCGCTGAGCTCACAATGGACACCCACATATAAAACAACACCACATTGGACAATTCAAACAACACACACCTGACACCCACACACCCACACCACTATAACCACACACACATTACCCACAACCCTTTATGATTACAATTCATTTCCAGCAGAGTCACTAAGACCACTGACACAGCAAGAGCCACACACTACTCACACCTATACACCACTCACACACTCCACATTAAACACCCCAACATATTACCGAATACACCCTCACCAACACACATCACTCAAAACCCATTGCACCACAGAGACACCCCCGTTTCACAGAGGAGCAGCTAAGCGTCATGGTGGAGAAAATTGTCAGAGTACAGCTACAGCTATTTGGAGCACAGATGCAGTAGATATCTATAGCTAGGAAGATGGAGTTATGGCGGAGAACCATGGACAGGGTCAAACACAGTGGGGCAGCGCCCAAGAACTAGGGCATCAGGAAGATGTGGAACGACCTACAGGGGAAGGTACGTATGATTGAAGCAAGACACCAGCTCTCCATCCAGAGGCCTGGCAGTGGACCCCCCACTCCTCCCCCACAACCCACAGCATGGGAGGAGCAAGCCTTGGCAATACTGCATCCTGAGGGCCTGGCCGGAGTCGGAGGAGGACTGGACTCTGGTCAGTCAACTCTACTATTATAACCCACTACCTGCATACCATTACATACCCTCACCCTCACTCCCATCACTCCACTACATCCCACACACCCCACCATCACATCTGACTCATCCCAATGTCAAGCCCTGCATGCTGTACCAATGCATGCACACCATTCACAGCCCTGCATGGGCACTCATCACTGAAGCATACACACTATAGAGAATGAACTATCCCACGATACACTAACATACACAAGTGAAAGCTGGCAGGGCATATCCATCCAAAGAGGGGAAGGCATGGATGTACAATATGACAGATACAGAAACCATAACACATAATTTACATCCCCACAGGTACCCCAGCCCATGTCAGCGGGGTGGAGGTGTCAGTACTATCCAGTCCCCCAACTGAAGAGGCCCACAGTGATGACAGCAACTCTGGTCTTCAGGATCTAGATGACCTACCCGGCCCATCAGGGACGTCTGGACAGCCGGTTACTCATTCCCAGTCACACACCACCATAGAGCCTCCCCCATCAGGAAACACCACCACAGCACCCACCCAGCGTACCCATACCTCTGTCCCCAGGACACATCAATCAGCAGTGTTCCACCTCTACAGGGACCCCAGGGAACACCTTGCCCCCAAGACAATCAGGGACCTGGGGTCAGTGGCAGTGGGCACACGGTTCAGGGGACAGAAACACAGGCCACCAGGGACACTGGGAGGACTATTGTACCCCAGGTGGAGGACAGGCCCAGGGAACCGACTCTCCAGGAGGCACTCGCTGAGATTCTGGGAGCCTATCAACATTCCCAGGACACAATTTGCCAAATCCTGGACAATGTGCAGGAGAACAGGCAGCTGCAGGAGGGACATTACCAGGGGATCAGGGCGGACTTGCAGGCCATTAACAACACCCTGGTCTCCATTGCAGGGTTGCTGGCAGACATGGCCAACATTATGAGGGAGGCAGTCTCACACCAGCGGGCCCCTGCCACTAGCCAGACATCTCAACAGCCTGCCACCTCTGCTGCTGCTAGTGGCCAGGAGGCACTGCCACAGGACTCACAGGCCACCAGCACCCCTCCCCCTGCAGAAGGTGAACATCCCCGCAAACGTTCCCTGCGATCCAGACAGAAGCCAGAGACACTTGCCAAGACCCCCGCCAGGAAATGAGATTGTCACCCTTTTGTCCTACTCTGTCATCTTGTCCACCTTGAACTGCCATTGCTCCCCTTCCTATGTCCCCTTGGACAATGCAAATGTGCTACAAAAAGACTGGAACAATATCCTGGACTTGCCTCCATCATCAGCCCATCTCATTGCACTTGCCCCTCCATATATTAGCACTTCAATAAACACCCTTTGGAAAAAAAACATTTTGTAGTATGTCATGTATATCAAATATGTATTTATTGTAACAGGTACAAACATTGCAAATCAACTGTACAGAGAATGAGAATAATTAATGAGCTGTAGCTGGCTGTAGTGATCACACCAGGAGTATATGTCAGGTCACCAACATCTGCAAAATGAATTGCCAGAGGGAACAGTAAGTGGGCATAGAAGTTGAAAATATCAGCATGCCATTGTCACACAAATTAAAACAAAAGTCATTGAAATGTGAAGTAACACTGTCCTACCTGTGTGTCATTGGAAGTATTGTCGGATCACATATGTTCTGTTGTCCTCATCCTCATCCTCTGCCTCCTCATCCTCACTGTCCACAGGGTCTACTATTGCCACACGGACCTCTCCAGCCTCCTCCTCCTGCAGGAATGGGACATGGCATCTGAGGGCCAGGTTATGCAACATGCAGCATGCCACCACTATCTGCCAGATGGGTAGCAAAGGAATCCACCTGTTTGAGGCACTGGACCCTGGCCTTCAGGAGGCCAAAGGTCCTTTCAATTATCCTTCTGGTTCGCCCATGTGCCTCATTGTAACGTTTTTCTGCCCTTGTCCTGGCATTCCTCACAGGGGTCAGCAGCCATGATAGGTTTGGGTAACCAGATTCACCTGCAAATATTGAGGGACAACATTTAGCCACACATTATCCTATATGGCCCACACCATACCCATACACCAACATCTACTGGGTGAGAACCAGGGCTAACCTATTAGCCACACCCTATGCCTCTGTAGTTGGCCCATCACATTTGGGATGCTGCTATTCCTTAGGACAAAGGCATCATGCACCGACCCAGGATACTTAGCATGACGTGGGAGATTCTAATTGTCCGCCAAGAGCACCATCTAGAAATTCATGGAGTGGAAACTCTTTTAATTCCTGAACACCTCTCCATTCTGCCGAGAGGGGGGACAAATGCAATATGTGTTCCATCAATTGCCCCAATTATGTTTGGGGATATGTCCCATTGCTTAAAACTCGGCCTTCACAGTGGCCAGATCTTCAACCTGGGGGAAAACAATGCAGCTGCACATGTGTTTTATCAGGGCAGACAACACTCTTGTCAACACTATTGAGAACATTGACTGTGACATTGCTTCTGCCAAGCCCACTGTCACTTGGAAAGAACCAGTTGCCAGGAAATGGAGCACTGATAGAACTTGCACAAGGGGGGGGATCCCAGTGGGGTGACGGATATCAGATGTCAGGTCAGGCTCCAATTGGGCACACAGCTCTATGATTGTGGCCCTGTCCAGTCTATAGGTGAGGATAATATGCCAGTCCTTCAGTGTTGCCACGTCCACCAGGGGTCTGTACATGGGGGTATGTCTCCATCTCCTATTCATCCGCAGCGGTAGGAATCTAAGGGACAAAAGAGTGAGGAATCGGTCACAAACTGAACAAAGGATCTGCAACAGTACTTTGCATCCTGCACCCCCCTGAAATGTCGTTCACCTGTCGTGTGTGGAGGGTCAGGTGGAAGTGAGGTAATTGTGCTGATGTTGAGCGCTGTTGGGGAAGGCAGTTGGGAACCGCCGTGCAACTCCTCGTTGTCTAACATCGAGCCCTATGGGTTACAGTGGCCAATGGTGATCTTCGCCGGCGGTGACGGTGTGCACCACCGCTGACGTGTCCGCCATTTTCTATCATATTCTTCACTTGCTAATTGACCTTCCACAGGAGAGGACCTACACTGCATTTGCTGCTGTGACCTGTGTCTGGAACCTAACATGGCCCGTGTGATCGGGGAAACGGCCCCAGCCTTCACTTCAGAGGAGTTGGAGAGATTGATTGATGGGGTCCTACCCCAGTACGGACTGCTGTATGGGCCTCCAGACCAACAGGTAAGTACACTGTGAGCACGATGCATGTGGCATGAATGCATGGAGTTGTTTGTGTGTGAAGGCCTCGTGTAAGAGGGTGGGTGGATGTCCTCTTGGCGGCATACATGTAGTGTGCTGGGCTATGTGTGTGTAAAAGTTGATAGGAAGATATATGGTGGGCCATAAGTGTAACAGGAAGGACTGTTTGTCTAATAATATTTTCCTGTGTGTATTGCCTCTGCAGGTCAGCGCACATCAAAAGAAGGGTATATGGCCATTGCCAAGGAGGTGCGGACCCTGGGGTTCTATGGCAGGCGGAGCACCCACAACGGTGGGAGGACCTGAGACTCTGGGCACGGAAGACGGCGGAGGCCCAGCTGGGGATGTCCTCCAAACTAGGAAGGGGTGCCCGTCGAACCCTAACCCCCTGATGGCCCGCATACTGGCAATGACCTATCCAGAGCTGGATGGCGCTTGAGGGTATCACAGCAGCCACAAGATGGTGAGTACAGTGCCCATCATTACAAATTGCGCAAGGTAGATTGGTTTCCGGGTGAGGGATGTGTATCAATGGGTGCCCCTAGGCCAGGCCTGACATTGCAGCATAGGTCCCCTGGTGGCTAGGGTTCTGAAGAGATAATCTTGCTACCTAGTTCGTAGGCATCAACTACTGGACAGGGCTGCGTGGGTCCCAGGTGTGCTGCATTTGGTAGTGTGTGCCCCTCCTCATGCCTTGGTGGCTAGCCATATGACTGGTAGTGCAATGCATATTGTGTAGGCCTGTTCCCTGTGTGTGAGGGGGCTGTGTATGCCAACGGTGGGGTTGGTGCAGCCATTGATCCAGTGTATTCTTTGATCCTTTGTCTCTTTCCCCCCATTTTTGTTTTGTCATCCTGTCTTTATGTGCATTAGCATCATCTGGCGGAGGAACAGAGGCACTGGCGACGGAGGGAGCTGCATCCAACAGGATCCAGGAGGCAGAATCCACTGACGCTGAGGGCACTAGTGGGACAGAGGGCGAGGGGGGCACCACGGCGGAGACTGGAGGGGACAGTTCAGACACAGCTACCTCCTCCGATGGAAGCTCCCTGGTGGTGGCGGATACTTCTGTGCCCACCCCAGCTACAGGTACAGCCGCCAACCCGCTTACCAGCACCACCCTCCCAGCAGCCGCTCATCGAGTTGCCTGTGCCCGCTCAACCAGGAGGGTGGGCATCTCCTTTGCCTCAGGCACCTCAGGCCCTGCCCCAGTTAGCCCTGCTGCCCTGACTGAGGAGGCTATTGACCTCCTGAGATCCATCTCTGTAGGGCACACAACCATTATGAATGCCATCCAGGGGCTGGCAGCCCAGATACAACAATCTAATGCATTCCTGGAGGGCATTCACACTGGATCGGCGGCCCAACAGAGATCGATTCAGGCTCTTGCCTCCTCTCTGATGGCAGCCATTGACCCTGTTTCAACCGTCCCCCCTCCAACTTCCACTGCCCAGTCCCATTCTCCTCAACCCCAACCTATCACAGGCACACATACAGACAAGCATGAACACAGGGAACACCCAAAAGTGTAACGGGCAAACACAAGCACCATCCAGTTGCAGACACAACAACATCCACTATTTCCACTGTGTCCCCCTCCACCACCTTTCTCCCAGCCATGTCTACACTCACACCTGCATGTACTACATCATCATCCACCACCAGCATCATCACCACACCAAGTAGAAAACATACCTCACAGGCAGACACCTCCACAACGTCCATGCTCAAGTCCCCTGTGTCCTCTCCCACTGTGTCTGCCCCCCCTAAAGTACACAAACACAAGCACTCAGACACCCAACAGCCATCCACCTCACAACAGCATACAGCCCATGCACCTGCACCCAAATCCAGCAGACACCTCCAGCAAGCACTCCCTTTTCCTCTACTTCCATTCCTTCTCCCTCTTCCCGCCCAAATGACGCTAAAAACCTTTTCCTATCCACCATTGACTTCTTCCCTACCCCTCACCCCCCATCCTGCATGTATGGCCAGGGTAACACAAACCCAGCCAAGCACATCAGCCACACAGTCCACGGGCCCAGTCCTAACCACACCGTCTCCTGGAGGATAGGAATCCAGGCCACATATACTGAAGGGGAAGGAGCCTGCACCAGCCAGCCTAAAGGGGAAGGAGTTTGACCCTGCAGGCAAGAAGGGTAAGGAGCCTGCACCTGCCACCCGAAAGGCCAAGGAGCCTGCACCAGCAGGTAGGAAGAGAAAGGAACCTGCACCAGGACCTGTGACAGAGCCCCCACCACCAACCATGGTTGTGCATCCGTCCAAGGGTGCAGGGCATGTGCAGGAGTCTCCCCCCCACCATCAGCACCACCACTGTGCATCCATCCAATGGTGCAGGGGATGTGCAAGAGCCTCACCTTACCAGCAGCACCACCACTGTGCAGCCATATATTCCGGCGAACGCTATGCAATCCTGCCTCCATGGGCTGCTGTGCGGCCTGCCCCCTCCAGAACCAGTGGGCAGGACACTCGACAGACTGTGGCCCATCACTCCCCAGGATCAAGCACTGGGCATGTTGCCCCCTCCAGAACCAGTGATCTTGTTTCATCTCCCGGCTGAGGTGCCCCCCTGTTCCCTGTCCCCGTGAGGTGCCTGCCTATTTACCAACTGATGCCCCTGCAGTGTTCTCTTTGTATTGAAGCAGGTGACAAGGGTGGCCTTGGACTTTGGTCTGTGGCCATGTGGCCCACGCAAATTGAGGACTGGGCTGTGACCCTTTTTCTGTAAATATGTACATGTCTATTATCTTGCCTAACTTATTATTTATACTGTGTTGATCTTATTACATTCACTTAGGTAAATTATTTTTGTCCTTGTATTATTCAGCCGAGTTACGGGGTCAATTTTTTTTGTATTGCATCTGGTTGTGTGGATGGTGTGTGTGTGTGTGTTGGGTGTGTGCTGTGCTTGTGTGTGTCACTCTCTTTTTCCTCCCCTTTCTCTTGTGTGCTAGGCGTCTGTATTCACCATCGTCATCTTTGCCGGCGTTGGTGTTCGTGGTAGAGCAGAACGTAGAATATTATCGGAAAAACATGCAGTTCGAGTTCCATGGCGGCGTGGTTTTTCCCTGTGTCGCCAATGGAGAGTCCTTTCAATCCTGACCTCAGTTTCCACCAGGCTTTTGATGTCGTTGGTACCACCCCAGAAAAGGTGGCAGTTTACAGGGTCTTAGTATGGTGGACGGACCATTGACTTTCGCCTGGTTGTAGGCGGCTACCGCCGTGGTGCCTATTGTTTCTGCCCTGGCAGTCGGTGTGGTACATTGGCTGTCTTTTGGAGAACTTTTCACCATGCTCATAATTTGGCAGTAGTTACCACCAGCCTGTTGGCGGCATTACCACCACTTTATCACCGACTGCCAGGGTCATAATGAGGGCCTTAGTTTGTTTAGTATATCTACTGTTAGGATTTCTCACATTTTCTAAATTTCTCAGATCACAAAAGTATCTGCTTCTCTTATTTTCCATTTCTGTTTCATCTCTCTTCTGTTCATTTTTCATCCTTTATAAATGTATGAATCTATATAGTTAGCAAAATCGGATTACACAAATGAGACACTCAATCACTATTAATGATTTCAGTATCATTCCCACAGCACCCTGACCAACCTTTCCCAACCAATTTACTACTCTAGTAACACTCTTTTTTTTAAAACCAGATTTTATTGATTTTAAATCAATCCAATAGTACATATACATTTTTATTCACTTAACATTACTACATTTACCACCGTGTATTTTAGTCACATTTATACATTCTGTGGTTAGTGTAACTTAATTAGAATATGATATAAACTCTTGTAGTAGCAAAATCCAACTCCCCCCATCCCTAGTCCCTCCGTAACCCTTCTACCCGAGAGCTTTGATTCAGCATTGATATTTCTACTGCAGAGTAATTTGTCACGTTTGGTTAGTATTTATAGGCCCCTGGTAGTGTTCTGATATGTTATGGGTTTCTGCACAGGGTCAGAAGTGTGTTTCAATCTATGACTGAGTGTTGTATCCAATTATATTTTGTTGCGTGGTCTACGTTATAGTATATTAGGTGGGTTCTGCTGTGTGCACTCTGACCTGAAAGTGTCCATTATTGTGTCCCAGCCTTCTGACACTTCCGAGGGTCTGGTCCCATTCTTGGCCTCTCTTTGAAGTAGTGTACCTTCTGCTGTTGACCACTTAAGTAATTCATTTTTCCAGGTTATTACTCTAGGGCCCTTAGGGTTTTTCCAATTGCTTGCTATTTCCCTTTTAGCTATTGTTAAGGCCAGGTCAAGGAATCTATCTGATGCTTTGTGTTTAGTTGATTGAGTAAAGGCGTGTAGGAGGCAAATTTCCACAGAACACGTCGTGTTCCTATTCAATAATTGGGATAATTTTTGGCAGATCTCAGTCCAGTAGGATGCCAGCATGGGGCATTCCCAAAACATGTGATTAAACTCTGCATCCACTAATCCGCATCTTGGGCAGCACTCAGTGGATTTATTGAAGTATTTATTAATGCGGGCAGGTGTTAAATAAGCTTGGTGAAGGATATATAAATTGATAAGTTTAAATCTAGCATTCCGCAAGGCCTTGGGAAGTTCTGCAGTATATGTCCCCATTCTACTTCCGAGATTTCACAAAAGTTAGCTTTTTCCCATTGTTGTTTAAGGTACGGTAGAGGGTCTGTAATGTCTGCTCGGATTAAAGCATACAGCCTTGATATTGCCTTAGTTTTGTTATTGGGAGATGTCAAGTATGTGCAAATTGCCTGTGCCGAGGGTTCGATGTCTTTCGTTCGCCAATGATTGTATATGCTGGCTTTTATGGTCACGTATGTTAAAAAATGTTTTGTCGGAATGTCATATTTCCCTCTGATGGCTTCAAATGTCTTCAGTTTATTGTCCTTGAAGAGCAAGCCTACTGTAGTAATTCCAGCCTCTACCCAGCCACCCAATTCAAGTACAGACCTCTTCCTTGTTATTGCCTGTAATGAACTAATGGGGAGCTCCGCAGAATAGAAAGTCTTAGGCCCATATTTATACTTTTTTAGCGCCACATTTGCGCCGATTTTTGACGCACAAATGGCGCAAACTCACAAAATACAATTGTATTTTGCAAGTTTGCGCCGTTTTTGCGGCAAAATGTGACGCAAATGCGGCGCTAAAAAAGTATAAATACGGGCCTTAGTTTTAATCTTGCGTAAATATGTTTTCCAACACTTGGTTAGTATTTTTAGTTCTGGACTGTCTTGTTTCTCGTCTCTAGGAGATCCCACTGGTATCTCAAAAAGCCTGGTCCCCTGTGGGGTAGAAGCTTTTGTATTTGGTGTTATCATCAAACTATTCGAGATCCAGAGTGCCAGCCACTGCAATTGTGCTGCAAGATAGTAGGACTCGAAATCTGGTGTTGCTAATCCCCCATCTGTTGACGGTCTTTGAAGCTTTGTCAGGGCCACTCTTTTCCTGCCTTTACCCCATACAAATGAACTTACTATTGTATTCAGTTCCCTAAAGAAGGATTTAGGAATCACAATCGGGAGAGCAGCAAAATGATATAGCCATCTAGGCAGCACAATCATTTTGAGTATCGCAATTCGCCCTGTCACTGATAGTGGCAGTGTCTGCCAGAAGGTCATGCAGGTTTTTATGGAACGGACTGCGCCGCCTAGATTGCCATCAAGTATATCCCTGGCCTCGTGATAAACTTTCACTCCCAGGTATGGGAGCCCGTCAGGTATCCATCCTACCAGTCCCAGATTCAGGGGAGGTAGCTGGTGGTTTGTAAGAGGGAACAGGCCTGTTTTATCCCAATTTACTTTTAGGCCTGAGTGGTTTTCAAAATTATTTAGAATTTGTTGTGCTAGGGGTAAGTCCCTTTTGATATCGTCCAAGAAAATTAGGAGGTCATCCGCGTATAGGGCTATATGATGTCTCTCGTTTCTGACAAGTATACCTGGTCTCCCTTTCCCTGCTCTGGCCGCAGTGGCCAGGGGCACCATCGTCAATGCGATTAGCAGAGGGGAAAGGGGAAGCCCTGTCTCGTCCTGCGCTCCACTTTGTATCTATGCGATATTATGCGCCCCGTGCCGACTCTAGCTAAGGGGTCAGTATATAGTCATTTCACCCATGCTATGTATTCCGGTCCTATTCCGAGTTTGGACATAACTTTATAAAGGAAGTCCCAATCTAAGCAATCAAAGGCTTTTTCGATGTCGATTGCTAGGATACCCTGAGTCCCAGTGGTGGGTACTATGTCCCTCATAATCTGCGAATATTCCCGGCTGTATTACGTCCTGGTATGAAACCTGCCTGGTCTGGGTATATTAAAGCGGGCATCATTGGTAGAAGTCTGGATGCCAGGGTCTTGATAAGGATTTTATAGTCGAGGTTCAGCATAGAGAGGGGTCTATTTGCTCCCACTCCTGTGGGGTCTTTGCCGAGCTTAAGAAGGGGGATTATGACTGCTTCCAGAGACGATTCAGGTAGAAGGCCTTGGTCTCTGGCGCATTTAAACATTTTTTCTAGTCTGGGTGAGAGAATCCCCACGAAGGTTTTGTAAAACTCAGCGGGGAGGCCATCATTTCCAGGTGTTTTTCCCCCTGCTAAACTCTTCATGGCTTAAGTCTCCACGTGGGTATACGGGAGATGGAGGACCCCCATTTGAGAGATAACAGCAGGGGATTATGGTCCGATATTGTGCGCGATAAATACTCCATATTTGACATAAGTGCGTGTATATCTGGTGAGCATAAAAAGGAGTCTAATCGAACATGTAGTTCATGGAGGCTAGAAAAAAAGGAGTAGTTCCTGACACTAGGGTGCAATTTGCGCCAGGCATCTGTAAGGCCCCAGTTTGCTTGCCAGGTAGAGAACTGGTGCGCCGTTCTCAGTAGTGGGGAATGTGGCAGGGGAAGATGTGATCTGTTTGCATTAAGGTCGCTTACACAATTAAAATCGCCTCCCATTATCACTGATGATTGTAAGTATGACGCTAGCAAGCTGGATAGTCGTGTGAAGAATTCACCTTGTTCTGTGTTGGGAGCATAAACATTGATCAGAGCTAACTCTCTCCCCTCCAGTCTGCCCTTGATCACCACAAACCTCCCCTCGGGGTCTATGAGACTGTCCGTCATTTGGAAAGGGACCCCTGCCCGGATCCAGATCAGGGTGCCCCTCGAGTATGCCGAATATGTAGTGAAGAATGCCTGACCACGCCATCCTTTCTGCAGGGCCTTGCCCTCTGCCGATGTTAAGTGGGTTTCCTGGAGCATGGCAATGTGAATACCCCTCCTTTGCAAGTATGACAATATCTTATATCTCTTGACCATTGAGTGCATACCTCTGATGTTCCACGTAAGGAACTTATGTGGTTTTGGTGTTGTCATAGTAGTGTGTTTGTTACTCTAATCAGGTAATGTTTCTGATGACCCTGCTTCATGGCGTGCCCCAACGTGACCTCATAGTTCCTGATCTGCCCTGCATTTTTCGTGATGGTTCTCGGTGTAGAATTTAACCCCTTATGATTTCCCGACAACATAATTACCCAACTCCCCATCCCCAGGACAAAAGTCAAACCTCTCTTGCCCCCAGGAGGTGAGCATACTGGAATTTCATGTCTCCAAGATTTCGTTCAGTACATGTGTGGGATATCAGTCGGATTATTCCGCAGCCCCTCTATTTAGTACGATCTCAGGAGCAGGCGCTGCATCCTATTTACTGATGTCACGTACAGGCAGTATCAGTTCCATGTTTGTAATTCAGGCTTGTATGTCAGATAATATTATCTGATGTTCCTGGGGTCCCCTTTGGGCCCTTCGTGTCGGATGCAAGCGAGTGGTCCGATTCTTGTTCTGATTCTGATTGTGATATGTCATTTTGGGATTGCTTAGGTGAGCCCTGTTCTGAGCAGATGAGGGACGCAGCGGCCTCCCCTGCTTTTTGACGGTCGTTTAGAATTTCCAGTGGAGATGGATTTATGTGTCTGAAAGCTTTACTAAAATTAGTCTTTCCTTTGCGGTTTGGCTGGGTCTTTTCTGGGCTGTGACTTGTCTCACAGGGCGGTTGTTTATCAATCTAGTTCCATACCTCCTCTGCCGTGTTGAAAAATTGTGTGCCTGTTGCGGTCACTATTCGTGGTTTGGCTGGAAATAGCATCCCATATTGTACTACCATGTTGCGGAGTCTCTGTTTAGCCTCCCTAAAGGAGGCTCTCTGTCCCTGTACCTCTCGGGAGAAGTCAGGGAAAATTCGGATCACTTGGTTGTCGAGTGTACAATCTCCTTTTTTCCTGCTTTGGGTTAGTAGATGGTCCCTGTCCCTGTAATGTAGCAGTCTGGCTATTATTGGTCTGGCAGGGGCGCACAGTGGTGGTGGACGTGCAGGGACTCTGTGTTACCTCTCGACTGCGAAGAACTGGGAAAGGCCTTCGTCCACCACTTTTTCCTTCAGCCATTTTTCCAGGAAGTCTACCATGTTGTTTCCTTTGGACCGTTCCGGCATTCCCATGATTCTGATATTATTTCGCCGCAATCTATTTTCAGCGTCTTCAGCCCTTAATTCTAATTCCCTGATTCGTTTCTCCATCTGACGTGACATTTTGGAATTGTCTTTTATTTCAGGCCTTAGTTCCTCCATCTGTTTTTCTGTGGCGTTCACCCTCTCTGCTAGTCGGCGATGGTCGTCTCTTAGTACCGAAAAGTCAGATGCTAGGGAGTCTATTTTCTCCTCAAGAGCAATTCTGGAGGCAGTGATGGCTTGCATCACGTCTTGTAGGGTAGGTTCTCTTGTCTCAGTGTCCTCTCTTGAAGGAGATTTCCTCATGTTCTCTTGTTCTGGAGGTGCCCTGGTTGGAAGATCTTTGGGGTTATCAGTATCACGACGTCTGCCTGTTTTGCCCATGGTGGAAGATAGCAGATGTGCTTCCTGTCAGTTATTTACCCTTGGGTGGTTGCAGGCTATCTGTTGGAGGCAACGCAGTTTGTCACTGGAGAGCAGAGGTTATTCTAATAAGGAGATTGAGATTTGGTCCAGCGTTGGGTCTAAGATTCTGTGCCTTGTTGTGAGCCACCAGCCGGTGTTTGTGAGTGTTTTTATGCCAGGTTAGCAACCATTCTGGTGCTGGTCTATTACCTTTGGGCCGTAGGTTAGATTCTTCGGTGCTCTGGGTTGTATACTTTGCTGGGTAGCAGCTAATGTTCGGGCGCCGGGTGTTCCGGGCTCTAGAGCTCCCAGGTCCGAGGATAAGTCTCTCAGTGTCTCCTGGGTAAGGACAGCCAGGTTGCAGGCACAGGGCTATTAATTCAGCCCTCTGAATGGGACAGAGCAGGTGTCTCTGGTGGTGTATCCCAACTCTCTGCTATATTACTGGGTTCCTGCCATCCCTCCTGCTGATTTGGTCACTGGACAGAGTCACGCACCTTGGTTTGGGCAGGGAAACCTCCCAGCATTCACCTCCTGTTCTCTGCTATCGCCATAAGATCTGTCGCAGAGCCCCCATCTACTCCATCCCAGGTCGCCGGCTTCGGGTAAGATTTTCAATGTGGAGGGCAGAGGGGGCTCCTTTCCCTTCTGGTCTCGTGCACTGCGGGGCCCCGGAGCCCTCACCGATCACTTCCCCTCTCGGGGTGCATCTTTCACTCCGATCTCCCAGGGTCACCTCCCGTTTGGGCCAGGCCGGCCACCACCAGGCCCCCAGGGCGATCCCCAGTGTCCAGGCGCTGGGCGCCGATGTGCCCAGTGCCCCACGGCGCCAGGTTTTGTCTCACCTCATTTTCCTAATGCCGCCACCCGGGCTCGTAGGGTTCGGCCCGCCAGGCTTGTTCTCACGGGAGCTTGAGTGTGTGTCGTGGGGTCAAGACGCCGTGACCTGGCCTCCTTTCCAGCCCCGGGTCTCTTCCTCTTTTCCCTATTTATCCACTCCGCACGACTGAGTTGTGGAGTGCTCGGACCGCCATCTTGTTTCCACAGTTTTACGCCGCTGCTTTTTTGAGCTCGCTTGTGTCGGAGACCAATTCAGCCGCTATCTGGGGTCTGCAGCTATTTAGCGATGCCTGGGGGGGGTCACCGCATTTCCCACTTGAATATTGGTGATTTTGGAGCTATTCAGGGTACTATAACCCCAGGGGCGAGGAGAGAAGGACGGGAGCCTCAGAAAGTAGCTGCGACCGCCATAACGCCAAGCCACGCCCCCCCCCTCTAGTAACACTTTTGCCTATATTTTCCCACATGTTTGGTTGTCTCAGAATTAAATTTTGATATATAGCTCCTAATTTCTTTACTGCTGTCTGAGATAAAAGTGTAACAATGTTGCACCTTAAGCATCCAACAGACCCCGCCATCTTTTTTCCAAAAGGATGACTAACACAAGATGGTTCTGAAGAACCATCGAACGTACCACAACCATTTATGTTTTCAGTAGAATTATTGCTCCAGAAATATCTGTCAACATTTTGTCCACAATGGTTGACAGTTTTCTTATTTTCATGTCATTCAGAAGAACTCCTTGAGTAGGAATAATTGCTCCAAATATATCTCCAATTAGCTCTGAATAGCTTGCTCTGTTTGATGCTTGTCTTACGTTCTCATGAGTATCATTTATATTGTCAATCTGGTACATTTTAGGGAAAATCACTCCCAGGTAACAAATTCCATAGCATCCTTTGGGGAGACTATAATAGGCATTTTTTCCACAGATGTAAAGTAGACCTGGAATAAATACAGTCCCATGTATTCTTAAATGGAAATACATGTTTGCATTCATGCATTCCCACAAACTTAGTATCGGTTCTGGATTGAGGCCTCTATATAGAAAGCTTCCCCACATGTTGGTAATCTAAAGCAAGCTTCCCTTGTGTGTTAGTTACACTATATGCGTGTTACTAAACCCTTCTCTATTTTCTACTTCATTGGCCTTCTTATATCATTAGCCTGACTGAGGAAACTCTTCTCAAATGGTGAAAGTATACATGTTAGGTTGTATCTATGTGCATAGTGTAGGAAAGTCCTTTTTTTTGCCTGATCACCCCCACTCTTTCTGGATAGGTACTGGTGGTTACTGACTCTTGGCTGTGCCCTGGGTACTGCTTACCAGTCCCAGGGCCAGTGCTCTGTGTAAAATGGATATGCAAATTAGGCTAATTATAATTGGCTAAGTTAACCTACCTATAAGTCCCTAGTATATGGTAGGGCATGTAGGTTTAGGGACCACAGCATAGGTGGTGCACACCTAGGTGCATTGCTGAGGTGCCCAGTGTCATTTTAAAAGCAAGCCTGCCTTGCTGGCTGCTTTTAAATTAAAGTTATATGCAAATTCAACTTTGGAATTAAAGGTACTTCCAATGTCTTAAACTACCTTATTTTTACATATAAGTCACCCCTAAGGTGTGCCCTATGTGCCCCTAGGGCTGGGTGCCATGTAACTATAAGCAGGGACTTTATAAAAATAGATTTATAAGCCCTGGTGAGGTAAAAACAGCCAAATTCGTTTTTCCCTCATTGAAGTAAATGGCCTTCATAGGCTAGAATGGGCAGACTTTATTTTAAATTTTAAAGTCTCCTTAAATGTTACATACCAAGAATTTGGTATCAAATTGATTGTTATAATAAATCCCACAACTTCCAGTTGTTGGATTTAATATAACTAGTGCAGGTAAAAAGTTTAGACTTTACCTAAAAAGTTGCCAATTTCAGCTCTGCATTGTTTTTGCTGCTGTGCTCTGATTGGCCAGCCTGCAGCAGCTTCTGCCAGGCTACTTTAATGAGGTGTGAAGTGGCCTGGCTTCACACAAAGGAATGTGCTTGGGGGAGAGAATCTCCCCTCAGCAGATGGTGAGGCAGGAATGGGGAGGGCTGCCAAACTGGTCTTCAAAGGCAGAGAAGGACATCTGGAGCACCCAGCAACACCCCCACATCCTGCAACCCCAGACAGCTAGGTGCCCCCTTGATTAGATTAGGAGAGGGCAGGAGAGGGGTGTGTTTATGATTTTTAGCCACACCAGTGGGTGGGCTCAGCCAGATCTCTCCTCCAAAAATCAGATTCATCCATTTTGGATTTTTAGAGACTGTTGCCTTCTGGGATGGATTTTTGCCACACTTCCCAGGAAGTGGTCATCACAGGGGGACGACCCTGTCCCTGATTGGAGAACCAGGGCCCCCCTGCTTTTCACCCAGGAGCAAGGATAAAACTGGCAGACCTGCACCCACGCCTCAGATCCCCACCAAATTTCAAGAAGAAGGAACTACAAGGAGAAGAAGGACTGCCCTGCTGGACCCCTGGCCTGCACCTGGACCCTGCACTCAGAAAGACTGCACCAGCTGCACACTTGGGCTTCACCACAAGAAGGACTTTGCCTGGCTTCCACTGGTTCAAGGAGGGACTCCCTGTTTGCTACAGGTGAAAAATTGCTATCCAGAGTCCCCTGCACCAACTCCTGAAAAAGTGACCAGCTGACCACTGTCCAGTGGCCAAAAAGGAGTTTGCGCCAGGTGTATTCTGGGAGTTGAAGTCCGCACTTCCCAAGGACCATCACAGAACTTCTGGACCCTTGGGGTGAGCTGTGGACCCCAAAAGAACCTTAAAAGAACATCTGGGTGAAGCCCCAGAAGTTTGGAAAAGATTGGAGAATTTTTGAAAAAAAGCTCCATAAAGTGACCGACCCGACACGGAAATTCTAGCCGGCTTGCCTCAACCGCGACCCGGCCTGACTTCGTGGTTCGTCCCGGTAAAGAAAAACATCCAAAAAAGAGACTAAGGCCCTCATTCTGACCTTGGCGGGCGGCGGAGGCCGCCCGCCAAAGTCCCGCCGTCAGATTACCGTTCCGCGGTCGAAAGACCGCGGCGGTAATTCTGACTTTCCCGCTGGGCTGGCGGGCGGTCGCCTTCAGACCGCCCGCCAGCCCAGCGGGAAAGAGGCTTCCACGATGAAGCCGGCTCGGAATCGAGCCGGCGGAGTGGAAGCTGTGCGACGGGTGCAGTTGCACCCGTCGCGTATTTCACTGTCTGCGCAGCAGACAGTGAAATACATGTAGGGGCCCTCTTACGGGGGCCCCTGCAATGCCCATGCCAGTGGCATGGGCACTGCAGGGGCCCCCAGGGGCCCCGCGACCCCCCCTACCGCCATCCGGATCCCGGCGGTCCGACCGCCGGGATCTGGATGGCGGTAGGGGGGGTCGGAATCCCCGCGGCGGTGCAGCAAGCTGCGCCGCCGCGGAGGATTCAATGGGGCGGCGGTACACTGGCGGGACCCCGCCAGTGGTGCCGGTCCGACCGCGGCTTTACCGCCGCGGTCGGAATCCCCATTGGAGCACCGCCGGCCTGTCGGCGGTGCTCCCGCGGTCCTCCGCCCTGGCGGTCAAAGACCGCCAGGGTCAGAATGACCACCTAAGTCCGAACGTAAAAAGTTGACCGGGACCTGCCAGCCATCGTATCCGAGAAGGGCTCCACGGACGTCAGATCAAGATCCAGGTTTACCCCGGTCGAAGGATTTTCATCTCGAAAAAACGACTAAGTCCGAAGGTAAAAATCACCACCGAGGAAACCGACTTCGCGTATCCGGACAAGGGCTCCAGGAGGTCGGATCCAACTGGCAGGTTCGTCCCGGGGAAGAAAAACATCAAAAAAGAGACTAAGGTGGTCATTCTGACCCTGGCGGTCTTTGACCGCCAGGGCGGAGGACCGCGGGAGCACCGCCGACAGGCCGGCGGTGCTCCAATGGGGATTCCGACCGCGGCGGTAAAGCCGCGGTCGGACCGGCACCACTGGCGGGGTCCCGCCAGTGTACCGCCGCCCCATTGAATCCTCCGCGGCGGCGCAGCTTGCTGCACCGCCGCGGGGATTCCGACCCCCCCTACCGCCATCCAGATCCCGGCGGTCGGACCGCCGGGATCCGGATGGCGGTAGGGGGGGTCGCGGGCCCCTGGGGGCCCCTGCAGTGCCCATGCCACTGGCATGGGCATTGCAGGGGCCCCCGTAAGAGGGCCCCTACATGTATTTCACTGTCTGCTGCGCAGACAGTGAAATACGCGACGGGTGCAACTGCACCCGTCGCACAGCTTCCACTCCGCCGGCTCGATTCCGAGCCGGCTTCATCGTGGAAGCCTCTTTCCCGCTGGGCTGGCGGGCGGTCTGAAGGCGACCGCCCGCCAGCCCAGCGGGAAAGTCAGAATTACCGCCGCGGTCTTTCGACCGCGGAACGGTAATCTGACGGCGGGACTTTGGCGGGCGGCCTCCGCCGCCCGCCAAGGTCAGAATGAGGGCCTAAGTCAGAAGGTAACTTTTTAACCGAGGCCTCCCACGACTTGTAGCCGAGCAGGACTCCATCGCGGTCGGCCTGAAAGTTTGACTTTGCCCCGGTCCTGGTGCAACCAGATGACCCGATTGGCGCTTTTTGTTTCTAAGCGCTAGAAAATAATAATACTTTAAAAATTCATATCTCCGGTTCCCCTGAACCGATTTTAATCGTTTTTGTGTCATTTTAAAGATAAAAATATAAGCTATTTTTTTAAATTGGTTTTGGATTTTTAAACTGTTTCCTGTGTTTTATTTAATTACTGTTTTGTGATATTTGAATGCTTTACACTTTGGCCCTCATTCTGACCTTGGCGGGCGGCGGAGGCCGCCCGCCAAAGTCCCGCCGTCAGGTTACCGTTCCGCGGTCGAAAGACCGCAGCGGTAATTCTGACTTTCCCGCTGGGCTGGCGGGCGGTCGCCTTCAGACCGCCAGCCAGCCCAGCGGGAAAGAGGCTTCCACGATGAAGCCGGCTCGGAATCGAGCCGGCGGAGTGGAAGCTGTGCGACGGGTGCAGTTGCACCCGTCGCGTATTTCACTGTCTGCGCAGCAGACAGTGAAATACATGTAGGGGCCCTCTTACGGGGGCCCCTGCAATGCCCATGCCAGTGGCATGGGCACTGCAGGGGCCCCCAGGGGCCCCGCGACCCCCCCTACCGCCATCCGGATCTCGGCGGTCCGACCGCCGGGATCTGGATGGCGGTAGGGGGGGTCGGAATCCCCGCGGCGGTGCAGCAAGCTGCGCCGCTGCGGAGGATTCAATGGGGCCGCGGTACACTGGCGGGACCCCGCCAGTGGTGCCGGTCTGACCGCGGCTTTACCGCCGCGGTCGGAATCCCCATTGGAGCACCGCCAGCCTGTCGGCGGTGCTCCCGCGGTCCTCCGCCCTGGCGGTCAAAAACCGCCAGGGTCAGAATGACCACCTTTGTCTCCTAAGTTAAGCCTTGACGCTCGATGCCAAGCTACCAAGGGTAGAGCTGGGATTAATTTACTGAGACCTAACTGTACTTATGTGGAGGTTTGTGGCTTGTTGCTAGGTGTAGGTACCTACCTGCCCTACCAATAACCCATTTTCCAACATAATTGGAAGCAGCGATGGGATCCTGTACTTGTGTTCAATATCACGTTACAGTTTTAGATAAAACAAATTAAAAATCCTTTAAATTGTCCTAGTGCAAAAATTGTTTTTAATTTTTAATTTTAATTTTTTTCTTAATTAATTTGGATTAATTTCAATTATTGAATTTTTGTAATTTTTCTAAATTCTTGTTACCAATTTTTGCAAAAAGTTTTTGTTGACACAAAACTAGGGAACCATGGAGCTTGATCTGGCTAGCCTACCCACACTGACAGTAGTCCAGCTTAGGGGGTTGTGTATTGAGAGAGGGTTGCCTGCAACCCCTGATCTCAGGAAGCAAATCCTGATTAAATCCCTGACAGCATGGGCTGAGGCCCAAGAGGTAGAGACAGAGGAAGCTCCAGAGGGGGAAGAAAAAGAGGAAGATGCTAACTCTAACCACTCAGGGGAGGGAAGTCATCCGAGCCTAAGTGAGGAAGAAGAAGAACGGTCCTCAGTGGATACAGTCACTAGGGGCAGACCCAAAGCTAGTGGTAGGAAGAGGGTCCTTTCAGGAGGAGAGAACCCATCCATCAGGGAAAGAGAGCTGGAAGCCCAGCTAGCCTACAATAGCTTTGGAAGCAGATAAGCTTTCCCTAGAAAAGAAAAAGTGGGCAAGCAAAGAAAAAAAAGATGGAGGCAGCGAGAAAGAAACTGAGGTGTCCCTGGGTGGGGGTTTTGCCCCCAGATTACCCAAAGGGGTGGTTCCTGCCTATGTAGAGGGGGATTACATAGATAAGTGGCTGGGGGCCTTTGAGAGGGCCCTCCAGATGAGGAAAGTCAAGCCTCAGTACTGGGGTTCACTCCTTTGGGAGTTAGTTTCCAACTCTGGGAGGGATAGGCTCCTAACCATGAGTGGGGAGGATGCAGACTCATACCCCAGTATGAAGAGTTGCTTGACTAAAAAGTTTGGTCTAACCCCAGAGCAGTATAGGCTTAAGTTTAGGGACACCCAAAAGACAAGCACCCAGTCCTGGGTGGACTTTGTGGACATTTCAGTAAAAGCACTGGAGGGCTGGATACAGGGCAACAGGGTAAGTACCTTTGAGGGGCTGTACAATTTGATTATGAGGGAGCACCTTCTAACTAATTGTGTCCAAGAGAGGCTCCGCCAGTATCTAGTAGACTCTAGGTTGACCAACCCCAGAGAGCTGGGGGAGGCAGCAGATGACTGGTTAAGAACTAGGGTTAACCAGAGACCCCCAGGGGGTGATCAGAAAAAGGGAGGACATGGTTCTTCTCAGGGGAAGAACCAAGGGAAAGATGACAAAAAACCCAAAGATTCCTCACAAGAGTCCCCAAAAACTTCTCAGGGAGGGGGAGCCCCGAGCCAATTCACTTTTAAAGGGAAAGGGTATCAGGGAAAGAATTTTGATCCTGCTAAAGCAGGAAAGTTTCAGGAGCTTGCTAAGGCCGGCAAGTGTTTGGACTGTTATCAGCCAGGACATAAAAGAGGAGATGCTATCTGCACCAAGAAGCCCCCCACTGGTGGGCAATCCCAGGGGATTGCTAGTGTAGG
This sequence comes from Pleurodeles waltl, assembly GCF_031143425.1. Classification (NCBI taxonomy): domain Eukaryota; kingdom Metazoa; phylum Chordata; class Amphibia; order Caudata; family Salamandridae; genus Pleurodeles; species Pleurodeles waltl. Next base: position 102,633,682 of record NC_090440.1, on the reverse strand, counting down.
GTTGGGGGTGGAAGTTGGCCCAGGGGTGGAATCAGGGTACACTGAAGTCACCTTAGTATCCGTGGGTGGGGTGGACATTGCAACTATGGCCACCTTACCTCCCTCATGCAGAGGTATAGGCAGAGGCCTAAAGTCAATGGGACTGAAGTGGAAGCTCTGAGAGATACAGGAGCCAGTGTGACAATGGTTGCAGAAAAGCTGGTTTCTCCAGAGCAGGTCTTACCTGGTGTCTTCCACCAGGTGACTTATGCAGATACCAGAACCAAACTCCATCCCATGGCTATGGTGAGTCTGGAATGGGGAGGTGTGACTGGCCCTAAAAAAGTAGCTGTAGCTCCTGCCCTCCCAGTAGAGTGTCTGCTGGGAAATGATCTTGAACCATCTGAATGGTCAGAAGTGGAGAGAAGGGTCCATGCACAGATGCTGGACCTCCCTGAATGGGTGTGTGCTGTGACCAGGTCACAGGCAGCACAACAGGGAAATGCTGGACACTTGGACCCTGGAACAATGGGCCAAGCCTCCAAGAAGAAGAGAAAGGGCACTGGGTCTGGCTTACCAGCCCCAACAAGTACAGAGGGTCAGGAAGAATCCAACCCTGAGGGGGAGGATCTGAACTCTGAGGGAGGGACACCTTCTCTGCAAACTCTGCCTGACTTGGCAGAACTGCAAGGGGCAGGTGGGCCCACCAGAGAAGATTTGTGCCAGGGACAAAGAGAGTGTCCCACTCTTGAGGGCCTGGGGCAGACTGCTGCCAGGCAAGAACAAGGGGATACCAGTGGTACCCACAAGGTTTACTGGGAGGATGGAGTTCTCTACACTGAGGCTAGGACCCTTAAAGAAGGGGCTACTAGGAGAGTAGTGGTCCCCCAAAAGTATAGAGAATTCCTCCTTACCTTAAGCCATGATATCCCCTTAGCTGGTCATTTGGGACAGACCAAGACCTGGAGCAGGCTGGTCAACCATTTTTTTTGGCCTGAAATGTCAGAAAAAGTCAGGGAGTTTTGCAGCTCCTGTGTCACCTGTCAAGCCAGTGGCAAGACAGGGGGCAAACCAAAGGCTCCCTTGATTCCACTGCCAGTGGTTGGGACTCCCTTTGAGAGGGTGGGGATTGACATTGTTGGTCCCCTAGACCCACCAACTGCTTCAGGTAACAGGTACATTGTGGTGGTAGTGGACCATGCCACCAGGTACCCTGAGGCAATACCCCTCCGGACAGTCACTGCACCCACAGTGGCTAGGGCCCTACTTGGTGTGTTCACCAGAGTGGGATTCCCAAAGGAGGTGGTCTCAGATAGGGGCACAAACTTTATGTCAGCCTATCTGAAAGCCATGTGGGAGGAGTGTGGTGTTACTTATAAGTTCAGCACACCCTACCATCCACAGACCAATGGTCTGGTGGAAAGATTCAATAAGACCCTGAAGGGCATGATCATGGGTTTGTCTGACAAACTCAGGAGGAGATGGGATGTCCTCCTCCCATGCCTGCTGTTTGCCTACAGGGAGGTGCCACAGAAGGGGGTTGGATTCAGCCCTTTTGAGTTACTGTTTGGGCACCCTGTAAGAGGCCCATTGTGCTTGGTGAGAGAGTCTTGGGAAAAGCCTCTCAAGGAATCCAAGGAGAATGTGCTGGATTATGTACTAGGCCTGCGGTCTCGCATGGCTGAGTATATGAAGAAGGCAAGCAGAAACCTGGAGGCCATCAGGAGCTCATGAAGCTCTGGCATGATCAAAAGGCTACCATGCCTGAGTATCACCCAGGACAGCTGGTGTGGGTTTTGGAGCCCATGGCTCCTAGGGCACTACAGGCCAAATGGACTGGGCCCTATCCAATCCTAGAGAAAAAAGGTCAGGTCACCTACTTGGTGGACCTTGGCACCCCCAGGAATCCTCACAGGATCCTACATGTAAACAGGATGAAACCCCACCAGGACAGGGCAGACATGACCATGCTGATGGTCACTGATGAAGGGAAGGAGGAGGAGGGTGAACCTCTGCCAGAGCTCCTGTCCTCAAAGGAAAAAGATGGGTCAGTGGAGGGAGTGGTACTCTCTCCCAAATTGACAGATCAGCAACAACAAGACTGTAAGCAAGTCTTGGGACAGTTTGCTAGTCTGTTCTCCCTGACCCCTGGACTCACCAATTGGTGTGTCCATGATGTTGACACTGGTGACAGCTTGCCTGTCAAGAACAAGCTGTACAGGCTGTCTGACCAGGTCAAGGCCAACATCAAAGCTGAAGTGGCTAAGATGTTGGACCTGAAGGTAATTGAGCCCTCTGATAGTCCTTGGTCCAGTCCAGTGGTACTGGTGCCCAAAGCTAATCCCCAAGGTGGGAAGAAATAATTAAGATTCTGTGTGGACTACAGAGGTCTAAATGCAGTCACTAGGACTGATGCTCACCCCATACCTAGAGCTGATGAGCTCATTGACAGGTTGGGGGCTGCCAAATTCCTGAGCACATTTGATCTGACCTCAGGATATTGGCAGATTGCCTTAAGTCCAAGAGCTAAGGAGAGGTCAGCATTTTCCACACCAGAGGGCCATTTTCAGTTCAAGGTGATGCCCTTTGGCATGAAAAATGCTCCTGCCACCTTCCAACGGTTGGTGAATAGAGTCCTATCTGGGTTGGAATCTTTTAGTGCAGCTTATCTGGATGATATAGCTGTATTTAGTTCCACCTGGAGGGACCACCTGGTCCACCTGAAGGAAGTGCTTCAGGCCCTGCTTCAAGCAGGCCTGACTATCAAGGCAAGCAAGTGCCAGATAGGGCAAAGTTCTGTTGTGTACCTGGGCCACCTTGTTGGTGGAGGCCATGTACAACCTCTCCAGCCCAAGATCCAGACTATCCTGGATTGGGAGGCTCCAAAAACCCAGACTCAGGTCAGGGCCTTTCTTGGCCTGACTGGGTATTACAGGAGGTTTGTTCAGAATTTTGGGACCATAGTGGCCCCTCTGACTGAGCTTACCTCCAAGAAACAACCCAAGAAGGTAATTTGGACCCCAGAGTGTCAGAAAGCTTTTGACACCCTAAAACAGGCTATGTGTTCAGCACCAGTGTTACTGGCCCCTGACTATAGCAAGGAGTTTGTAGTGCAAACAGATGCTTCAGAGGAAGGGATTGGGGCAGTGTTAGCACAAGTTAATGAAGAGGGCCATGATCACCCAGTTGCCTTCATCAGCAGGCGACTACTCCCCAGAGAGAAAAAATGGAGTGCCATTGAGAGGGAGGCCTTTGCTGTGGTTTGGTCCCTGAAGAAGTTGAGGCCTTACTTGTTTGGCACTCACTTCCGTGTACAAACTGACCACAGACCTCTCAGATGGTTGATGCAGATGAGGGGGGAGAACCCAAAACTGTTAAGGTGGTCCATTTCCCTACAAGGGATGGACTTCACAGTGGAGCACAGACCTGGGACTGCTCATGCCAATGCAGATGGCCTTTCCAGGTTTTTCCACTTAGCTGATGAGGACTACCAGGGTGTAGGTTAGTACCCATCACCTTTCATCTGGGGGGGGGCAGTGTAGGAAAGTCCTTTTTTTTGCCTGATCACCCCCACTCTTTCTGGATAGGTACTGGTGGTTACTGACTCTTGGCTATGCCCTGGGTACTGCTTACCAGTCCCAGGGCCAGTGCTCTGTGTAAAATGGATATGCAAATTAGGCTAATTATAATTGGCTAAGTTAACCTACCTATAAGTCCCTAGTATATGGTAGGGCATGTAGGTTTAGGGACCACAGCATAGGTGGTGCACACCTAGGTGCATTGCTGAGGTGCCGAGTGTCATTTTAAAAGCAAGCCTGCCTTGCTGGCTGCTTTTAAATTAAAGTTATATGCAAATTCGACTTTGGAATTAAAGGTACTTCCAAAGTCTTAAACTACCTTATTTTTACATATAAGTCACCCCTAAGGTGTGCCCTATGTGCCCCTAGGGCTGGGTGCCATGTAACTATAAGCAGGGACTTTATAAAAATAGATTTATAAGCCCTGGTGAGGTAAAAACAGCCAAATTCGTTTTTCCCTCATTGAAGTAAATGGCCTTCATTGGCTAGAATGGGCAGACTTTATTTTAAATTTTAAAGTCTCCTTAAATGTTACATACCAAGAATTTGGTATCAAATTGATTGTTATAATAAATCCCACAACTTCCAGTTGTGGGATTTAATATAACTAGTGCAGGTAAAAAGTTTAGACTTTACCTAAAAAGTTGCCAATTTCAGCTCTGCATTGTTTTTGCTGCTGTGCTCTAATTTGGCCAGCCTGCAGCAGCTTCTTCCAGGCTACTTTAATGAGGTGTGAAGTGGCCTGGCTTCACACAAAGGAATGTGCTTGGGGGAGAGAATCTCCCCTCAGCAGATGGTGAGGCAGGAAGGGGGAGGGCTGCCAAACTGGTCTTCAAAGGCAGAGAAGGACATCTGGAGCACCCAGCAACACCCCCACATCCTGCAACCCCAGACAGCTAGGTGCCCCCTTGATTAGATTAGGAGAGGGCAGGAGAGGGGTGTGTTTATGATTTTTAGCCACACCAGTGGGTGGGCTCAGCCAGATCTCTCCTCCAAAAATCAGATTCATCCATTTTGGATTTTTAGAGACTGTTGCCTTCTGGGATGGATTTTTGCCACACTTCCCAGGAAGTGGTCATCACAGGGGGACGACCCTGTCCCTGATTGGAGAACCAGGGCCCCCCTGCTTTTCACCCAGGAGCAAGGATAAAACTGGCAGACCTGCACCCACGCCTCAGATCCCCACCAAATTTCAAGAAGAAGGAACTACAAGGAGAAGAAGGACTGCCCTGCTGGACCCCTGGCCTGCACCTGGACCCTGCACTCAGAAAGACTGCACCAGCTGCACACTTGGGCTTCACCACAAGAAGGACTTTGCCTGGCTTCCACTGGTTCAAGGAGGGACTCCCTGTTTGCTACAGGTGAAAAATTGCTATCCAGAGTCCCCTGCACCAACTCCTGAAAAAGTGACCAGCTGACCACTGTCCAGTGGCCAAAAAGGAGTTTGCGCCAGGTGTATTCTGGGAGTTGAAGTCCGCACTTCCCAAGGACCATCACAGAACTTCTGGACCCTTGGGGTGAGCTGTGGACCCCAAAAGAACCTTAAAAGAACATCTGGGTGAAGCCCCAGAAGTTTGGAAAAGATTGGAGAATTTTTTTTAAAAAGCTCCATAAAGTGACCGACCCGACACGGAAATTCTAGCCGGCTTGCCTCAACCGCGACCCGGCCTGACTTCGTGGTTCGTCCCGGTAAAGAAAAACATCCAAAAAAGAGACTAAGTCCGAATGTAAAAAGTTGACCGGGACCTTCCAGCCATCGTATCCGAGAAGGGCTCCACGGACGTCGGATCAAGATCCAGGTTTACCCCGGTCGAAGGATTTTCATCTCGAAAAAACGACTAAGTCCGAAGGTAAAAATCACCACCGAGGAAACCGACTTCGCGTATCCGGACAAGGGCTCCAGGAGGTCGGATCCAACTGGCAGGTTCGTCCCGGGGAAGAAAAACATCAAAAAAGAGACTAAGGGCCTGATTCTAACTTTGGAGGACGGTGTTAAACCGTCCCAAAAGTGGCGGATATACCACCTACCGTATTACGAGTCCATTATATCCTATGGAACTCGTAATACGGTAGGTGGTATATCCGCCACTTTTGGGACGGTTTAACACCGTCCTCCAAAGTTAGAATCAGGCCCTAAGTCAGAAGGTAACTTTTTAACCGAGGCCTCCCGCGACTTGTAGCCGAGCAGGGCTCCATCGCGGTCGGCCTGAAAGTTTGACTTTGCCCCGGTCCTGGTGCAACCAGATGACCCGATTGGCGCTTTTTGTTTCTAAGCGCTAGAAAATAATAATACTTTAAAAATTCATATCTCCGGTTCCCCTGAACCGATTTTAATCGTTTTTGTGTCATTTTAAAGATAAAAATATAAGCTATTTTTATAAATTGGTTTTGGATTTTTAAACTGTTTCCTGTGTTTTATTTAATTACTGTTTTGTGATATTTGAATGCTTTACACTTTGGTGGTCATTCTGACCCTGGCGGTCTTTGACCGCCAGGGCGGAGGACCGCGGGAGCACCGCCGACAGGCCGGCGGTGCTCCAATGGGGATTCCGACCGCGGCGGTAAAGCCGCGGTCGGACCGGCACCACTGGCGGGGTCCCGCCAGTGTACCGCGGCCCCATTGAATCCTCCGCGGCGGCGCAGCTTGCTGCACCGCCGCGGGGATTCCGACCCCCCCTACCGCCATCCAGATCCCGGCGGTCGGACCGCCGAGATCCGGATGGCGGTAGGGGGGGTCGCGGGGCCCCTGGGGGCCCCTGCAGTGCCCATGCCACTGGCATGGGCACTGCAGGGGCCCCCGTAAGAGGGCCCCTAAATGTATTTCACTGTCTGCTGCGCAGACAGTGAAATACGCGACGGGTGCAACTGCACCCGTCGCACAGTTCCACTCCGCCGGCTCGATTCCGAGCCGGCTTCATCGTGGAAGCCTCTTTCCCGCTGGGCTGGCTGGCGGTCTGAAGGCGACCGCCCGCCAGCCCAGCGGGAAAGTCAGAATTACCGCCGCGGTCTTTCGACCGCGGAACGGTAACCTGACGGCGGGACTTTGGCGGTCGGCCTCCGCCGCCCGCCAAGGTCAGAATGAGGGCCTTTGTCTCCTAAGTTAAGCCTTGACGCTCGATGCCAAGCTACCAAGGGTAGAGCTGGGATTAATTTACTGAGACCTAACTGTACTTATGTGGAGGTTTGTGGCTTGTTGCTAGGTGTAGGTACCTACCTGCCCTACCAATAACCCATTTTCCAACACATAGGCTCTGCCATATGTCAGTGTAGGTTCGGAAAAACCTCCTACAATGTCTTTGTTTCTAGATTTAGCAATGCTATTTAAGTGCTGGTTAACTGGAACAAAAGAAAAGACTAGGCAAACATTGGAATACAAATACTGTATGTACTCTTGATCATAAAGCCTTGTTAATACAAGACTGCAACTAATCCCATAAATTAGTGGTAAACTATGATATATAGGGCCATATTTATACTTTTTGACGCAAAACTGCGCTAACGCAGTTTTGCGCCAAAAAAATTAGCGCCGGCTAACGCCATTCTGAAGCGCCATGCGGGCGCCGTATTTATTGAATGCCGTTAGCCGGTGTTAGCCGACCGGCGCAGCCTGCTGTGCATGAAAAAAAAACACGTACACCAGGCAGCGCCGGCGTAGGGAAAAATGGTGTTTGGGCGTCTAAGAATGGGGCAAGTCAGGCTGAGGCAAAAAAAACGTCTTAACCCGATTTGCGCCATTTTTTAACGACGCCCATCCCCCATTGAAATGACTCCTGTCTTAGCAAAGACAGTAGTCATGCCCCCTTGCCCAATGGCCATGCCCAGGGGACTTCTGTCCCCTGGGCATGGTCATTGGGCATAGTGGCATGTAGGGGGGCACAAATCAGGCCCCTCTATGCCACAAAATAAAATTAAAAAAATACTTACCTGGACTTACCTTAATGTCCCTGGGGTGGGTCCCTCCATCCTTGGGTGTCCTCCTGGGGTGGGCAAGGGTGGCAGGGGGTGTCCCTGGGGGCAGGGGAGGGCACCTCTGGGCTCATTCTGAGCCCACAGGTCCCTTAACGCCTGCCCTGACCCAGGCGCTAAAATCCGGCGCAAATGCGGGTTTTTTAGACCCGCCCACTCCCGGGTGTCATTTTTGCCCGGGAGTATAAATACGACGCAATAGCATCGCAGTCATTTTTTAAGACGGGAACGCTTACCTTGCATATCATTACCGCAAGGAAGGTGTTCACGCAAAAAAATGACGCTAATTCCAGGGACTTTGGCGGTAGACGCGTCTAACGCCAAAGTATAAATATGGAGTTAGTTTTGCGTCGAATTTGCGTCGAAAAAAACGACGCAAATTCGGCGCAAACGGAGTATAAATATGCCCCATAATCCCTTCTTGCACTGAGGAAGGAATTTGTCTACACACATAGGGCCTCATTATGACCCTGGCGGGCGGCGGAGGCCGCCCGCCAGGATCCCGCCCTCCAAATTACCGCGCCGCGGTCAAAAGACCGCGGCGGGTATTACGAGTTTTCCCCTGGGCTGGCGGGCGGTTCCAGTTAAACCGCCCGCCAGCCCAGGGGAAAACGACCTTCCCACGAGGATGCCGGCTCGTAATCGAGCCGGCGGAGTGGAAGGTGCGACGGGTGCTACTGCACCCGTCGCGTATTTCACTGTCTGCAAGGCAGACAGTGAAATACATTTTGGGGCCCTCTTACGGGGGCCCCTGCCGTGCCCATGCCATTGGCATGGGCACGGCAGGGGCCCCCAGGGGCCCCGCGACCCCCCCTACCGCCATCCTGTTCATGGCGGCTTTCCCGCCATGAACTGGATGGCGGTAGGGGGGGTCAGAATCCTCATGGCTGCGGAGCGCGCTCCGCAGCCATGGAGGATTCCAATGAGCAGCGGAAAGTCAGCGGGAGACCGCTGACTTTCCGCTTCTGACCGCGGCTGAACCGCCGCGGTCAGAATGCTCATTGGAGCACCGCCAGCCTGTCGGCGGTGCTCCCGTGGTCGGTGGCCCTGGCGGCCACCGGCCGCCAGGGTCAGAATGACCCTCTTAATATCCTTTCAAATTGATAGTCTCAACATAGTCATACAACAACGGATAGAAAACATTGGAGGAAAGATCTCCATGTGAACTGCCTAAGTGTAAGTACCTCTCATCTTTATAAATCTTGTCTAGCTCAGAAAGTGTAGTGGTCTCTTGTATTGGAGAGGGTGTATAAGTAATTTCAGTTTTATCAGAAGCACTCATGCTTATGATTAATAAAAAGCTTATCAACGCAATGACTTGCACTTATTTCTTCTTCACTCACACCTGTTCCTTCTAGTGTTTCTGCTTCCTCATGTATAGTTGACAACACATCAGCAACCTTTTCAGTTGCATGCAAAGAAGGCTATCTATCTCCTTTCACAGTTCGCTAGACAGTGATGGCACAACTGGATTTACCATTCTTCTTGGTTTAGCAGGTATCTGACAGGCTCTTCTTTGACTTTGACTTGTTTCACCTACACCATTAGCTGCTTCAGGAGGCAAATCTGCATGACTTTGATTCAACTCAATTCCACTTCTGGCTACTTACGGAAACAAGATCTGCTTAATCTCTTTTTTCCCCAATCGTCTGCTTCTGGAAGAGTCATTCTACTCAGACTAGACTCTCCTGCTACATCCACTTTTGTTTATGCTGATAAAGGAGAATCAGGATTGTCCTAATTTAATCTTTCAGAGGAGTACCTGGTTCAGGAGCTTTATCAGTTTGCACTGTCTTTATTTCTGCAGTCTTTGGTTCTGATTTTGTCACTTGCTCTTTTTGAGACTGCACAGTTTCTGTTCATGCTCTCAAAAACACTGGATCTTCATCATCCAAAGGATATGGCACTTTACAAGTGTGACTGACATGGATCCAGTATGGAATTCCAGCACCTTTTATAGCAGTCATCATCACTAGGATAACCTGGAAAGGACCCCTCCACTTAGGTTCCAAGCAAGTCTTCTGCACATGCTTCTTAATCACAACAAAATCACCAGCCCGAAGACTTTGACAATGGTCTTGGGATGGTGACACAGCTGTAGCTTTCACCTGGTGAGACAAAGAGTGAACCACATCAGCTAAACCCTTGCAGTAATCCAGTACCAAATCATATGTTATGCTTACAAGTACATTTGCAGGAACAGATGGAAATCTCATTGGTCTGCCCATTAGTATTTTACGTGGCGAGGGACCAGTATTTCTGTCAGGTGTACTTTGCATGTGCATCAGAACCAAAGGTAAAGAAAGGCCTTTTCAGAGAAGGAAGATGCACACATTTTTGCCAGTCAAGTTTCAAGGTGCCATTCATTTGCTCCACTAATCCAGAAGCTTCAGGACGGTAACTAGAGTGCAGCTTGTGCTGAATGTTTAAGGCTGAGCATAGCATTTTTATCATCTCGTTATTGAAGGGTCTTCCTCTTTTTGATTCTAAGGATGCCTGAAAACCAAATTATGGGATCACCACTCTAAGTAACAGCTTTGCTACTGTGAGGCAATCATTTCTACGTGTAGGGCCGGCTGCAATCCAATGACTAAATATAAAGACAATCACCAACACGTATCTCAAACCACAACACACAAGCATTTCAAAGAAATCCATCTGCATTCTGTTCAATGGACCACCTGATCTTCCAATGTGACTCAAATTGACAACAGTTCTCTTCCCCACATTTATTTACTGACAAATGAAGCATCCGTGACAAATTGCTTCTGTAACCTGTCTAAACTTTGGACTAAACCAAGATTGCTTAAATGTTTGAATCATTGCATCTCTGCCACAGTGTTTGACCAAGACAGTATCTAGCCATTTGTGTCAGTAGACAGTTTGGCAACACTACCTGCCCTTAATGTTAAACCCAAATTTCATTGATTTCTCTTTGATTACAGTCCAATTTTATCTAACTTCTTTTTTCATCATCTGGAACCTAATCTTGCAATCTTTTAATTTCTTCCCAAATGTCAATGACTGTCAACAGAAAGCATTGACTTGTCTCATTAGAATCTGTTAAATGTTTCCATTCCTTCTTGAAGGTGGCACAATTAAGTGCACAGTATCTAGCAACTTGATCAGCATTTGATTGACCCAGAGAGGGTTTTTCAGTGCTCAGCACACTTAACAACTGTGCTTTCTCAGTTAATTGTAAAGCTTCTAGCAATTCATGAGTGAGCTAGAAGAGGTCATAAAACCTCTCTGGGACCCTAACTGCCCAAAATCAGGCACAACACCAAATCCATTAAAACAGTAATTTTAAGCTGTGTTTAAATACAGCAATCTCTAGTAAGAGCCGCCAATTCAGCCACTTGTGTAGAAAATTCTCCTTGAAGCTATGAAGCTTTGAGTACCCCAGAAATGGTGCACACAGCATAACCAGATCTCAAAGTTCCTGCATTGTTTCTTAAACAGGAACCATCATCAAAAATGATTTTATCATTTTCTCTAACGGATTATCCTGAATATCAGGTCAGGGTTTGGTCCACAGTTCAGTAACATCCAGGCTGTCATGTTTCACTTCATTTAAGTTTTCTGATTCAATAATGTCTATAGGCAACAAGGTAGCAGGATTTAGTACCCGCAACGTGTACAGGTTACATCTGGGGACCCCAAAATCAGTTTGTCAATCGAGCATTTGTCAGATAATGAGTCCTGATGAGCTATACCTTAACTGAGTGAAGGGACCAGCACAGTTAAAGGATGTCCCATCAAAATTGTCTCACTTTGGGCAAGGCTGATACCAGCCGCTGCTACCTTTTTAAGCAGCCTGGTAAGAAAGAGGCAGCAACCAGATCCAATCTAGCTGGCAAATATGCTAAAGGCTGATTTACGCTACCATGTACCTGTATTAGGACAGAAAGAGCACAAAAATGACGTTCATGACAAAACAGTGAGCATTATTTTGTGTGGTCAGGCATTACCAGAGCTGGTGCTCTGCACAGACTCTCTCAACTTAATAAAAGCTTTCATACAAGATTTATCTAACGGCACAGGATCAGTAATGTCTTTGTGGATTAAGCTTTGCAAAGGCTTGAAAATAACAGAAAAATTGAGAATACATTGGCGACTATACATCACCATTCCCAAAACATCCTGACATCTTTTTGAGAAATAGGAGGCTTCATTTGCAATATAGCTGTAACCCTTTCTCTGAACACTTTCCATGCACCTTTCTCTATGTGATGTCCCAAGTAGTTCACCTCTTTCTGACAATAGTGTAATTTTGCTGGAGACACTTTTGGGTATACTTATTCTCTGACTGTGCCATTGTAGCCTCAGAAATATTGGTTCTAAAACAGTGCATAGCTAACTCCATATTTATATTTTGACACAAGACCTCAGTGCATCAAACTACCTTGCGCTAATTAGAGGTAAGGCAGGTGTTCCCATCCACAATATCACGCTAATCCGCTACCGCCTTATTTATACTCCTGCACAAAAATGACACGCACCTAAATAATGGCGCTAAGCCTGCATAGTGCCATCATTTAACACCTGTGTCTGGGCAGGCATTAGGGGACTTGAGGAACCATTTCCAAGGCTAAACACCATAGAATGGGCTCACATATGGCCATCTCAAGCCACAGGAACACCCCCACCCACACCAGAGAGAAGCCATTGGATGGGGATAAGTACAGGTAATTATACTTTTTTTTCTGTGCCATTGGGGGGCCTTTACATGGGGCCCCCTGCCTGGCACTGGCTTTTATGGCCTTGCGTAAGGGGCACTGGTCTCCTGTGCTGGCCTTTGGGGTGGTGGGCATGACATTTGTCTTGACTAAGACAGGATTCATTTTTGGGTGGTAATGCATCAGAAAATGACATTAGGCTGGTTAGGAATAAGAACAAGTGCTGGACGGAACGCTGAACAATGTCAAACATTCATCCCCAGCACAGAAATCTGACCCTAAATCCATTGTTTTTTTGCTACCCAGGCCATTCCAGTTTGGACCCAGCCACATGCAAATCAGTCTACACCCTGTTCCCCCTGGGAACAGTCCAGCCCGAACTGCCAGGCCAGGTCTTCCCTGGACTGGACACAAGCATCCTGGGACCAGTGTTGGGGTATCACCTTACCTCAGCCAGGCCATAGGTGCAGAGACATAACTCCAGCAGTAGCATTGAGTTTCTCCATTTCTGCATTTTAATTACAAGGTGAAAACATTGCGGCATTAACTAAATTAGGATTTTGCATATTGCTCTTATTATTTCCCTGAGCATACAATGGAACAACTGGACTAATTGTGACAGGAACTATTAATGCTTCTGGCCTATGGGCCAGATGTATCATCCATATTTGCATTTGCAAGCGGTGCGAATGGCCGTTTGTGAATGCAAAAATGCCTTTCAGTATTTATGAAAGACATTCGCAACGCAAATTTAAGGAATTGCTAAAATAGCGATTCCTTAAAATTACGAGCCCGTTTCGAGAATCGCAAAATGTAACAAGCAATTCCTTAATGCGAATTGGGCATTAAGGAATCGCTACTGCCACCAAGTTGAACTTGGTGGTAACCATGTGCAAATTTTAAAAATGCATTAAAAAAGCATTTTTAAAATTGACATGTAACGCACACATGCCCCTTTGAGATGTGTGCGCCTTCCATGTCCTTAGACAAATTCTTGGGGTGCAGCAGAGGGGGCCTTAGATCCCCAGGACCCTGGGGTTTCCATTTCCCAAATTTGCGAATTCCAGCTAGGAATTCACAATTTGGGAAATGCAAACAATTCGCAAATATGGGCCTATAGGCCCATAGGTGCGAATGGGGCCAGTATCGCGATTCGGTAATAGCATTTGCGATTTTTAAGAAATCGCTATTAGAGAATCGCAAATATGATACATAGCATTTTGCGACTCAGAATCGCAAAAGGCTTTTTTGATACATCTGGCCCTTGGTGAAGTATTCTGATTTCTTAAGTAAATCAAACCAGAACTCTGACCTGAAAATGATGAGGCTTGACAGGAGTATACCGTGATATTGTCTGAGCTTGACTAACAATTTGCACAGGAGTTACTGAACTAGGGGCCAGATGTATGAAACTTTTTTGCATTCGCAAACGGTGTGAATCGCAAAATTTGGCCGTTTGCAAATGCAAAAACGTGGTCTGCGAAGCATGAAAGGCATTCGCAGACCAAAAATAAGAAATCGCAAAAATTGCATTTTTTTGCGTTGCAACATGTTTTTGCGAGTCACATTTTGCGATTCGGCATTTAAAGTAGGAAATTGTGAGGCGCAAAATGCGATTTGCAAAATCCAAGTCGCAATTCGATGCATCAAAAAATCGCAAATTGTGATTTTTCGTAGAATGGCATTTTTCACATGCAAAATACCACTAAGTGAAACCAGGTGGTAACCAGGTGCAACCTATATAAAGAGGCCCAGAATGCGTCAGACTCTTTTCCACAATGGCTGCACTCTACGTAATGGCGAGGAGGATGAGGATCTTGGCAGGTTTGAGAAGAGGGAAGAGGAGACAGGAGCGCATTTTCAGAGTGCGCATTACACTTTTTGACCAGACTGGGGAGGAAATATTTGAGAGGTATAGGTTGAACTCAGCCATGATACTTGATCTGATAGCTGAGCTACAAACCATACTGCAGCGCAGAACACATAGGACTCATAGCATCCCCATCCATGTGCAGGTATTATGCTCCCTCCATCTACTTGCCTCAGGGAGCTATCAAGGGGTCATAGCAGCAGCTGGAGGGATCTCACAGAGTATCCGCTCTAGATTTTTCAATGCATTTATTAACGCCATGCTGAGCAGAATACACCAGTACATCAGATTCCCCCACACCCCACAGGAAATACAGCAGACAAAAATAGATTTTCACCAGATAGCACAGTTCCCCAATGTCCTAGGTGCCATAGATGGGACACATGTTGCAAACTGTCCACCATCAGCCACAGAGTATGTATACCACAACCGTAAATACCAACATTCAATGAATATACAGGTGATATGCAATGCCTCTTATATTATAACTGATCTTGCGGCCAGGTACCCAGGGAGCACCCATGATTCATACATCTTTCGCCACAGCGGCATTCACACAAGACTGCTAGCTGGGGAGTTTGGTGAAGGATATCTACTAGGTACTGTCCCTCTGTACACTGGCGCATTGATGGCTTGCTGATGTCAGATGGCTCAGTTACTCAATATACCCTTTGTCCCTTCCAGGAGACAGAGCCTACAGCGCACCTACATGATGACGCCCTACCTCAATCCTGCAACACCAGCAGAACGGAGATACAATGCAGCACACAGGGCGACCCGCAAGGTGGTGGAGCGCACCTTTGGCCTGCTGAAGAGTCGCTTCCAGTGCCTCCACAAAAGTGGAGGGGCACTACAGTACAGCCCAGAGACAACATGTAGAATAGTGGCTACTTGTGCAATCTTGCACAAAATAGCTACCACCAGGGGCATACCTGTGGAACTATCGGAGCCAGACTCAGATGAGGATGATGATCCCATACCACCCCTACAGCCAGCAGACAGGACCAGTGCAGCAGAGGGAAGTCAAAGGCGTGCTGACATCATACACAACCATTTCTGATGTAAGTATGAAAACACAAATCCACTGACAAATGACCTGTAGTGAGTACATTTATTACATTAATGTCAGGTAATGTTAGTCCATCAAATACCAACAAAATTGATTGTTAAAAAAAACAATAGCAGTTCACAGTAAAGCTCTTATCCTTCATAATCAATCAATCAATCATAAAATGTATAAAGCGCGCTATACCCGTTAGGGTTTCGAGGCGCTTGGGGGGGGGGTCGCTGCTATCGTTCGAAGAGCCATGTCTTGAGGAGTCTCCTGAAGGTGAGGAGGTCCTGGGTCTGGCGTAGTGAGTTCCAGGTCTTGGCAGCGAGGTGAGAGAAGGATCTGCCGCCAGAGGTCTTTCGCTGGATTCGGGGGACGATGGCGAGGGCAAGGTTGGCAGAGCGTAGTTGGCGTGAGGAAACGTAGAAGTTGAGTCTGGTGTTCAGGTAGGTGGGTCCGGTGTCGTGTAGTGCCTTGTGTGCGTGGATGAGGAGTTTAAAGGTGATCCTTTTGTCCACGGGGAGCCAGTGGAGGTCCTTCAGGTGGTGGGAGATGTGACATCGGCGGGGTATGTCGAGGATCAGGCGGGCGGATGCGTTCTGGATGCGTTGGAGTCGTTTGATGTCTTTTGTTGGGATGCCTGTGTAGAGTGTGTTGCCGTAGTCGAGTCTGCTACTGACGAGGGCTTGGGTCACCATCTTTCTGGTTCCTGTTGGAATCCACTTGAAGATCCTGCAGAGCATGCAGAGGGTGTTAAAACAGGAAGAGTAGACAGCGTTGACCTGTTTGGACATGGTGAGAGCAGAGTCGAGGATGAAGCCACGGTTTCGTGCGTGGCTGGCTGGGGTGGGTGTGGGGCCCAGGGCGGTGGGCCACCAAGAGTCATTCCAGGCTGAGTGGGTGCGACCAAGGATGAGGACTTCCGTCTTGTCAGAGTTAAGTTTCAAGCGGCTGTTGCTCATCCATTCGGCGATGGATTTCAGTCCCTCGTGGAGGTTGGCTTTGGCGGTGAGAGGATCTTTGGTCAGGGAGAGGATGAGCTGGGTGTCGTCGGCGTAGGAGAGGATGCTGAGGTTGTGCTGGTGGGCCAGTTGTGCGAGGGGGGCCATGTAGACGTTTAACAGCGTTGGGCTTAGTGAGGAGCCTTGGGGGACGCCGCAGATGAGGTTGGTGGCTTCGGAGCGGAAGAGTGAGAGTCGGACTCTCTGGGTTCTGCCGGAGAGAAAAGAGGAGATCCAGTTGAGGGCTTTGTCTTGGATACCGGCTTCGTGGAGGCGATTTAGTAGGGTGTGGTGGCAGACCGTGTCGAAGGCAGCGGAGAGGTCTAGGAGGATGAGGGCTGAGGTTTTGCCGTTGTCCATTTGTTGTCTGATGTCATCTGTGGCGGCGAGGAGTGCAGTCTCTGTGCTGTGGTTGCGTCTGAAACCGGATTGGGAAGGGTCTAGGATGGAGTTGTCTTCGAGGTAGTGGGAGAGCTGTGCGTTGACGATGTTCTCGATGACTTTCGCTGGGAAAGGGAGGAGGGAGATGGGTCGGAAGTTTTTGAGGTCGTTGAGGTCAGCCTTAGGTTTCTTGAAGAGAGGTTGGATTTCTGCGTGCTTCCAGCTGTCCGGGAAGGTAGCGGTGGTGAAGAAAAGGTTGATGATCTTGCGGAGTTTGGGGGCCATGCTGACGTCGGCTTTGTTGAAAATGTGATGTGGGCAGGGGTCAGAGGGAGATCCTGAGTGGATGGAGTTCATGGCCTTTAGGGTTTCGGCGTCGTCTACTTGGGTCCAGGTGGTGATGCGGTCGGCGTGGGACGAGTTGTTGGGGGTGGGGTCTGGCGGAGGTGTGGTGTTGAAGCTGTCGTGGATGGCTGCGATTTTCTGGTAGAAGAAGGTGGAGAGGTCGTCGCAGAGTTTCTGGGATGGAGGGATGTCGTTGACATTGGCGTTAGGGTTGGAGAGTTCCTTCACGATGCAGAAGAGTTCCTTGCAGTCGTGAGCGTTGTTGTTAAGGCGTTCTGTGAAGTGGGAGCGTTTGGCGAGTCGGATCAGTTGGTGGTGTTCACGGTTGGCTTCCCTGAGGGTAGCAAGGTTGTCGGGTGTGCGCTCGAGGATCCATTTCTTCTTGAGTTTCTGGCAGGTGCGTTTGGAGGTGGTCAGTTCATCTGTGAACCAGGCTGTTTTTTTCTTTTCTTGGTTGACGGTGGGTCTCTTGAGTGGTGCTAGGATGTTGGCGCAGTTGAGGATCCATTGTTGGAGGTTGATAGTGGCGGAGTCCGGGTCGGTGTGGTTGGGTGGTGGGTTTTTGGCGAGGGTGCTGGCTAGTTGATCTTCGGTGACTTTTCCCCAGCGGCGGTGAGGCGGTAGAGGGGTGCGGTGGTGTTCGGTGTTTTTCTTGAACGTGAAGTGGACGCAGTGGTGGTCGGTCCAGTGGAGTTCGGAGGTGTGGCTGAATGAGATGTGGTTGCTTGCAGTGAAGAGTGGGTCAAGGGTGTGGCCGGCGATGTGGGTGGGTGTGTTGACCAGTTGACGGAGTCCGAGGTTGGTGGTCAGAGATGCGATGTTGGCGTCATTGTTGTTCTCCAGGTGGAAGTTAAGGTCTCCCAGGAGGATGTAGTCTGAAGAGGCGAGGGCGTGGGTGCTTGCGAGGTCGGAGATGGTGTCGCTGAAGGGGGCTCTTGGTCCTGGAGGACGGTATATGAGGGTTCCTCTGAGGGTAGTGTTGGGGTCCATGTGAATCTGGAAGTGGAGGTGTTCGGCTGTCTTGAGGGTGTCGTCCGTGTGGTTGTGGATCTTGAGGGTAGATTTGTGGGCGATGGCTATTCCTCCGCCGATTCCGTTGGTGCGATCTCTTCTGGTGATCTTGTAGCCGTCAGGGATGGCGATGGCGATGTCTGGGGCCGAGGAGTCGTTCCACCAGGTTTCGGTTAGGAAGGCTACGTCTCGGGCGGCGGTGTCGAGCAGGTCCCAGAGCTCAATGGCGTGCTTTCGTGCGGAGCGTGTGTTGAGGAGGATGCAGTGCAGGTGGTTTGTGTTGGTTGTTGCTGGCTTCATTGTTCTGTTGCAGGTGAAGTTGCAGGTGCGGCAGGAAAAAGGTCCTTTGGTGTGCTTCGGGGTGGCCTGGAAGCATTCTGTGGAGGAGCCAGGGTTGAGGGCGAGCAGTTCGCTGGCCGAGTAGCGAAGGCTGGAGGTGCGGGGGGCATGCGGACCAGGGGGGGTGGCGCTGGGCGCGGTCCAGGCGCGGACGGGCACAGACGGGCTTGCCTCTGTTGCGCCTCTGGCACGCCAGCGGCGCGGACGCGCAGCGCCAGCCATTAAGAAGGGATGGGGGAGGGAGGAGCAGGCGGGAGGCGGGAGGCGGGAGGAAGGAGGGAGCGGCGAATTGGGACATGAGGGGGGCGGGCCGCAGGGAGGCAGCGGCAAGGGGAGATCGGCAAGGGGGAGCGCCCAAGGGGCCAAAACCAGGGAAAAAAGCAAGGCACAAAACAGTAAAAACAGGCACAAAATACAATTATGGCACAAGTTACAATCGGGGTACAGCAATCAGAGGGGCACAACGGGGGCAGAAGCGCAAGGAGGCAAGGTGCTTGAAAAAAAATAGAAATGCACTTACAGGACGGCGAAAAGCGGCACAATCAGAAGGGGCACAACAGGGGCAGAAGCGCAAGGAGGCAAGGCGCTGAAAATATGAAAAACACTTGCAGGACAGCGAAAAGCGGCACACGGGTCAAGTGAAGCTTACTAGAGCCACCTAGACACCAGGGATGAGGCGCAGGAGGATGCCTGCGGGTGGAGGAGGGCCTCAAACACGCTAGCAGCAGCGTGGGCGGGGGTCAGGGGCAGGAGACAGCAGGTTGGTGCTGCGGACGTGGGGGGCGAGCTCTAGACCTAAGGCAGGTCAGAGGTCGCTCCTGTGGATCATAGTGTACTCATTCCAGACACACATACAGTCCTCTGTGCCCACTAAAGTCACTTCTTTCGGCCACACACGCCACTCGAGTGCCCAGTTTCCTCACTCTTACCTTGATTGTCTGCCCCTGTGGCAGTGCTGTGCCTGGCACTGTGCCGTCTGGTGTCCATTGCGGGCACAGCTAGGCTTCTGAGGCTGGATGTGTCCTCCGTGTCCCCCAGTCCAAGCTCGCTAGGTGTGGCTGACCTGTTTCCCATGATATTGTCAATCACATTGGTGATTTGTGCTAGTCCTTGAGCCACATCTCTGCTGCTGTGCGCTGCCTCAACCCGTGCAGCCACTGCACGACGTGAAATTAGGGAGGTGGAATTAGCCAGCCTAGTCACAGAGTGACAAAATCCCCCAAACATGCTCATGAAGCGTTGCTCCTGCCTGCGGTGGCTCACCCTGTCATGGCGCAGCTCCTGACATAGTTCACTCACAGCAGTAGTGAGCTCCCGTGTGTCCTGCGATGCCTGGACCTGTCCCTCATGCAGCTGTTCGATGTTGCCATTCAGGCACTCCAGCTGGCGATGCAGGCCATGATGTTGGTTGATTTTCAGGTGATGTTAGCATTATGTTGCTGCATCTGCCTTTGTAATGCCATGATCTTTTTATTTTGCAGGCGCTGCTTCTGCAACATAGCCAATTCCAGGCCACCAAATTAGGAGGTTTCCTCACCTGCCTCATAAGCCTGTGCACCTGCATATGTAGGCATCCTGCAGGGTGCTGTGGTCTGCTGCGAATGGGGCTCCTGCATCTGGGTGCCTCTGCAAGTGGGGGATGGTGTTTGTGGGCCTTCCTGCTGCTCATCAGAGTCCTGACTCAGTTCTGGCAGTGGCAGTGCCCTAGGCCTGCGTCAGAGTGGCGCAATGTTCTGAGACCCACTCGTATTGGAGTCTGAAGCAGGATGGGTGTCTGTCTCCCCTACACTGGCAAATGCTGTGGCTGCTGGGCCTTACCCACCTGCAACAACACTATGCAGCATGTCAGTTATGTTTGTTACAATTAAGGTCACACAATGGTAATAAAGGTACAGGTACTTCTCTTCACTGTGTTGTGGGTGTTGTGTTCTTCTGTGTGTCGCTCTGCCTCTTACATTGTATTTGCTACTTTCAGCTCTGGGTTGTGGACTACCACTCCCATAAGGCATTGTTGTGCTGCTTCTAAGACGTGGAATGGACTACTTCTCACAATGTTTTACATTACTTGCTAATTCCTAAGGGGCTTTTGTGCATACACATATGGGGTTACAATTCAATTTTGCACTTACCTTTGCTGGTACTTGGTACCAGACTTGGTGTGCCGGAGGTGTCAATCTCAGTGACCCCACTGACTGCTTCCAGGAGGAGTGTGGACTCCACTAGGCCCTCTATCAGGGTGGAAGGTGTCTCTGTGGGTGGTCCGCCTCCTGTGCTCCTGGCCTCCTGCAGTCATCTTGCCACCCTCTCCTCGGCACGGGACCGCAGGTAGTACCACCTCTTCTTGATTTCTTCTACCGAGCGCTGTGCCACTCCAACAGCACAGATCTTTGTCTGTATTTCTGCACAGAGTCTCCGTTTGTCACTCTCAGGCACCTGGAGTGAGCTTTTGCCGAACAACCGGTCATGGCTCCTGACCACCTCCTCTGTCAGCACTTCTAGCTCTTGCTTGCTAAATTTCAGCTTGCACTTTCTTTCTCCCTTCTCCTTTCCCTGGGCATAGGTGTCCATGTTTGTTCAGCTGTGCTACCTTCTCCAGAGACTTGCTCAGTTTGGGTGTGGCACCTGAAACTGCCTGGGATGACTCACTTCCTGCTTGTGATGTCATCAGACTCCTCCAGGTGTGCTTTCTAGCAATTTCTCGCAATTTGCGATTTTCAATTACCGAATCGCAATTTGCGAAAATGCAAATTGCGATTTGGTAATTGGGCCTCGCAAACCACAAATAGCGATTTTTAAGAAATCGCTAATTCCGAATCGTAATTATGATACATGGCCTATTGCGACTCGGAAATAGCGATTTCTTAAAAATCTCAATTTGCGATTCGCAAGGCCATTTCTTCATACATCTGGCCCTAGGTGTAGACTCCATCTGGAGCATTACTGGTTTCTGAATAAT
This sequence comes from Pleurodeles waltl, assembly GCF_031143425.1. Taxonomy (NCBI): domain Eukaryota; kingdom Metazoa; phylum Chordata; class Amphibia; order Caudata; family Salamandridae; genus Pleurodeles; species Pleurodeles waltl. The sequence continues at coordinate 102,612,526 of NC_090440.1, read as the reverse complement.
CTGTGGTGCCACTGGGGCTGTAATACTTGGTACAGAACTAACAAAAGGAACTATAGAATATATCAGAGGCTGAGCTACAGTCTGAATCATAGGAGTCTCGGTTACTGTAATAGTAGGTTGCAACCGCAACGTGACTCTGGTGGTCATTCTGACCTCGGCGGTAAAAGGCGCCTACCGCCGGTCAGAAATCCTCCATAATCCCGCCGCGGTCGCGGAAACCCGCCACGGTCATTCTGACCCGCAGAAGGCAAACCTCCGAAAATCCGACCGCCACAACAGACCGCCAGACCAGCGGTCGGCGGAAAGGTGGAGGTGACCAAACCTCCACCGCCACGCCAACAGAAATACGCCCATCCCATTACGACCCACGAATCCACGCGGCGGTCATTCAAACGCGGTATTCCATTGGCGGGACACACCGGTGCGGTCAGAATACACACAAACGAACAAAACTCAGCCACATTGGACGATTTGAATCTCACACACCTGATACACATACACACACCACTCCCACACACACAATACAATATAAAACACACACCCACATCACCCACAAACCCCTACGCTTAAAAATTCGGAAAGAAGGCAAGAGCGAGACACCAGCATCCAAAACATAACAGCCACAGCCACTCAACACCATCACCCACACACTATCCACACACAAAACAACACACACCACCACACTCAACTCACTTAAATACACATACTCCACCCCACACATCATACACACCACCCCATGGCACCCCAAAGACAACCCCGCTTCACAGACGAAGAACTCAGGGTCATGGTGGAGGAAATCGTTCGGGTAGAGCCCCAGCTGTTCGGCACACAGATACAATACACCAGCATTGCCCGGAGGACGGAGCTATGGCAGAGGATTGTCGACAGGGTGAACGCAGTGGGACAGCACCCCAGAAATCGGGAAGACATCAGGAAGCGATGGAACGACCTACGGGGAAGGTGCGTTCCATGGTATCCAGGCACAACATCGCCGTGCAGAAGACTGGCGGAGGACCCCCACCTCAACCCCCACAATTCACATCATGGGAGGAGGAAGTCTTGAACATCCTGCATCCTGACGGCCTCGCAGGAGTCGGCGGAGGAATGGATACTGGTAAGTTGAAGCTTCAATACTGCTTCCCCCCCACCTGCATGCCAAATCAGACCCCAACCCTCACCCCCATCCTCGAACCCCACCCCCATCCTCACCCCCACCCTCACCCCCACCACCATCCTCACCCCCACCACCATCCTCACCCCCACCCCCAGCACACCTATTCCCCGCCAATGTCTCACCATCACAACCCACACATCCCAAAACCTAGGCCTGCATGCGTCCACTAAGCATGGACACCCATCACCAAAGCATGCCCAATGCATATACACATCCCCCCCACAAGCCACCCTCACCAAAGCCCCCACACACGAATGCCAGCACTTGGGGACACGAGAACCCACAGATACACCCATATGCCACACATTGAAACTATAACCATACCTCTATACCCCTGCAGGACCCGACCGTCAACACACCGCGGCGGAGGGGCCAGAATTATCCCCACCCCCCACCCAAGAGGCCGTCAGCGATGACAGCAGCTCTGTCGACCTGGACACCGATGACCAGCCCGGACCATCGGGGACCTCTGGACAGTCGGTTCCCCTCACACAGGCCCAGGCCACTACAGACCCAAACCCCTCTGGGAACACCAGCACAGCTCCCACCCAGCGGGCCCATGCCTCTGTCTCCAGGGCGCGTCAATCTGCGGTGTGTCTACCACTACAGGGCACCCAGGATAACCCACCACCCCAACAACAACAGGGACCTGGGGGAAGTGGTAGTGGGCACACCGGCCAGGGGGCAGAGGCCCAGGGAAACAGGGCAACTCGGCGGGCAGCTGTGCGACAGGGGGGGAGGAGAGGCCCAGGGAACCCACTCTCCACGAGGTCCTCACCACCATCATGGGAGCATACAACCGCTCCCAGGAGACGATGGCGACGGTACTGGCCCGGTTCCAGGAGATCCAGGTGCTGCAGGAGGAACACTATCGGGGGTACAGGGAGGACATCAGAGCCATCAACACCACCCTGGTTACCATGGTAGGGCTGCTGCAGGACCTCGTAAACAGCAGGGCGGACACTGAACAACACCCAAGGGCCCCTGCCACTAGCCTGGACCAAGAACAGCCATCCACCTCCGCCGGCGCTAGTGGACAGGAGGCCCCCGCACAGCAGCAGCCCACCAGACCCCCACCTCCTGCAGGAGAAGAACCACCCCGCAAGAGGGCCCTGAGATCTCGCAAGAAGACAGAGTAGGATGTCAAGACCCCCGCCAGCAAAGGATACCACCTGATGTCATCCCACTGTCCCACATTGTCACCCTGTCCATCCTTGAACTGCCCATGCTCCATCTCTCCACAGGCCTCTGGACAATGCACCTGTGTGACTGTTACTCTGGACTCTGCCATGGACATTCCTTCACCATAGCCCCCACCCACTTGAAACCACCCATCCCATTTTGAGCACTTCAATAAACACCTATTTTGCACCAAAATATCAGGAGTCTGGCTGTGATTTCAATAGATTGTAATTGACATGACAGTGCAAATATGTCCTTGTACATGGTGAAGTCAACAAACAGCTGCCACAAAGCTGTAGTCCATGGGGAAACGAAGCACAGGACTCGTAGTGGGGACCCCAGATCTGAAATAGGGAGGGAAAAGCCAAAACTCAGTCATCATACACTGGGGCAAATAGACAGGCAGCAGAGATGCTGGAGAGTAGTTAACATTTACTAAATTATCTTTGAAATGTTACCTGTGTCCTATTGGAAGTACTGTTCAATGATTCTGTCCCTGTTGTCTGTTTCAGCCCCGTCGTCTTCCTCCTCGTCACTCTCCTCAGGTTCCACCGCTGCCACAACACCACTGTCTCGACCATCCTCCTGCAGGAAAGGCACCTGGCGGCGCAAAGCCAGGTTGTGAAGCATGCAGCAGGCCACGATGATGTGACACACCTTCTTAGGTGAGTACATTAGGGATCCACCTGTTATATGCAGGCACCTAAACCTGGCCTTTAGGAGGCCAAAGGTGCGTTTGATCACCCTCCTAGTACGCCCATGGGCCTCATTGTACCGTTCCTCTGCCCTGGTCCGGGGATTCCTTACTGGGGTCAGTAGCCACGACAGGTTGGGGTACCCAGAGTCCCCCACTAGCCATACACGGTGTCTCTGTAGCTGTTCCATCACGTAAGGGATGCTGCTATTCCTGAGGATGTAGGCGTCATGCACTGACCCTGGGAATTTGGCATTTACATGCGAGATGTACTGGTCAGCCAAACACACAACCTGGATGTTCATTGAATGGTAATTTTTTCTGTTCCTGTACACCTGCTCCCTGTCTCTTGGGGGAACCAAAGCCACATGGGTCCCATCAATGGCACCAATTACGTTGGGAATATGTCCAAGGGCGTAGAAATCACCCTTCACTGTAGCCAATTCGCCCACCTCAGGGAAAATGATGTAGTTCCTCACGGATTTCATCAGGGCAGACAACACTCTGGATAACACCTTCGAAAACATGGGCTGAGACATCCCGGAAGCAATTCCCACGGTTGTCTGAAATGACCCACTTGCCAAGAAATGTAGTACTGACATGACCTGCACCAGAGGGGGAATCCCTGTGGGTTGGCGGATGGGGGACATCAGGTCGGGCTCCAGCTGGGCACACAGTTCATGGATAGTGGCACGGTTAAGACGGTAGGTCAGGATAATGTGGCGTTCTTCCATTGTCGACAGGTCCACCAGCGGTCGGTACACGGGAGGATTCATCCGTCTCCTCGCCCAACCCAGCGGACGGTGCCTAGGAAGGACAACATGGAGCACACAGTCAAGCAACCCACAGGTACGTACTCACAGCTAGCACAGTATACGATTCTCTATGCAGTGAATGGCGTGTCTGAGTGGCTATGCAAGGCCTAGGCCTGTGTGACGCAGTTGAAATTGAGCCATGTGGGCCCTCGAAATGGCGGCTGCCTGACCTGTGAAGTGTGACAATGGGATGTGAGGTCAATGCGCTGGCGTGGCACACCGCGGCGGGCGGCGGGCGAAGACCGCGGCGCGAAGCCGCATTGGTTAACATTGAAGCCTATGGGTTTCAGGAGCCAATGGCGAAGGGCGCCGGCGGTGGCGGGACGCACCGCCGCGGTACGCACCGCCGCGGACGTGACCGCCATTTTCTATCTACTTATCCACTTGCGACTTGAACTTTCACAGGAGAGGACCTATACTGCAAGTGTTGCTGTGACCTCGGTCTGGAAGGGACAATGGCTGCTGCGACTGGGGAAAGGGCCCCTGCCTTCACTGGAGAGGAGTTGGAGAAACTTGTGGATGGGGTCCTCCCCCAGTATGCGCTACTCTACGGTCCTCCAGACCAACAAGTGAGTTTAATTCAATATGGATTTGGGGCCACTGGCTGGCTTGGGGGCCTGGCGGGGATGGGGGGCATGTTGGGGCTGGCGGGGGGCCTGGCGGGGGGCCTGGCGGGGATGGGGGGCATGTTGGGCATGGCGGGGGGCATGGCGGGGGGCCTGGCGGGGATGGGGGGCATGTTGGGCATGGCGGGGGGCATGGCGGGGGGCCTGGCAGGGATGGGGGGCATGTTGGGCATGGCGGGGGCATGGCGGGGATGGGGGGCATGTTGGGCATGGCGGGGGGCCTGGCGGGGATGGGGGGCATGTTGGGCATGGCGGGGGCCTGGCGGGATGGGGGGCATGTTGGGCATGGCGGGGGGCCTGGCGGGGATGGGGGGCATGTTGGGCATGGCGGGGGGCATGGCGGGGATGGGGGGCATGTTGGGCATGGCGGGGGGCATGGCGGGGGGCCTGGCGGGGATGGGGGGCATGTTGGGCATGGCGGGGGGCATGGCGGGGGGCCTGGCAGGGATGGGGGGCATGTTGGGCATGGCGGGGGGCATGGCGGGGATGGGGGGCATGTTGGGCATGGCGGGGGGCCTGGTGGGGATGGGGGGCATGTTGGGCATGGCGGGGGCCTGGCGGGGATGGGGGGCATGTTGGGCATGGCGGGGGCCTGGCGGGGATGGGGGGCATGTTGGGCATGGCGGGGGGCATGGCGGGGATGGGGGGCATGTTGGGCATGGCGGGGGCCTGGCGGCGATGGGGGGCATGTTGGGCATGGCGGGGGGCCTGGCGGGGATGGGGGGCGTTGGGCCACTGGAAAGGAAAATGCTGAGAAACTTGAACGTGGTATTTCTCCCTCCCTGTACGTGTCACATAGGTCCGCGCCCATGAGAAGATCGGGATTTGGCGTGCCATCGCCAAGGAAGTCCGGGCCCTGGGGGTCCACCATCGACGGGGCACCCACTGCCGCAAGAGGTGGGAGGACATCCGCCGCGGGACCAAGAAGACCGCCGAGTCTCTGCTGGGGATGGCCTCCCAACGTAGGCGGGGTGCCTGCCGTCAACTGAGCCCCCTGATGTTCCGGATCCTGGCGGTGGCCTACCCTGAATTGGATGGGCGCGTGAGGGCAGCACAGCAGACACAAGGGGGTGAGTACAAGCATTATCTACTCTGTTGTCGCGCAGTGGAGGTGTCTGGGTGGGGGAGGAGGGCTGGGGGTCCCCCTAGGCCAGGGCGATATCTGTAGGCTGGGCACCCCCGTAAGCCCCTGTGTCCCCAGCCACCACCCTCAGTAGTTTGTCAGTACAGCCATCCCTGGGCCGTGTCATCCCTGGGTGCAGTTGTCAACTCTAGGCGTGTAGGCCATGTTCCACGGAATGCGTAGCGTACCCCAAGTGCGCAACTTAGTGCAGGGGGCATCTGTGTCTGTCATGTCCGCTAACTGTACCGGAGATCCATGTACTCAATATCCCTTTATTTCTCTCTCCCCCCCCTTTTTGTTTGTCTTTCTGTGCTTGTGTGCATCAGCATCATCAGGCGGAGGAGAAGTGGCATCGGGGCAGGAGGGAGCTGCATCTCACATGGCCCAGGAGGGCCATGCCACAGAGTCAGACTGGACCAGTGAGACGGAGGGCGAGGGGAGCTCCACGACGGGGACGACTGGACCCTGCAGCGACACGGACACGTCCTCGGAAGGGGGCTCCCTTGCGGGGGTGGCACCATCCATGCCCCCCGCCATTACAGGTACAGCCGCCACCCAGCGCACCATCTCCGCCCTCCCAGCAGCCCCTCAGCGTTCGCCCCGTGCCCGCTCTGCCAGGAAGCCGGGCATCTCCTTCGCCCCAGGCACCTCAGGCCCTGCCCCTGTTACCCCCGCTGCCCTCAGTGAGGAGGTCATTGACCTCCTCCGAACGCTCATTGTTGGGCAGACTACCCTTTTGAATGCCATCCAGGGGGTGGAGAGGGAGGTTCATCGCAGCAATGCGTACCTGGAGGGCATTCATTCGGGTCAGGCTGCCCATCAGCGATCGTTCCAGGCTCTGGCCTCAGCACTGACGGCAGCCATTGTCCATGTCTCCTGCCTGCCTCTACTAACTCCCTCCTCCCAGTCTCCTGTTCCTCTGCCTGTCCCACCCACACCATCAGACCAGCCTGCACACACCTCAACACCCAAGAGAAGCTCATCCAAACATAAGCACCACAGATCACGCAGACATTCACACACGCAACATTCCGATGCAGACATGCCAACAGTCACTACCACCTCTGTGACCCCCACATCCTCGTCTCCCTCCTCCCTCCCTGTGACGTCTACACTCACACCTCCATTCACCTCACCATCAGCCAATGTTTCCATCACCAGCACACCCTCCACTCCAGTCCGCACACGTGCAGTCACCACCCCCACTGCCATTTACACGTCCCCTGTGTCCTCTCCCACTGTGTCTGTCACCCCCTCTTCCACACCACACAAACGCAGCCACCCACCCACCCAACAGCCATCCACCTCACGACAGCCTATCCCTCCTGCACCTGCACCCAAAGACAGCAAACGTGACTCACCTACAACCACATCCTCTCCCTCCACTCCCATTCCCACTGTACCTACCACTCTCCATTGTCCCAAGAAGCTCTTCCTCGCCACTACTAACTTCTTTCCTGACCCTGAGCCCCCCCCTCCTTCTCGTCGGGGTAAGAAGAGCACCTCAGCCACCACCAGCCCTGCAGCCCCCTTGACAAGGGTGCAGGGGTATTGGAGCCCGCCAGCCCGCATGTCTGGATCTTCGCCCAGCAGCAAGGGGACAGCCAGCCCACCCCCTGGGAAGAGGAGCAGAAGGCGGAAGGGTCGCCGCAGGAGCCCGCCTTCTACATCCCCCCCGGACACCACCCAGAGACAGTCACCAGCCACAGCTCCAAAGGGAGGAAAGGGCCACAGGCCCACGACTAAGGAGGGCAAGGGCAGCAAGTCGGAGAGGTCAGGCAGCAGGCCTGCTGCCCAGGAGGAGCCCACAACCCCCATAGCCGCTGCCCCGGGAGGAACCGGCACAGCTGCCCCGGGAGAGCCCACCACCCCCATAGCCGCTGCCCAGGGAGGACCCAGCCCAGCTGGCCAGGAGGGCCCCACCACCCACAGCCCAGGTGGGCAGTGAAGGAGCACCATCCCCGCTGGCCAGGAGGGCACCACCAGGCAATTAGCAGTTGGCCATAGACCGGCCGCCGTCTCCAGAACCGCTGAACTGGGCCCGCCGTCTCCAGAACCGCTGAACTGGGCCCCGCCGTCTCAAGAACCGCTGAACTGGGCCCTTCAAGGCAAGGAGCGCTGAACTGGGCCCCGCCGTCTCCAGAACGGCTGAACTGGGCCCCGCCGTCTCAAGAACCGCTGAACTGGGCCCCGCCGTCTCAAGAACCGCTGAACTGGGCCCTTCAGGGCAAGGAGCGCTGAACTGGGCCCCGCCGTCTCAAGAACCGCTGAACTGGGCCCTTCAAGGCAAGGAGCGCTGAACTGGGCCCCGCCGTCTCAAGAACCGCTGAACTGGGCCCCGCCGTCTCTAGAACCGCTGAACTGGGCCCTTCAAGGCAAAAAGCGCTGAACTGGGCCCCGCCGTCTCAAGAACCGCTGAACTGGGCCCCGCCGTCTCAAGAACCGCTGAACTGGGCCCTTCAGGGCAAGGAGCGCTGAACTGGGCCCCGCCGTCTCAAGAACCGCTGAACTGGGCCCTTCAAGGCAAGGAGCGCTGAACTGGGCCCCGCCGTCTCAAGAACCGCTGAACTGGGCCCCGCCGTCTCAAGAACCGCTGAACTGGGCCCTTCAAGGCAAGGAGCGCTGAACTGGGCCCCGCCGTCTCAAGAACCGCTGAACTGGGCCCCGCCGTCTCAAGAACCGCTGAACTGGGCCCCGCCGTCTCAAGAACCGCTGAACTTGGCCCTTCAGGGCAAGAACCGCTGGCCCTTTGGCAGACGTGGCAGGGCAGGATCTATCTCGGGCAGGGCTGCAGGATGTCCTCTGGCCAACTTGCCTCCTCCAGTGGCAGTGGGGTCTGTTATGGACTGTATGGACTGTGGCTTTGCTCTACCCAGGATGGCCCAGTGGGCAGGCCACCCACTGTATGGACTGTATGGACTGTGGCTTTGCTCTCCCCAGGATGGCCCAGTGGGCAGGCCACCCACTGTATGGACTGTATGGACTGTGGCTTTGCTCTCCCCAGGATGGCCCAGTGGGCAGGCCACCCACTGTATGGACTGTATGGACTGTGGCTTTGCTCTCCCCAGGATGGCCCAGTGGGCAGGCCACCCACTGTATGGACTGTATGGACTGTGGCTTTGCTCTCCCCAGGATGGCCCAGTGGGCAGGCCACCCACTGTATGGACTGTTTGGACTGTGGCTTTGCTCTCCCCAGGATGGCCCAGTGGGCAGGCCACCCACTGTATGGACTGTATGGACTGTGGCTTTGCTCTCCCCAGGATGGCCCAGTGGGCAGGCCACCCACTGTATGGACTGTATGGACTGTGGCTTTGCTCTCCCCAGGATGGCCCAGTGGGCAGGCCACCCACTGTATGGACTGTATGGACTGTGGCTTTGCTCTCCCCAGGATGGCCCAGTGGGCAGGCCACCCACTGTATGGACTGTATGGACTGTGGCTTTGCTCTCCCCAGGATGGCCCAGTGGGCAGGCCACCCACTGTATGGACTGTTTGGACTGTGGCTTTGCTCTCCCCAGGATGGGCCAGTGGTCATGGAGTCCCCTCGTGGATCTGGCGTCGTGTACTCAAGTGGCTGAGGTGCCCCCCCTTCCCTTCCCCCTGAGGTGCCTGTCCTATTTTCTTTCTGATGCCCCTGCAGTGTTCTCTCCGTGGAGTTCTTGTCGTGGGACTGGGCCTTGCCCCTTTGCACAGGACCCCTGTGATCCACGGACAGTGGTTGGACTACATTTAGTAGCTGTATATATTTTGTACATAGTTTATTTATTTATTGGGATTAATGGTGTACATATTTCAATATATCTGCCCGTTTATGATCTCTTCTTTTGGTCTTTGCATTATTTCGGAGGGGGGTGGTTTGTGGGTTGTGACAGTGATCTGTGGGAATGCATTGATGTGTGTGTTGTAGTGGGTGTGGGTGGGTGGGTGTGTGCCGGTAATCTTTTCCCTCCCCTGTGTCGTAGGTGCCGTACTCACCGATGTCTTCCGCGCCGCCGGGCGTGCTCCTGGTATATGAGCAGGAATAGGAGTGCGGGGATGACCTGCAACTCTGGCTCCATACTGCCGGAATCTCGCGTGGAGTGCGTAGAGGTGAGCGTTTTCCCGTTCGTAGTCTGTTTCCGCCGTGTTCTTATCGGCGGTGCTCCCGCCCCGGAAAAGGTGGCAGATTGGTGGGTCGTAATAGGGTGGGCGGTACTTTGTCTGCCGCCGGGCTGTTGGCGGGAACCGCCGCGCTGTTTGTTTGTACCGCTGTGGCGGTCGGAGTGTTAAGTTGGCGGGCTGTGTTGGCGGTTCCCGCCAGGGTCAGAATTGCATATTTTAGACCGCCGGCCTGTTGGCGGCTTGGCCGCCGCTTTATCACCGACCGCCAGGGTCAGAATGAGGGCCTCTGTGTTACCACAAATGGAGGTGTACTAAGACTAGCACTAACACCTTGATTTACTTCTTCTGCGGCATATGGAGGAGGATGATTTCTCAATGATTATGTTATTAATTCATCATCATCTGAATCACTATCATAAGTCAGTGATCTTTTAGCTTCATCTGACCTCAACTCAGTTACTTGAGAATTGTTTTTCTTTGTCTTTGGTCTAACACTGTCTCCTTTCTCTTGTGAAACTGCAGGAAACATTCCATTACCTTGTAAAGTTTTTGTTCTCCCAAACGTCTGCTCATTATCCCATTTTGCTTCTAACAATGTTTTGTCAACTTTTTTGCATTCATCTCTAAAATTGTAATTTTTCTTGTTGTCTGGCTACTAACTACCAAATAGCTAAAGCTGGTCTCGGAGGGGGCTTCAATTCATTAAGTACTCTTCTCAAATTATTCTCTAAAATTCTCATATTAAAACTTCCATGAGTAAGAAGCTCCCTTCCTTTTCTGTTATTTTGCACCACAGTTTTAACCAAATACATGCTGATAGATCTTTCTTTTCAATTACTATGTATGCAGATGTATCTTCTGGCTGGACAATTTCTCCTAATCTGACTGGAATGAAAGCAGCTCCTCTTATCGTGCTTTTTAATGCTTTGAAAAATGTCATTTTTACCTTTTATAGAGCTTAAACTACAAATTAAATTCAGAACAGGAAGTATTTCAATCCCAAAATCCTTTTCACTTGCTATTCTCAACCAATAGCTGTTCACGGTTGTCCACCAATCCATTCACAGGTCCTTTCACCAATCGACCAATCCCAGTGCAGACCCACTGACGCTACACTTGCTGACATGGCTGACAAAGCCTTGTGGCTCGTCCTTGAAACTCAATTCACACAGAAAACGAATTGCAATATATTAGGAGAACTAGAAAAATCTGCAAAAAACAACTTTCTGCTTACTACAGGTAAGGCTCAATCACTTCAGAAGCTGTACAGAAATTTCGACTGTGGCCTTTCGCTCAAACAGCTACTCTTCCGGCTGTGGCTTTCTCTCATGCACAAGTAAAATTCTACCTGCAAATTTCACCCTTGACTAATACCAGATCCTCCTTGTGCACTCAGGAGTCACTAAGTATCAGTTAAACTAGCACTCATGTAACACCCACACTAGGAACACAACTACACCAACTGCAGACAAGTAAATAACAGCAACCACATACACTTGTACAATACTCCTGAGTCTTAGACCACGCAGAGTCAATTACAACAACAACCACATGGGCAATATTTGAGCACAAAGCGCCACACTCATTTGTAGTACGGCAACTTCCCTACTCTCACCCTTTAGAGTATGCAAACCCCCTTCTCAACTGTGTTGGAGCATGCAAACTCCCTATTTCTTTCATACATCACAATTCACCTGCGATATGCGATATGCAAGTAGGAAATCCTACTTAGCACTGAAACATAACTAGAAACACTGGGAACATACCAAATCACATCTAAATGAGTTTTGGCAAAACCAAATCTCCAGAAATCATGATAGTCTCTCTCCTATAGAAGAGAAACCATCTTCTGCTACCAAAATCTTTGGGCATGTGATCTCCTAATATTATGCTAAGGTGACACATAATAGGGCAGTGACAACTACAACCCTCAGACGTTGACTCGAATCTTTTGACTCAGACAGGAGTAATGACATCATCAAATCAAACAACGATAATCAATAGTCATAATGAACAACAATATGCAATGAGGAGTCAGTAATTTATACGCACCATTACCTATGTGGTCATGAATCAACAATCCAATTTGGTAAAATTTAAACAATTATTGCTCTCATATTACCAATGCTAAGGTCATGTAAATGACACACAAAACCAAATGGTAGCAATACAGAAACAACACAGGCTGTCCAAATTGCCTGAAAAATGTCAATCTTTTAAGTGCAATTACCATTAAACACTCAAAAAGAATTATATAAATAACAACATAATTATTTGAGATATTACAACAAACTTCATTTAGTTGTGCAGTTGAATCATTCACAACCAATTAATAAACATTTAGGGGCATATTGATACTCCGTTTGCGCCGAATTAGCGTCGTTTTTTTCGACGCAAATTCGGCGCAAAACTAACGCCATATTTATACTTTGGCGTTAGACGCGTCTAGCGCCAAAGTATGAGGAAAGAGCGCCATTTTTTTGCGTGAACGCCTTCCTTGCGTTAATGAGATGCAAGGTAGGCGTTCCCGTCAAAATGACTGCGCCGCAAATGCGTCGTATTTATACTCCCGGGCAAAAATGACGCCCGGGAGTGGGCGGGGCAAAAAACCCCGCATTTGCGCCGGATTTTAGCGCCTGGGTCAGGGCAGGCGTTAAGGGACCTGTGGGCTCAAAATGAGCCCACAGCTGCCCTCCCATGCCCCCAGGGACCCCCCCTGCCACCCTTGCCCACCCCAGGAGGACACCCAAGGATGGAGGGACCCATCCCAGGGACATTCAGGTAAGTTCAGGTAAATATATATATATATTTTTTTATATTTTTTTGTGGCATAGGGGGGCCTGATTTGTGCCCCCCTACATGCCTCAATGCCCAATGACCATGCCCAGGGGACATAAGTCCCCTGGGCATGGCCATTGGGCAAGGGGGCATGACTCCTGTCTTTACTAAGACAGGAGTCATGTAAATGGTGTCTGGGCGTCGTTAAAAATGGCGCAAATCGGGTGGAGGCGATTTTTTGCGTCAACCTGACTTGCACCATTTTTAAGACGCCCTAGCGCCATTTTTCCCAACGCCGGCGCTGCCTGGTGTACGTGGTTTTTTTCCACGCACACCAGGCAGCGCCGGTCTGCTTGCGCCGGCTAACGCCATTCAATAAATACGGCGCCCGCATGGTGCTTCAGAATGGCGTTAGCCGGCGCAAAATTTTTTGACGCTAAACTGTGTTAGCGCAGTTTAGCGCCAAAAGTATAAATACGGGCCTTAATCACCTATTGGGTCGGACATTCTAACTACCAAACTCTAAATCCAAAAGCATGTGTGGGCTGGGCTTTGCACATGAGAAAATTTAAATAAGACAAAAATCAATTTGGAAACATCTAACTATGGTGCTAACAAAAATCTGGTTGGATTTCTAAAGGGAAAATCTGAAAAGGAAAAACATATGCACATTGGTTATACCCCTCCCAAATGAGACAGCAGCTTGCAGAGTAATCATCAGCGGAGCAAAGGAACAGCAGGTCTTCAGCAATCATCATCAGAAACATGAAAAGGGCAACAGTTGAGTAATGTTGGGCCTAATGTAATTGAACTGTTAAAATCATAATTAGCAAGACATAAAAGCACCAAAGAACTGAACAGAATGTAACTGCACAGAAAGCTAAACAGCAACTGCCTCTGAATGGAACTGAAAGGAAACTGACTCTACATAGAACAGAAGATACATCATCTGAAACTTGCTAAATTAAAGTCCCAAATGTTACCAGCTATGCTTCTTTTGGACAAGACTATGAAGTGTGTTACTACGCAGTTAATACAATTTCATCTGGGCTTCAGTTGTATTCTTCATTCCTTTTACCTCCTCTATGGTCCTCAGTTTCTGTCTAATAATTACATTGTTAAAAACAACATAAAACACAACATTTAGAAACTAAGGCCCATTTATAAAACTTGCAATATTTTTCCAAGAAAGTACAGAATGAGCAGGAAAAAGAAATACGTAGCTTTCTACTGTGGATAAACAATGTTTGCAAAGCATTTCAATTAAGTCAGCATAACATTTCAACATTGTCCTTCTGGAAAAATACTAAAAAGTAGGCCTTTTTTACTAAAGTTAATACATAAAGAATACAACTATTCTACAAATTCCAAACCATGTTTAGTACATCATTTCTCAATTAATAAGAATTTCAAATCATTAGATTTGCAGTACATGTGGTTATAATTCATCAAAATAAATTTTCACAGTCATTTATTATTTCACATTGAACTTGAAGTGGCTGACACCATGTCAACCACATTTAAACATGCATGTTTTATTTTTCTAGCATACGTTTTTCTATTTAGGACTTTTAGTACACCTTATGGTTTATGTTTTGGTTACTCATTTTTATTAATAATGTTTACTCTCTAACAACAGTCAATGCAATTATCCAGCCATTGTTACATCTCTGCTCTTTTTTAAGTGTTGGCCCATGCAACATTTGTGTAATTTGGTAGAAGATTTTTTAACATGAGCAGTGTATGTATTGTGTTCATGTGGTCAGATATTATGAGTCGTTTTTAAGAACTCCCCTATTCCTACACCTTTGGGATTTTTTATCACCTGATATTCCACTGGTTTTATGGCTCTATCATACTTATCATTGCGTTTTATTTTCCTCATAAGCTATTTATCACATGTTTTAAGTACCAGTATCGGTATTTTTTACACATGAAGTTTATCACATATGAAACCACTACAATTGATATTTGCAACATATAAGAAATATTGCATGACGTATTCCACTTGTAGTCCACTCGTAATCAGAAGGCATAAAAAATGCCAGTGATATTTACTGTGACATGCAGAAAATAACCTAAGACACACTCATAATTCAGGTACAAATGGCATCCGCCATTTATGCAAACCACAAATAGTGTAGATTGTCAGTAGAAGAGGCTATGGTTGTATATAGTATTTACTGTGCACTTATGTTCTCATATACAGGAATATAGATTTCTACTCCTTCATGGTGTAAGCTTCATGGTACATTGCACTCTATAACACTTATTTAATTGCATTATGCCTCACAATCAATATAAGTGTTTTATTGTTTTAAAATAACAATAGCATTTCCCCTCTGCAATTTTAATAATGCAGGATGTGAGGAAACGACAAACAAACCTGTGTAATCTCCACTGGTACTCACTGAGGCCCATATTAAAAAGAAATGAAGGAGCATGACACTGCCCAAAAATTGGCAGCGCCGCACTTCATAATTTTCACAATGCAGGGATGCACTGTATTTAAGTGAATACTTCGCACCCTGTGTTGTCCCTTGTGCTGATGCTATATTGAGCTGCCTAGCGCCAACGCAGGCATCCTTGCACCATCGTGCAGGGATGTCTGTGTTGAGGGGTTTGATTGTTTATGTGTGGCACGTAAACAATCACTAATGGCGATTTGGCTGCAGAGTACAGCACACATGTCATTTGGATTGTTTTATGTGCAGGAAGGGACACCTTCCCACATATAAACAATCATGTATGTTATTTTGATCTTTGTATGCATGCTGCAGAATACAGCACAGATAGAAAAAGCAAAAAACTGGGAGGACTAAAAGTATTCCTCCTCGCTGCGCCTTGCTAATGGCAACCTATGGGGCCATTAGATTTTGGTGCTGCCTCAGGTTTACAAAATCTCGTAAATCTGAGGCAGTGTCAAAATGCAATGGGTGTTGCTGTGGAATACCCACAGCAACACCCATTGCACGTCTCTTCTACGCAAAGGACTGCTTTTGAAGGGGCAGTATTTACAAGGTGGCGTCAAGCCACAAAAAATGGCTTCACGCCACCTAGTAAGTACAGCACAGGGGATAGAGCCACCGGACAGTTACTAAAAGTGACACTCCCGTGGTGCTAGGGTCTCTTAAATATGTCTTTGAATGTTTGTGAGTCAGTCAAGGACAACTGCTGCTCCAAAATCAGCCACACACACAATCCAACGTATCAACCACAAATGCAATTACTGAAGCACAAAGACGATGGCGTAGGCACAAATCTGGCTGAATTCAGTTAAATCAAGTCATTTACCAATTTTGGTCAAGCACATATTAATTTCATGTTCAAGGAGTCAAAGGTAAGCAGATGGGAGTAACAAATAAATTAATGTATTTAACATGTTGGTGTTGATGATCAATGTTGTTACTTGTCATATACTAATTATATAGCATCTCTGGTGAAAAGTAGACTAGTCAGGGACTGCACAGACAACAATATTGTTCATGAGATGTGTTGTTGTCCTTCCCAGAGAATGGCAGAATCAAGCAAGTAAGTCTCATATAATAAACCTTTATCAATATTGAACTTAAATTCTTCAATTCTTCAAAATGTTTAAAGTTATTATATATTTGGGTATAATCTGGTATTGAGGGAGGGGCTAATACTAAGTTCAGGGCTCCTGAAGATTTTTTAAACCATTCCTGTTAGAAATCGTGTCTCAAGTTGCAAAGGTAGGCACCTTTGTCCAAGTGGGGTACCACAACCCTAGCCAGGTTAAGTCACAATTCAACCCAAATTATCCTGTGCTCACCTCTAGTAGCTTGGCACGGAGCAGTCAGGCTTAACTTACAAGGAAATGTGTGAAGAATTTGTGCAATAAGTAAGCAGTAACACAGTGAAAACACCACAAAAATGCACCACACAGGTTTAGAAAAATAAATAGCATTTATCTGAATAAAATAAGGTCAAAATTCCAATAATCACAGGTTGAAAATAACTTTTTAAAGGTTTAAGAGTGTCTCAATCCTTACGAATCAGTTGTTGTATCTTTATAACACACAGTACTTGGAATGCATCAAAAATAACGATGCACATGGACCGCAAAGGAGGAGATGAGTGGAAAAATAAGGTGTTGCATTGGATTTTCCAAGGCACCATAGACGATGCGTTGTTTCTTTCCACGCTGCACGGTGATGCATTGAATTTCAAGAGTGTAGTCTTGGTTCCTGTTAGACCTGACAGCCTTAGGGTGGTCACCCCTAACTTTTTGCCTGCCTCCCTCCTCTTTTTGACACTGTGTTTGCTGGTTTTAGGCATCAAGTTAAGCCTCTGGCGATCACCACTTATATTGGGAGAATGATCTCCTCTACAGTGAGCCTAAGGTACCGGCCACTGGGGCAGCATGTGTGCTGGTGGTCCCCCAGTGTTACCGGGCCTTCCTACTGGTCCTGGCTCACAACATCCCCCATGGAGGACATTTGGGCCAAGACAAGACCTTTGCCAGGCTTGTCACCCACTTTTATTGGCTACAAATGTGAGTAGCCTCACATGCTTTCCACAGGTCCTGCCCAACCTGCCAGGCTACTAAGAAGACAGGGAAAAGGCTCAAGGCCCCCCTGATCCCACTCCCCGTCTTTGGCACACCCTTTAAAATAGTGGGCATCAACGTCATTAGTTCCCTAGCCCCCAAAACCGCCCTGGGCAACAGGTTTCTCCTGGTTTTGGTGGACCATGCCACCGGCTATCCAGAGGCAATCCATCTAAGGACAGTGACTGCACCGGTGGTGGCCAGAGTTCTGATGGGGATATTTACCCATGTGGGGTTCCCAAAGGATGTTGTGTCTGACAGAGGCACAAACTTCATGTCAGAGTACATGAAGTCCATGTGGGATGAGTGTGGGGTAACCTACCGGTTTACCACCCCTTACCATCCTCAAACCAATGGGCTTGTTGAAAGGTTCAACAAGACCCGGAAAAGCATGATCACTGGCCTGCCTGAGGCCATGAGGCATAAGTGGGACGACCTCTTGTCATGCCTTCTCTTTGCTTATAGGGAGGTGCCCCAGAACAGGGTGGGGTTCAGCCCCTTTGAACCTCTCTATGGAAACCCTGTTGGGGGACCACTCAGCATAGTCAAGGAGGGGAGGGAGAAAGATCCCAGGAAACCTCCCACAGATTTGAGTAGTTACATGTAAGCCCTCCGCAACCAGATACAGCGTTTCTGGAAACAGGCCAGTCAAGAGGTAAGGAAGGAATGGTATGACCGGAAGGACACCCTGGTAGAATTGCCAACTGGAGACAAAGTATGGGTGATGGAGTCAGTACAGCCGAAAGCTCTCCAGGACCACTGGACTGGCCCATTCAAAGTCAAGGAGTGAAAGGGGGAGGCCCTTTACCTAGTGGACCTCAAAACTCACAGAAACCCTCCTAGGGTTCTCCACCACAACAGACTGAAGCCTCCTTTTGGGAGGTCTGAGGTCAACATGCTTCTCATGACAGATGGGGCATGGAAAAGAGAGTGAGCCTCTCCCCGACATCCTCTCTACCAAGGAAGGTGATGGGTCAGTAGAGGGTGTTAATCTCTCTGGCAACATGACTCTAGATCAGAGAGGAGACTGCTACAAGTTGTTGGAGCAGTTCTCTTACCTGTTCTCCCTCACGTCTGGACTCACACACTTTTGTGTCCACGATATTGACACAGGAGACAGTCCACCTGTGAAGAATAACATTTACAGTGTATCAGGCAAAGTGAGGAGCCACTACTTTTCTTAAATCTGGATTCTTAAATCTGGTCCTAAATATGTACAAAAAGTTCACTAAAAGTGTTCAAATGGAAATATCTTGAAGTAAGACAGCAGGTTTGCAGAACTAGAGGCAATATTAGCAAGTGTGGAGAACTCCTGATGGTAAACATTCTTAGGAACAAAGCCGCTTAGCAAATGTGTCAGCAAGAAGCCTCGTTTAGTGAAAATGGCAACTGCATTCTCGAGAGACGTCACCTGGAAGGAGGAGGTTCATGTCCGTTCTTCTGATGCATTAAATGAAAGAAAAGTACGTTTCCCACTTGCAGCAGGATGGTGGTTGCATAATGAGTGGCAAACGCTCTGGCAAGTGGAAGAGTTCCTCGATCAGGCGTCCATCTAAGGTGGTGTCCATTTTACAGCCCACTTCTTCTTTCCTTCACCTTTCCCTTGCTTCCTCCGCGCATGAAGTTTTTCATGGAAGCTCCTGATAAAGGAAAGGATTGCAATATTTAATCTAGACTGCTGTGAAATTCAAGAGATATCAGGAGAGAGTGCTTTCGTATGACTGTCAATATCGATCTCCTTAGGAAAAAAAGGGAAAAAATCCACTCCTCAGCTATGTGCCATAATATATTTTGCGGACACAAAGACTTTAACAAATACTACCTACTACATCTTTCATTTATTTCAAACATTTATAACAATGATTTATGTCACATACACAACTGGAAGCACAGCGTCACAGGTACAGGTCCCCTTGCCATGTGCACAAATGGGCATTGTTGATAAGTGTGAATGTTACATCATTGTGGTGCCAGCATTCATTTGGCAATTAATACTGACACCAAAATGACAGTGAGCAATAAGTGTCTTGTAACAGTGTGTCCCAATCTATGTCTGATACAATTGTGCTCCCAACATGTGCATGTCACAGTACGTAAAAATAATTACAGTGACGTGCATATGACTGAAGTGGTCACATGCTCATGTGCAGTGACCACACAACATCAACTGTCAATTCGGATTCCCTACCACAGAGTCCAGAGAAAGGGGTGTTGTAATTTCTCCATGGTTCAATGGCAGCAGCGATGGAAGGTCTTGTCCCGTAGTTTTCAATCAAAAAACGTAAGTGGAATTGGGAAAAAACATAGATTTTCACCTCATTTCTCCACCAATCCACCACCCCAGGTATGGAGGTAGCACAACCACAGTTGACTTGCTGGGAAGGCACATTGAAATCTGTTCTACGGTAAGGGTACCTGGAGTCCCACTGTCAGCTACTATTTCCAATAGCATCGTTGACACAGGTATTAATTACTGGCGGAGACGGTGGGACTCAGGTGGTCTATAGCGCATGGGACCACCAACATCTAAATTGGGCGGGTGAACCTCTACGACGGCGGACGGGTTTTCCCATGGAAAACAAACAGCTGGACCATTTTTGGTAAGATCTAAATCAGATCCCAAGAGGTTTTTTTAGAAGTAAATATGTATTCCCTGTTTATGTTCAGCATTTATTTTGACATGTATATGTGTGGGCATCTATAATAATATAAGAGAAATGCTCATTCAATGCTGGTTAAAGTTAGCCTGACTAAAGGCCTGAATTTTAAAATGTATTTTGTTTGGATAGTGTATTCATTTTTTGCGGGTGTGTTTCAAGGTTTCATTAGCTAGAGATGTGTTAGCTTGCTGACAGTAAAGCCTGAGAAGAGAAAACTTGGCAAGGGATGTGAAGATTTAATAAGCAGCTGAAGTCTCCTATGCATTGCATACCAGTTACCGGGGATGTTCAAGGTTACAGAAACTGTTCGAGGTCTATGGGATGTGAAATTCTGGTGGTGTTACAAATGCCGGGCCAGGAGCTGATTGGTACTTAGAGGGGAGAAAAGAGATAACATTTTTGAAGGTTTTTTTTGTTCTAATTAATGTTTATGCAGTTACAATTTAAAGCAAATTCCCTTAGACTTTAAGGGGTACAGACCTCTCTGCTTCCTTTATTCTTGTAAGTGTGAAGCCTCATGCTAAAGACTTCTTACTATTTCTGGAAGAGTTCTACTAAAGCCTTCACTACGCTGACACCTTTTCGCATTCAGGAATTTACTTAAGATTTACATTAGAACCATCCTCATTTCCTACTTACGATTCGGACTGTATGATTTTAGAAGCATTAAACATTTAGGTGAGAGATCAGGGGAACACTTATTTCTAATTCTCTCTTTCTGTGTTGCTTTGGATGTTATTGCTTTGTATGTTAATTTGATGAGACTGAACTGATTGCAATATTTCAGCTTGCCAGCTGTAATTCTGTATCTTTTTAACATTTTCATGACATGCACATATATACTGAATTGATTATTGATTGGCAATAAAACTACTTAACTTAAATTTTTTAATCTTTGAATCTTTGCCCTTATTGTCTGGCCAAATGGGCTTCACAGAAATCTAAATTGTTAAATATTGTTTTAGTAAAGTGTGTCATTTGACATGGTCACCCCCACTTTTTGCCTGGTATCTGGTGCAATTTCGACTTAAAGTGCTCTGGGCACCTGCTAAATAGGTCCCCAGTGCCAGATGTCTTTACCCCAAAACTGCACAGTCATTTTTCCCAATTGGCAAAACATTAGCTACCACTGTAAGTCCCCAGTAAATGGCACCCGTGGTACCTAGGGCATGGGGTGCTAAAGAAAGGCCCCTGAGGGCTGCAGCACAAATTGTGCCACCCCCAGGTACCCTCTCACAGAGTGCACACAGTGCTGCGTTTGCAGGCTGCGTGTCTTGGTGCAGAACTAAAATGAAAACACAACACGGCAAACAGATTTTGTGCCCTGTCCCCTTTACACTGCATGCATCATATGTAAGTCACCCCTCTAGCAGGCCTTCCAGCCCTAAAGGCAGGGTGCATTATATTACATGTGAGAGTATACCTCCATGAGCAGATCTCCCCCTGCTATGTCACTGTCAATTCTCAGGCGTAGAAACAGGGAAGCCATTTTTAAGTACAACGGCAGGACACTGGTCATTACGAGTTCCCCAGCTACATGATGGCTTCACTGAAGATTGGGATGTTTGCTATCAAACATCTCATATTGTTAAACCCTCACTGAATACAGTGATTGAGTTATTAATACATGCACTCAGAGGGCGCCTTAGAGGTGCCTCTGAAAACCTACCAACTCCTTGCGTGGACACTGACTGATCAAAATCAGTGCAGCCACCTTAGACAGAGGTAGACTGAGGTGAGAGCCAACGCTCTTGAGGGCTCAGAACAAAGGCCTGCTCTGGGCAGAGGCCTCGTCTCCAGACAGGATGGAAATTCCAGGGCAGAGAGCTTCATGCATCTTGCCACCTTTGTAATGCGTCCCAGGTATCACCAGGTTTTGGAGATGATCAATTCCCCTGTCCTTACCCCACCATTGCGAGCATCACATGCAGGTAAATTTGTTAAATTAGGAGATGTGCCCACTGCATGCCAGCCCCACCCATAAGGTGGAGGAGCTGCAGTGGACACTACTTTTTAAATTCCTCCATCCTGTGTGGAAGGAATTAGGCCACTAGGGTTATCATGGGTGGTGCAGTGGCAGTGGTTGGTCAGATGTAGTGCTGGATTTATTCCACCATTTTCTACTGTTTCGACTCAGTTTTGGCTGTAGAAATGCAATTTCCAAATATCATTGGGCACACTCTTTTGTGGGTAGATTACTATCCTTCTCTAAACCCCTTTTTACTTCTCCCTAAACACCTCTCACCTAGTCTGTGTTCTATGTTTTACAGCCATCCCCATGTCCCTCTTACATTTACTCCTAAGTAGCAAACCTTTATCTGTGCAGCTCTCCCTATAGAAATAATAGAACTGTTGCAGAATTCCACTTGTAGGTTTATGAACTGCAATTTGTGAATTGTAAGGAGTACTACTCTAATTACTGTAAAATGCAGTTGGGATTCAGTCTCTAAGGGAGGATTAGAATGTCTTAAACTGTGTTTATATACTTTTTTAGGTGTTAATTATAGTTTGGCTTGAATAAAGAGACCACTACATCTCAAGTATCTGTCTGTGCCAGTGGTCAACATTACCATAAGAATTTTTTGAGCTTAACACCCCAGACGATGCACCCTCAGTGAGGTAGAATTGAACTTAGAGAAATATTCAGATTTTAGATGGTGCCTCAGTTCACCCTGTGGGTTTATTCTAGTGGTAGGGACATTAGTAGCAATAGCTTCTGTCATTCTGTGTAGCGAAGTCACGCTAATTTACCCAGAATTAAGCAAGAAGAGTCACTCTGCATTCAGAGCTATTTTCTACTAGCAAAAATGCCCTCTCATGCCCAGCGTGGATCAGAGGATGCATTTCGAACTGATAAATATCAGTGCAAATGAACATGAATAGCAGCATGATGAGTCGCTCGCTGCTGATGACTCCTGTCATTTAAAACTGGTTTCTAAGCCCAAAATACACCCTCAGATCCAGAATGGGCACGAGGATACCTTTTGTGCTAAGAAATTAACGTCCAGCAGCACATGCAGCCTCTCGCACTTCCTAAATTTGCTCTTGTGGTAGGATATTTTTCCTCCAATATACTCCTAATAATACACGTAGGAGTTATATAATGAATATCAGTAATGCTGTGCCAAAGAGTAACACAGAATTACCCAAATCTGCATAACTGAAATTTCGCCTAGGCCTCGTTTATTTCCCTTTTCTGTTCCAGGCCGATATGTCAAGCTATGGTCACTGTAGAGGATGAACTTGAATGTGGTGTTTTTAAGAAGGTGTCCACAACCTGAGATAAGCCTGGCAGGTGTGTGTCATCTGGATTGCCAGAGATGAAGAACTTGTATACTGGGCACTTTTAGCCACAGAAGGTGTAGCTAGAATCAAAATAGAAATTGAAGACTTCGACTTGTGATGTGGTCATAGTCTGGGGTTTTGCTTTTTTTGGGGATACAAAATCTATAACAAAAAGTTGTTTTGAGTGTCTCCTGTTTGCAAATCAAAGGTTTTTGTATGAATGTGACAGAACCGTCTTCTTTAGAACAGGAGGCCGGCACAATGAGGTTTGCGAGTCAAATGATACCTTGAAGTTGTTTAATGGAATGTGGACTGATTGCGGTTTGACAATTCCCGTTTCTAAATACCGCCAACCGGAAATTATTCTTGGCTTCCAAATCCCTTCTGTGTATCTGACCAAGTCATCTCCAAGGTACAGCTTGTAATTTGTCTCTATAATTAGTAGGGCCAGTCACTGGAGCTGTTCCTTTAAGGGTTCAGCCATTTGTGCTTCAACAGTAGTCAGTCCAACAGTTCCAGAGGTTGAACTGAAATCTTCAGTAATTCCAAGGACAGAGTTAGGAGTAGGAGACAGTACTCTCTACCTGGAATCAACGTTCAATTCTGCAGGG
Organism: Pleurodeles waltl; assembly: GCF_031143425.1. Lineage (NCBI taxonomy): Eukaryota > Metazoa > Chordata > Amphibia > Caudata > Salamandridae > Pleurodeles > Pleurodeles waltl. Next base: position 102,588,909 of record NC_090440.1, on the reverse strand, counting down.
ACTCATCCTCAGAATTTATCCTGATTTGGCAGGGGAGGTTAATAGCTAGCATGTTGAATAAGTTGCTAGAATGAGTAGCATGAGAAATATACCCCCACTGTTTCCTTGCCAAACCTGTGACATAGTGATTGAACAGAGCAGTCATTTTAATGTATGCGCGGGACATTGGTCAACACAAATTTCCCAGCTACATAAGGGCTACTCTGAACCCTGGGTTGTTTGGCATCAAACAACTCAGAATGATAAATCCAAACTGGTACCAGTACTGGATTTATTATAAAATATACCCTGGGGTCACCGCAGGGGTGCCCCTTGCAAAAGCTAACTATCCTGTCATGGTTGCTTACTGGTTCCAGCCAGCCTGCCACATCCAGACAGCCAATACACAAGCCTTGGGGGAGAGCCCTGTCTCTCTGGTTTGTATAATAACACCCTTCCTGGGTGGAGGAGCTAACACCCCCTCCCTCAGGAATGTGTACTGCCTTCACAGTGAGATTCAAAAGGCTTCAAGCAAGAACCAACAAGCTAGTGAGAGTCACTTCACTGACTTGCCAATATCTCTGCAACCGGAAGTTGCAGCTGGATCCAATGACACACCAACAACCGACTTGATGTGACCTACAAGTGTGGCAAATTTGGTGGCACTGCACCATCCAGTGGCTGATTTACACCAATCCCCTGTGTACTGGTCAGCTGACGTCACACAACCAGAAAACCAGCTCCGCCAGAGCTGAAAAAGGATCAGGGGGAAGCCCTAGTCAAGGGACTTCAGGAAAACCCCAGCCCTCCAACCAGAGTTCCCCCGTTGTCCTGTAAGCAGCCCTCAAAGAGACTCACCTTCAGTTCAAAAGGACTACGTTGCGCACAGCTCCTCGATCTCCAACTTACCCTGCGTCCGGCCTCCCTGTGCTCTGCAACAAAGAACCAACTATGCTCCATGAGTTCCCAACGCCTTGTAACCTCAGTAGCCCAAGGGGACCCAAAGGCACCATCTTTAAATCTGCAAACCAGCTCCTTTTCCAAGTGGCCCCTCCATGTGGCTCTGTGCCAAGAGACTTTCCATTGCTGCTCTCACCGGAACTAGGTGCTGCCCAAGGCACTCCAGCTGGCACAAGGTGCCCACCGACTGCTGCAACAGTCTTGCAAACGAAGAGATTGGTACCTCAACTGTATGATATTTAATGCATTTTTTAAAGTGACTGCCTATTGATTCCTATGGTACGCAATTACGCACAGAAAGACTAACTTTGTTAAAACTTTAAAAAGTAATATCTCAAAAGTACTTGACGTACCTTAAAGATCTTGGTATTAAGATTTATATAAAAGTCTGAAGTATTTTTATAAAATCTGGTCTTAAGTTATTCAATAACAAGCTTGGATTTGTGAATACAGCAAATACTAAGCACATCTCCTGGATTAGCCTAACTGCTCGGCTAGCTACCTTAAACATTGGAGCATTAGGTGGTCTAATTGTTACCTCTGGAAACCAACGTGTGGTTGCCTGACCCCCTGCACAGTGTGCCTAGTTTTGCACACTACATAGAGGGCCAGCCTCCTACATCCGTCCCATTACTTTCATACAAAGAAATAAGACATGACTATTGTTAGATCTGACAACTATTGGCATGCTTTCCCCTGTCTTTTTGCATCTGACCTTCTATTTTTGATCATGTGCTAGATTTTGTTTTTGTTGGTTTTAGGACTCTGGGCACTCTACAACTGCTGACCAGCGCTAAAGTGCATGTGCTCCCTCTCTAAATTGTATCAGTGATTGCTGTCATCCATGATTGCCATATCTGATTTACTAGTAAGTCCCTAGCATAGTACCCCAGGTAGGCCCATGGCCTGTACATCAAATGTTACTGCAGCACTGATTCTGCACCCACGTGAGTAGCCCTGTAAACATTTCTCAGGCTTGCTGTTGCAGTGCCTCTGTGTGCGGTTTTAGACTGTCATGTCAACCTTGTAAGTGCACTCAACATTCCCTTTTATGACCTGTAAGTCACTCCTTTTGGCAGACCCCTGGGTGGGGTGCAGTATATTTAAAAGGTAGGACAGGTACTGTTGTGAAATACTGCTAATTTCATTTTTCACTATTGCAAGACCTATCCCTCCCATAAGGTAACATGGGGATTGCCTTAAGTGGAATTTCCCATTGGGAGCAGGTAGAGATTTGGCGTGTGGGGTCTCTAAACTCACAATTTAAAATTCTATCTTTTGGTTAAGCTGTTTTTTTAATTTTAAGTTTGAAAATCCCACTTTTAGAAGTGAGCATTTTCTTGCTTAAACATTCTGTGCCTCTGCTTGTCTGCTGAATACACGTCTGGGCCAGGATAACAACTGGGCTGTTTGTGCATTTACTCTAGACAGTCACACAAAGGGAGCTGAGGTTTTCCCTGCATATCCTGACAGCCCATCAGAGATAAGATGGACTGCTCATGCTAAGCTACCAGCTACTAAGAGGATGAGGAGGGGTTATCGTAGCTGTGTGACTCCCTTACCCTGACTAGAATGAGGGTCCCTGACTAGAGTGAGAGACCCCATTTCTAACAACTAATGACTATTTTCACCTTTTGCAACAAGCCTGAAAGGCTCCCAGTACAAGTGATGATGGGCCTACACATGCAAAGCCTCCTCTGAATTAAATGTTTGAAAACTACATGTAAAACACCCAGAGTACAATATTGATACAGGATTTACACAATAAATAAAGTTTTGTCAACAGAAAGCGTCTATACTCTGGCAGAACAGCACAGAATCATTGACAGGAAGACACAAAAAATAGAGGAAAGATTACATATTTCACAAGGATCATTCAGCTAAATATGGGTTAGTAGAAATATCTTTATGGCAGGAATACTCTAAGTACAATATGATTGGCGTATGTACCATATGCGTATTCAAATGTCAGTCACAACACCATGGGGTTTCCTGCTCTGAGCAGTCAAATACCGAAAAGCAGTTCTGGATAGTGAGTGCCCCGAAAGCCTTCAGGAACAGGGCCTCGGAATGACCAAGGGCTGTATCAGAAAGAGAGTGCCAAGCCAACTGCATAAGAGAAGAGTGAATATGTCAGCAGGATTCTTATGAGAAGTGAATTTGATGGCATGCAATGTTGGGGACGTGCAAATCTGGTGTTGAGGTGTGCGTGCATGAATGCAAGGTGAGTGGAGTATGTAAATAAATTAAAAAAACACTTGCCTTGCTTGCTGCACGACATCCCACGTCGTCCTCGCTCTGGTTTCCTCTCGGGCACTAGCAAATTCCCTTAAGCAATTCTGGCGCTGCTTTTATGCTGATAACCATGTAGGAAAAATTCAGGGGTATGCCCCACATAACCCCACTGGAACTGGGCCATATATATATAGGAGACACAAATCACCCTTGCGTTCAACGAACACAGTGAATGCATTGCATCAACCTAAAAACTGGCATATAAACTGAGGGTGTATCGGAGAACATGAATGGTGTGGGCACCCTTCGGATTCTGGGAATCATGCAACATTGTCAGCCATCTTAAAGTGGTGAGGTTAGTGTGTAAAGGCAAAGCAATCACATAAACAAAAACTTTTTTTATGAACAATATTTACAATAAAGAGAGACTTCTGTTTCGAGCCCCAATGTCTCATCATCTCAATTGTATGATGTTTTGAAAATAAACAAACATACATTTCTGGTTAATAATGATGGTAACAAACAAAGCTAATTGTGCATCAAGCTAGATCATCTATCCACTCTTCTATCTCAAGGACCACATATGTATGTAAATTAGACAGCATGGTATCACAAATTCCAGGAAAGAGAAAGAACAGCAGTACAAATATAGTAAAACTTCCTTTGATAAGGGCCCATATCTATCAATTTTAATCAGGCCATTGTGAACTGAGTCAAATTTTTCAGTAATTTTTGCTTCGAAGCAATTCAACGTTTGTTGCAGTGGGGCCCCTTTATTCTTTTTTTCAACTACACATAAGATTGACCATTGGATCTCATTTTCACTGTGAGTAGCCTTTTTAAATTGTTCAATCAGCAGGCACCTACTACGCCACAACAAATCCTTGAACGATACTGAAGTATACGTGCTTTTAACATCTGAGTAGTGTTAACACTGAAATTAATAATGAAGATTCATGTATTTTGAGTGTTGAATTTGCGTAGAAAATGTAGTGACTTAGAGAAGAATAATGCACGCATTTGAAGATGCGCCCACGTAAGTGGCCGTCAATGTTCACGAAGTGTACTTATTAATATCTTATTAATATGAAATGTTGAGATTATGTTTGATTAATGTAGTGATATGTCATATTAAGAGTTATGCCTTATGTATTAGCTTTAATAATCGTAGGCCTTAACTCAGCGAGGTCTTGGCCTAGTCGCAAGGCCTCAAGTCAAGCTGCACTTTCTTAGGTGTTTTATAAATTGGTTGTTTATAGAATTCATTTGTGATTTTCCACTGTACTGACCATGTGCTCGTAGCTGAAGTTAGTTTTCATGAGAAAATCCTTGCTAGGAGATGTTGTACTAGCAAGGGAAACAGTGTATATCCTAGTATGTGTAAGACTGACCTTCCAAGGAGAAGACAATGAATGCACTGACTGGAGTATAAGCTGCAACAATATTGATACCTGACAAGCCGAATGATGAGAACGGGAGAAGAGGAGCCAGTTATCGACATGTGAACCGTGTAGTAGTAAAACTTTGAATAGCGGTTTTTATTTTCATTGGACTAAATGTAAACATGCGATTCTTTGACCAATAAGGACGTGGGAAATAGTTTTAGGAAATCTAACTTAACTACACTGCACCGAGAGGAGAGAGGTCATTCTCCTCTTTCTTTCTGAGAGTTACCATTCTTTCTGAACTGCATGGAGACTTTGCTTTTCTAAACTTTGATGCTCAATCCTGATGCCTTGCTGACCGAACTGATGTCCTGTTGATGAAGACTGTTGCATACCATACTGAGGCAAGGTATAAGGCGATGTTACCGATTGTTATGTCTATTTGCTTTTGTTTCTAGGTACCAACCACTATTTTGACAGAGCCATAGTTAGATGTTTTCCAAATTTTTGTGACTAAATTGTTTTGCATGAAGTCCAAACATTGTGGTTCTAAAAATTCTGGACCCATGTAATTTACTTTGCAACAGCAGTACGATTTTAGTATCAAAAGACCGATAATGACTAGTACACTAAGCATGAGCGTTTTCGCTCAATTCCAGCAGCGTTTTCACCTCGAAATCGCCATTTTCGTCCTGCACACGTGGCTCCCATTTTATACACGGCAGCCATTTTTAAAAGTTGCCCTCACATAGGCTTATAATACAGTCAGATTTGATTCCAAGGACACGTACACCTTGATTGACTTTTCTCTGACCTGGACAAGCTAGAACCATTGCCTCAGGCCAAACCTGTTTGGTCAGTCCCTCTCCCAGTGGCCGAATCAGATAGCATCAAGGCACACCATGCCATAAAACCCTTATTATCGCTCACACACCCTGCCTAATCTTGCTCACACCTGCACCTGCTCTTTTCTTCTTCTTACTTTACGAGGGGGAGGTGCCCGTTTTTATTGGGGGTCCACACTTATCTGATGTAAAAAACTAGGCCTTGCCGGGTAATTTATTATGGGTTGGATGACATGAAATATGAGGTTTCATCATGACACTGTTTTTTCCTTTGTAGTGAAAACATGTGAATGACCAACCAAAATGTCAAGAATGTTTGCCTGAAGCTTAAAAAACTGTATATAAGGAAACCTGACTTTGCATTGACACACAGTCTCCTGAGAACATACAAACCGTGCTGTTGTACTTCTAGGACGCTTGTTACTTGGTTGCAGCCAATAAATTCGATCTTTGACTTCACCTAGAAGACTCTGAGTTTCTGTGGTCTGAATCAGGAAAGTACCCGAGGTCTTTGGGTGTACCCTGGCACCACTGGGTTACCGGATCAGTACCGGTTCTGAAAAACCCAGTACCTCAACATGCTATTCTAATCTGATGTTAGTTAGGGTACACACTGATGAAGTTCGCTACATGTATTGATGTCTTTTCTTTGCTGAATCTAAATGTATGCTATATCGTTTGCGCAGTTATTCGTGTTATTAATTTCTACTGTAACTCTAGAATGTGTGGTAGTTCAAACTTTGATTAGATTGCGATTCTTTTGCCACTTTGGTCAGCCAGTATTGTTTTTGTTTGTTTATCATTTGATATTGAGACTAAGCTACTTGACATTAGCATTGTTAATATAGGGAAATAAACATTCTAACTTTTACATAAAGTTGTGGTTATTCATGACTACAAGGTCATGGTGTGTGCAAATTACTGACTCTTATTGATTATTGATTGCTATTGGCTGTCGATTTGTATTGGTACGGGGTTATATGGTGGGAGCAACTCAAAACGCAGTCAAAATGTCCATCAGCCTATACGTGTTTCCCTTATAAGTTTACTTAATAAGGTCTGACGCGCTTACAGTAGTTTGCCCCATATGCTTTAAATTACAAGGAAATTGTATACAATAAATAGCATATTGCAAGTGGAAAAAACCCTTTTTGTTGATGTGTTTTGCCATTAATAGTAACCAAGTGTGAGTTGATGTTAAACTGGCAAGCTGCTCAATTGCCACATTTAAAGTTACCCGTCACTGGCAGCAGATGTAGCATGTTCATCAAATTCTTATTTTCTTGTCCTTTTCTAGCTGCCTTAACTAAATGTTGTCGTAAACTTTGCGCTTTGCGAAGAGAGAACACACGTCTAGGAATCTGCAAGAATACCAGTATTCTCCAGTTACCTTTTATAATTTTTTCGCTGTATTTGCTTTTGGATTGTATGTCATAACACACTTCATGGGAGTTGGGTGTGAGCAAAGTTTCTCTTGGTGAAAACCAAGCACATTTAGAAGCTGACTCAACCAGTTTCTTAGGGTAACCTCTGTCTATCTATCTTTGTACCAATTTGCTAGCATTCTCAAACTAATCCTTGTACTCAGAACTATTCTTCCTAATCCAGAGAAACTGCCTGTAAGGGAGGTTTTCTTTAAACTACAGGGATGTCCACTGGTGGAATGTAGCAGTGTGTTCTTTTCTGTGGGTTTAGTATACAGACCCACTAACGGCTTACCCTCCTTTACTGTTATCCTAAGGTCCAGGAAGATGATCTTATTACGATTACTAGAAAGTTGAGATCTACTGTTCTGTAATTTAACAATTCAACAAAATTGGTGAGGGTGTCTGCATCGCCTTTCCATATCATAAATATATTATCGATGTACCTGAACCATTGCTTGATATTGTGATTAAAAGGCTTTGTGCTATTAAAAACACAGCATTTTTCTTTATTTTCTTTCTTGTAAGGAACTTGTTTTTTTAAAGGAATTAGTATTTTTAGCCTCAGAGCAATTAGTATTCTCTGGTTTGGCAATGGATTGTTGATTATTGGTCCCCACTATCACATGGTTTCATGCTGGTAACCAGCATGAAAGAATCATCAGGGTTGAAGGAAATGTCCTTGCTCAGCTCTCTTAAGAGCACTGGAGGCCTGTGTTTTCTCTAACTTATAGAAGTTTAAAGTGTGCATGTCTGGATGGCCATCGCAAGACAGACAGACAAAAAGGCATGCAACTTTAAACTGTACACAGCTTACTGCTGCCAGTCAGCAGCAGTGGCCCCTCCCTGTCCTGAAACTCAGTTCAGGACAGGAGGATGAAAAATAAAATGGTAATAAATTAACTTTATTACTGTTTTATTTTAAATCCCTGGGAGGCATTTTCTGCAGAGGGGGGATGCTCCTCTGCCCTAAAGAAGGAACCTCTGCTGGCTGCTCTGAGACAAAATGCTTCCTGTCAGTCAGTGGCTGAGGGGCCTTGCGGTTTTATCTCATTGTCGTTGTGAAAATAGATTACATTCAGGACAGAGGTCACCCGCTCGTTCACACCACCATAGCCGGGTTTGTTCTGACCCTCCTGCACTGGAATACATCTGTCTGTCTCTTGAGACCGGTTGCTTTCTCATGGAGATCCATAATGCAGGGCATAGCTTCCAGAGTGGGGGGTTTGCAGAGATGAGGAGGTGTTACACCGCCTTATAAATATATTTTCTGGTAAATTGTCAGATACAGGTACTTTTTTTGCAGTTTTATTTAGCGCAAAATTGACCTAGAGGTATTGAAGTGCTTCACATGAGCACAAGTTACGTTACACAAGGACACATTTATTTTTGGTAGGCATGGGGAGATTAAGTGATTTGCCCAAAATCACAGGATGTTGAACCAATGCTGAGACTCGAACCTGGTTCCCCAGTTCCAATGTCAGCAACCCTGGCTCTTACACCACATCCTTTCAGCTGGGTATGGTGAGGCGTCTGTCGGATTTCTCCTGGAATTTTTACATACATGCACACAAAAATGTATGTGCACTCTCTTCTGGTTATTTGGTACAATATTGTGTTTTTGCTCACTTAGCACACCTGCTAATCCACATTCCTCTCCCTTTCCAATATCCATTAATCCCCTCTCATGTGCCCTGTTTGTTGCACAATGTATTTTAACATTAAATGACAGTGTGATTGCTGGAAAATCTGAAGATCCCACCCCACCAGCAATTTCACTGATCAAGCTATGCCCCTGCCTCAAATGTAGATTTGTCTACACCATATTTTCGAATACTCACTCTGCAGGGTTCTCATGTTAAGAAGAGGTGACTTTGTGCATTAGGACTGAAAAGAGTTAGCTTTCCTCATCCTTAGGAAGAGATCCAGTATTTGCTACCTGACATGCCTATCGCCTCGGATGGCTACAGAGAACTGATATTCCCGGAGAAATGACTTATTTGTTTTAATGAGGTATTGCTGCCTGTAGAATTGCAGGCATGTTTGCAGATTTACTTAAATGTTGTGCTGGGGTAAATCCATGGAAAGTGTTGCAAAGTGGTGTAAAGGGTTTGAAGAATATTTATTTTCCAGTTCACTATAAAGATAGCCTTTTCTCAGCGCAAATAACACTTTGCGCTCATTGGTGCTGGAAGTTGAGGTGAGGGAGATTCTGCGTCACTCCAAAAAACAAGTGCAGAAGATGAAAGTATGATAAAGAGTAATTTTTGTTTGTATCTTGACTCATTTGCTGTGCATTCAAAGACAGAGGTCAAATGTCAGTCAATGTCTTAAAATTGCTGCTTATTCTTTTAACATGGAGACTAGCAGTTACTTTTCATTCTCCGATAACAATGTGAGAGGATTTTGTGATGTGAACTGAGTGAAAATCATATTAGGGTACAGGATTGCGAAAGGAAAGGACATATGATGTCCAACGTTTTCTAACATGCAATCAAGATAAGTATTGCCAATGAAAGTATTTCAGTATATATAATAAATATAATCAGCATGGAAAGCTCAAATTATAGACATTGTTTTGCTTTTCATACATCCTCAAATGTGCTGGAATTAAAGATTTTATTAGTCTAAAAACAAATTAAGTGTGATGCACAAATGATAAATATTAACTGAAACCTGAATTTCACACATTGTCACGAGCTGTATAGGTTTAACAGCAAACTCCATGTCTGATGCAAATGTGTTCACTGAAACAAGAGACTATTTCAAAGGAAATGTGCCCTGTGTGAGTGAGAGCCTTGTTTTAGTCATACTTTGTGTTGGACTTTTGCTTATGCAGGGTCATCCTGAATCTTTTTGCCTCCACCCTCCTATTTTTTTCTGACCTGTCGCTGTTGGCTTTTCAACTCTGAGCACTTTACCACTGCTAACCAGTGCTAAAGTGTTTATGCTCTCCGTGTAAAATGTGTACGTAATTGGTTCTCCATGATTGGCATATTTGTTTTACTATTAAGTCCCTAGTAAAGTGCACTAGAGGTGCCCAGGGCCTGTAAATCAAATGTTACTAGTGGGCCTGCAGCACTGGTTGTGCCACCCACACAAGTAACCCTGTAATCATGTCTCAGACCTGCCACTGCAGTGTCTGTAAGTGTATTTTTACACTGTAAATTCGACTTGGCAGTGTACCCACTTGCCAGGCCTAAACCTTCCCTTTTCTTACATGTAAGGCACCCCTAAGGTAGGCCCTAGGTAGCCCCATGGGGAGGGTGCAGTGTATGGATAAGGTGGGACATATAGTAATGTGGTTTATATGTCCTGACAGTGAAATACTGCCAATTTCGTTTTTCACTGTTGCAAGGCCTGTCTCTCTCATAGGATAACATGGGGGCTACCTTTAAATATGATTAAAGTGTAGATTCCCCTAGAGAGTAGATGGACATGTGGAGTTTGGGGTCCCTGAACTCACAATTTAAAAATACATCTTTTAGTAAAGTTGATTTTGAGATTGTGCGTTTGAAAATGCCACTTTTAGAAAGTGAGCATTTTCTTGCTTAAACCATTCTGTGACTCTGCCTTGTTTGTGGATTCCCTGTCTGGGTCAGTTTGACAGTTGGGTTGTTTTTCACCTCCCACTAGATAGTGACACAAAGGGAGCTGGGGTGTAACCTGCATTTCCTGATTAGCCATCTCTGCTAGGAGGGAGGGGTGGAGTGGTCACTCTCATCTGAAAGGACTGTGCCTGCCTCTGACTATGCCAGCTCCATCCCCCTGCTGTGTGTCTGATGCCTTGCCTGGGCAAGGCAGGATTTCACAAGTAGGTGTGAGTCCCCTTTGAAGAAAGGTGACTTCAAAGACTAAAATGGGTATAAGAAGGGCACCCAAATCTACAGACTTTAGAAACACTTCTGGAACCAAGAGGAACCTCTGCCTGGAGAAGAGCTGATAGCTGAGGAAGAAGTGCTGCCCTGCCTGTGACTGTGCTTTGTGGAGCTTTCCTGCAGTGCTGCTTCTGCCAGAGTAAGAGGGCAAAGACTGGACTTTGTGTGCCTTCCATCTTGTGAAGAAATCTCCAAGGGCTTGATTTAGAGCTTGCCTCCTGTTGTTTGAAGTCTCAGGGACAGCAAAGACTTCTCTCTGCCAGCACCTGGGGTCTCTGGAGAGACTCCTGCTCTGACAAGTGGTGCCCTATCCAGTCCCTGGGCCCTTGAAAAGAAATCTGGTGGAAATCCAAGGAAATCGACTTCAGACGACTCTGGACCGACGCCTCTGCTGAATCCGGTAACGCCGCCTGCACCTGACACCGTGACCTTCGCTGGAACGCGAAGCCCTTCGTAGGCCCGACACCGCAGCAGCCCCGCTGAAGTCCGCAACTCCATGGAAGTTGCCGCACCACGTCGTGACCGACGCCGCTCGAAGTGCACGGATTCAACGTTTCGCACAGACGCCGTGATTCCCGACTTCGCACATCGGCTTGTTTTCCCTCTTCACCAAAGGTACTGTACGTAGGGGTCAACACGACTCAGTGTCCAGCGCCGCTGGTGTCGGCTTGTTGGGAACGACTCCGTCACGACGCCGTGTTAACATCTCATCAAAGCATTTTTGTTTCTAAGCGCTATTTTTTAGTTTAATCTTTAAAAATTCATAACTTGACTTGTGTATGTCGGATTTTTGTCGTTTTGGTCTTGTTTTGTTTAGATAAATATTTCCTATTTTTCTAAACTGGTGTTGTGTCATTTTGTAGTGTTTTCATTAAGTTACTGTGTGTGTTGGTACAAATACTTTACACCTAGCGCTCTGAAGTTAAGCCTACTGCTCTGCCAAGCTACCAAGGGGGTAAGCAGGGGTTAGCTGAGGGTGATTCTCTTTTACCCTGACTAGAGTGAGGGTCCTTGCTTGAACAGGGGGTAACCTGACTGTCAATCAAAGACCCCATTTCTAACACTTTGCAACAATGTGCTCTAAAATACACCACCGTACTCACTCGGCCCTTCAGCAGGTGAGTGGTATATCCTCACCACTCACCTGCTGAAGGGTCGTGGCTCATTTGCTGCACCATTTCTCTTTGTGACTCTTGAATTTTTCGCAATCCCTTAGGCTTCAGTGATTTAATAGGAAAATGCGGAAGACTGGTCCAGCACAATTGTGTGTACTGCTTTGTGCCATTTGCTGTGAGAGTGCGAATCATGGGTGTGAAATGGACAGATCAGTGGAAACACCCACATTTTTTTTACACAAAGCTCAATTTGATCAGGTAGTCTCACCAGCCTTTGCTAAAACATACACCTCTTTGAAGTCGGCACTAACTTGGGGAAATGTTTGCTTTTATCCAATCATTTCACACATTGCATTTGTGTTACATTCTACATCACAAGTTCTATGTGAGGGATGTAGTGAAATTTTACTAGGCAGAAGACTTTGTTCTAGAAAGGATTGCTTCTAGTACAAATTCAATAGTAGAAATCATATACATACCTCCTTTTTTATGGTGGAAAGGGTGTGCATGGCGTGAAGTCGTCTGTTTTTTCACTCCAGAGTAGCGAATGACAGCAGCAGCATGCAATTGTTATTAATAATCATGGTCCTTTACTGGTTTCCTTCCCTTAGTCAATAATGCGCTATAAACTTTGGTTGCTGCACTGCCTTGTCCTGTATTTCATTGTTGTAAACATAATAAATCTACCCCAACGTTCCATTGCAACACAACTAGTTATTTCGTCATTGTTACTTGGATCAGACTGTATTCATTTATGCAAAAATGTTTGAAGAGGTTATGCTATTAGATCACTTGTCAGATTACAATAAATTCCACTGAAAAAGAGAACTAATTAAAAATCAATATTTCTGGTATAGCATGTCCATCGAAGCTGATATTCCTGAAAGAAAGGTTACATCACTATGACATAGCAGCGGTTCCCCCATTATGGCAGAGCAGCATCAACACTCCCACCAGCAGATGCAAACAAAAACTAAAATGTTATTTTTCTTCAGGAGCCAAGTCTTTGGGGTGGGGCCATATGAAGAATGGTGGCAGAGGAGTAGTGGGCACTGCTATCAGTGTGCATGCAGGTTTGGCTGGCTGTCTTAGGACTGGAAAACTGACATGCACACTAGCATCTCTCCAACCCAGCTGCATTGCTGGGTGGAGAACAGCAGCAGGCACATGTTCCCAGTCCCCGGTGGAGTCCAAATCTTGCCCGCTCTGCCCAATCCCGACTCTGCTCTCATGGGTACTACCAGCATGACAGCATCGTCTGGATTGGCCATAGGGGAGTCTGTGAGCCTCAGACTGTGCACAGGAGAAGGGCGGCTAGCAGCAGGTAAGTTCTGTGAGCCATGGAGAAGAATAGAATTGACTTTCCTCTAAGGGCAGGTGTAATAAGCCCTTTATGGTTGCATAGCTTGCAAAAATCAAGGGTTTGTAACAGTCAAAAAGATTTTTACTGTGTACAAAAGCCCCTTGTCAAGTCAGAAACATTTTTCCAACTCGTAAAAGGGCTTTTGTAATCCTTTTAGAACTGCAGATGGGGCTAGGGGTATGAAAAGGGTATGCCACTCCTGCTAGCTATTAGGAACTGGGTATGGTGTTGGCTTGTAATGGGAAATGCACTCACAAACCATTGACAAGATACTGACCCAAAGGATGGGGTGCTCTCTAATTTACAAAGGGAAAGCTGTCCCTGTGGAACAGCTTCTCTGTTGGTAATTGTTTCAGAGGCATCAGGGGGAGTGGGCAGTGATCTGAGGGATAACTGTCAGCTCTCCATCATGTTTTACGAAGTAGCCATTAAAAATAAAAATAAGTTTCTCTGTCTGTAATGAGTGTTGTTGCTTTTAGAAATGTTTCCCTTCTGTGAATGCAAACACAGACTTGGAGGCCTGCAATATATTTGATGTTTGCTTCTAGCATTTGCATCCGTTCCCCAGTGGTCTCAGATTGTAACTTGCCTTGCTAATTAGTCATTCTGCTAGTGATGTTGCAACATACTGTGAATGAACAACTTGTGAAACAACCTATTAACATTAGGTCAAATAGCAAGTGGGATTTGTATGGCAAAAATGGATTATTAGTTGGTACCCTTCCTGGGAGCCATTCACAACTCCTTGCAGGTGGCCAGCAGTCTGTCAGGTGACAGTTGGGGATTAACCCTTAAAGGCTGCTAGAGGCTTTAGTCAAAACCATAGAGAAGTTATAAAGTCACTATTTCTGAAATAGAAATAAAATGACTTTTGAAAATAAGTATTTGAAGTATTTTTCCAGCTGGTGCCAATCTGAAGTTAGCTTTATCTTTAGCTTGAAACGATATTTAAAAACATTAAATACGGATGTCCTACTTTTCAATACTATGACCCTGCCTATGGACTTTTACGGCATACCTTAGAGGTAACATACTACTACTTGAAAGAAAGTTCTATGCCTGGCAAAAGGGTGAATTTTCAGGTTGACATGGAATTTTTAAAACTGCTCAGCTAGTCTGATGTGGCAAGCCGAATGTAATGCTTTACATAGTCACCCTTTTGGTGGCACAATAACTGCTGCAGCCCAGTAGTACAATTTAAGGTAGAAGTCCTGGGCACACAGGATCAACCAATTCAACAAGTTTTGAGGTGTCAGGGTACCTGCACTGCATCTTGGTTAGCAGTGTACAGAGTCACAAAATAACAGCACCAGTCAAGTAAGTTGGGCATTTTCTTACAATTACCGTTTGCGAACCAGTCGTTATGTACACTGAACATTTGTGGAATGGGAATGTGAATAGTAGATCTGGCCCCTAATGTTACATTTTATTTCATATGTCAAAAATGACAGCAGGATGTAGGTAATTGATGATTCAAGCTATGGAAGCATGTAAAACCCTTCCTCAATTTATATGAAAAATCTTTTATATTTAACATCTCTTTCAGACATTAAAAAACATCTGTTTAGGACATAAAGGCTCAAATTTGGAATACAGTGTCATTTAAGTGAGGGTATCCAGAGCTCCAAAACACTTAAAGACAAATTGACGTTGTATGACACCCTTTCACAAAACATAACATGATACACGAAGCATTACATTTTAATTCATATGATAAAACATCAGACATCATAATGCACTGTGGATATGTATTTTCCAATGGCAGTCATTGTTTGCTCTGCAGTTCCATGGCAACAAGTTGGAGCTTCATCCTGTCAACGGGCCTTTTAGCTGCAATCCTCTCTCTTTTGTCCTCAATGGTTCGTTTGCCATCCACTCCTTATCATTCTTTTTTTTGTGTCCAGCGATCACATGTCCCACACCTTTATATTTAGGAGGTGTCAGTTGCCACTAGCCATCCTTTGTAGCAACTGCCTGCTGAAGTCAGTTTGTACAACCTTTACCTGGATTAGGAGAGAGTGCTTCCATTTGTCAGACAAGGCCATGGAACTTTGAAGACTTAGGCACAAACGTCTACCCAACCAGGTGAGTGGAGAATACACAAAATGGAGGGGTAGTGCCTGGCGACTGCATGTACAAGCATTTAGATAACACTGCAGCTTTCTTTCAGTTTGTATAGGAAGCTGTTTAAATAAATATGGTATTATTTTTACGGAGATCGTGTATATAATAAATAGACTAAAATATGTAATGAAAGTTAGAGTAGTTACCAATGGATAAGATTGACTCGAGCATGTATTTTCATCACTTGAATGATGGACAGAAATGGCACAGCAGTTCGGGCAGATTGTGCTCTCTGGGGAAAAGTCGGGATAGGCGAACGATAGTTCCCGACCTGCAAAAGCGGCACAGAGAATAAAGGGGTCTATTTCCAAGCCGGTGCGTCACTTTTTCCCCATGTAAAAAATGACTGACCGGCGTTGATATTACTTCACTCATTACAGTCATTGCAAGACACCGAGGTGGCTAATGCAGGTCAGATAACGCCAACCACGTAGCTCAATATATTATAACATAGGATGAAACATCAGACATCATAACATAATAGGGATATGTGTTTCCCAATGGCACTACCATCGTCCGTTCTGCGGTTCCATGGCAACGAGGCACTTTTTCTCCCGATCGAATGAAGCCTTAAGGCAGTGCGATCAGATTTGGCTACAGGACTGAGAAATTTATAAACATGACAACAATGTACAATAGATTCTTACCAATATGTGCATAATTGAAGCCCATGAAAGCTTTATTGGCTGGAACGAATCATTGTTATTGGCCATTAGAAATGAAATTACAATATTTTAATGTTCGTGCTATATCACCACCAAAACCTTTCTATTAGTTCGAAGATTTTTAAAGCATCAGACAAAATAGCATTCTGCTCACTGGGGTGTTTCACAAACACTGCTTCCAGTTGGTGCCCGTACCTTGCCTCACGGAAGTGCCAGTTCTATACTTGTGCACTGCTGAAATTGATCCATGTTTGGACTCACCATAGTACTTGCTTTACTAAGCTATATTAAGTGTACCTACATTTGAGAGGTTGCTTCTTCTATTCTAAATATAAAGTACATGTACACTCATTTTACAATATTTTAATTTTTAATGGGGTATCTTGGGCGTCTTTCATAAGACTGAATATGAAATATGTTTAATTAGTAATTAATAATTGAATAATATTAATTAGCGATATGGTACATGTACTCATAACTTTGTTGTTTTTCACCCACAACCATCTACTAGGCAGAAAGTCTCTTTTCGTTAAGGTTCAGATGTACAAAGTAATCAATCACTACTTTTGCCACAATGAAGCAGGATGTATATTTCTGTTGCTGATGCGAGATTCAGCACCACTTTTAAAGCTGGTATGATTTTACGCTCTACTTTTTATTTTCAAGTTATATAACTTTTCTCTCAGTTTTTTGTGTCGGAAATATTGAGTTTTTATTGGAATAACACACATATCTACAGTAGTAAATGCTGCAATCACCCATTTGGTCTCTAATCATGACGAGAGGTGTCTTACTTCAATGGCCAGAAGGGTCCACCTCACTCACAGAAGCCTCTACAATCCTATCCTGTGGGGCCAAGCTTAACCTGTGAAATGCCTATGTGTGAGAACTTCCATAGCTAATCATACAAGTCGGCCTTTGGAAATGTGTGAGGAAATGTGGAGTATTATATGTTGTGGTTGTGAGACCTCACTGTGTTATAGTTCCCAACCTGTTAGGACCCATAGGTTTTGTTTTGTCAAACCTTCAGCAAAACCTTGGGTAGATGTGACGCTCAGCAGCAAGGCGTGCACAAAGGAACATGTGTACAGCATTTAAACTTCACCAAAATATTCGAAGACAGAATCAAAAAGACACTCAAGAAATCCAACAGCAATTTATAAAACTGGATTGTATGTGTATTTATATTTAGACACCACAACAAAAAAGGTCCACTGGAGGGTCCATTGGATATAGAATTTACAAGGTATAGTACATTAAAGCATTTCACTCAAAGGCAAACAAGCACTGGCAAATTCATTATATTTGACACATAAACTTTTTCACCATAAAGCTGGGCTAGTTGTAATGTGGTCACTTAGCGTCACTTTAGGCAACCAACTCCAGTAGAGAGCCAGAGCAGGTGCAGTCCATGCCAGTGCAACCTCTCTTTGCTGGTTCCACAGGGCAGCAGGGTAGTCCTTCAGTTGTTCTTCCAGTACAGTTGAGGTCTGGGAGTATGGAGCTGGGCGCCAACTATTCCCTATTTATACTTAGAAAGTCGACTCAGGGTGGATGTAGTCTGTAGCCAAGGGCTACCAGCTTTCTTCCCTTCCTTGTGACCACTTTCTGGGAAGTGTACCATTCTGCCCATTCTCAAAACGGCAGAAGCCCTCTCTCAGCATTCAGAGCTCCTTAACACAACCCAGAGGCGTGGCTACCCAGGTGGCTACCTGTCCTGGAAAACTGGTTTCACAACAG